>NC_133518.1:13821590-14423409 GCF_049354715.1 Callithrix jacchus | reverse complement strand
TTATTTACTTAATAAAATTATACATCACTGGAGAGGTCCAGACCACCCTGACACTAAACCCAAGCAATGCATTCACTGCCTGGAAGACAAACTAAAAGGCCACTTGTTAACCAGAAAGGGAAGAGAAGTTTTCCAGACAGCCTAGAGCAGGCCCTCAGGGAGACTTCTGGAGCTCCTCCTACTGGCCCCACTTCGCAAGATCAGAGTCCTTTGGAATCTACTCCGCACACCTGCTAGAATTCATATTCCCTTAAGATCCCCAAAGAACTCTGGATTTTCAAAGGCCCCAGCCGTAACATTATCTTACACATCCACATTGGCAGTCTCGGGTTGGAGTTCCCTCTCACTCTCCACTCTCCTCTTTTGCTTATTAATTCTCACTCATCCTTTAAGCCTTAACTGGAGAGTCTGGCCTTCTCTAGGCAGCCTGCCTTGGTCATATCTCCCCTTGATTTTTTGCTTGACCTGGCTACCATTCCTTGGTATTACTACATGCTGAGGTATGTCATTCCCTGTTCTTATTGCCTTATATGAATATTATCCGGGTTTTTCCTAAATATTGTGTTTTCTGATATCAGAAACTTTGTCTTATTCATTACTGTTTCCAGTATCAACCAATGTGAGGGGCAATCATCCATCCAACAAACTTTTTTTTGAGTATTAACATACCTTCATCTTGTGAAAGAAGAAACTAAGGCATAGAAAGTTACTCGTAAAAACTCAAAAAACAGAACAAAATTAGGTAGGATGAAAACAAATCACCTAATTAAAACCTAGTAATAGCAAAGACTCAAGACTTTTGATTTCCATCTTATAATTAGCATACTTATTTTCACAAACTAGTTTTTTCTAAGCTACTCTAAATAAGAACATTTATTTTCCGCCGTCTAAAATTCAGCTAGTTGGGCCATGCGGGGTGGCTCATGCCTGTAATCTCAGTTCTATGGGAGGCCGAGGTGGGCAGATGACTTGCGATCAGGAATTCAAGACCAGCCTGGCCAATATGGTGAAACTCTGTCTCTACTAAAAGTACAAAAACTGGGCCAGTGTGCAGTGGCTCATGCCTGTAATCCCAGAACTTCGGGAGGCTGAGGTGGGCAGATCACCTGAGGTCAGGAGTTCAAGACCAGCCCGATCAACATGACAAAACCCCATCTTTACTAAAAATAAAAAAAAAATTAGCCGTGCATGGTGTGGGCACCTGTAATTCAAACTACTCAGGAGGCTGAGGCAGGAGAATTGCTTGAACCTGGGAGGTGGAGGTGGAGGTTGCAGTGAGCCAAGATTGTACCACTGCACTTCAGCCTGGATGACAAAGCGAGACTCCGTCTAAAAAAAAAAAAAAAAATTAGCCTGGCAAGGTGGTACACACCTGTAACCTCAGCTACTTGGGAGGCTGAGGCATAAGAATTGAACCCAGGAGGTGGAGGCTGCAATGAGGTGAGATCACGCCACTGTACTCCAGCGTGGGTGAAAAATAGAGACCCTGTCTCAAAAACCATTGTTTAAATAAAATCCAGATAGGTAATTAAACATCTTGACATTCAGTGTAGACTCAATCAAATGGACAAATGTTTGTGAAATATGTTGATAAATACTGAATGTGGATCTGGTCAGTCAGGAATTATTACATTTTGAAACTAAATACAGTAAAAAAAAAAACTCCTTAGTGTTTGCCATATTGCAGATAAGATAAAATAAACTTTCTAATTTCTTACTTTTCCATCTGGGGTGGTCAATTAATCGTGCAAAATACTTTTTTCCAGTTGATTTTTCATTATGTATGAAAGCTGCTGCTGTATGATTCCATTTGAGCAAAAAAGTAGAATTACACAGTTTTGTCCACTAGGTGGCATCATTTCATATGATTCTATTTACCTCTAGTTCTTATTTGGGGGCGGCGGGGTGGGGGGTGGCGGGGAGGGGGTCTCAATTTTAAATCTTCAGTATGACCAAGCTGAATTTTTAACTTTAATGAAAACAAATGTACTTCATGACTCAAGTTGTAAAAACAAAGGTTATTTCATTTCAGCAATATCCCACATATCACAATAAACTGTTTTCCTAAAGCCCAAGTGGTCTGCACCAAGTTTGGCCCAGCCGTGGGACCCAGAATTCGGCCATGCCAGAAAAAAAAAGTCCCAGCTATTCGGGAGGCTGAGGCAGGAGAATCTTTTGAACCCAGGAGGTGGAGGTTGCAGTGAGCCTTGATCGGGCCATTGCACTCCAGCCTGGCGACAGAGTGAGACTTCATCCCCCAAAAAATAGTACCGAGTTCCAAACATGCTTATAAATAAGTGTGTGAGTTGACCTTTTCGTTCTATATAGAATGAAAGGCTAGATAGAGCAATAATCCTCCAGAATCGAGGGCCCTCAGGCAAGGAGCTGCTGGCTGCAGACAAGCTTCTCTTCTAGAAGGTGGAGGTCCAGGAGAACCAAGGGTCCACCATCTTCCTAAAGACTCTCCGAATCATTCACACTGACTTCTGTTTTCCTCAGTCGTCCCTCCATGTGTCTTCGCTCACATTTCATTCCCTCATTGCTCTCTGCCTCCTCCCTCTCCTCCCAAACCCTCATATTACACCACTTTGGTCTTCTATGACCAATCTACTTTTTCTAATGACGTTCTGCTCATCCTTAGGGGTTTCATCCTAACAACCACTTTCTTTTTTTCCTTTTTTTTTAAATTATGCTTTAAGTTCTGGGGTACATGTGTAGAGCTGCAGCTTTGTTACTTAGGTATACACGTGCCATGGTGGTCTGCTGCACCCAACAACCCATACATTAGGTATTATTCCTAATGCTCTCCCTCCCCCAGCCCCTACAGGCCCCAGTATGTGATGTTCTCCTCCCTGTGTCCTGTGTTCTCGTTGTTCAACTCCCACTTACGAGTGAGAACACGCAGCAAACACCACCTTTTTAAGACACCTTTTCCGACCCTTTATAAACGAGGTGAGGTCTTGCCTGTTAGATGCCTGTTACCACCTGCCCTTCTACTGCCATCGCTTATCACACCTTTAACATTACTTACTCAAGGTCTTCCTCTTCTAGATGATAAACTCTACGAGGCGGGAATTAAGTCATTCTTACATTGTCACGTCACCAGAATTTAACCATGGTAACTGGCACTAAACAGGAATCCAATAAATACTTATGGAATAAAAGAAAGAAGAAAGGCTGGACGCGGTGGCTCACGCCTGTAATCCCAGCACTTTGGGAGGTCAAGAGATCGAGACTATCCTGGTCAACATGGTGAAACCCCGTCTCTACTAAAAATACAAAAATTAGCTGGGCATGGTGGCGCGTGCCTGTAATCCCAGCTACTCAGGAGGCTGAGGCAGGAGAATTGCCTGAACTCAGGAGGCGGAGGTTGTGGTGAGCCGAGATCGCAGCATTGCACTCCAGCCTGGGTAACAAGAGTGAAACTGCGTCTCAAAAAAAAAAAATCAAAAACCAAAACAGAAAAGAAGAAAGAAGCGAGCCGCTGAGATCCAGCTCTGAACACACTGTTTCTTTTGCTGTTGTTTGTTTCCTTTTGAGACAGGGTCTTGTTGTGTCACCCAGGCTGGAGTGCGGTGGCGCAACCTCAGCTCACTGCAGCCTTGACCTCCCAGGCTCAAGCGATCTTTCCAACTCATCCTCCCGAGTAGCTGGGACTACAGGCATGTGCCACCATGCCTGGCTAATTGTTTAACTTTTTTGTAGAGACAAAGCTTTGCCATATTGCCCAGGCTGGTACTGAACTCCTGGACTCAAGCGATCCACCTGCCTCAGCCTCCCAATGTGTTGGGATTACAGATATGTGAGCCACTCTACCTGGCCTGAGCACCGTTTCTAAGAGAAACATCATGATCATATAATGCTGGCTGTACCTCAACTAGAGCAAAGGTTATAAAGTGCTCCTGAGTTAGCCTGAATCCTAGCAAGAATTACTACCTCATTATTTCTGGGGGGGGGGGGAAGGAGAGAAGGAAAAGGCCGGGCATGGTGGCTCACACCTGTAATCCCAGCACTTTGGGAGGCTGAGGCAGGCAGATCATGAGGTCAAGAGATTGAGACTATCCTTGGTGAATCCCCATCTCTACTAAAAATACAAAAATTAGCTGGGCATGATGGCAGGTACCTGAAGTCCCAGCTACTCAGGAGGTTGAGGCAGAAGAATCACTTGAACCTGGGTGGTGGAGGTTGCAGTGGGCCAAGATCGAGCCATTGCACTCCAACCCAGTGGCAGAGTGAGACTTCATCCCCCCCAAAATAAAAAAGTACTGTGAATTCCAAACATGCTGATAAATAAATGTGTAAGTTGACCTTTGCATTCTATAGGCTAGATAGAGCAATAATCCTCCAGAATCATCTAGTGCTTTTGAGTATCTGAAGGCCTTTTCTATCGATCGTCTAAAATGATTCTCGTGACAACGCTCTGCAGTCATTATCACAACTCAGCATGCACTTCCCTGACACGCACATTCCAAGCCTTGCACTGGGCGCTGGAGATGCAAAGGAAGGAAGACAGGATTTCTGTTTCCAGGAGTTCACATTCTTTTATTTTTGCTTTGTTTTTTAAGAGATGCATTCTCACTCTGTTGCCTAGGCTGGACTCAACTCCTGGGCTCAAGCAGTCCTTGTACCCCAGCCTCCCAAGCAAGGCACACCACCGTACCTCGCTGTTTCCCAGTAGCTCACATTCTAAACACACAGGAAGTGTCCTCAGCCCCATTTTGCACATGAATTTAAGTGACTTGCCTGAGGTCCCACAGTCATGAGTGATGGAACTTGACTGCTGTACGCTGATACCTCCCATCTGGATACCACGTTGTACAGATGAGGAACAATGCAAAGTTAAATAAAAGCAGTCCCTTCTGTGTTTTAGTTCTTTTCAAAAAGTCTTCTTAAACATACCTTACTCTTCTGTGTCTTATGATAAGCCTGGCGATAACTATTTTACTTGAGACAGATGCTGATGAGGAGAGAAGGAAATGGAGGAACGGTTTAGGGCACATGGCCATATAGCGATATGGAAGCCTGGAGGGTAAGCCCTGTGGTGAATGGCAAATCCGCAGGATGCCAGCTGAAGCAAGCCCAGCTTCTCTCTTTTTCTCAGGCCTGCAAGGAGCTGGGGCTACACAAGAAACCGACCGAATGGCTCCTGAAGCTTGTTCCTCAACACCGAGCCGTAGGGCCCCCTCTGCTGAAACCTCCCAGTGCTTTCCTCTGGCCAGCTGCCCAAATCATTTCCTCGAAGGTCTCTGCATTCCCAGACGGCACTGACAACCCTTGAGTAAGCTGGGAGGCCGCTCTGAGAGTCCAGAAAGGCCCAGGTGCGGTGGCCACTTACTCAGCGGATTTGGCTGCAGCTTTCTAGACTCTAGGGCTTTCGTCCACAGGGTCAGAACTGCTAAATGACTCTGAATAGACTCTTCCAAGAGACTGCAGAAGAAAAGATCCACTTACATGTGGAGGAGGAGCAAGGAGGTGGGGAGCAATGGACAGGAGGGCAGCTGACAGAGGCAGAGGGAAGAAGAGAAGTGAATACACCTGGGGCAAGAACAAGTGGCTGATGTCACGGCCCTACCACTCAGCATTATAAGCTTCCTTCAGTCGTGGCTTGAGCCTGGATCAGAAAGGTCCAGAGACCTTGGGAATTATCCGTCCTATTCCCCTACCCCATCTATGCGATAAGCTAGCTATCTGGCCTTATGCACATTACTTAGCTTCTTGGGTCTCAATTTCCTCACTTATGAAGAAGATACCAAAATATCTTGGATGCTTTATATGAGAATTAAGATGCTTGGGCCAGGTGCAATGGCTCACACCTGTAATCGCAGCACTTTGGGAGGCTGAGGCAGGCGGATCACAAGGTCAGGAGATTGAGACCATCCTGGCCAACATGGTGAAACCCCGTCTCTACTAAAATACAAAAAGTTAGCCAGGTGTGGTGGCGTGCACTTGCAATCCCACCGCTGCTTGGGAGGCTGAGGCAGGAGAATCACTTGAACACGGGAGGTGGAGGTTGTGGTGAGCTGAGATTTTACCAATGCATTCCAGCCCGGGCAACAGAGCAAGACTCTATCTCCCCCCCAAAAAAAGATGCTTCATGCATTCATTTCGTAAATATTTACTGAATGCTCACCATATGCAGAAATGTTTCCAGGCGCTAATGATTCAGCAATGAACAAAACGTCAATCCTAAAATGTTTGCCTTTATAAAGTTCATGTTGTCTATTTTCACTTACTACAATAAACATATAATAAGTTAAATATACGGTTTGTCAGATGCTGATGATCGCTTTGGAGAGATAAAACAGAGGAAGGTGGGTTGCAGTTTCACAAAGGCTTGTTGAGAAAAGGGTTGGCTGAGAGGATGGTATCTAAACCAAGACCTGAAGTAGAAGAGACATTTGCGCAACGTCTGCCACAGAAAAGGTGGCGTGATTTTTGTGTTATGTTATATTATCACAATTGTTATCATTATTATTCACCTTCTTAGTTGCCCAGAAAAGTGGCTTATACAGAACTGATGGAGACAACTCAAAATATTAATATTACTACTACTCTAACTAGTACTACTGACTATACCAATAAAATATGTTCAACATGCATTTCTGTTTCCAAGTCCAAGCTGTAGAACCTGACTCAAAGAGAACAACTTTTTCCAACTCTTGGCTGTAGAAGAGATTCTTTTAAAATCCTTACTGCTTTTTAGATTTAAAAAGTTAGTATTAACTGATTGCATATTTCTCTAGGTTTTTAGTTGATCCTTTTTTCAGAGGTTTTCCAAACTAAAGATGAAAATGTAATTTGAGGTGTTATATCAGAAATCACTTCTCTGATCATGCCCAGTGTGACTTTGGGCAAATCACTTTGCTGCTCGAGAGCTTTACTTCATGCTTTATCACTCGTAACACAAAGTAACTAGACCGTTATCTAGAATTACTTACTCAATGGAGACAATGACAGCACTCAGTTCCTCAGCCATTGCTGTACACAGCTCATCATAATACCTGATTTCTAAAAGACACAAAGGGAACAATCATCACAAAACACATCATTTAATAGTGTCCACTGTTTTTTGTTTTGTTTCAGATAGAGTCTCACTCTGTTGTCCAGGCTGGAGTGCAGTGGTGTGGTCTCGGCTCACTACAATCTCTGCCACCCGGCTTCAAGCAATTCTGCCTCAGCCTCCCAAATAGCTGGGATTACATGCACCTGCCACTGCACCAGGCTAATTTTTGTAGTTTTAGTAGAGACAGGGTTTCACCATCTTGGCCAGGCTGGTCTTGAACTCCTGACCTCGTGATCCACCCACCGTGAGCCACTGCACCCGGTCCTGTCCACTTTTAAATTCTGCTATGTGTGAATTGTTTTTAGGCTTCAAGCTAATAATTAAATAATAAAAAGCAAATGTGAACAAATGTCTTAATAGAGTTACATTTACACATGAAAAATTAAATCTGATTTCAAATAACATGCAACTACTATAAAGAACAGGAAATGCATAGTTTAGTTTTTAATATATTACTATCTAAATATTTATTTCATAATAGACCATATGAAATGCACCAAATTAATCCTGATTTTATAGCTCTTCCAAATGTATATAGCTTTCTAAAAAAATCACAGCATACAAGCAGTCTCTTCCTTAGAATCATACAATTTTGGGCTGGGAGTGGTGGCTCATGCCTGTAATCTCAGCACTTCAGGAGGCTAAGGAAGGAGACACTTGAAGTCAGAAGTTTGAGACCTGGGCAAAATCGCCAGATGCTGTCTCTATAAAAAAAAGGTTTTTAATTCCCCAGGCATAGTGGTGCACGCCTACATTCCCAGCTGCTTGGGAGGCTGAGGAAGGAAGATCACGTGAGTCCAAGAGTTCGAGGTTACAATGAGCTATGATAGTGGCACTGTACTCTGGCCTTGGTGACAAAGTGAAATCTTGTGTCTAAAAATAATAAATCAACTTTTGCTCTTTTAACACTTCATTTACTGTAGTTCGGTAAAGTGATCAGTTAAGAATATGGTGTTCTTTTTAAATGAACACATAAAAAACTAGAATTTTAGGAAATCTTAGCATTTCTTAGCAGATCCAAAGGCCTGTGATAACAGAACCAATTTTAATATATAAGAATTTAATCTTTAGTTGCTCTCAATAAATTAAGATATATATTGTGCCAACTGGGAGCCAAATATTTCCTATTTATAGGCTTTCCAAGGCAGTCTTAGAATCAGAAGTTTAAGAATTACATGGACACCTGCTCAAGTTCTTCCTCGGGCAGAAGTGATCAGTCAAAATTATGGGGAGGTTAGGGAGGTCGGGGAGGGATAACATGGGGAGAAATGCCAGATGTAGGTGATGGGGGGATGGAGGCAGCAAAGCACATTGCCATGGGGTACCTATGCAACAGTCCTGCATGATCTGCACATGTACCCCAGAACCTAAAGTCCAATTTAAATAAATAAATAAATAAAATAAAAATTTAAAAATTACGCAGAAAAGGCCCGTTGACTCTTGTAACCCATTCTGTTCCTGGCCCCCACACTTCCTGGCCCCCAGTACAGCGTTTTTTGCCTGGCACGTGTCCAATGCCACAGACTCATTCTCTTCTAAGGCAGAGACTCCTTCTTACTCATTTTTGAATCCCTATCCCCTAGCACACATTAGGCTGACCAGTGGTCCAGACTTGCCCACAGCTGTTGGAACTTTTACGCTGAAATATCTGCAACCCAGCAAATCCCTTGGTGAACAGCTATTGAAAATATGGGGGACAAAAATCACTGAATAAAAGAATAAACAATGGATCTGGAATCAAATAAGACTACTAGAAAAAAATTATATCGTTCGACCTTGTTGCTTTAAAAAAACCACACAATGATAAACAAAACAAGTTGCCATTGCTTTTAAACTAAGGGGATGCCAAAAGCTCCGGAATGTAGATAAGGAAGTAGCTCCATGATCATTATTAGCAGAGATAAGGCTCCGACTTCCTCCTTGGGAGGCTCTCCTCTGGCCTGCTGCATTTGGCTGCCTGCCCTTTTGAATGTGCTCTACTCATGAAAATCATCCAAATCTACACAAAATATTCTTGAACTTTGCAAGATTGTTTCCTTTTAATGGCTGCATACATTTTATATTTTAACCTTTGCGTTCATAAGCAGATAAAATGCTAACATGTGCATTAAGGAATACCTGGTCTATTTCATAGAAATATATCTTCAAAAGACAAGTTGGCCAAAGAGACACAGATAATTCCCCACATGCCTACCCGGTGAAACTCCACCTTGTTTTGGTGCAGAAAGCTGTATCAGCACCGCACAATAAGTTAGTCTGCGATTTAGATCATAGGAAATATTTTTTAAATGGTCTACCTGAATTAATCAACAAATCAATAAGCAAAAACCTTTACGTCGGATAACCACATAACTTATCACCCAAACCAAGGCCCTTTTGAGCATGAAAAGGGGGCACTAGTAATTTTGCTGAGACCATCCAGGTGAACCAAGATAAACAGTCCCCTTCTTTCCCACTAAGAAAGCCAAACTCCAGCTACTCAGGAGGCTGAGGCAGGAGAATTGCCTGAACCCAGGAGGCGGAGGTTGCGGTGAGCCGAGATCGCGCCATTGCACTCCAGCCTGGGTAACAAGAGCGAAACTCCGTCTCAAAAAAAAAAAAAAAAAAAAGAAAGCCAAACTCAATTACACATCTCTCCCCCGGCCAACCATGACAACAAACCATCTGAAGGTGACCAGGACGTACTCGCACTTGCCAATGCCCAGCCTCCTCCGTGAATATAAACAACGCTGCGTTTCAGCGGCTCTTCAGGCTTCGGAGGACCTTCAAACACTCTGACTTCTACACCATCGAAGTCCGTGTCCGTCACCTTCACTTGGGCAGAAGACCATGCGCTTTTTTTGCCAAAAGAAACGATGATAAAGTTTAGCGCCAGCAGGTGATGGCTCAGTCCCAGGTAGTGGATCATGTTGCTCTGCAGGACGAGGGAGGGAATAAAGAGGGAGAGCACACGTCAACTTGGCACCACCAGAGCCTCACTGGCCACCTGGGCGTCTCTATTCCTACAAGCAGCTGCCACTGGAGGGCTCACTGAGCCCTTTTAATACAAAACCAATTGTATTTACCTTTTGCTTTTAGAGTTGACAAAATATTTTCATACATGAGATCTCCTCAGGTATCCTCAGTCCCATGTTATGGAGAAAGCTTAGAAATTAACTATGCTTGCTCATTTCATTGAATAAGTGCTAATTCTGGGACTCAAACCTAATATTAGGTTTGAATTCCAGGATTCAGTATATATTTTTTTTTTTTAGATGAGTCTGGCTCTGTCGCCCAGACTGGAGTGCAGTGGTGTGATCTCAGCTCACTCCAACTTCCACCTCCCAGGTTCAAGCAATTCTCCTGCCTCAGTCTCCCAAGTAGCCGGGATTACAGGCTTGCCTCACTACACCCGGCTAATTGTGTGTTTCTAGTAGAGATAGGGTTTTTCCATGTTGGTCAGGCTGGTCTCAAACTCCTGACCTCAAGTGATCCGCCCGCCTCGGTTTACCAAAGTGCTAGGATTATACGCATGAGCCACCATGCCCGCTCTTGATTTTTAAGTCTACATCTTTTGGAGACTCTTTTGGGTGTGTTTGTTTGTTGTTTTTTTGAGACAGAGTCCAACTCTGTCACCCAGGCTGGAATGGAGTGGCATGACAATCTCAGCTCACTGCAACCTCCGCCTCCCAGGTTCAAGTGATTCTTGTGCCCCAGCCTCCCAAGTAGCTGAGACTACAGGCATGCGCTATCATGCCTGGCTAATTTTTGTACTTTTAGTAGAGACAGGGTTTTGTTGGCCAGGCTGGTTTCAAACTCCTGGCCTCAAGTGATCCACCCGCCTCAGCCTCCCAAAATGCTGGGATTATAGGTGTGAGCCACCGAGTCTGGCGAAGAATCTTTTACAAAATAGGCATTGATTTAGAAGATTACATGCTGAATAAAAAAGTTCCTAGAACAGGAAATGATTTCTCAGGCTAGATGGTAGAAGAACGGAAGAGAAAATGTTGCAATGAAATGAGGGCTATATGGATAAATACCTGGGAGCCAATGAAAAAAGAACCCTAGGATGTAACAACGCCCAGACAGGTCTATGGAATCTAAAGCAGCTGACCTCTGCCTCATGCCCAGACAGAATCCTGGAAAGAGGCAAAGACCTTAGGTGAGAGGAGGTGCAAGGTAGGTCTAGAAAGATGGTGCCTCAAATGGCCTTAGAGCCCCAGGCTCCAGCTGGTGAAGGAAAAACAGAATGATTCTGCGTGCCCAGCGAAAGCATAAATGTAGCAGGGTCTGCATGAATGTCTTGCAGATGGACCTAAAACAATCTATCTTTTCTCTTCAGCCCATTATATGTACCCAAGAGTTCAAGAGGAATAGAAATGAGTGCCAATGAATCTCAAAGATCTATTATCTTACAGAGAAGAGCAAAGGGTATCCCAGGATGACCAGTAAAGACCAAACACCAAGGACCAGGTGAAACAGTGACGTGGGCTGAGGATGAGTGATACCCAGACGGCTTCCCCAAAACACAATGTCTCAGCATTACGTAAGATCCTCCAAAACCTAAAAGCAAATAGTGCTGAGCGTGAATTCCTCCACTCGCTGGGATTAAGTTTCTACCTAAAAGATGAAGGCTTAAAATATAGATCAAGTTACAGTTCATGCATCCTTGAGCTAATGAAAGAAGATTCGGATTCACTCAAGTAACATTCTGGAAGTAACAAAGTTTCCTGAAACCTCTATTTCTTTCTTATTTATGTTTATTTATGAGACAGTCTCACTCTGTCGCCCACGCTGGAAAGCAGTGGCATGATCTTGGTTAACTACAACCTTTGCCTCCCTGGTTGAAGTGAATCTTCTGCCTTAGCCCCTGGATAGCTGGGATTACAGGCACCCACCACCACACCTGGCTAATTTTTTTTTTTTTTTTTTTTTTTTTTTAGTAAAGACCTGATTTCACCATGTTGGCCAGGCTGGCCTTGAACTCCTAACCTAAAGTGATCCACCCGTCTTGGCCTCTAGGAGAACACAGAAGCAAGATAAGTTTTAAGGGCCCTATGGGCTGCAAAGTACTCCATCTTAGCTAGCTAAAGTAAGCTAGGGCAGTGCTAGAGGTCTTAAAACTTGCCTCCATAACCATTCCAGGATCTAGGGGGAGAATTCTGCCTCAGGAGATAGAAGGGGATAAAGGGTACTCATTAGACCTCAGTGGAACCAGACAAAGAAATCTGGTGGGACACTGGCTCCCTACCCAGGTCTGATGTCTGAAGATCAAAGGACAAGCAGGAATCCAAGGAAACCAAGCAGAAACTGTCCTCTGTTTATTAATATGCAAATTAGTTATATTTATATATGGGTTGTTCTCTTTTGATTCAATCAATGTATAAATTATGAACTATATCCTATGGGCAGAGAACTTTGTAGGAGACAGAATCATCTGAAATTCAGAGTAATAGAGGAGAACCAAGGCCTGCAAATGAACAGCTGATGTTAGTAGCTAAGCAGTAAGTGGTAAGAAACTAGGTAAAGGGCTGCACAAGCTCGGAGAAGAAAGGAATCACCTCTGTCTGAGGATGAAGCCCAGTAAGGTGTCCAGCCTGAATTAGGTCTTAAGGAAAGACAGAGCCCCATCATAGGTGTGGCGAACAAGGAAAAGGGCTGGGAACTAAGGTGCAAGTACTGGCAAGTGTTTTAACTCAAACACCTATGGGTAGGTGAGGTATACAAATAAAATGAAGGCAAGAGGAACTCAATCTAAAAGAGGCACGTGCAGCCCAGGAGTCACCAGCATAGACTCCAGAGCCCAAGCGCCTGCGCTAAAATCCCAGCTCCCTCACTTACCAGCACTGGGACTCTGAGCTAATGAGCAAACCTCTCTGTACCTCAGTCTCCCATCCATAAAGTGGAAATCATTATACCCACTACCTCAAAGACTGTTGTGAAGACTGGAAACTAAAGCGCCTAGAACGGTGCCCGTCGCCTAAGAAGGCCTGCAATGCTCATCACTGATACCACGCCTCTGCTCCAGATCATTTTGTAAAACAGTGAGCCCAGCGACAGACATTCCCATGTTTCCAGGGAAGCTGAGACTATCATTTTTCCCATGATGCACATTTGTTATCAGTACCACATGATTATCAAGTCCTGAAATTGTTGCAAGTTAAAAAAGATGTACAAGAATAATCTTTAAAGAGCATATTTGTATGTTCATCCTGAAGGGGAAGGAGGCAGCTGGGGAAGAACCAGCAGCACACTGATAGCCCATACACATCAATAACTTCGCCTCTGGTCACGTTTCAACATGAACCAGCAACATAAATACTTAAAGCATCGATTCTAACTCACTACCTGATCTGTTCTTCATATTCAAAGGTTTGTATTCTATGTCAGTGACTCGCCAGTTTTTCCACTATGGTCACTTCATTCAGTCCACCAGCTTTTTTTTTTTTTTTTTGGAGATGGAGTGTCGCACTGTCACCTAGGCTGGGGTGCACTGCTACCACCTTGGCTCACTGCACCCTCCACCTGCCGGGTTCACACGATTCTCCTGCCTCAGCCTCCCGAGTGGCTGGGATTATAGGTGCACACCACCATGCCTAGCTAATTTTTTTTTTTTTAATAGAGATGGGATTTCACTATGTTGGCCAGACTGGTTTCAAACTCCTGACTTTGTGATACACCCACCTCAGCCTCCCAAAGTGCTGGGATTACAAGTGAGAGACACGGCACCTGGCCAGTCCGTCAGCTTTTGAATCCTCTTCATATTCTGTTCTAACTGTGGCTATTAGAGGGAAAAAAATCTATAATCTCATGGAACATTTATCTGCACAAAAATATGTGAGAACTAAAATATTAAATTAATATTTAATGTCTGGCCAGATGTGGTGGTTCACGCCCATAACCCAGCACTCTGGGAGCCCAAGGTGGGCAGATCATAAGGTCAGGAGTTCGAGACCAGTCTGACCAAAATGGTGAAACCCCGTCTCTACTAAAAATACAAAAATTAGCTAGGCATGGTGGAGCAGGCCTGTAATTCCAGCTACTTGGGAGGTTGGGGCAGGAGAATTGCTTGAACCCGGGAGGCGAAGGTTGCAGTGAGCCGAGATTGTGCCACTGCACTCCAGCCTGGGCAATAGAGTGAGACTCCTTCTAAAATATATATATTATATATAAAATATATATATTGCTTGCATATATATTTAAAAAATATATATTTTGTATACATATATATTTTAAAAATATATATTTTGTATATATGTTTTTAAAATATATATATTTAATGTTGAATTGAAAGATGGAACTTAAAGTAAACGTATGTAACCAAGCCTAGGAGAGAAAAAACAGAGGCTGTCCAAAGTGACCTCCCGGACACAGTACCAGCTGAGGTGAATTGAGTTTTAATGAAGGAAGATTCAGATTCACTCAACTAACATGCTGGATGTAACAAAGTTTCCTGAAACCTCTTTAGACATAGCTGGGAAATCCAGGAACACACAGAATTGCATTAAGGGCTCTGTGGGCTGCAAATTACCCTGTCTTGGCTAGATGAAGTAATCTAGAATAGCTCTAGAAGTCTTAAAATTTGCCTCCATAACCATTCCAGGATCTAGGGGAAGAATTTTGCCTAAGGAGATGGAAGGGGAATAAGGATACTTACTACGCCTCCGTGGAGCTGAGCAGTAAAATCTGGTGGTACACTGGCTCCCTACCCGGGTAGTTGGTTTGTGTTGAAACTTGACCAGATGCTAAGTTATTTATGTGTATGGAGTATTAGCGTGCTCCTGGTTCTTCCCCAGCTTTCTGCTTCCCCTTTGATACATGATGAGAAGTCTGGAAAAGGAGAGAAGCTTGGGGAAAAGGAAACAGATGCTTCTAGTCCTGGGGCGGTGTTCACACTTTAGTCCTTTGCCCACCACCCTTACCTAGTGAGGACAGAAAGAGAACCTGCGTGGCATCAAAGTCCCCTTTCCTATCGTCAACTAGAATGCAAGGTCGAAAACATACCTTCACTTGCTGAGGGCTGGATCTCTACTCCAACTCAACTCTGACTGAAAGACTGGGCTATTTGAGCACCATTTCTGGGACAATTTAGGCCACATGGTAAATTCCACCAGGGAGGGAAAGTTAATTTGCTCAGGTAAAGTTGAATACAATCTTTTAAATGGAACCTTGGGAAACACTTCACTTAAAGAGCTGGTGGAGTAGACAGAAGAACCAGTCAATAAAAGACAAAATAGAGCAAGAGAGGGAAAGAGAAAAAGAGAAAAGGGACAAACTGTTAGTGTGGCAACAGAAACAAGAAACTGGAGACATTAAAGGAAAGCGATTTCCAGAAAGCAGGTTGTCCAATGTCTGCAGAGAGGCCCCGCAGGTCACGGGTATTGGCTATGTTTTCACTGGCGAGCCTGCTAAGGACAGTTTCATGCAAGATATGGGGATGAAAAATATATTGTAATGGGTTAGAGTGAGCAGGAGTTGAAGAAACAGACAGTAAATGAGACAGATTACTGAAGAGATAAGGGAGGCACTAGAACAGTTGGGAGAGACTGGAGCATGCTTCTTGGGAAACAGCTTGTCAAGAGAGAAAGATAAAGTTACAGAGGTAAAAAGAATTCAGTGCCGGGCGTGGTGGCTCACACCTGTAATCCCAGCACTTTGGGAGGCCAAGGCGGGTGGATCACAAGGTCAGGAGTTCGACACCAGCCTGGCCAATATGATGAAACCCCATCTCTATAATAATAATAATAATAATAACAAATTAAAAAAAAAAGAATTCAGTGAATGGAGACCCTAGAGGAAGGAGGACACAGGATCTGGAAGGCAGATGGAAGGGAGAGTTCATAACAGGTAAGTTTATAGGAGGCAAGGAAGCAAAGTGAGGAAATAGCTCTCAAAACAGAACTTGATTTCTGTGGATGTCAATTCTTTGTCCTAAAGAAGACAGTGACTTTTCAAACACTGCCCTCTTGGAAGGTAACCCATTGCAATCTGGCTTCCAGCCCCATCTCTGATGAAACCAACCTTATTAGGCTCAGCAGTGACGCTCTGACTCCAGTGCCAATGCCAATGACCTACTTGGCCTCACTGCAGACATTTGATAACTTGTGCTGTTTTTGCTGTTTTTTTAAACTTTCTTCCCTCTTAACTTCCCCAGTTTCTTGGGTTTTTGTTTTTGTTTTTTTTTTCCACACTAACAAACCATCCTTCACTCACCACCATTTTTTTTTTTTTAATTGATTGGTTCTTTCTCTCCTGACACTGGCCCTTTAAATGTTAATGTTCTCAAAAGTTCCAATTTTTATTTCATTCAATTTCATGATTCCTTCTTTCCTTGAGCAAGCCAATGTACTATCTTAGCAAATAGGAAGTATTTACCAGCAGCCTACTAAATTCAAAGACTGTTCCCTGTATTCACAGACTGATTCTAGTCCCTGATCTTTCTCAAGCTTCCATCCATATTTCCAGCCATCTCCAGGATCTAGCCTATGAAGCTCCTCAAAATTAATAGGGCCTATTCTCCCCTCTCCACCCCCAGAACAACTAATGACATAAATTCTCAATTATCTAACCATAAGTCTAACTTCTAAGTTAGAAATCTTAATTGTCCACAGCTTCTTATTTCACATGATTTCTAGTCGCCTCAAACCATATTAACTCCACCTGGCAACGTTTTCTGACCTAGCCCCACCCCTATCCCCACCCCAGCCCTACGCAGCCCCACCGCAGCCCCACCCCAGCCCCACCCCAGCCCCACCCCAGCCCCACCCACAGCCCCACCCCAGCCCCACCCCAGCCCCACCCCTAGCTCCACCCCTAGCTCCACCCCTAGCTCCACCCCTAGCTCCACCCCGACTCTTGCTGCTGCCTTGGCTGCTCATTAATTTCTGCATTTGGCTACTAACTTGAATTCTGGATAACACTCTCTTTCTCTAAAACTTGCTGCATACTGCTGTCAGAGTTTCTATCCTGAAAGGCTCATCACATTACCTGCCTGCTTAAAAACTGCTGCTGGCTTCCTGTTTCTTACAGGAAAAAAAAGAAAAATCTGAAGCTGGCATTGGCTCCACTCTACATTCCAAGCTCGTTTCTCACCACCTACCCCTTGAAGTCAAGCATAACTTGCATAACAATTTTCGTTTTTTTTAACCTGCTATTCTCTTTGGCAGTGCCCTTCACTGGCATGCTGAAACTATCTCTTGCTGGGTCTCACAAGCCAACTTATAAATTTACAGGAATTTTGTAAATCAGTTTGTCACAGGTGCATGAACCAGCGCATCTCTGTCTGGAATAGGAGCTGGGTAAAATAGGCTGAAACCTACTAGGCTGCATTCCCAAATGGTTAAGGCATTCTAAGTCACAGGATGAGGTAAGAGGTCAGCACAAAACACAGGTCATAAAGACCTTGCGATAAAACAGGTGGCAGTAAAGGAGCCGGCCATAATCCACCAAAACGATATGAGAGTGACCTCTGGTCATCCTCACTGCCACACTCCCACCCACGCCATGACAGTTTACAAATGCCGTGGCAATGTCAGGAAGTTTTGCTATGCAGTCTAAAACGGGGAGGCATGAATAATCTACCCTTGTTTAGCACATAATCAAGAAATAACTAAAACAATGGGCAACCATGGGCCGGGTGCAGTGGCTCACACCTGTAATCCCAGCACTTTGGGAAGCCAAGATGGGTGGATCACCTGCGGTCGGGAGTTCGAAACCAGCCTGACCAACACAGAGAAATGCCATCTCTACTAAAAATACAAAAATTAGCAGGGTGTGGTGGCACATGCCTGTAATCCCAGCTACTCAGGAAGCTGAGGAAGGAGAATCGCTTGAACCTGGGAGGCGGAAGATGTGGTGAGCTAAGATCACACTGTTGTGCTCTAGCCTGGGCAACAAGAGTGAAATTCTGTCTCAAAAAAAAAAAAAAGGTGGGGGGAAGCGGTGGTGGGGGGGCAACCAGCAGCCCTTGGGGCTGCTTTGCTCTGCCCCTGAATAGCCATTCTTTATTTCTTTACTTTCTTAATAAACTTCCTTTCACTTTATGGACTTGCCCTGGATTCTTTCTTGGTGAGATGCAAAAACCCCCTCTTGGAGTCTAGATCAGGACCCCTTTCTGGTAACAAGCTGATGTTAAGTCAGTGGCTTGAAACTGACCATGGCAGGAGAATGTACATCGTGGAAATCAGCAAGTGCTACAAATCAGGGCGTAGACTGGCTCAGGTTCCAGGCCTCTGGTGGATCCCATCTGGCTAGGGATTTTTCCTACACCTTCTTCCCTTATTTCTTTTACTCAGCATTATTTTTGTAGGGGAAACCTTTCGTCTCGCATGGAGGTCATGCATGGATCTAAAGAACTCTGCGTGGAGCACAGTAGCACTCTCTACACGTAGCAAAGTGCTAGAAGCAATTATGAAGCTAGCCTATGAAGCACAAAGTCAGTATGCAATAGGGTTCTCCCATTAGATTCAAGATCACACAGTTTCCAACTGTTTACTCAAATATCCAAGAATTTCCTGGCAAGCTACAAGGCAAACCTGGGGAGAACCTTATTGCCACTCCATAACAAAACCTAGCCCAGAGAAATAAAAGGGCTCACAGAGGGATCCAGCACTCTAACCTGGTCACCCGAAAACTTTTGCTTTGTTCTTCCTCCCAGAAAACCTCTAGGGCGGCAATGCAGTCTCAGGAAGGGCCAAAAGGATGAGCTTGTCTCTTTCCAACTCCAGAACGTTTTTTTTGTTTTTTACTATCAACATAGAAAACAAATAGTTTCCATATTGCCAAAATACTAGCTTAGCTCCAAAATCCTCCTATAGTCCACAGGATGTGTCAAGGGGAGTAGCTCACGTGTGCCGGCATTTGCTCTCTGCCAGTCACCGTTCTCACTGTCAAGGACTCTCAGATCAAGGGGACTCAGAGAATCACCCAAGGTCACTTGGCCAGTACCTGGTGAACTGGCTTTGAACCCAAGCATTCTGGCTTCAAAACCCTCAACCATCACCCTCTACTGCCATTCACGAGCACATTTATTCTCAAGCCTATGTCATAAAACTAGAAGATTTTTACCTCTGAAATGAATACTTAGCTTCCCATATTTACATAAAGGGAAACTAAGGCCCAGAAAGGATTTGTGCCTTGGCCAGGCTCAGCAGCTACAGCAGCATAGTTCTATGCCTGACCACTGTGGGTCAAGCTGCCACCCCCATCATTTTCCTTTCCTCCAGCTCTTCCTGAATAGCACATATCTCTCTACCCTTCCCTGGTAGTAACACAGGAGTTACTAAAGAATAATTTTAGGCATATAGAGAGGGTAAAAGGAGTTATTGGTAAGGCCCCTCCCTCCCTCCCTCCCTCCCTTCCTTCCTTCCTTCCTTTCCTTCCTTCCTTCCTTCTTCCTTCTTTTCAGACAGAGTCTCACTCTGTTGCCCAGGCTGGAGTGCAGAGGCATGATCTCAGCTCATTGCAACCTCCATCCCCCACAGCTACCCGAAGGAGGTTCAAGCGATTCTCTTGCCTCGCCTCCCAGGTAACTGGGAATACAGGTGCCTGCCACCACACCCAGCTGATTTTTGTATTTTTAGTGGAGACAGGGTTTCAACATCTTGGCCAGGCTTGTCTTGAACTCCTGACCTCATGATCCACCCACCTCGGCCTCCCAAAGTGCTGGGATTACAGGCATGAGCCACCATGCCTGGCCCAAGGCTTTTTCTTTTAATGAAAGCAACCCCCAAACCGTTTCTTTTCTAACAAAAAAAAAAACAACTTGAAGGAATAGGCTGGCAAGAATTGATATGCAAATGCAAGCTATTAGAAATAGTCCACCCAACATGGCAATTCCTGTCTTCTTGTCACCCTGTGTGCCAAGTGTCATGGCTGCCTCCAGATAACGTCATGTGTTCAGACACCATGGCGATCCACATTTGCATATTAAAGGACTAAGGTGGGAGGACCAGGTTTTTTGTGAGCTACATAGATGACACACCTGGTCAAACCAATCTCCTGGGTCCTTTGCAAACCAGACACCACCTCCTCCAGCATCCCAATATAAGCAGTCACTTTTCCGCCACACACAGGGTTTCTCTTTGTTCTAATCCCCCCTCCCTCTGTCTCTGTCTGGGGGAGCTGTTTTCTTCTTCCCTCCATCTTTCTTGCCTAAGAAACTCTCCACTCCTTAAAATCACTCCACGTGTGTTGTGTCGTTTTACCTACACTGGCGCCAGACCAAGGACCCTGGTGTTCCTCGGATCATTGGAGCCTATCATTTGGGCACATTGGCCAGGAATTCATTCATCGGAGTGGTGAGTAGGGAGTGAATCTCAACCTCAAATCTGTATTTTCATCTCAAGGCTGTCTTCCAGCTATCCTGCTACAAAACCTTCCTTCTTTTCTTCTTTGTCTGTCTGTGGTCTCACTCTTTGCGAGTTGAATACGTGGGAATGTTTACAATCTAGGGAAGTAATCCTGTTAGGCAAGATCAGGAAATGCTGTAGGCGAGGATATCGCTCAGGAAAATGCCATTGCAATCTTCTAGGAACAGAGTTCTCCCCTTTCCCCCAACAGTGAGGTTACTCGCTAGTAATTCCCTGGCAAGCCCACGGTATTGCTAAGCCAACAGCGCCACCTAGTGGAAATTGGAATCCTCTACATAAGACACACTGCAGGTCCTTTGCTAGGCTCTACAGTCCTCTTTCACACCACTAAACATCAGGCCCTGAGTTACTTCCGTGAACAGGAGAGCTGTGTTTTCAACAGTTAAGAGTAAGATGTCTTCCAGAGCCAAATTTTAGTCTCGATACTGTCCCATCCGCAGGAAAAACGGCCATTCAGTTTTTGTTTTTTTTAAGGCACCTATCCTGTCTCCAATCAAGACAGTACTTAATTAGTAAGGGGATTTTAAGTGCAGAAATTAACCAGAACCATTTTTCTAGAAGTAAATGCTTTAGCACAGGCTGTAATAGCAGGCAATCTAGCACACTGCCTCTGTTAAAGGGGCTTTGCTCAAAGATGACAGTCTCTCCAGAGATCTATTTTTTGGGGGAGCCAGGCAGATCACACAGGCTTAGGAAGGCAGAGGGAAATCACAGAGGGTTGCGTGGGTGAAGCGTGGTTAGTCCCATCACTTAGGGCATCCGGTTCCATGCCTTTGAGGACCATGCCTTCAACCACGGGCGGCACACTTAACTTGGTGCCCGAACCCAGGAACCAGGGAGGGAAAACGGCTGAAAGATGCTCCCTGTCTTCGCCTCTACCCTGGGTCAAACGGAAAGGAAGGAGACTGAGAGGATGCCATTATTCTCACTTCTTTTTCTACATGGGTAAAAGATTTCCTTCAGCTTGCACCCTCTGGAGTGCACTCTAAAGCACTGGAACACTTCCTTAGCCCAAGGACTTTAAAGAGAAAAGCGACTCTTTCGTTTGTACAAGGACCTGGCATTTTTACTAAACCTTTGCCTAAGCGTTGGAAGATCAACCCAGCCCTTTTAGCAATCTTATCGGGCAGTCCCAGGGAAAACACTTCCCCAGGAGTTAAGGAAGCAACTTCCAGGGGAACCATCTGAGGATCCCTCTTATTTGGGGCCCCTTCAAGTTCCCATCTCAATACGAAACCTTAGGCAAATAAAAGACGGCTTAAGCCAGTTTTCCGATGGCCCTGATCGGTATATAGAAGCTTTCCAAAATTTAGCTCAGTTATTTCACCTCACATGCAGGGACGTTATGCTGCTCCTAAACAAGACCCTCACTGCAGCTGAAAACCAGGAGGTTCTGTAAGCAGCAGATAGTTTTGGAGATGAGCAATATATCTCCTATAATACACCAAAAGGGAAGACAGCCAATAGGGGAAGCAAAAAACATAGCGGAAACACGATTCCCAATAGCGAAGAAAGCAGTTCCGGTAAACAACCATGACTGGAACCCCGATAGCTCAGAAATGAATGGAAAAGGAAGCACTTTTTTGTTTGTTTGTTTGTTTGTTTTTTTGAGACAGGGTCTCACTCTGTCGCCCAGGCTGGAGTACAGAGGCACGATCTCAGCTCACTGCAACCCCTGCCTCCCAGGTTCAAGTGATCCTCCTCCTGCCTCAGCCTCCTGAGTGCTTGGGACTACAGGCACCCACCACCACACCTGGCTAATTTTTGTATTTTTAGTAGAGGTGGGGTTTCACCAAGTTTGCCAGGCTGGTTTCAAACTCCCAACATCAGGTGATCTGCCTGCCTCAGCCTCCCAAAGTGCCGGGATTACAGGCATGAGCCACTGCGCCTAGCCAGGAAGCACTTTTTATATCAGAAATTTTATATAAGAAATGATTTCGTGGCCAGGTGTGGTGGGGCTCACTTCCACAATCCCAGCACTTTGGGAGGCCGAGGCAGGTGGATCACATGAGGTCAGGAGTTCAAGACCAGCCTGGCCAACATGGTAAAACCTTGGCTCTACTAAAAATATAAAAATTAGCCAGGCATGGTGATCACACCACTGCATTCCAGCCTGGGTGACAAGCTGTATTAAAAAAAGAAAAGATTTTGTATGGTAAATACTTGTCCTAAAAGTCATTTGAACAAATCAGAAAAGTTTAAGTATGTTGTAAGAGAATCTGTGAAAGTCATGAAAAAATTTAATAATTAAAGGAAAGGAATTATCAAAAATAACACTAATGTTATTTTAGACATCCAGTAACGTATTTCTCCCAATCATATTGGAAGTTACAAAAATGGCCTAGGCCTAAAGTTATTATTCTCTAATGGCAAGTCAAAGGGGGGTATGCTTTCCTCAAGGAAAATGTCACTTCTATGTTAACGTTTCTGGTGACATACAGCGACATCTAGTGGAGGAAAGCCCGTATTGCAATCCATTCGTGTAACTCACAGGTACCAAACTCTACTGTCAGTTATGGTCTATAGGACCCCCGCTAACGATGGTAATCTTAATGCTCATATTCTAACCCTAGATTTTAAACCTGAGTGTAAAATTTATCTCTTTGCACCTAGAAGGAATCAAATTCCAAATGGTGCTCGAGCAGAGCCACACATGGACAACCCATTCTTCCAAGAACCCTTAGGTCTTAGGTCAACCTCAGAAGGCTCAACTGCTGTTCACCCACACGCCCCTTTTCAGCAGGACGTAGCCAGAAAGAATCCTCATCCAGGGCCGGGCGCGGTGGCTCAAGCCTGTAATCCCAGCACTTTGGGAGGCCGAGGTGGGTGGATCACGAGGTCAAGAGATCGAGACCATCCTGGTCAACATGGTGAAACCCCATTTCTACTAAAAATACAAAAAATTAGCTGGGTATGGTGGCGCATGCCTGTAATCCCAGCTACTCGGGAGGCTGAGGCAGGAGAATTGCCTGAACCCAGGAGGCGGAGGTTGCAGTGAGCCGAGATCATGCCATTGCACTCCAGCCTGGGTAACAAGAGCGAAACTCCGTCTCAAAAAAAAAAAAAAAAGAATACTCATCCAACACCCCCTAAGAGCATTTAGGTTTGCTTCTCTTGAGGAAGGAAATAATATAGAAGTTATTAAAAAATAACTTTTAGGCAGATAGAGAAGGTAAAAGAAGTTCATAATAAGGCTTTTTCTTTTCATAAAAGCAACCCCCAAACCATTTCTTTCTCTTGCTCTCTCTCTCTTTTGAGACGGAGTCTCTCTCTGTTGCCAGGCTGGAGCGCAGTGGCGCCATCCTGGCTCACTGCAACCTCCGCCTCCTGGGTTCAAGCAATTCTCCTACCTCAGCCTCCAGAGTAGCTGGGACTACAGGCACCTGCCATCACTCCCGGCTAATTTTTTGTGCTTTTAGTAGAAACAGGGTTTCATCATGTTGGCCAGGATGGTCTCGATGTATTGACCTCGTGATCTGTCCACCTCAGCCTCCCAAAGTGCTGGGATTACAGGCGTGAGCCACCGCGCCCCGCCTACCATTTCTTTTCTAACAGAAAAACAGCTTGGAGGGCTAGGCTGGCAAGCTTTGAAACGCAAATATCACCCATTAGAAATGGTTCGCCCAATATGGCGATTCCTGCCTTCTTCTTGTCACCAAGTGGGCCAAGTGTCACGGCCACCTCTAGATAACACCACGTGTTCAGAACATCAAGGCAATCCACATTTGCATATTAAAAGACTAAGGTGGGAGGGCCTGGCTATGTAACTAACACACCTGGTCAAACCAATCCCCTGGGCCCTATGCAAATCAGACACCACCTCCTCCAGCAGCCCAACATAAGCCACCGCTTTTCTACCACACACAGGGTTTCTCTTTGTTCAAATCCCCCCTCCGTCTGTCTCTGTATGGGGGAGCTGTTTTCTTCTTTCTTCCTTCTTTCTTGCCTAAGAAACTCTCTGCTCCTTAAAACCACTCCACACGTGTCTGTGTTGTTTTATCTAAACTGGCACGAGACCAAGGACCCTGGTGTTCCTCAGTCATCGGAGCCTATCATTTACGCCTCTCTTGGTCCTGTTCCTGTGTCAGTCACCTCTGCCTTCCCAACACAGGCACATAAAAATGAGACTTTTAAAAAATAATTTGTACTCACATCTCTGTTACCCTATCGCAACAATAATGAGATTTGGGCTCCTCAGTTAAAGGTCTCGGTCTTGGGGGCCTAATTTTTTTCCAGTGCCTCATGTACACAGGGTCATACAGAAATGCCCTTCCTGAGGCGACCACGCTGCTAACAGCCTCCCTTGATTGCCAGGGCAGCAGCGTTTGTTTCTGAGTGTTCCAAGAAGCAGCTGACTACAAGCAGCACCAAAGAACAGAACTTACAAACAAAACCTCCCATACACCCTTCTTTGATAAGGCAGTTCAGAGCCTGCCCACTCACGCCCTCTGACTTCACAAGTGTGTTATGCCGGACACTCCAGAAGTTGGATTCATCTTCTGCTTTGTATAAAGTGCAGGAAGTGGTAAATTAGACACCATCTTCGAAAAATCGTTGCTTAGGCTAGGAGCAATGGCTCACACCTGTAATTCCAGCACTCTGGGCGGCCAAGGCAGGTGGATCATGAGGTCAAGAGATCAAGACCATCCTGGCCAACATGGTGAAACCCCATCTCTACTAAAAATAAAATAATTGACTGAGCAGGGTGGCGTGCACTTGTAGTCCCAGACACTCAGGAGGCTGAGGCAGGGGAATCGCTTGAACCTGGGAGTGGAGGTTGCAGTGAGCCGAGATAGCACCACTGTACTCTAGCCCGGCAATAGACTGAGACTCCATTAAAAAAAAGAAAGAAAAATCATTTTTTAAAAATTGTACTTTAGGTTCTGGGGTGCATGTGCAGATCATGCAGGACTGTTGCATGGGTACACACATGGCAATGTGATTTGCTGCCTCCATCCCCCCATCACCTATATCTGGCATTTCTCCCCATGTTATCCCTCCCCAACCTCCCCACCCCCTGCTGTCCCTCCCCTGTTCCCCACCAACAGACCCCAGTGTGTGATGCTCCCTTCCCTGTGTCCATGTGTTCTCATTGTTCAACACCTGCCTATGAGTGAGAACATGCAGTGTTTGATTTTCTGTTCTTATGTCAGTTTGCTGAGAATGTTGGTTTCCAGATTCATCCATGTCCCTACAAAGGACACTAACTCATCGTTTTTTAAGAAAAATCATTTCTTAAATGGCACACGAACAGAAAAGATACAAGGCAAATGATTTCTATAGACATCTACAGATACCTGAAGTCAGATTCAGATGATAAATTAAGCACCCTTTTGTACACATTCACATGGCAATTATGACAGATTATTGCCTACTATATGAAATAGTAATAAACCATGGACCCTTTTGAATGGCCCTTCTCAGTTTATGACCTTTTGAACTTTCACCCTTCTGAGTGTCGCAAGGACTTGTGATAGGAAAAGCAGGCATTACACTCATGTATGCTCATCTGGGACTCAGAGAAGTCAAATACTTTGCTCGGGATCATAAAGCCCTAAGTGACAAAGCAAGCACTAGAACTCTCAAAAGTTCCACTGATCCTGACCCCACTGCTCTGAATATGATCCATCGGAGTTCCAAAGTCAGTCATTAAGTCATTATTTTAAACAGAAACCCCTCCTATTACACAGGTTCCGCTGCACTTAAGATGAAAAGGCTTACAATCAGGGTAGGGAGGGGAAGTAGGTCATGAAATGTATCCCCAGTTCTACCCCACTGGCAGCACATTCCCTCCGCTGGGCTGGTTGGCAGGACCAGCTTGCCTGAGAAACTTAGCATCAGTATAAAAGCCAAGCCTTTACAATGCCCACAATCTCTACAGCCTGCAGTTTCAAGTTAATTCCGCTCAGTCTCTCCTCGGCCCAAGGCCAGTTCCAGAGGCAAGAAGGAAGTCACTTCTGGCTGCTGGGATACAATCCAGAATCACAAACAGTGGCGTGTTGAAGTCTACACCAGGAGCAGCTTCTTGTTTCAACGGATTCAGGAAATTGGAACAATTCACTCCTTACAAACGGTTAGTCTATTAATAGATCCACAATTACAACAAACTTATTTAATGTCTAACAAACTAAGTGCAAATCAAAATACCTATACAACAATTGAGATCATTATATTGTCTTACTGAGGAGAATTTACAGGTAACATACTCTGCCACAAGGAAAAGGGTCTATATTTTTTACCTACTCATTCAAACATTTTTTAAAAAATTTAATTTTATATATTAAATCGACTTTAAAGGGGTATGTGTGGTCTCATGCCTGTAATTCCAGCACTTTGGGAGGCCAAGGCAGGCAGATCACCTGTGTTCAGGAATTCGAAACCAGCCTGAGCCACACGGCAAAAACCCATCTCTACTAAAAATACAAAAAATGAATCAGGCGTGGCGGTGGATACCTGTAATCCTAGCTATTTGGGAGGCTGAGGCAGGAGAATCTCTTGAACCCAGGAGGCAGAGGTTACAGTGAGCCAAGATCACACCACTGCACTCCAGCCTGGGCAACAGAGAAAAAACTTATTTTTTCGAGACAGATCTTACTGTTGCCTGGTGTGGTCTCAAATGCCTGGGCTCAAGTGATCCTCCTGCCTCAGCCTCCCAAAGGGCTGGGATTACAGTGAGACACCATGCCTAGCCTAAAATATTCTCAATTTGATGACATTGAATCTGGTTATTTTTGATATATTTTTTTTGAGATGGGGTCTCACTCTTGTGGCCCATCAAGACTCTTGTGGTCACTCTTGTGACAGACCAGCTCTCAGCAGAGAGGAAATAGGGGGCTTGGTCCCCTACCCCTGTAGTCAGATGGTTTCTCTCCCATTGCGACTGGGTCTGGACAGTGTAGCTTTTTATAGACTCAGAATAGGGAACAGGTGCTGACTAGTTTGTGAGCATGCAAAAAAGGTTAAAGTGAAGACACCACTCAGAAGTGGGCATGATGGTGTAGAAAAGCAATTAGGAAAGGGTAGGTATATGTAAAATAGGTGAAGGATGGGGATCAACCAGAGGAAATCAGGCCAAATGGGAAGAGAGGTTCTCAATCTTGTCCGTGGATTTACCTGGATTTGTAACTAGGCTTTAAACTGTCTTCAGCATGAAGGTCAGATCTCACCAGGTCCCTGCCCCTATCTGCCTAGGCATTTGTCTGCCTCCTGCCATATCACCCTTATCCATCATCCCCTGGACAAAACCCAGAGAAGCAAAAGTCTGACAGGTAGACCCTAACTAAAGAGACAAAGGGATTCGACTCACCAAAAGGTTAGTAAATTATTAATTTTTAAATGTACCTGTTTCTAAGGGAAGGTTATTAAGAACTAATTCTTTTCCTATCTCTATTATCATCTTTACTCAATCAAGTTGTCCAGTCCAGGGCTGCTCAAAGGATGGCCCACAGATGGCAGCATTTGAATGCAAATTATTGTACCCCAACTCTTTGTACTGAGTTAGAACCTCTGGGGCAGACCCAGGAATTTCTCCTGGTGATTCTTCTGCACATTAGAGTTGAGAAACACTGGCCTAGTCAATTAAAGGTGTGAAATAGACTCTCGTTAGGCAAGGTTTGTTCTTAATGATCTTCTTTGCCAAGGTAATGGGTGAGTCATCTTGGGGCAATACTGCTAAGAGGACAACTTGTAATGACAAAACTCAGATAGAATGTCTGAATGATGGCTGGTGGCCTCTCTCAGGCTGGAATGGTCCCTCCCCTGAACTCCACCTCATCCTTCAAGAGACCACCTCTAAGGCTGGGCATAGTGGCTCATAACTATAATCCAAGCACTTTGGGAGGACAAAGCAGGTGGATCACGAGGTCAGGAGTTCAAGACCAGCCTGACCAACATGATGAAACCCCATCTCTACTAAAAATCCAAAAATTAGCCAGGTGTGGTGGTACACGGATGCCTGTTATCCCAGCTACTCAGGAGGCTGAGGCAGGAGAGTTGCTTGAACCCAGGAGGCAGAGGTTATAGTAAACCGAGATCACACCACTGCACTCCAGCCTGGGTGACAGAGTGAGACTCCATCTCAAAAAAAAAAAAAAAAAACAGAAAACAAAAAACACCTCTGTGAAGCCCCCTCTCCCCCTACTACCCACTTCTCGACAGACAACTAATCTCTTCAGGCTGTCCATGTCAAGTGGAAGGTTTGCTTTGTGTGCAGTTTCCCTGTAAACTCACTGAGGACAGATGCCAGGTAGGAGTTCTCTGAGTATCCAGGCACCCAAGATGGTGGACAGCCATGAATGATCTGCAGAGGACCCAAGAGGCGTCTACCCTGGTGCCACATGACAGCCTCCATTGATGCCACCACTGGTGTCACACGCCCGCCTCTGTCATCCACTCTACACCCTGGCACTTCTCTAATTCAGAAAACTCGGGAAACAAGGGAGCCACAGAGTCAAGCCAGGTGGCTGTAGAGAGTCATAGATTAAGAGGTGCCCTGAGTGGATACTGATGGCACAGCAGATCGGTCAGACAGCAGAGAGCCCTCGGCCGCGCAAAGAATGACCAACGCCTAAAAATGACTAACAACTTTACTGAGAGCCACCCAGTCAGTGACATGCCAAGTCCTTGCCCTCAAAAAGCTGTAGAAGAATCCCATAAGATTAAAAGCAAATGTGATGAGACATTTCAGGCTCATTTACTTGCCAAGACACAGGAACTCACTGGTAAAATAGAGGGGATATGCATGGACCCTAGAGGCTGAGGACCCTGAGGAAGACCAGGAGGTACTGGGGGAGAGGAGGGGAGGAGAAAACAGTGGAGGTGGAGTGACGCCATGAGAATTTCCCACTGAGATGTCTGATGACACCAAAGAATGAGGAGACTGAAGAGAAAAATGAAGAAAATAAGCGTTTTTAAAAAATATTTGCAGGCTTTAAAAGGATGCAAGTTTTTAATCAAAATACAACATAAACCTATTCTGACATTCTTACTCTAAAGTAAAGCAATCAGATCCTGTCTTGCCCCAAAATTTCAGATTTTCATTTTGAGCACAATAAATGTATCCAAAGATGAAAATAACGAGGTGAACTTGAAACTATTGTTTCCTGGTCTCTTCTGTGAGGATTGCAAACAAGGCCTTTAAAGGACACCAAGCAGATATGAAGAATGCCACTTCGAAACCCACACATCATGCTATTACACTCGACACAGAACACCGGAACCAAGACTGAAGACATTCAGCCCGGTGTGGTGCCTCATGTCTAATCCCAATGCTTTGGCAGTCCAAGGCCGGCAGATCACTTGAGGTCAGGAGTTCAAGACCAGCCTAGCCAACATGGTAAAATGCTGTCTCTACTAAAAATACAAAAAAAGAATTAGCCAGGCGTGGTGGCAGGTGCC
The DNA here is from genome assembly GCF_049354715.1 of Callithrix jacchus. Lineage (NCBI taxonomy): Eukaryota > Metazoa > Chordata > Mammalia > Primates > Cebidae > Callithrix > Callithrix jacchus. The sequence goes on along the minus strand of NC_133518.1, from coordinate 14,393,601 downwards.
TTTAATCCCAGCTACTCTGGAGGCTGAGGCAGGAGAATGGCTTGAACCCACCTAGGAGGCAGAGGTTGTAGTGAGGTGAGATCACACCACTGCACTCGAGCCAGGGCAACAGAATGAGACTCTGTCTCAAAAAAAAAGAAAAAAAAGACTGAGCACTACTCTCTTTTCAAAGAAAAATTATGCCCCATAACTGAGCAGATAAACACATCCCACTTCTAAACTCTCAAATTCCTTTAGCCCTAAAATTTCCTAGTGCAGAAAAAGCAGAACCCCAGGAAAACACTATCTTTTATAACCCCAGATATCAGCTTCACATTTCAGGGAGTGCTGAGACAGAGAAAGCCTGGGCTGGAGACCACGGCACTGCTGTACATGACTCCAGGAAAACTGCCACTTCCAGTTCTGAAGAACGTTCTGAGTTTAGGAAAACAACATGCTTGTAAGACCAAAGTAACTCCATCTTGGATGCTCATCTGTTACATTGACTCATGATTAACCCTAGTCCTGGGAAGTCCTCCAAGGCTCCCAGTTTATCTACTGATCCTTGTATAAGAGCATGTATTTACTGCAAATCCTGCTCTCAGGTGTGACTGTACTTCACCCGTCCTACACAACTCTTTCGAATCACAAATACTCTTTCCCCTTCTGTTCATAAGTCTCTATTAAATGACTTTTTCTGAGAAACTGGATATGTCAGCCTCTTTCTTTCACCCCTCAGCTTCTGTGGACTTCGGGGGTAGGTTTGCACAGGTCTGCCCACTGCAGAACAATGCTTTAGTGAAGGAAGATGCACAGAGTATAACCTACGTGTTATCTTCAACACTCCTATTTATTACTTACAATCTCATGTTTAGGCATTTTCTTAGCAGTGTCTATTTAGAAAAAAAAAACAAAACGTGTAAGTATAAAATCATTGTATCTAGCATTTCAGAAGCATCAGTGCTCTGGAGAAGATACAGAACACAGCAAGTTCTCTAAAGCACGTGCATCCCATGTTGTTATGTAGCTTGATCCTTGTGAAAGCCTGGCCATGTAGCTTTTAGAATACTGCTGTGAAAATTACCAGAACTCTTCACTGAAATGAATGTTTGGGAAAAATATATACTTGAGGAACAAGTGTGTGCCCCGCCACCAGCTAAGAAGTAGAAAGGCTTTAAGTTTGCTTGCATTCGCTAGGTCTTCATTATTTTACTATGTGAGACATATTCAATATAAGATAGCTGGCCAGATGTGGTGGCTCATGACTGCAAACCCAGCACTTTAAGAAATGGAGGAAGGAAAATCACTTGAGCCCAGGAGTTCAAGACAAGCCTGGGCAATATAGTAAGACCTCTGTCTCTCCAAAAAATATATATATATATATATATCCAGGGATGGCGGCTCACACCCGTAGTCTCAGCCACTCAGGAGGCAGAGATGGGAAGATTGCTTGAGCTGGAGTTTGAAGTTATCGTGAGCTGTGATCACACCACTGTCTGCCAGGCTGAGTGACAGGGCAAGACCCTGTCTCAAAAAACAAAATACAGTAGTTAAGGATCGATCGGACTTCGTAAAATATAAATAAAGGTGTGCACAATCAAATTTAACTGCTTGATAGACTGGCATAGAGCCGCTAAGAATTTTCAGGAAGAATACATCTAATATAAAGACTCTTAGCTTTTTTGTAGGTTTTGAACTGTGTGTGACCCAGTGATCCAGTAAAGAAATATATGCTTAATGTTATTTACCACAGTAGTGTTACTTATCAATATTAAACATTTTCTTCCTCTCGTACCATGAATTCAGTTAATAAAGTGGCTAAGTATATTTTCTTTCTGACACAGCCTTGCTGAAAGTTACCATTTTGTCATTCTTTATAAGTTATAATGAATAAGATCATTAAATAAAAATAAATAAGGGAGTGAATGTTTACATGGGCAGTTGTTTTTCTTCAAAGCGAGGTACCCATGCTCGTAGGTCATGAGGAAAACTATGTATTTGTTCATTGCTTCACCCTAACACTTACAGTCCCTCGCATACAGAATGTTCAACACATGCCTGTGGAATAATGAATGTGAAAGGAATGAATGTCCATAGTCACTTTAAAAAACATATCTAGTCTCAGTGAGCCGAGATCGCGCCATTGCACTCCAGCCTGGGTAACAAGAGCGAAACTCCGTCTCAAAAACAAAAACAAAAACAAAACCATATCTAGTGCTTGAGAAAGAAATACACTGGTGCTTCTCAAATATCTGAAACTATTTACTAAGACATGCATGAGTATGTCTTACAGTAAAGAGATTACTAAAACTGGCCAGGCGCAGTGGCTCACGCCTATAATCCCAGCACTTTGGGAGGCCAGGCCAAGTGGATCACAAGGTCAAGAGATCAAGACCATCCTGGTCAACACGGTGAAACCCCGTCTCTATTAAAAATACAAAAAAATTAGCTGGGCATGGTGGTACGTGCCTGTAATCCCAGCTACTCAGGAGGCTGAGGCAGGAGAATTGCCTGAACCCAGGAGGCGGAGGTTGCGGTGAGCCGAGATGGCACCATTGCACTCCAGCCTGGGTAACAAGAGCGAAACTCCGTCTCAAAAAAAAAAAAAAAAAAAAAGATCACTAAAACTAACGTTACTTTCGCGAATACTCAAGAAGAAAATCTAAGCTAAAAAATGTCACAAGACTGCAAACAATAACCGGAATGGCTCACTGAAGTGCAGTTAACCAGGCACTGTACAAACAAAAATGACATGGACCTGGATGAAACAATCCGGCAAATAATTTCCTCAGGAGAGTTAATAATAACTCAATCTTAGATCTGATGAGTGTAGTGGTGAAATTAAGCCGCACTGACATAAGGAGTCAGCCGAGAGGATATCATCTAGTCTATGTGCAGTTCTGTAGAGAAATCCTAGTAGCTGGAATTCACAGTTTAGCAGAATGTCATTAAACACCCATCTTTTGGTCCGGGCTTGGTGGCTCATGCCTGTAATCCCAGCACTTTGAGAGGCTGAGGCGGGCAGATCACTTGCGGTCAGGAGTTTCAGTCCAGCCTGACCAGCATGATGAAACCCCATCTTTACTAAAAATACAAAAAGTAGCCAGGCATGGTGGTGTGTGCCTGTAATCCTACTTACACTGGAGGCTGAGGCAGGAGAATCACTTGAGCCTGGGAGGTGAGGTTGCAGCGAGCCGAGATTGTGCCACTGCGCTCCAGCCTGGGCAACAGAGCAAGACTCCGTCTCAAAAAACAAACAAACAAAAAATCTATCTGTGGGCTGGGGGCAGTAGCTCACACCTGTAATCCCAGCACTTTGGTAGGCCAAGGCGGGTGGACTGCTTGAGGTGAGGAGTTTGAGATCAGCCTGGGTAACATGGTAAACCCCATCTCTAGTAAAAATAGAAAAAGGTAGTCAGATGTGGTGGTCCATGCCTGTGGGCCCAGCTACTTGGGAGGCTGAGATGGGAGGATGGCTTGAGCCTGGGAGGCAGAGGTTGCAGTAAGTCAAGATTACAGCACTGTATTCCAGCCTGGGGAAGAGTGAGACCCTATGAGAGAGAGAGAGAGAGAGAGAGAGAGAGAGAGAGAGAGAGAGAGAGAGAGAGAGAGAGAGAGACTGACTCATTTTTACTGGGCTCATAGCTGGCTTCTCTTGACCTAATTCTCTCTAATCTAGGTCTCAGCCTTCATTTCCTCAGACATCCAACTGTATGGGAGGTGGGGCTGCATAAGTTCTGTGTGATACTAGATACTGGGGCATGGACACGCAAAGCCCTCCCAATGATCTAAGGGGTTCCAAAGGACTTGAGGAATAAGCCCAAAGAATCCTAAAGGAGATTTGAGGTTAAGGCTCTTCAGATGGGGGTCCTAGGTTTCATGCAAAAGCGTTGGGTGATCCTGGGCCCTTCCAGGAATTTGGTCGTACACGCTACACTTTCCACACTTCCTGTGCATTTTGTCCTAATTTCATAACCCACTTCCCCTTTTCTCGCTTTTCCTATTGTCTTTCTCACACCACGTTTTCCTAGTTGATTCTAGAGGCATTAACATACCAGGAATCAAGGTCTCTTCCCCACTTTTTCTTGGAGGAGGGAGAGCTAGGAAGGCTAACATGAAGGAGTTTTAAGAAAGTGGAAAACATGCTTTGCATGAAAAGAAAAGGGCGGGTGTTTACACAAACTGCTTGCTGCCTTTCTGCGTGGGCATCTCCCGAGCAACTGTAAAGTTAATGGCCAATAATGGGGAGAAGTCCAGGGCGGGGAGTCAGAAGCTTTCACTGATGAGATACAGCTGTACTCCTTTAACCCAGCCAAATAGGCCTCCTTCCCATGCTCATTCCTACCAACTTGATTTTGTTCACGGTTTGTTATTTTTTTCTCCACTACTACCAATGCCATGCTTCCCTTAGCCCCTGGGCAATATTATTCTGACCCATTCCTCAAGGTACAGCTTCAATCTGAACCTTCCCAACACCATCGAAGCTCAGTTTTCACCCCTTGGAGTTCACAGACTTGAAAGCTGTACCACCCATTTGAAAATCACCCATGTACTGACTTGCCTCCCAGCATCTCTAGGCTTATGGTTCCTGTATTATTTTGCTCACTGCACAGTACGTTTCATCCTCTCAAATAGATTCTGAATCTCTCAAGCAGAAGAACCATCCGGAACACTTGTGAAAATGAAAGTAATTCAATAAATATTTGTTAATTACATGAAATATTCAATGAGCTTCCTGTAGAATATAGGTCATAAACTCATCTTCAGGGTCCAGGGCAACTAATGCAAATGAGTAAAACAGGCGTAATATTGGGGAGTAGGGAGTCTTGTGGTAAACTAGAGAAACAATGCCCTAAGAAAAAGCAGCTGCTGCTCAGTCACAGGCGATTGTGTGACATGGAGATGCTGGCCTCGTGTTGCCAGATGGCAAGTTTTCAAGAGAAATAGCCCAGATTGTGTGAAATACCTGTAACTTTCAGTGTTGGCAATGAGTTAAAAAATGTTTAATATGCAATGTGGGCCAAAAATAACACGTGCAGGTCAGTCTCTCGCTGTCAAGCTGGCTGTTTGAAAGTTCAGTCACATCCTGGCTGGGTGCGGTGGCTCACACCTGTAATTCCAGCAGTTTGGGAAGCTGAGGTGGAAGGATCACCTAAGCCCGGGAGTTTGAGACCAGCCTGACCAACATGGAGAAACCCCATCTCTAATATGAAGTACAAAATCAGCTGGGCGTGGTGGCGCATGCCTGTAATCCCAGCTACCTGGGAAGCTGAGGCAGGAGAATGAATCACTTGAACCCAAGAGGCAGAGGTTGTGATGGGTCGATATTGTGCCATTGCACCCCAGCCTAAGCCACAAGAGTGAAACTCTGTCTCAAAAAAAAAGTTCGATCACATGTTGTCATACAAACAATAATATGTATAATTGACAGTGTTCTATCCCCTAACCTGGACAGCAAACAGAACCAAGGCATAAAATTGAAATGTGATGGTTCAGTTTTGTTTTAAATTTTAAATTATGTTAATACGTAGAAACAGCTGAATTAGAGAACAACAAAAATGAATATGGAGGCTGGGCATGGTGGCTCACGCCTGTAATACCCAGCACTTTGGGAGACTGAGGCAGGCAGAACACCTGAGGTCAGAACTTCGTGACCAGCCTGACCAACATGGTGAAACCCCATCTCCACTAAAAATACAAAAATTAGCTGGGCGTGGTGGCAGACTCCTGTCATCCCAGCCACTCAGGAGGCTGAGGCACAGGAATTGCGTGAACCTGTGAGGCAGAGGTTGTAGTGCGTTGAGATTGCGTGCCTGCACTCTAGCCTGGGCAACAAGAGCAAAACCGTCTCAAAATAAAAGAGGAAAGAAAGAAGGAAATGGACATGGACATGGAGATGATGCAGACATTAAAGGAATTTACTGGATCTTCTCAAGGACTGCAGAGCTGATGCACTGGTTTCCTTTGAGGATTTCTTTTCCCTTCAAAACAGATTTTTTCCTTGATTTGAATATAGAGTCTTGCCAGAGGTACTAATGGTCACTCTTGGGGGAAATAACAAAATAAATGGAAGGATTAATTTTTCTGAGATCATTACCGGTTTGGAGTTAGAAGATTAAAAGAAAATAGGTTAATGAGATCATAGATTTTTATATAAAAATATGTATTAATATATTTATATCTATATGAGAGAAAGTCCAAGCTGCCTAAATGCTGTCCTCCTCACTCTTCACCAAGGAGAGCAGTGTCCACACTCAAATACCAGGAAGTAGGCTATTTATAACTGGGTGTTATGATAGTGTCCAGTACGGTGCTAAGCGTCATGGGCAATGCTCAAGGTATTCGCCCTTATCCCTGGGGCTGACAGGTTAAACCCTTGTTGGTAACTTACAGGAGCTCTGGACATGCAGGACTCTGCAACCCAAGCAGCGGTGGAAGCTGTCAATCCTCACATAAACTGAAAACCAAAGGACTTTCAAAGCACATAAACGTCTTCCTTTGCAAACGAGCAGGGAGTTCACATATGTGATCTAATAAGGCTATCATTGCCTAAAGTTTTGTTTTGTTTAAACAGCAGAACTGTTTTCAGAGTCTTTGGTTCCCTACTTGACTACCCTTAGCGGGGACAAATGCTCCTTGCCTGAAGCTGAATTTGATTTCTGGAAAATCCGAAGTTCTTCCAGATAATAAGTTGTAGTAAAGTTGATATCATTTTGTTCATAACAAGGCAAAACTATAAAGCAATGGGACCGATATTCACATGTACCTCATGAAATGACTTGGAGTAACATTTCTAAGGATGCATTTTAGACCTGTTCTGAGTATTAGCAATGGCATCACCATTAGATTACGCTTAGAGCACTTCAGGTGGAGGAATAGGCACCTTGCTTAAAAACCCCTTTTTTGTTTGTTTGTTTGTTTTGTTTTTTGAGATGGAGTCTGGCTCTGTCACCCAAGCTAGAGTGCAGTGGCATGATTTCAGCTCACTGCAACCTCCACCTCCCGGGTTCAAGAGATTCTCCTGCTTCAGCCTTCAGAGTAGCTAGGACTATAGGCGTCTGCTACCACATCCAGGAAATGTTTGTCTTTTTAGTAGAGACAAGAGCTCACCACATTGACCAGACTGGTCTCGAACTCCCGATCTCAGGTGATCCGCCCACCTCGGCCTCCCAAAGTGGTTGGACTACAGGCGTGAGCCACCACATCCAGCCCTTGTATTTCAAAATTAGCTGGGTGGAATGGCGTGTGCCTGTAATCCCAGCTACTCAGGAGGCTGAGGCAGGAGAACTCCTTGAACCCAGGAAGCAGAGATTGCAATGAGCGGAGATGGTGCCACTGCATTCCAGCCTGGGTGACAGAGCCAAACTCCATCTCAAAAAAAAAAAAAAAAAAAAGAGAGAGAGAGAGTCCCTGTATTTCCTTCTCAGGGTAGTATAGTAAAATTAGAAAGACTGTAAAACAGACCACTTTCCAATCTCCTTGTACGCATTTGCCAGCTGCATGAGGTTGGGGAAAATATTTCGCCTCTCAAGCATTTTTTTTTTTTTAAAGAACATTTCTTTCAGAATATAGAGTATAAGTGCAAGAAATACGCTTGTTTACTGTTCTTTCCCAGAATAGTGCTGGTGCAAAGCGATATGCAATGAAGGAATAAACAAGAATTTGATGTCAACTCTTTTCAAAGAGATTCCGATTAAACAAGGAAAACACTTAAGCTACTGAACTAACAAGTGAAAAAAAAAATCAATTTCAATTGTTCCTGCTGAAAAAGAGTATAGCACAACCACATTCTTACTCATTGCTATCAATTGGAAAATAACTTAAACACTTGTAATAGGACTTGCAAAAATATCTATAGTCTTTGATCTAGTAGTTCTATTTTTTAAGAATCTTCTGAGAAAAATCCTTAAAAAGCTGATTACACAATATGTTCACTGTAACGTTATTTATGGTGGCAAGTAACTAAACAATCTACATTTTTGGTAGGAGAATAGCTAGGTTTAAAAATGATGCTAGGTCTAGTGCATCCATTGCAAAAGATGGAAACAATACGCAGTCATTTGACAAATCCTTCTGGTAGAATTCTACTATCAGTAGTGCATATTCAGTCTAACAAAAACAAGACAGCATATATACAAAAAGAAATCCTGGTTGTATTACAGTGAGATTATAGGTGACTTTTCCCCCTTTAAAAAAATTTATATAGCATGATTAGCTACCTTTTATAATAAAATAATTTCCTGAAGAAATTATACTTCTGAGGGGAAATGTTTAAAGCAGCTATGACATCCAGGGATTATGGGACTTAGACATTCTCTACTCTGACGTCCACACTGCCCAGACACCCTTTACCTACTCATATGCCTGCATTTTGCTCGTTTGTACACACTTCACCTACACAGCTTGTCTGTCTTGCTCGGGCAGCAGACTCCTTCAGATACTTTCTTCAGAGACACAGAGGGCTGAACTGTAGGTTTCGTTTGTTACTGGAATTTCTTCCGATGCCACTCATGATCAAACCCCAGTCCATCCTTCAATATCCACATCAGACATCCCTTCCTCTCTGGAGTCCTGTCCAACTTACCCCTCGGGTCATCACTCCTGCCTTCGTGCTCTCTAATACTTGGTTTAAGCTTCTACTTTTAAAACTTGTTGTTGCATTATTATTGAGTTTCCAGGTCTCTCCTTCATTTTTGCTCCCCTAGGCCTAATGTACCACCTCTTACATAATCTGTGTTCAATATAATTGCGAAATGAATGAATGAATGCATTGCTGATTCTTTCCTTTCACTGTTGCTGCTACGTTCATGCCTTCTGAAGAAGCAGGCAGCTTACCCCTTACCATTTTCCTGCTTAGATTCTTCATGGAAAGAAAACAAATATCCAGGGCAAAGGCAAGCACTTTTTTTTTTTTTTTTTTTTTTTGAGACAGGGTCTCGCTTTGTTGCCCAGGCTGGAGTGCAGTGGTGCGATCTCAGCTCACTGTAACCTCCACCTCCTGGGTTCAAGCAATTCTCCCGCCTCAGTCGCCTGAGGAGCTGGGACTACAGATGTGTGCCACTGTGCCCAGCTAATTTTTGTGATCTTAGTAGAGACGGGGATTCACCATATAGCCAGGGCTGGTCTCGAACTCTTGGCCTCAAGTGATCCGCCCACCTGGGCCTCTCAAAGTGCTGGGATTACAGGCATGAGCCACCACACCCGCCTGCAAGTGCATTTTGTTGGTCAATTCCATTGATGCTGCTTTACTGGAGAAACGGGATACACAGAGACTACTTCCTGTCAGGGTGTTATCACCAATACCCTCTCTACTGTAGAAACTGTCCAGGGACTTTTGGTCACTCATCAGTCTATTCACTCAGCAAATATGTGAGTGTTTATTTTGTGCCAGGTACTTTTAGGAGCTGGGCACACAGTGGGAAAGTCCACAAACAAGCCCCTCCCTGCCAGAGCTTTCAGCCAGGCAGTGGAGATGGAATTACTTAGGAGTAATTAAACAAATAGACAATTACCAGTGACAGGTAGAACTGGAAAACACAGGTAAAGGAAGAACAGGGTGTAGTGAGAGGAGGTAAGAGGGAAACTAGACTGGGCAAATATCCAGGGCAAAGGCAAGCACTTTTTTTTTTTTTTTTTTGAGACAGGGTCTCACTTTGTTGCCCAGGCTGGAGTGCAGTGTTGCGATCTCAGCTCACTGTAACCTCCACCTCCTGGGTTCAAGCAATTCTCCCGCCTCAGTCTCCTGAGGAGCTGGGACTACAGATGTGTGCCACTGTGCCCAGTTAAAACAAGAGGTCAAGTTCTCTAACCATAGACCCACCCCTTTAAACAAGAAGGCGGCTTTGTCTCCAATAAGGCACCATAGCTGCCAGCAACTGCAGTGTTTGTTTCAAACTTTAAACAAAGAATGACCTTCTGAAGTAATACATTAGGGACACAGCAAGAAAGAGACTTAAAGAAGTTTTTGTTGAAGACAAAAAGCTCCTAAAACCAAACAGAAGAAAAACCTCATTGTTTTCAATCAAATTATGTATTTGGCCACCGGGAGTTAAATGCTATCCTAAGGTTTGTAACAGAATATTTTTATTTATTTATTTTCTTTCTTTACTTTTATTTTGAGACAGGGTCTGGCTCTGTTGCCCATGCTAGAGTGCAATGGCGGGATCACGGCTCACTGTAGCCTCAACCTCCTGGGCTCAAGTGATTCTCCCACCTCAGCCTCCCAAGTAGCTGGGACCACAGGTGCCTGTCACCATGCCTGGCTAATTTTTAAAAAAACCTTTTTGTAGAGATGAGGGTTTCACTATGTTGCCCAGGCTGGTCTCAAACTCCTGGGCTCAAGTGATCCACCCATTTCGACCTCCAGAGTGCTAAGATTACAGGTGTGAGCCACCGTGTCTGGCCTAGAATATTTTTAAGAAGTAGTTTTAAGTTGATTTCACCAAGTAGGACTTACTTTTGATGTTGGTCGTGTGCTTCATCTTCCTATTAGCTTATTAAAAGTGACCACAATTAAAACAGTGAAACAGATCTAACAACACAAGGCAGGCTCATCTCAGCCATGGCTGAGTCATGTGAAGACCTCTTTCAAGCTTTGATACTTTCAGAAACTTGACAGCAGAAGCTTCCTGTGTGTGCCATCCCATGTGCCATCCCGTGTGCTGCTTCTCATCCATTCAGACCCAGCTGCATGAGCCAAAGTGACTGGCCTGGATTTAAATGCCATACAACTATAAAACTAATAGCATTTAATCTAAAATGGACTAAGTTTACTACTAATCTGATGTGAACCCTTTTTTTGAGACAGGCAGAAAAGGCTACTTAGCCTGTGAAGAGTTCAGATTGTAAAATATGTTTCCACATCAATGGACCAACAGACATTAAATTAGTTATTTGGGGAAAGAGTTGTGTTTGTGTGTGAGTGTGTGTGTGTGTATGTTTTATTATTTAGTACCTCAGTAATTTCCATCAGTAACCTCCACCTTGAATTTTAATCACAACCTATAAAGTATATTTTGACTATTTCTTGTGAGAAATGATAGCTCAACATCAACATGGCCAAAGTCAAAGCATCAGTTGTGGAAAACATTCTTGACATCCCTCCAGCATCCCTACAACCTGTTACAGGTTGAGACACTGCATGGAAAACGCACAGGTGCCTGGAGTTCACAGTGGAGCCCCAGAAGGCCCATTTCAGTCCTCAGGTTCCTCGGCTTCTCCGGAGAGTCCACCCATCACAGCCGACCCTGCCCTGCTGGCTGTGCTCTCTGGGCTTCTCACGTCCTCTTCCCCGTTTTTCTTGTTTTCCTAACGTTTGTCTCCTCCAAGGCTCCACCTCTTCTCGGCAGCTCTGATACTGCTCCTCATTCAACACTGTCTCCTCAGGGGATTTCATGGATTTCCAGGGTTCCCATGATCATTGACCTGCCAACAAATTTCTCCCTATTTCCTATATTTCCTTTACTTATCTGTCTCATGTTTTTAGCACTGGATTGTAGCTCCAGGAGGACCAACTGCTGTCTGTCTTGTGAATTGCAATATCCCAGGGCTAGCACATAATAATTGCTCAACTAACAAATGATAGCGAGGCCATGGTATATTTCCTCAATTATGGTGGTCAACTGGAAACCTGCCTGAGAGCAACAGCAGACTGGTAAGAATAATGGTGAAAACAATAGAAAAAAAATTACCATTGTATTATAGTGTAGACAGATGACAAAAATCAGATTTGGACTATAGTGTAGACAACTGACAAAAATCAGATCTATTTCTTGTGTGTCTAGTGTTTGATGATGACGGCAGTGAACAATAAAGCTTTATATGCGTCTTATGCAATCTTCATAACTTTCCAGACTCAGCATTTCAATCACCTGCTAGATCAGTAAACAAACCCTTAGGTTACATCCTCTATTCAAGGTCACACAACGAGTATAGCTCAAAGCCAAGATTTGAGGACAAGTCTCCCTGATCCCAAAGTCCATGCTCTTAAATGCTATGAAAATGTTCCCCAGCCTTTGGTAAATACACCATCAGTTGCATGAGGTGTTTTGTGAAATACGAAATCTAAAGTCAATTGAATTTGGGATTCATTGTACATTCTTTTGAAGATTCAAAATACATGTTAGCACAGTCAGACTTCTTAAAGATTTTACAGTTAAAGAAGAAATCCTGATTAACTCTGTTAAACTTGGCTTATTTAACCACAGAGCCCTATTCAATGCACAATATATAACTTATTTTGTTTTTTTGACAAAGAGTCTTGCTCTGTCATCCAGGCTGGAGTGCAATGGTGTGATCTCAGCTCACTGCAACATCTGCCTCCTGGGTTCAAGAGATTCTCATCCTTCATCCTCTTGAGTAGCTGGGACTACAGGAGCGCCCCACCACACCTGGCTAATTTTTTGCATGTATTTTTTTAGTATAGACGGGGTTTTGCCATGTTGCCCAGGCTGGTCTCAAATTCCTAAGCTCAGGCAATCCACCTGCCTCGGCCTCTCAAAGTGCTACAATTACAGGTGTGAGCCACAGTACCCGGCCAATATATATCTTTAAAGCAAATACTGAGGCCATTAGCCTGAGATTGTCACTGTAACCAGAGCCCCTAAATAAGCAGGCCAAAACCCAATTCAACATAAACAGTAAAACAAAACTTAAGCTGAACCTATCAGAAACCACTAACTAACCTCTAACCACTGAATTACACCCAAATAAGGCAAAACGCCTAGCTGTAGCCCATAAGGTAATTTCTCTACCTCTCTTGGGGGTTTAGTCTAGAGAATCTGACCGCTCACTCTGCAGAGAGCGGTTCTCTAAACCCCTTCTGGTTGTGAGTACTGCCCGATTCATCAGTCATCCTTGGCTCAAATAAACTGTTAAACATACTTTGTATCAAGTTTTTTGTTTTAACAATATTAGCATCATCCAGGACTACAATTTGTAAATACATAATACACTTCTTCCCTATGTGATGCTTTTTTTGGTGTGTGTGTTTGTGTGTGTGTTGAGACAGAGCCTTGCTTGGTCACCCAGGCTGGAGTGCAGTGGCATGATCTCGGCTCACTGCAACCTCCACCTCCCGAGTTCAAGCAATTCTCCTGTCTCAGCTTCCTGGGTAGCTGGGACTACTGGTGCCTGCCACCATACCCAGCTAATTTTTATATTCTTAGTAGAAACAGAGTTTCACCTTGTCAGTCAGGCTGATCTTGAACTCCTGACCTCAGGTGATGTACCTGCCTTGGCCTCCCAAAGTGCTGGGATTACAGGTGTCAGCCACCATGGCCAGCCTTGATGTGTTCTTAATGTGGATCATACAACTAGTCATAAAAGAGCTGAGGGTGGAGGGAGAAGAGTGAGAAGGGGAAGAGAGATTGAACACCCATAACAGGAGACTGTTGAGTATAGGTGAAAGGACCGTGGAGTCCAGCAGACCTGGTTCACAGCCAGCCTCACTAAGCAGGCCCGTGTCTGTGAACAAGTTACTGAACTTCGTTGAGCCTCTATTTTCTTTCCTATAAAATGAAAACATTAACCACTCTTTTATAAAGTGGTTGTGTTGATAATTCTGCAAATGCATCTATTATTATACAGATATCTGCCAGCAATCTTATTGTTAAAAGCTGATCATTTTCTAAAAGCAGAATTTTTTTTTTTTTGAGACAGTCTCACTCTATTGCCCAGGCTGGAGTGTAGTGGTGTGATCTCAGCTCACCTCAACCTCCGCCCCCTGGGTTCAAGCAATTCTCCTGCCACAGCCTTCCAAGTGGCTGGGATTAGTGGCACCTGCCACCACACCCAGTTTATTTTTGTATTTATAGTAGAGACGGGGTTTCACCATGTTGGCCAGGCTGGTCTCAAACTCCGGACCTCAGGTAATCTGCCCATCTCAGCCTCCCAAAGTGCTGAGATTACAGGCATGAGCCACTGCGTCCAGCCTCTAAAAGTAGAATTGACTTGCCTTGCTAAGAAAGTTAAGGCAGCCTGGATAATTGCTGGCCTTGCCTCTCAGGAGCAAGGAAGAACTGTGTGCAGTGAAATGGATGTGACCGAAACCTTGGGACAAAGTGACTTGACCTTGGAAATGATACATATACCAGAAACAGTGAGATGAACATCTTCCACTTTTTAAAAAGTAGATTTCAACTATCAAAGAAAGATAGTTTGAGTCTCAGGGCACGGACAACAATATGGGACAGGCAGCTCCAAAAAGGGTCTCTCAGTCTCTCATGGGGCATTCATCAACTATCCTATTCAAGAGGAAAAAGGAAAGGCTGACAGCTCTCCAGTGTGGAAAACCACCAGTGTTCTTTTAAGGAGATGGCTTATAATTATAACTAATATTTAGTTAGAAACAGACATGTAATTCATGACAAATTTGAAAACAAGCATAAATCTATGAAAACATGAGGAAGTTAGAAACCCAAAAACAGCGAGGCTTGCAAAACAGTTGTGAAGGACAACTTTTGGCTACTTTCAGTCAGAAGCACGTGGAAAACCACTTTTGGCTATGTTCACAGTCAGAAGCATGTGGAAACACAGGGTCTGCTCTTTGTGGCAGACACAGTAACACAGCGATAATGGAAGCAGAACCACGAATTCCTGATTTCTCTCTAGTCTCTCTGTCATGAATGATCTTCAAACAAAAACAAAACCCCTAAACAGTAAGTGGAAACTTATGTCTATAATAGGTAAGAAAAAACTTGCGATTTGGTGAGGAGCCTGTATAGAAGGAAGTAGCAACATATAAGGGCTATAAAACAAAACCCAGCAGAGTGTTGAGACAGAAATTCAGGCAGAGGCAGGGCCGTCAGAGGGAAGGGGATGCGGAAGTTCTCAAAAGAGATGATTTCCGAGTTTGTATTGTAAGATGCGTGGGATATTGTCCAAAGCAAAAGGGTGGGAGGGCGTCCGGGACAGAGGGGACGACAGGAGAGACTTACATGATTCATGAGCTAAACTGTCATCCGTGACACACTGAGGCTGCAGTCAGAAAAATGGTGCCAGGTTGTAGCAAGCACCAAGTGCCAGTCAAGGAACTTGGCACTTTTACTCTACAGGGGATAGGAAGCCTGGGTGGGGTGGAGGAGCGGTAACTGGAGGATCAAGTCAGATCAGAGCACTGAGGACTGGGAAACAAAGGATCATTTCACAACCTTGACTTGATTAGGCCGAATGTGTGCAAGTCAAATAAAGGCAGCCTGAGCGTCTGTCCAGGTTTGACTGAGAATCATTCTGGTTTAAAACCATTGTTCTCAGACAGGCATGGTGCCTTACACCTGTAATCCCAGCATTTTGGGAGGCTGAGGCAGGAGAATCACTGGAGCCCAGGAGTTTAAGACCTGCCTGGGCAATATAGGAAGACCCTGTCTCTACAAAAAAATGCAAAAATCAGCTGTGCATGGTGGTGTGTGCCTATGGCCCCAGCTACTCAGGAGACTGAGGTGGGAAGATTGCTTGAATCTGGGGAGGTGGAAGTTGCAGTGAGTAGAGATTGCACCACTGAGCTCCAGCCTGAGACCCTGTCTCAAAACAAAGGAAAAAACACTGTTGACCTAGCATGATTATTAATAGCAGTCCCTGCTACTCTCAAAAATGTCCTGGTTTGGACAATAAATTATATGGCTATTTAAATACATGTAACTTGGAGACTATCTATCTGTGTTTAATGACAATGATAATAAGCCGGGCGAAGTGGCTCACACCTATAATCCCAGCAGTTTGGGTGGCTGAGGCAGGTGGATCACCTGAGATTGGGAGTTCAAGACCAGCCTGGCCAACATGGTGAAACCCCATCTCTACTAATATCCTCTCTCGCTCCACATCCTCCCCTCCAAAAGCAGATCTGGTCAGTTTTCTTCCCAATCAGTCCCACTTCATTAGTTCATGTTCTCACCTGGATTGGTGCCTCCTAAGTGGTCTCTTGTCTTCACTTCTGCTTTCTTAGGTTCCAGTGTCTACACTGCCACTGAGAAGGCAGGTGCTTGAATGATGGAGGGAGAATTATGATAGAGGTGTTTGTGGGTTGCTGCAAGAGCTTTGGAAAGAACATCTGAAGCAGACCTGGGCATTGGGGCAATGATTCTCACCTGAGATATCAAGGTTGAGTGCATTTAAACGACATGTAAACATTGATATGGTTTTGAGCCTGTGACTTCCCTGCTAACGGACTTTCAGTAGCTCCTTTCTTGTCCACAGAGCTTTCCTCGCCTGCCCGGTGCTTCCCTTCTGCCTCCCTCTTTGACTTTTCAACTTCAAGCTCCAGCCAGTCTAAACCACTTTTAGTTCCTCAGCTGCACCCTCCTCTCCACCAGAACCTTCACATACGGCTGCATCTGGCTGGAAGGCCCCTTTCACCATTCTCTTCTCTGGTTTCTGTTATAAGGAATTTAGCACAGTGGTTAAACTCGAGTTCAGGAGTAACACTGGCTGGAATTGAATCCAGGCTCCACCTCATGTAAACTGTGTTAGCTTAAGCAAGTCACTTTCCTTTGCATTTCAGTCTCCTCCTTCGTCACACATTGTAAAAAATACCTGCCTGATTGTATTACCATGGGATGAACAAACTGCATGCAAAGCACATGGCACAGTATCCGCCACAGAGTAAATGCTCACTACATGCTCAACAGATGTTATTGTTACTGTAAGCACTCAAGCTTGACATCTCAGATTAGAGACATTTCCCCAATGCCCAGGTCTGCTTTAGATGTTCTTTCCAAGGCTCTTGCTGCAACCCACAAATGCCTCTATCACAATTCTTCCATCATTCAAGCGCCCACCTTCTCACTGGCAGTTGATTTATCATCCCTCACACTTGACTGTAAGCTTCACAAGATTAGGTATCTGCCTTACACATTTCTGTTTAGCCAGACCAGCTCCCTGCCTTGGTGTTCAGTTAATGTTTATTTAATCAGTGATGACTTCCAGGGTTTTAATTTTATTACACACTGAAAGATAGCTTGTTAAACTTTCATAACATGACACACCTTAGATTAGGCAGGGAATATAGTCAGGTTTTTCATTTGAAAATTCAATTACAGGTAGGCACAGTGGCTCATGCCTGTGATCCCAGCACTCAGGGAAGCCAAAGTGAAGGGATCACTTGAGCCCAGGAGTTTGAGACCAGCCTGGGCAACATAGCAAGACTTCTAGAAAAAAAAAAAAAAGGAAAGAAAAACAGCTGGGCATGGTGGTATGTGCCTGTAGTCCCAGCTACTCAGGAGGCTGAGGCTGGAGGATCCCTTGAGCCCAGAAGTTCAAGTTTCCAGCTGTGATCACACCACTGCATCCCTGCCTGGGTGACAGAGCAAGACCTTGTTTCTAAAAAAAAATAAAAAGGTAAAAAATGAAAATAAGTTGAATTACATTTCCTCATTCTACATAAACATAAAATGAAGGGTAAGTGGTAGACAGTTCCCACGTAAGTACATTTGGCAGCAAAAGGAAATCTATGGTGTTCACTTCAGCAGCACATATACTAAAATTGGAACAATTCACAGAGGACTAGCTTGGGCCCTCCAGAAGAATGACACATATTTGTGGTGTTACATGTTTAAAAAAAAAAAAAAAAAAGTAAATATAGCTGGGAGCAGTGGCTGATGTCTTGTAATCCCAGCACTTTGGGAGGCTGAGTCGGGCAGATCACCTGAGGTCAGGAGTTCAAGACCAGCCTGGTCAACATAGTGAAACCCCATCTCCACAAAAATACAAAAAAATTAGCCAGGCATGATTGGCAGGTGCCTGTAATCCTAGCTATTCAGGAGGCTGAGGCGGGAGCATCGCTTGAACTCAGGAGGCGGAGGTTGCAGTGAGCTGAGATGGCACCATTGCACTCTAGCCTGGATGACAGAGTGAGACTCCAACTCGGAAAAAAAAAACAAAAACGTATATGCTATTTTAAAAGAAGCAATTGTGCATAAAAAGAACATTTAAGAATGATTAACTGTATTTTCACACTTCATAGAAACGTCTCAGATCAAGCTCAGACTGCATAGTAGAAATAGGATATCCCATTAAAATAATGAGGGTATTTCTATGCTCAGGGCTATATTTGTAGAAGCGCCAGAAAAAATAAAAAGGAAAGTATCAATTGGGGATTATCTTACATACCTGGTAGCTGAATCAACCGGACCTTAATGTTTCATAGGGTCTATCTGCAGAGACCAACTCAGGCTGTTCACCTGTCAGAACTCATACTGATTCAATAAAGCCCTTGACGCTATTCTTAAAAGCTTTCTGCTGTCATATGTTTAAAGAAAAATTCTAGCAAATCAGCTAAAAACTGATTGGTGAAGTTACCGATGTACATGAAGAAATACAGGTCA
Organism: Callithrix jacchus; assembly: GCF_049354715.1. NCBI lineage: Eukaryota > Metazoa > Chordata > Mammalia > Primates > Cebidae > Callithrix > Callithrix jacchus. The sequence goes on along the minus strand of NC_133518.1, from coordinate 14,375,305 downwards.
TCACAATTTCTGCAGAGTCATTATTTACTAAGTTTAAAAGTTAAATTTACCCGACATTAGTAAACATTCCAGCTCAACACTGTTATGAAAGAGGTTAGCACGTTGGAGTTCTGCAGTTTCCAGCCGAGCTGTCGTTTAAACCACACCCACGCAGCCCAAAAGCACATCATGCACAGAGAATTCAACTGAGGTGACATTAAGTCTCAACAAGTTTGGGGACGTTTGACAAGATGAAAATCCTTGATCAACTAAGTCCAAAAGCACTGTCACGCATAAGAAACGGGGAACACCCAGCATAGGTTCCAATTTCAGCACTTCTTTTATATTATGTCACTGAAAAGATTCACAGTATTAACAGTAGTGAATTAGAAAATGATCCAGGCCGGGTGCGGCGGCTCACGCCTATAATCCTGGCACTTTGGGAGGCCGAGGCAGGTAGATCACGAGGTCAGGAGTTCAAGACCAGCCTGACCAAGATGGTGAAACCCCGTCTCTACTAAAAATACAAAATAAATTAGCCAGATGGTGGCAGGCACCTGTAATCCCAGCTATGCAGCAGGCTGAGGCAGAGAATTACTTGAACCCAGGAGGCAGAGGAGGTTGCAGTGAGCAGAGATCACACCACTGTACTCCAGCCTGGGTGACAGAGTAAGACTATCTCAATAACAGCAACAAAACCCATGTCTTGTTTGTAGGCTGTAGGAACCTTCTTCAGCCTCTTCAACCTGGTGTCTTCACTACTGAGATTAATGGGGGTTTGGCACAAAGTTCTGGGATTACAGGCATGAGCTACCATGCCTGGATAAAAAAGTGTGTAAGTGTGTGTGTGTGTGTGTGTGTGTGTGTGTGTGTGGTTTTTTTTAAGATGGGGTTTCACCACGTAAGCCAGGATGGTCTCTATCTCCTGACCTCGTGATCCACCAGCCTAGGCCTCCCAAAGTGCTGAGACTACAGGTGTGAGCCACTGCACCTGGCCAAGAAAAAACGTTTTAAAGTAATTTATTACTACACGTTCATTGTAGAAAATCTAGAACATACCAGTACGAAAACTGAAGATAAAATCTTATGGCCCAGAATTTAAAAAATCATGTTTTAAATTATATCTTTCTGCTTTTTCTATGCAAACACAGATACACGTTTTGATATATAAATAGTATATACGCTATTTTGTAGCCTTTTCCTGCTTAACACACAGTGCAAATGTTTTGCAAGTCATTAAACATTTTACAGCCTAAATTTTGTAACTGCCTAGTGTTCTCAAATATGGATTTATCATTATTTAATCTTTTACTGTTCTTAAATTTTAATTCTTTTAAATGGTGCTGCAAAGAAAGAAAAGAAAAGAAAACGGTTGCTAAATGTTCCTTCACATTTATTGTAAACGGCGGTGCTTTCAGCCAAGTTTAACAAGGTTTTGGTCTTTTCCTTTGTCTTATGGTGCTGATGAACAAGTTTTTTAATTCTGTAAAATGTTTCCATCTTTATAGCTTTATATCTATCATTACTTACAATAAATTCTATCTAGAGGGATTACAGTTCCAAAAATAAGCACACTTTTAAGGCTTCTGATAGATATTGCTAAACTGTTCTCCAAAAAAACGTGGTTCTAACATGCATTTTCTCCAGCAATGTACACTTCTCAGTATTTTAACCTGCACTGAGATTATCTTTTAAAAAAAATCTGTTTGCATAGCATTTGGAAACCAGCCTCCAGGACTTCCCCAGACTCTCTTTTTTTGTTCCTCGTCTCCTCTGCCTGGTCTTCATCTAAATCACTCCTTGCCTTTCCAAGACCTACTTTTGTTTGTGCTTTTCCACTGCTCAAGTCATAGGTGGCTTTGCTGTAACACTGAAATTTGCCTAGCTAGTATTTTATCCCCTTAGGGCCAAAGTATCAACTAATCTGATAAACTAATCCATGCTAATGTAAAGGGCTAATTTCCAGCAACATGTATGCAATATAACCTGCGGATTAAGGAAAGTATGTTGTCCACAACAGCAATGCATTTTATCTTACGGAGCAGTGGTTCTCAAGTTTTGCTGCAACGAAGATCATCTGGGGAACTTTTCTTAAACACTGCTAGGAACCCTAATCTCCCAGAGATTTTGAGTAGGTTTGGTATGTAGTGTAACCCGAGTATCAAGTTTTGTTTTGTTTTGCAGTCCTTAGGTGATTCTAGCATAGCATCTGTGTTTGACATGAGTCTGAGAGATTCTAAGTTGCTTCTTCTTAGGGAATATGGGGAACCCCAAGGAAGAAAAGTGCAATGAACATAATCTCAACAATCTGACGCACTGCACAAGATAAAGGAGATAAAGAGTAGGAAAGGGTGAAGCATTTGCCAATGACAACAGAATAAACTTAACATTCACATTTCTCGATGGTAGGCAGGTGATGCTGTGTTAGAAAGTAGGCTGAGCTTAATCTCTAAAAAGCTTCAATTGCCTTTGCTATTGAGTCAATCAACTCAAATTAAAATTAGTTGAGTAACGAGGTTGACACCACGCAATTTAGTAGTAGTGCTCCAGGTTTCAATTACATAAATTACTTCCAGTTTATACTTATTATCTTGCTTCAAAAAAGGTGAGCATTCTTATAGATCTTCCCATAATGGACCACAAATCCACAATGGACGATTGGGGACAACCCAAAGACTAACTACAAGTACTAGGCACTCGAATACATTACTAATCCTTACAGCAAACCTACAAGGTAGTTATTTGCCCTAATTTACAGGGAAAACTCTGGAAGATTTGAGGTGACACTGGTAAATCGCTTTGTTAAGTAGAATATGTTTCCATCTGACCATAATGATCTTTCTGCTATTTCACAATTTAGAAGAGAATTGATGAGAGCCATTTCTCTGCAAATCCACTCATGAGCCACAGTGTCAGGTGACTCATCTATTGCTGACTTAAAGTTACACCCACTATCATTCCCAAGCACCACCCGAGGCCATGCTCTGTGGAGAACCTTACACTGCCTTGTCATTGATGGGTCGGCAAGCCTAGCAGGGAAAGAAAGGCTTTTCTCCAAACCTAGCTTGTCCTAGATTACTTATGATGGAGAAGACTTCTTTGGCGACCTGGAAACTAAGAATAATCTCTGCAGCTAACATAGCAGTTTGATCTTTTCCCTGTTTTCCTATGTTTAAGTTATTGTAGAAGAACATTAACCCACCCGGGGAAAACATCACTGTTCCTCGATCTTTGAAGGGCATTAGTTTCAAATTACATAATTTCATGGGGGAAGAGAGGGATTGCAGGGCTTCCTACATCAAGACTGACTTTCTTGACACCAGTGCTAAAGTAGGGGATGATCATTTTCACCATGTCAACAATATAGGAAGCAGGAGGAAAGGAAAGGGATGGGGGCGGGGGTGAGGGTGGAGGGGGGGGCCGGTCTATAGCTTCACAGACCTTTCCTAAGAAACAAAAGGGGCTTTGGAGGTGAGAATGTGGCTGAATTCAAGAAAAGCAAATCCATGCTAAGAATGTGCTACAATAGCTTACAATACCCTAGTAAGGGGACTTTTGCTGGGATAAAGCCCCGCAGATTATGTAATCCTACACATAAATGAGTGGACAGGAAACAGGAATACAAACCCGCCGGGAAACCTGATGATTTTATACAATCAGCTTTCTCAGGTTGAAATGGTTTTTTTTCTCTTTCTCTAGTTGTCATTTCTGAAAGAAGGAGTTTATTAAAAATATCCTGAGATTAAAGCCCAAGGTTGGGGTGAGGGAGGAGGCTTGCTTTTGGAGAAGGTTAGAGTTTAGATAGAGCAGCCTGCTCAGAAATACCGTCCAATCAGAGGGCTCAGCCTTGGCTGCAGACTGTAGTTTAGATTTTAGATTCTCTGACACTAAAAATAATGCCCCTTACCATGGAATAAACCAGAGACAGTTACATTTTCCTGTCTATGGAAGGAATGAACACACGCCCGACATATAGTGGAGAGAAATGTTACCCTCCCAGGTGAAGGAAAGTAACTTGGCTCAGGAAAATGTTATCTGACAGCCAAGGACATGATAAATGCTGCAGGGCAAGCAGAAAACACGCATCATGAAAACACGGGCTGCCGCCTCCTCACCTTTCAGCCAGCCCAGCCTCCCAGTCCCCTTTCCAGGGCTGAGTTGAGATCTGCCTCGGGTGCAAGATACCTACGGTTCCTTACGTGCTAGGATGGGGGTGCTGCCTGCGGTCTCGGGAAGGGAGCGCTCCACGGTCTGGGGACACTGGGAGACTGCCCTCGCCTGCTTCTGCTTCTAAGGTGGCTGCCTCCCCGGGAACCAGAGTCTCCTTTTCCCAGCGCTCCTAAAAGCATTTAACTCATTCTCTGCTGGTCCCTATAGGAGAATGACAGTGTGGGGAAGGGTGATTTATAAAATGTTGATTTATAAAACGCCTTTTGACGTTGCAAACCAAGGAGGAGGAAGATATTTAGGACAGACGACGGTTTAAGCAGTTGTCAAATTCTATCCCAGCACTTCTCCCCCGTCACAAACGCAGACGAGGAAAGGCAGCTCTTGCCCGCTGCGAGCAAGGACGCGAACGCGGTACCCTGAAAATGCCCGACCGGACCACCTTAAAAAGTGGCAGCCTCATTGCATTAGGAAAAACCTGCGTTTTCGTGGAACCCGGCGGAGACATTTTGCACCCCCTTCAAATATTGCGTAAGAGGAGGAAGGGAGAAGCCGCGCTGGGCTGCACCTCACCACTTGCTGTGCACCCCGGAAAGTGGCGTCCAGCAGCATCAGCTTCCAGGGGTCGGAAATGGAGCTGGGCAGCGGGATGTAGATGTAATAGGCGGCCAGCGCCACCAGGGCTGCGAGCAGGACGCAGGATGACCTCATCTTCCCCCCGAGCCCTCGGCTTGGCGCGCCCGCGGGCTGGCGAAGAGGACAGCGCGATGCCACCCGGAGACCTCCGGCAACTTTCTGCCCGCGGCAGCTGCTCATTCACCCGTGTCTTATAAGCCCAGGAGCCAATCAGAGGCGGCGCCGGGAGGAAGTCAGAGCGCGGACAGGCCCCTCTACGGTGTCCTTGCAAAGTGTGGCAGCCACTCCAGGTTTGAGGAAGCTCCGTGCTGCGCTGGCCGGAGCACAGCGGACTCTGCAGGACACTGGTTTGTATTGCATGCGTGTGAGGATGCAATCCACGCCTGCAAGACACGCATCCCCACACGCGTGCAGTTTCCTCCTAGAGGGTCTCAAGCGGAAAAGAGTTGCAGTGTGATGCGTCTCTGGCCAACGCACGTGGGTCATTCTGCCTCGGAGTATGGAGAAAGGTGATGAAAATTCTGTTTCCTGGAGCCACACTTGAAGGGGGTTGGAAGTTCTAGCTGATACGTGGCAAAAGAAGATATGAAATTCTTCGTGCTCAAGCAATGAAAGGCCAGTAGTACATGTAGCACCCAATCCTTTTTTTTTTTTTTTTTTTTTTTTTGAGACGGAGTTTCGCTCTTGTTACCCAGGCTAGAGTGCAATGGTGCGATCTCGGCTCACCGCAACCTCTGCCTCCTAGGTTCAGGCAATTCTCCTGCCTCAGCCTCCTGAGTAGCTGGGATTACAGGCACGCGCCACCATGCCCAGCTATTTTTTTTTTTTTTTTTTTGTATTTTTAGTAGAGACGGGGTTTCACCATGTTGACCAGGATGGTCTCGATCTGTTGACCTCATGATCCACCCGCCTCGGCCTCCCAAAGTGCTGGGATTACAGGCGTGAGCCACCGCGCCCGGCCCAATCCTGGGTTTCTAAATCCCAGGCTCCTTGAAGAGGAACCACTGCTTTCTGACACCACCTCTGGAGAAAAGACAGGGATACCAGTGCTGGGGAGGTAAAGTACAAGATGAACCTGCTGTGCCAGAGATGCGGAGGTGCTCAAAAAAATGATGGGAACTGGTCAAAAGTCCACAGCTGCCAGCTTGAAGTCTCTCCCAGTGCTAAAGCTGCGATAATTTTGCCATCAGTATAAATCATCATAATGGATTATAACCCGTTGATTAAAATAAAACTCAGCAATCTATATTAATATAAATAAATGAGGAAAGAAGAAAGGCTTTTCTTACAATAGGATGCCAACTAATAACCACAGAAAATCATAAACGAATGCTGAAACTAGAGCGTAAAAATTTGACACAGAATTTTGGTTCTTTATCAGAAAAACTCTCCACAAATTACTACAAAGGGAAAAAATTATAACTTTTTAATTGGAGAAACTTGTAGATATCACCTGAAAAACATTCTTTCAGTGGGTCAATGGTAGCAGAAATACATTTAAATCCAGACTTGCTGTTAATGACTGGGGGTGAGGAGGGGTGGGTGAGTACTGATAGGAGACAGAAAACGTCACTAGCAAAATTTCAACCAGAAATGCAGAAGGAAAACATTTAGAAGGCCTGTTGCAAGACAGTGGTAGACGACAACTCGAAACTTACTGACGAAGGTCTTAAAACACCTGGTATACATAATTATGCATCTGAAGATAGTAATTCCAATTTAATCAACACAAGTGAAATAACCATAAATTTGGGCCTGATAATGAGATTTTTAGGAAAAAGTTGCCTTCTCTTCAAAGCTGGAGGAAAGCAAGAAGAGCACACTTTCATGGTATTTCAAGCAAGTTCTCTCCCTCTCTCCTTCTCTCTCTCTCTCTCTCTCCCTCTCTCCCTCTCTCTCTCTCTCTCTCTCTCTCTCTCTCTCTCTCTCTCTCTCTCGTTACTGGTTGAGCTTATAACCCTAAACAGATAGGGATGTTGATGTTTGTGTGTGAGTATATGTGTAGAAAATCAAGCTAATCTGTTTTTTTTTTTTTGAGATGAAGTCTTGCTTTCCTTGCCCAGGCTTGAATACAATGGTGCAATCTTGGCTCACTGCAACCTCTACCTCCCTGGTTCAAGCGATCCTCCTGCCTTAGTCTCCGGAGTAGCTGGGATTACAGGTGCCCGCCACCACACCCAGCTAGTTTCTGTATTAGTAATATAGATGGGATTTCATCATATTGGCCAGGCTGGTCTTGAATTCCTGACCTCAGGTGATCCGCCCAGCTGGGCCTCCCAAACTGCTTACCAGCAGGTGTGAATCATCAGGCCTGGCCAGAAGCTAATCTTTATGGGTGATTAGAAATAATTCTGAAGATATAAACCAAGCTGACTAGTGGATTTAGTTACATTACTTGCTTTCAAGAAATCTGCAAAATAAATCAAAGTTTTACCTTGTTGACAATATTTTTCTCCTAGATTTTGACTGTATGTTTACAAAACCCAGATCTTAGAAGGAATGACCAAACCAAACGGAACTAAAAACAAACAAGTGAATTAATTCTAAAACCACCACACCTGACTCAGCCTTCCCTCTTCCACCAGCAGTAACGCGCTCAGTGTTTGAGTCCCTTGAGGATTAGCACAGCCAAATGGCTTGTTCATATTCCTCTGGGTTTTAAGTGATAGTAGCAGTATTTATTTCTGCCTTTCAGTGAAGTGCGGCTTCCCTTAGGCAGTACACTAAGAGATAGAAGCTAAGAAAGAATAAAGAAACTGTGGTAATTCTCAGCTCTGAGAGGTATTGTTTAATGAGACTAATTTGAGATAAACATAAATGCCTTCATCGCCTGTTTTCAATAGTTCATTCATTCAACAAACATACCTAGCTCACACTGGAAAATAAAGAAGTTGTGGCAGCCAGGCTGTAAGGTCTCTACTCTTTAATTTTACATGCTTGGAGAGTGCGGGGCTCAGGGAAGAATGTAAGGAAGATGCAGAAAGGGAGCACCCAACAATAAAGAAACAAAAATTAATAGGTAATATGCATTAATTTGGCTTGCTATGAGGTAATTCAGTGGTAAGCACTTTGAATATATTAACTAATTGAGCTTCGTAACACTTCTACAAAGTAGGTACCATTGTTACTCTAGAAACAGGCATTGAAAGATGAAGTGCTTTTCGCAAGCCATCCTGCTGGTATGTGAGCCCAGAGTCTGAGCCTAGTGCTCATGTGCTTTACCACTCAGCTGTACTGCTAAGTGGTTAAAAATGAAGAGGAAAAAGGCGGGGCACGGTGGCTCATGCCTGTAATCCCAGCATTTGGGAGGCCGAGGTGGGTGGATCACCAGAGGTCAGAAGTTCGAAACCAGCCTGACCAACAGGGAGAAACCTAATACGAAATTAGCTGGGCATGATGGTGAATGCCTGTAATCCCAGCTACTTGGGAGGCTGAGACAGGAGAATCGCTTGAACCCGGGAAGAAGAGGTTGCAGTGAGCTGAGGTCATGCCATTGCACTCCAGCCTGGGCAACAAGAGCAAAACTGCATTTCCAAAGTAAATTAAAAAAAAAAAAATGAAGAGAAAACAGAACAGCGTGGTGTGACACTACGTGTCCGGGAGCTGCTTTAAATTGGGTGGGAAAGGGGGCCTCTTTAAGGAGATGCCATTTGGACTGAGATTTGAATGACAGAAGAGTGCCATGCAGGGCTGTGGCGGTGGAGGGAGCAGGTGCACAGGCTCTAGGATGCTAACCCCATCAAGGAACGCTAAGATCTAGTGAGGCAGGAGTAATGTGGAAAAGGTAGTGTGGGTGCAGAAGGGCAGGCCATTTAGGATCAGGCAGGCCGTGGTGAGAAGTTTAAATATTCTGGTGCAATGGGAAGCAATTAGAGGTTTTGTAAGAGGAAAGTGACATGATCTGATCTAGTCATATATTTAAAAAGGAGCACAACAGCCGTTATCTGGAGATGACCTGTCAGGTGGCTTTTGCAGTAGTTCAGATGAGATACGATGGTGGCCTGGAGCTGCAATTTAGTTTAGCAATAAAATCAAGGGGATAGATTTTGGGGTGTATTTTAGAGATGAGGGAGATAAGATATGCTCATAAACTATAAATGATGATTTAAAAAAGAGGCAAAATACTCCTCTTCTAAGGCAATAAGGTGTAGTTTGAGTGCAGTAATTAACTTTTATGTTTTTATGGAATTGTCTTAGATTAATTTTTATTAACATCTAAATATATGACATAGCAATATCGTTGCTTAACAAAATCTTTATTTTTATTACTTGAAATGGTTTTCCCAAAATGCCATATATTGAACCATGAGAAGTGGTTTTCTTCATCCAAGACAAGCAGAACTTTAGTTCAACATTGATTGTCACTATCTGTAAGGCAATGTGGTAGACAAGATATATTTCCTTTCTCTGCGAAAAAGTGTTCACTCTAGTTAGAGAGACAGGCAGGTACATAGATTGTTTCAAATATGTACAAAGTTCAGAGATGTAATTCAGAAGAAGTCAAGATTCATTCTGTTCTAGAAAAATTAGGAGTAAGAAATACTCAAAAATGGCGATGACTGGGCAGGTTCTGCAGGCTGAAAAGGAGGTGTACAGACAGACAGAGAGTGAGCCCATCCCATGCAGAAAGAAGAGCTTATGATACAAAAGTTCTGACGTGTGATGTGAGCAGAATGCTACAGGTAGTTCAGTATTTCTGGAGCATCAGATGCAGGGAGGTGGAGCACAGTGAGAGTGTAACCTGAAGATTTAAAGATCACATGATGCAGGGCCTCGTTAACTTATGCCCCTGGGGAGTTTGAACTTATCCTGTAGGCAGTGGGGAGACATTAAAGGTTTGCATTAGATCACTCTGGTAGCAATGCGGAGGGCATGTTGGTGGGGAAAGAACCAGGGAAGCAGTTGGGAGGATGTTGCTTCTTTTTTTGTGGTGGGGGCGGGGAATGCAGTCTCGCTCTGACACCCAGGCTGGAGTGCGGTGGCATGATCTCCGCTCACTGCAACCTGTGCTTCCTGAGTCGAAGTGATTCTTCTGCCCCAGCCTCCCAAGTAGCTGGGACTACAGGCAGGCGGCCACACTCAGCTAATTTTTTTTTTTTTTTTTTTTTTAATTTTAGTACACACAGGGTTTCACTGTGTTGCCCAAGCTGGTCTCCAACTCCTGAGCTCAGGCAATCCGCCTGCCTTGGCCTCCCAAAGTGCTAGGATTACAGGCATGAACCACCACACCCGTTAATGTGTCCAAGATACCGATGGTGTTAGCATAAACTTGTATCAGGTGATGGAAATGAGAATGAGGACTCAAGATGCCTGAAAGGTAGAATCAAGAGGACTTGTAAAGGGAGATGAATTTCCAGGTCGCTTGCTGAAGCAGATAGGAGAATGGTGTTGCCTTTTCAGAGATAAAGAATAGTAAAGGGTAAAAGATTTAAGGGGAAGTGATAAATTCGGTTTGGAATAGTTAGATTTGAGGTATCTGTAAAACATTTAAGTAGAGATAGTACATAGGCTCCCAGACACAAGCTCATAAGCTGGAGATGTAAATGTGAATCTTCATCCTGTAATTGAAGCCATGACAATGAATGAGAAGAAGCTGTGTGTGTGTGCGTGTGTGTGTGTGTGTGCGCGAGCGCGTGCGTGCTTGTCTGGGGGAGGGGGCGGGAAGGGCCTAGGATTGGGCAGAAGAAAAGCAGGCCAGAGGGCTTTGGCATTTACTATTTAGGAGAAGGAGAAGTTGACAAAAGAAAAAGAGGAAGTGGTCAGAGAAGGGTCTGTCTGAACTAGAGGCATGGAGTAGTGGTGAATACTGAAAGGCAAGGAAATCATTGAGAAGGTAAATTGGTGGAATTTCCTAAGTGAATTCTTGAAAGGAGGAGGGAAAGGATGGAGCCAGTAATGACTTCAAAGTTTCTGGTTTGGGCAACGTCATTTGGGAATAAGAAATATCGGAGGTAAAGCAGGTCTTGGGATAAAAGAATGAGTTCAGTCCCATGATGTGCTCAAGGCAAAGTACCCTGATTTCCAGCAGGCCATTAGATTTAGAGGTTGACCCTTGAAGGTGTCAGGGCTATACTGGGGGACAGCCAAGATGGGTAACCCAAGCAGCATAACATATTAAACCACTTATACAAACTATGTAATACAAAGTATATGATACATATGATACAAGTATATTACCAGGGATATGTAACATTTCAAACCTGATACAAACCTCAAGCCATTAACACAAACTATGTAAATATAAAATACAAAGACTGATACAAAGTAATAAAGGTCTTTAAACTGTTTTTTAATTTACTCAGAATTGTATTCAGCAACATTCTCTGGTCTAAATGCAATGTTAACGTTTAATTAAGGTCTAAATCGCTACATGATATGTTTCAAAAAATGGGTTGTGAATGACTGCACTTATGTGTCCGCCTATTTTGTATAACGCCCTCTACTGGTTATGGTTTGAAGCTCATGCTTGATCTCGCCAATGGAAATAGTATTACACTTAAGAGAAAATCTAGGGTTGTATTCAAAGAATAAAAGGAATATTCTCTCTCTCTCTCTTTTTTGAAACCACCCTGTTATATTATCACCCCAAAGATTTATGAGTTTATAAAAAATTCAGCCTGGAGCATTTGGACCAGGCTGAATTCTTCCTGGAATCAGCTCATTGCAACGCCAGGAAAACCACAGAGTTGCTTCCTGAACTGGAGCATCGTATTACCTCCTCCTCCCACCATAAACACGCAATGCAGGGACCACTCCTGGATCTTGCCCTCAATCATTAGCTTAGTTCCCCATGGCTGCTGTAATAAAATACCACAGACTTGATGGCTTACAACAAGAGAAATGTATTTATCTTAAGTTCCGGAGGCTGAAATCAAGGTGTCGATCTTAGGTATTGGCAAGGCCAAGGTGTTAACAGGAACATGCTCTCTCTGAGGGCTCTAAGAGAGGATTCTTCTTTGCCTCATCCTAGCTTCAGAGGTTGCTGGCAATCTTTGGTGTTCCTGGGCTGGCAAATGCCTGCAGTTTCTGCCTCTGTCTTCCCATGGCTGCGTTCTCTGTGCATTGGTCTTTCTATCTGTTCTCTTAAGAAGATATCACTCATACAGGATTAAGAGCCCACCCTACCCCAGTATGACCGCATCTTCTAATGATATCTGGGGTGACCCTATTTAAGTAGGTCAGATTCTGAGGTTCTGGGAAGAAAACTAATTGGGAGGGGCAGGGGGATGGTACTACTCAGTGCACAGTAACCAAGAGTTAAATAAGTAATAGAAGCACTTTACTGGGTGTCCCATCCTTTCCTCCTGTTGAGGCTCAGAAAGTGATATTCCAAAATACGGCACTTTGGCCTCCCTAACTAAAGAAGCAGCTTCCAAGTCTCTCCAACCTTCCCACCTCGATTCTAGCCTCTCAACCCTCTCTGTCTTTCCCAAAGCACAAGGTGAGGCTGTTCTCTGAAATTCCATCATCTACCTAGATGAAACACACCAAAGAGGAATATGATTGCCTTCAATCCCTTCTCGAAAATTTCTAGAATTTCATCAAAGAGAGAGACTGAAAATTAAACACCACACCAAGAGCCCAGATGAGCTCTGTTCCCTGGTCCCATTCAATTCTCAAGCAGAATTATTTACTAATTATTGTCTGAGCATCCATTTGTCTCTCCTGAAATCATTTACTACACTTTTAAAATTGCCTGCAGCCCCTCCCTCGCCCCTTCTCCCTATGAAGAGGGTATTTAAGCTTCAATCATCTGGCCCTTCTTTGTGTTTTAATGTTTTTGGTATGGCTGTCCTGCTTATGCATGCTAATGCATTTACTTTGCTTTTCTCTTGTTAACCTGTATTTTTATAGGGGAGTCAGTCATAACTCTTATCGTGGAGAGAAGAGGGGTAATCCTGTTTCCACTCCTACACCCCATACTGGCTACACATGTGGTCCTTAGGCCTCCCTACATGGTTTGAGGGAGTCCTGTACAGGCCATGTTCCCTTTGCTCATCCTTTCAAGCTCAGATTTTGGTCTTACTGACTTATAACTGAATAATTAACTCCAGCTAATGGGGAAAGGGGTTTTCCTGCACCCTGTAATTTGACAAGTGGCCTCCTGGAAGCAATTTTTTTTTTTAATGAAGGCTCACTCTTTTCGCCCAGGCTGGAGTGCAATGGCGTGATCTTGGCTCATTTCAACCTCAGCCTCCCAAATTCAAGTGATTCTCCCAAGTAGCTGGGATTAAAGGCACCCATCACCATGTCTGGCTAATTGTTTTGTATTTTTAATGGAGAAGGGTTTCGCCATGTTGGCCAGGCTGGTCTTGAACTCCTGACCTCAGGTGATCTGCCCGCCTTATCCTCCCAAAGTGCTGGGATTACAGACATGAGCCACTGCACCTGGCTGGAAGTAATTTTTTTATAACCCAAAATAATGACTATGCTGTTTGGGTTTTAGGCTGAAAGAAAAGTTTATGTGAGGAGAAGCAAGGCCTGTGTTACAGTATGTTGATGGCTGTCTGCTTTGCAATAACATAAGCCTGGCACTGTCCAAAGAATCTATGTGTACACAAACACATCTTTTAAAATAAGGTAGCAATATACAAAATTGCAAGATCTGCCAAGTGCTATGATGCAAACTTATAATCCAGGCACTTTGGGAGGCCACAGCAGGAGGATCACTTGAATCCAGGATTTCAAGGCCAGCCTGGGCAACAAAGCAAGATCCCATCTGTACAAAAAAAAAAATGAGAAAATTAGCCAAGCATGGTGGCACATGCTGTAGTTGCAGCTACTCAGGAGGCTGAGGCTGGAGGATTGCTTGAGCCCAGGAGTTGAAGGCTGCAGTGAACTATGGTTATACCACTGCACTCCAGCCTGAGCAACAGGGTGAAACCTTTCCTATGAAGAAGGACAAGGAGAAAAAGAAGGAAGAGGAGGAGGAGGAGGAGGAGGAGGAGGAGGAGGAGGAGGAGGAGGAGGAGAAGGTTTAAAGTTAGTAGAAAACATGTTACATTCTTTTTTTTTTTTTTTTTTTTTTTTTTTAATAAACCAGGGATCTGGTCAACTTTAGCTCATGGATTCCGAAAGTAGGAAAGTGCTTTGCAATAAGATTCAAGTTGGATTATTTGACCAAAGGTACTTATTGTTTAGTATGAGGCACATTCCTTTTTTTTTTTTTTTTTTTTGAGATAGGGTTTTGCTTTGTCGCCAGGCACCAGGCTGGAGTGCAGTGGTGCTGTCTTGGCTCACTGCAACCTCCGCCTCCCGGGTTCAAGAAATTCTCCTGCCTCAGCCTCCCTAGTAGCTGGGATTACAGGAGCATGCCACCACACCCAGCTAATTTTTGTATTTTTAGTAGAGATGAAGTTTCATCATGTTGGTCAGGATGGTCTTGATCTCCTGACCTCATGATTCGCCCGCCTCGGCCTCCCAAAGTGCTGGGATTACAGGCTTGAGCCACTGCACCCAGCCACATTCAATTTTTTTTTAAAAACTGTGCCTTCCAAGAAACCGATGGTAAATTAGTGTCGGTGATGGATCTGTTCAATCAGGAAAGCTGTGGTTCTTATAAATGACTGGACATAGTTGTTGGTCCTGAGAGTTACCTTACAGTTAGTGGTGAATCAGCATTCATGGTTCCAGCCAATCACCTGGTAATTTGAATACCATATTCAAATAAATCCCATACTTCTTTTGAAGCCTACAAACCCTGCCTGCCCTGCCTCTGTCTACTTATGTGAGTCACCTAGTGTGCTCTATGCTGGAGCCATCCTGGCTTCCTTTCACCTCAGGGTCCTCATGCCTGTGATTTCCAGCTGTTCCCTCTGCCTGGTATTTTCTGTCCCCTACTCTTCAACCTGGTTGACCTGTGTTTATTATTTAGGCATCTGCTTTGATATCACTTCTTCACAGGGGCAATATTTTATCAAGTTTAGCATGTAATATGCATAGAAGCACCTTCTATTAAGTGCTAACTGACCAACTAGCCATCAAAGTCTTCTTTATGACCTAAAACTGATTAAAAAAAAAATCTTCTTTTCCTTTTTCTTTCTTTCTTTCTTTTTTTTTTTTAGATAGAGTCTTGCTCTGTCACCCATGCTGGAGTGCCATGGTGTGATCTTGGCTCACTGCAACCTCAGCCTCCCGGGTTCAAGTGATTTTCCTGCCTTAGCCTCCCGAGTAGCTGGCATTACAGATGCCTGCCACCATGCCCGGCTGATTTTTGTATTTTTAGTAGAGATGGGGTTTCACCATCTTGGCAAGGCTGGTCTTAAACTTCTGACATCATGATCCACCTGCCTCGTCCTCCCAAGGTGTTGGGATTACAGGCGTGAGCCACCACGCCTGGCCTAAGAGTCTTTTTTCATAAAGCCAACTTAAATTACCTAAATCTGGATAAAGATGAAGATTGCATGGATAGAAAGTTATGTTGTTAGTATCTTTATACTAAAGGAGCCATTCTTAATTTTTAATATTTCTGAAAAGACTAAAATAATTTTCTAAATTCAATGAAGTAAGATCTGGTTTCAAAAAGATGACTGAATATTTGTCTGTTGGAAAACCAGTCTTTTAGTAGAGTTTTGTTTATCTTTTATCTTTTCTCCATGTCCCACTTTTTTCCAGCTGTCCACACTGATGCATACAACCATGCGTATCTTTTTTTTTTTTTTTTTTTTTGAGACAAGCTTTCACTCTGTTGCCCAGATACAGCACAGTGGCACTATTAGAGCTCACTGTGGCCTCCAGCTTCTGGGCTCAAGTGGTCCTCCAGCTTCAGTTTCCCAAGTAGCTAGCACTACAGGTGTATGCCACCACAACTGGCTGATTTGCATTTTTTTATTTTTTATATAAAAAATAAACAGTCTTGCCATGTTGCCCCAGGCTGGTCTCGAACTCCTGGGCTCAAGGAATCCTCCCACCTCAGCCTCCCAAAGTATTGGGATTACAGACATAGGCCACTGTGCCTGACCCTGGAAAACATTTTTAAGGCTGATAGTCTTATAATCTCTGAGAAAATAATTTCCTAGTTCTAGATATAAAGTGGCTCTTTTGTTTTATGTGATCATTCAAGAACCAGATGTATTTTCATGGTCTATGTATGAAACCATGTCTCAAGGAATATTCACACTGACATGATATTACAATAGGTTACAATTCTTATTATCTATAAGCATAAACTATGTTATCAAAGAGACTGAATAAGAGATATAGAAGTAGATATATGAGAGGGGATTTATTAGAGGAATTGGCTCATGCTATAGTAGAGGCTGAGAAGTCCCATAATAGGCTGATGCAAGCTGGGGAACTAGGGAAGCAAATAAGGTAACTCTCAGTTTGAGGCCATAGGCTTGAGAATCTGGGGGCAGCTGGTGCAAGTCCTGGAGTCCAAAGGCCAGAGAACCATGAGTTCTGATGGCTAAGGGCAGAAGATGAAGGGTGATCAGCTCCAGAAGAGAGAGAGAGAATCTGCCTTTTGTTCTCTCTGGGTCCTCAGCTCGTTGGGTGGTGCCCACCCACACTGAGTGAGGATGGATTCTTCGTCCATTTGTTCAAATGCTGATCTTTTCTGGAAGCCGCCTCATGGGAGCATATCCAGAACTAATGCTTTATCAGCCATCTGAATATCCCTCAAGCTCTTCAAGTTGACATCTAAGATTAACCATCACAATAACTGTCACTTCTTTGCTTTCTTTCTTTTCTTTCTTTTTTTTTTTTTTTTTTAAAGATGGGGTCTCACTATGTTGCCAAGCTGGTCTTGAACTCCTGGGCTCAAGCAATCCTCCCACCTGGACCTCCCAAAGTGCTGGGAATTACAGGTGTGAGGTACCACATCTGGCCCTGTCATTTATTTGCCAAAATCTGCAGACGTTTACCAATGATCTACTAGCTGTTGAACACTGTATCATTCTTGGGAATGGGACAATATTCCTGTACAGAAGTTCTCAGTCTATCGGAAAGAAAATAAATAGTGGCGCGCTATTTATATAGTGGCTCACGCCTGTAATCCCAGCACTTTGGAAGGTTGAGGCAGGCAGATCACCTGAGATCAGGAGTTTGAGATCAGCCTAGCCAGCATGGTGAAACCCCATCTCTCCCAAAAACACAAAAATTAGCTGAGCATTGTGGCAGGTGCCTGTAATCCCAGCTACTCAGGAGGCTGAGGCAGGAGAATTGCTGGAACCCAGGAGGCAGAGGTTGCAGTGAGCCAAGATTGCACCACTGCATTCCAGCCTGGGTGACAGAGCAAGACTCTGTCTCAAAAAAACAAAAATAGTAAGAGAAAAATAAAACAATGAAACTTATTAAATGCTATAGTAAAGGTATAGAAAAATAATCTTCAAAGGTAAGAAAAAGCGCATCAAATAGGCAACAGGAGAAAGGTACATCAAGCATGAGGTGTAATCCACGATCTGGCATGAGAACTTGCCACCTTCAGGGAGCAACTCTATTGATTTTCTGAATGACGTAAAATAAACTTATCAGAAGTAGTTTCAAGTCTATTCTTAGCTGAACCACTGATGGAACCAGAATCAGTGATTAACAATTAGAATGCATTTCACTGATTTAGTACAACGTTTGTAAATCGATGATAGGATAATCAGTCTATGTTTCTCAGGGATAAATCATTTATACTGACAAAATATAAGTTGTAGTAATAATTATCAAAAATATCCAGTGGCCTAAACTCTTGGGTCAAACACTCAGGATGACATTAAATTTTAGTGACTAGATATGCTGAAAATAAATCAAGTGAGTTATTTATTCTTGGGTTTTTCTACTGCCTCTTGGTTTTTAAATGCTTATCTTGAAAAAAGAAAATATTGGTTAGTACTCTTTGGCATTTACTTATCTGAGATCCTTAGTCTCTTGCCAAAAAGTTATTTTTATAAAAATTTGAACCCAAAGTTAAAGTGATTACCTACTCCCATGCCTTCCCTGAGTCCAGGTCTCAACTCAGTCATAGGCAGAAGTTGAAATTGAATCAATATCTGTAGCTGATAAAGTAGAATATTTTGATCTGAAAGGCTCACCATGGGAAAAAAAGAGATCACTGCCTCTCCACTGTAGCTAAGTTTAATCAAGTACATGATTGCATATAATACCTGAAAAAATAAGTTTACTAAATTCAAATCTACTTTTCGTATATGTACACATTTGGAAAGGATCCAAAACTTCGAGGGTGTTCCCTCTAAAAGAGATTACTTGGAAATTCCTAAATCAATTTTAATTTTTATTCCTTAAAGTTACCAGGAACCAAAAGTCAAGACAAAAAAACTTTTTAAATGTCCACGATTTTATTTATTTATTTGTTTATTTACTTTTGTATGTGAACCTGTGTCACTAAGGTGAGCGTTTTACAGTTTATTCAGTTTTACAGTTTATATTGTGATTTTAAGGCTCCTAAGTCAACTATTGCAGCCTGCATCCCGTCAACAGTATTTCTGGAATTATTCTCCTAGAGTTTGTAACTGGGAGATGATAACATACTACGTATAGGAAAAACTAGTATGATAAACCTTTGATAGACTTGTTTAAACATTTAAATTTTCTGTTATTTTAAAGTTTGCGTCAATATAAAAATTCACTGATGGCCGGGCACGGTGGCTCAAGCCTGTAATCCCAGCACTTTGGGAGGCCGAGGCGGGTTGATCACGAAGTCAAGAGATCGAGACCATCCTGGTCAACATGGTGAAACACCGTCTCTCCTAAAAATTAAAAAAAAAAAAAAAAATTAGCTGGGCATGGTGGCAGGTGCCTGTAATCCCAGCTACTCAGGAGGCTGAGGCAGGAGAATTGCCTGAACCCAGGAGGCGGAGGTTGCGGTGAGCCGAGATTGCACCATTGCACTCCAGCCTGGGTAACAAGAGCGAAACTCCGTCTCAAAAAAAAAAAAAAATTCATTGATAAAAATAAGTACATTTTAACAATGTTTATTTTCATGTAGCAGGAAATACAGCTAGTAAACAGACAGATGGGAAAGTGTTTAATCTTACCAAGAATCAAAGAATTCAAAATAAAACTTCAGAGTCATATTTTTCCTTCAAAAGAAAATTATAAAAATAGAAAAAATCATGCAGATAGGAAAGTAGGCAAATAGTTTCTTTTTGTAAATGATCCTATAATATAAATCTTTATGTAGAAAACATTTTTCTTAATAAAAATTAGTTATTAAAAAATTGTTTTAACCCTGGAAACTACCTAAATTACGAAAACAAATATGATACTACCACAAACAGCTATTTAGCTTATATACATGAATATATGACTGTTGCTTTGTATTGCTTAAAACATGTTATAGAATGCTTACAATATGAAAAAATATTTAAATACAACAACTGGAGGCAAATACAACTAAACTTCAACTGCATTTGTGTTTGAATAATAAGACAAAATTTTTTTTTTTTTTTTTGAGACGGAGTTTCGCTCTTGTTATCCAGGCTGAAGTGCAATGGCGCTATCTCAGCTCACCGCAACCTCCGCCTCCTGGGTTCAGGTAATTCTCCTGCCTCAGCCTCCCCAGTAGCTGGGACTACAGGTGCGTGTCACCATGCCCAGCTAATTTTTGTATTTTTAGTAGAGACGGGGTTTCACCATGTTGACCAGGATGGTCTCGATCTCTTGACCTCAAGACCCACCCGCCTCAGCCTCCCAGAGTGCTGGGGTTATAGGCGTGAGCCACCACGCCCGGCCAAGACAAATTTTTTTATTACTTTGTATTTTCCAATTTTATTCATGCATTACTTCTATAATAACGTTTTAAAAATAACTTTAAAAAGAGAATGCCTAACCATGGGAAAAAAGAGATCACTGCCTCTGCATTATAACTAAGTTCAATCAGGTAAAAGATTGTACATAATATAATATTATAAAAGAAAGGTTTACTAAATTCAAATCTGCTTTAAAAAACAGGTCTTAAAGATGCCAAAAATAGTTGGTAATGGAACCAAATTATACTAGACAAAGGAGGACATTCATTGAAAATGTTCATCTATTTATCTCATCTTTAAATTATATTTATAAAACAATATTCTAGGCTTTTGTTTTTTTTATTCAACCAAGACATCCTAATAAAGAGAAATGTTGGCTGAATGTTCCTGACTCTGCTCTATCATCAGTTGTCTGTATGATCTTGGGAAAGTTACTTAGTGTTCTTGATTCTTAGTTTCTTTATCCATAAAATAATGGTTAGGACCCAGGATCTCAAAGAGCCTTTCTAGTTCCAGGACCTTCTAATCACGTGAGCATGCAAATGTAGGCTGAATATACTTTAAGAGCCTCTTTATGCTGGGCACAGTGGCTTAACACCTGTAAGCCCAACATTTTGGGAGAGTGATGGAAGAGGATAGCTTGAGTCCAGGAGTTTGAGCTTACAGTGAGCTATGATTGCACCACTGCACTCCAGCCTGGGTGACAGAGCAAGATCCTGTCTGTAAGAAGAAAAAGATAAAATAAAAGAATGTATATTAGGCAAGAAATTCTATAATTACAAAGAAACCTGGAGCATGATTAAACTCCATGGTTTCAAGTTACTCATTGTTCTAAAGTTATTTTTCCTTTAAAGCTGAATGAATGATTCAGCTTTTGTAATACTCACGACTTATTCTAAATTATTTTGTAAATTCAGACTTACTTTATGAAAGAATTGCAAGACCAATTCTATGATCAGTGATAGAGTTCTCTGTAACTAACTAATGAAGTTGTACTGTTTGTACTCTTACTATGAAGTAAGAAGGGACCTACTTCACAGCCTGTTTGAAAAAATACTCACATGTGAGTTTTTTAAAAATTGTACATGGGGACCTATTTCTATTTTTTATATTCTCATGTTGATGGGTCACTTATTTCTATTAAATGAAGGTCTCATTGATTTTAGAAATTCTTTGATTATCTACTTCTCACTAAATGCATGTTACTAGAAGTTTCTTTCCATTATCTTTTATGCTTTTTCATACATTTTATAAAATCTTATCCTTTTTCAGTCTGTGTCCATGTATTCTGTTCTCAAAACTTAAACTGAGTTGATTGGAACCGTGCCTTTAAATCTCCAGACAATTTTTTTTTTTTTTAGAGACACGCTGGAGTTCAGTGGTGCAATCACAGCTCACTGCATCCTTGAACTCCTGGGCTCAAGCTATCCCCTGACCTTAGCCTCCCAAAGTGCGAGGATTACAGGCATAAACTAACATGCCCAGCCTCCAGACAAAGTTATTTTTTGTGGGGAATCTTGGCCTGTCAAAGGAAGACCCATTTCCTACACATTCCTTGCTGAGCAAAATGGCCTCTTGACTTACAGACTAAACTTTTATTTAAACCAGGTTATATATAGGCTTAAGGGTCTAAGTATTTAGCAAAGTGAAGAAACTCAACCCTGAAGCTATCTTTAAGGAGAAAATATGTACCATTCCTAGGAATTATTTATGGCTCAGTGTTTGGGATTTTTCTGTCCACCATCTGCTCAGATTGTTCAATAGTAAAATGGGGTTAACTGTGCTCTCCATTTTAGCTATCTCAGTCATTAATGCTACTGTTGTGCTATGATCTACATTCTGATCATTGTAGGGCTCTTAATGATCAAAGTCTTTCATATGTGTTTCATCGTTTAAGACAATTCTGTTAGATTGATAGCATTGGAATTAATTTTTATCCTGTGTTCTAAATGAGAAAACTAAGATTCAAATAAATTAAGTGACTTACCTAACATCACAGAGTAAGCAACGTCAGGACTCAAATTCAGTGTTCTAATAATAATACTATTCTCCTCAAACACATTATCTTCCCCAAAATTCCTTCTTGAAGTAAGGAATGAAAGGAGGGAGAGGAAATTAACAGTTTAAATTATATGCAAAGTAATTGTATTTTCATTTTTTAAAACCAAATATCTTTTTTTTTTTTTTCCTTTAAGCCCTTTCTAAGATATAATGAGGAATTTCTCCATTCTTCATCAAAAACCAAAAATAAGCCAGGTACAGTGGGTGCAGCTGAGGTGGGCAGATCACCTGAGGTTAGGAATTCGAGACCAGCCTGGCCAACATGGAAAAACCCCTGTCTTTACTAAAAATATAAAAATTAGCCAGGCATGGTGGCAGACACCTGTAATCTCAGCTACTCTGGAGGCTGAGGCAGAAGACTCCCTTGAACCTGGGAGGTGGAAGTTGAAGTGAGTGAGCCAAGATCATGTCACTGCACTACAGCCTGGGTGACAGAGCAGGACTCTGTCTCAAAATGGTAAGAATAATATTTTTTAAATTCCTGGTTTCTTTCTGTAATTACAATCCCTCTAACACAGAAATTCAGTTATGATATTTAGTTGTCCATATATACATGTCATGCATTGTGTTCAAGAAAGGGACAAGATCAGAGAAATAGAGTTGGTGGCCCCAGAAATCACATCTACCCCCACCTAAAAGTAAAGCCACGATCTTTGTTTTTTTTTTGTTTTGTTTTGTTTTTTTTTCAGAAGCATCTTGCTGTGTTGCTCTGGCTGGAGTACAGCGGCACCAACTAAGCTTATTGTTTGTGTTCATTCACATGCTGCTTTTTAAGAATTGTTTAAGCATTAGAAATACTTGATGGTGGAAATTAAATTTAGTTCATACTTACACCTTACTAAAACATCTTTCAAAAACTAAAAATAAATTTAGTTTATACTGTACCTATTGTAAGAAGTCCTAGTTAGATAGGAAAGTATGACTATAATGCATTAATATTTATGCATAAGCCACCTTCACATATTCTGCAATAACAAGAAACACTTGAAACATTTCAAGAAACAGTGCATAAGAGGCATTAACTAGCAATTTAGTTAAATCCAACAAAAATATATGGAATGCATGTCATTTATTTATTATGTTGGTGGTGGGGACATTGGAGGAGAATGGCAGGCAGGGGCAGTGAGTTTACACAGATGTGACTCACTTGCAAGGGAACATATTTACGTGACTGACAATGATACAACGCAGGAAGCCCCATACAAGAATAATACACTGTGAGAAGGCCCTCTACACAGCGTGGTGTGAGTCAAGTACCAAAGGAGCACGGAGGTAGGAGTAATTAGTTCACCCAGGAAGAGGTTAGGCAGAAGGCGGCTCACCAACGTGGTGATATTTGCTTTGAACCATCAGGAGCTAAAGGGATTTAACCAGGCACACGTCAAATCTAATAGCAGAAAGAGAGACTCTAAAAGGAAATGATATTTTTCAGGAGTAGCATTGCAATAGAAATATGCATGCCATAAAACACCATGTGCGTATTCAAATAGGTTGAGGCATGGGGACTTTTTTTTTTTTTAGAGGTGGGATTTCACTGTGTTGCCCAGGCTCATCTCAGACTCCTCCTGGCAGTCTCCTGGGTAGCTTGAATTACAGGTACACACCACCACACCCAAAAGGGGAGGGGTTTTTGGTGTGTGTGTGTGTGTTTGTGTGTGTGTGTTTGTGTGTGGTTTTGTTTTGTTTTGTTTGAGACAGGATCTCACTCTGGTTGCCCAGGCTGGAGGGTGTGGTGTAATCTTGGCTTTCAACAGCCTCAACCTCCTAGGCTCAGGTGATTCTCCCACCTCAACCTCCCGAGTAGCTGGGTTTACAGGCATGTGCCACCATGCCCAGCTAATTTTTGTATTTTTAGTAGAGATTGGGTTTTGCTCTGTGGCCCAGGCTGATCTCAAACCCCTGGACTCAAGCAATTTGCCCACCTCTGCCTCCCAGAGTGCTGGAGGTACAAGCATGAGCCACCACACCGGGCCCCAAAAGGGTTTTTAAAGGCAAAATGAGGAGGATTATGGAAGTGGTTTTTGAATCAATCATCTGGCTGCAAAGATCAATAACAAGAGTGATGTTATCCAACGTTCGACAGGCAGTTGCTGTACAGACATCCTTGCAGAGGATTTTCTGTGTAGGGTGGGGGTGGCCTTTGTGCAAGGCTGTGTTGTTTTTTTTTTTATTTGTTTGTTTTTGAGACAGAGTCTGTGTCACCTAGGCTGGAGTGCAGTGTTGCAATATCACCTCCCGGTTCAAGTGATTCTCCAGCCTCAGCCTCCCGAGTAGCTGGAATTACAGGCACGTGCCACCATGCCCAGCTAATTTTTTGTATTTTTTTTTTTTTTTTTAGTAGAGACGGGGTTTCACCATGTTGACCAGGATGGTCTCGATTTCTTGACCTTGTGATCCACCTGCTTTGGCCTTCCAAAGTGCTGGTTTTACAGGCATGAGCTACCACACCCAGCCAAGGCTGTGGTTTTTGTAGCCTCTTGTTTTCAGGTGTATGTGCATGAGAATCTTCCCTTTCTGGCCTTCCTAGGCTTCATTTGCCAAGGGTTTAAACAGAAGCAAAGGGTCCTGGTGGTAGAGTTTGTGTTTTATGTTCCCAGAGGCTCTGTGGACAGTCTCGGTGGTGTTAGGGACCGACTGCATGATTGTCCCTACGATTTTCTGTTAAAACTTGCTAAAGTTATTTGGTTCAGTTGTGTGTAACCAAAAGCCCTAACTGAAATAACCATTTGCAGTATAAATTCACACTGATTTTTTTTTTTATTTTGAGACAGAGTCTCACTCTGTCTCCCAGGCTGGAGTGCAATGTTGCGCTCTCGCCTCACCTCAACCTCTGCCTCCCAGGTTCAAGCAAGTCTCCTGCCTCAGCCTCCCAAGTAGCTGGGGTTACAGGTGCGTGCCACCATGCCCAGCTAATTTTTGTATTTTTAAGTAGAAACGGGGTTTCACCATGTTGGTCAGGCTGGTCTGGAAACCCAACCTCATGATCTGCCCACCTCAGCCTCCCAAAGTGCTGGGATTACAGGTGTGAGCCACTGCACCTGGCTCACACTGGTAATTTTTAATGTTTTGTAAATCCAGCCCATTTAATATATGTGGATTCCTCATGGCAGAGACTAGCCAGTGCTGGCGCATCATTGGATAGACAGGAATTACAACATAGGTACATTTTTTTGTCTCCTTTCATCTTCAGGTCTACATCATCGCATTTCCATAATTATGTTAATGAATGCATAGCCTTGACATAAAATACAAAGTGCTACATATCCACAAAATAAAATTATGTACAGAACCTGATGACAAAATAAACACAATGTTGAGGCATTGCTAGGAACTTACAGAATTGCAAAACACCATTGTGAAAGGCAGCTAAGGGAACACAAAGATCACTGGCATCTAGTCCTAAGTCAATTATGAACCAATCATGTGATCTTGGCCCTCTTGGATCTTGGTTTCCTCATATGCAAATGGTAGGGTTGTGCTATTAATAATAGCTATTATTTATTGAGCACTGCTTTGCCAGGCAAGCTAAAACAGAGGTAAGTCATGTTATTATCCCAAAGTACGAGAGGAGGTATGAGAGTGAAGTAACTTGCCCAAAGTCACAGTTAGACAGTGGCAGTCCCGCACGTAGACCCAGACGTACTGCTACCAAAGCTTTATTCCTGAACGTTTAGGGAGATTCCGTATCTTTGCTACTGTGCTTAGTGCTGGAATAAACAACAACCAGGATTTTTTAAATCCTTGTAGACAAATACTTATGTTCAGTTACTCTGATTGTGCACTTGGATGCACAGCAATGTTAAATTCCTGTTAAAGTTTTGAAATATTTGGCCGGGCACGGAGGCTCACGCCTGTAATCCCAGCACTTTGGGAGGCCGAGGCGGGTGGATCACGAGGTCAAGAGAACGAGACCATCCTGGTCAACATGGTGAAACCCCGTCTCTACTAAAAATACAAAAAATTAGCTGGGCACGGTGGCGCGTGCCTGTAATCCCAGCTACTCAGGAGGCTGAAGCAGGAGAATTGCCTGAGCCCAGGAGGCGGAGGTTGCGGTGAGCCGAGATCACGCCATTGCACTCCAGCCTGGGTAACAAGAGCGAGACTCCGTCTCAAAGAAAAAATTAAAATATTTAAAAATGAAATACTTGTCAATTTCTGTACTTTTCAACTGGCAACAATTTGCATACTGATGCTCTGGTCTACAGATCCTACTTGGACTGGTACTGTTATTAAACACTTAAAGGTATTGCACAGTATGAAGAAAACCTAATTTGCTAACAATTCTGTCGGGGATATGAGCGCTGTTCAAGGGCAACCTACTCTCCATTCAGGGACTGCGCTTATCTTACTGCCTTGAGGAACAAGGCAAGCTCTACTGTAAGTACACTATACTTTCTTTCTTTTTTTTTTTTTTGAGACGGAGTTTCGCTCTTGTTACCCAGGCTGGAGTGCAATGGTGCGATCTCGGCTCACCGCAACCTCCGCCTCCTGGGTTCAGGCAATTCTCCTGCCTCAGCGTCCCGAGTAGCTGGGATTACAGGCACGCGCCACCGTGCCCAGCTAATTTTTTGTAGTTTCAGTAGAGACGGGGTTTCACCATGTTGACCAGGATGGTCTCGATCTATTGACCTCGTGATCCACCCGCCTCGGCCTCGCAAAGTGCTGGGATTACAGGCTTGAGCCACCGCGCCCGGCCCTATTCTTTCTTATAAAATCAGCTCCTCGTACCATGTTACCAATTACAGAACTGTTACAACTGTAGAACCAAATTTCATCTTATTCTCTGACATCTAATTAGTCATCAGAAAGTCTTCAATTTTTGTTCGACCTGTATCTCACATGGACACCTTTTTTTTTCTTTTAAAAAAATTGTATAACTGTATTTTTAAAAACTTTTTAATAGAGACAGGGTCTTGCTATGTTGCCCAGGCTGTTTTCAAACTCCTGAACTCAAGCAATCCTTCTGCCTCAGCTACCCAAAGTGTTGGGATTACAGGTGTAAGCCACCATGCTCAGCTACTTTCTTTTTTATTGCCATTACCTTTGTTCATGGTCATAGGGTCACGAGTCCTGTACTATTACAAAGATCATCGTGATAGTCTCCTTGTCACAAGTGTCTGCTTCCTTTTTTTTCCCTTTCGTCATTTAGAAGATGAAGTAAGCAGCGACTGATTTTAATGCATTCTCTAGCTCTAACAACCCATGATTTATCCCTGCTGTGCTTACTGATTCTGTTTTCCACATTAGAGTCTATGCCACAAAAAATTCACAGAAAAAGTAAAAAAGCCTGGAGGTCAGCAACTCAGATTTGAAAGGTACAAGCAGGCCCAATATGCTGACAATCCAGAATCTGTAACCTTGGCTAATCTGCATTGACATTTTTTGTTTTTTCCATTTAGAATTATAACCCTATAGGTAATTAATATTTCTCTAATAATATTAATATAATTAATATTTTTGTAATTCTAATATTTAGGATACTTAGGATTATATTTCTCAATCCGAAAAAGAATGAGAAATAATAATGAGAATAGTGTAGAAATAATAAAAATCACAAATGTAGTCCGGGCGTGGTGGCTTACCCCTGTAATCCCAGCACTTTGGGAGGCTAAGGTGAGCAGATCACTTGAGATCAGGAGTTCAAGACAAACCTGGCCATGGTGAAAACCATCTCTACTAAAAATACAAAAATTGGTTTGATGTGGTGGTAGGTGCCTATAATTTCAGCTACTCAGGAGGCTGAGGCAGGAGAATCACTTGAACCTAGGAGGCAGAGGTTGAAGTGAGCCAAGATTGTGCCACTGTACTCCAGCATGGGTGACAGAGCAAGACTCTGTTTCAAAAACAGAAACAAAAACATCACAAATTTAGATCCATGATATTAATACTTTTTAACTCCTGAGGGATAAAAGTAATAATAAGTTTTATAATCAATAAAATTTTGTGTTTTTTAGCTTGTTAGATGTGTATATAATATTTAAGATAATCTATTAGACTTTCAATTTTAAAACTTTTATTATGTGCTTCAATGTTTACGTTAATGTTTAAATTTAATTTGTTTTTAGTATCACATAGTAGCTCATGTTTAGATACTTAATGGAATGAATTAGCATTACACAATGTACATCTAGAAGTGAGAACTCCTTTCTTTGAAAAGCTCCGGGATATTGAAGACCGTATCAATATCCCCACTTCCCTTGTTTGCCCTCAAGGAAGTAAACCATTCTGTGCTTCAGCAGCTTTGGAGGGAAGAAGGAGGAGAGCGGGGACACAGACTCTCAGGTGAAGACAGATTCTGAACTGACTTCCAGTGTATTTTTCCTGAAACATGTTGAGGGCAGATGTCAGAGTGATGGGAATCTCAGAACCGCTCCTACACAGCACTCCAGGAGAAGGAAGAAACTCTCAGTGAGGGTAGCTTGGTGATGCTCGGAGACTGAGCAACAAGTGTCACGATTTGGGGAAGTACCATACTCTTACTTGAGCTTCAAGTCAAAGTAGGAGAGGTGGCTGCTGCTAATAATTTACGCAAGAATTGACAACATTTCAGAGGTGGTTAAAATGGACTGACGACCAGAGTCCTTTCCCCTAAAGTTTTTGGATTGTACATCATGCCACAGATTTTTTATGATCCTAGAAAGGTGGGCCCTGCCTGCACTATCTTCACTTCCTTAGAAATCAGCTGAGATGGGTTAAATTTCCCACTAATCCTGATGAGTAGCCCGCATAGGTAAACTTTAGAAAACTACAGAAAATGAGGTTTTTTTTTGAACCTAGTATTGAGGAGCAGATTTTCATCCTTTATAAATGTAGTGGAGCCCTGCACACTTTGACTCAGCCTGAGCTATTCAGGATTTATGAGAAAGGAAGAGCAGCCTGGGCGTGGTGGCTCACGCTTGTAATCCCAGCACTCAGGAGTTTGAGACCAGCCTGGCCAACATTGTGAAACTCTGTCTCTACTAAAAATACAGTAATTAGTTGGGCATGGTGGGTGGCTGCCTGTAATCCAAGCTACTCAGGAGGCTGAGGCAGGAGAATCCTTTGAACCCAGGAGGTGGAGGTTACAGTGAGCCGAGATCACGCCATTGCACTCTGGCCTGGATGACAAGAGTGAAACTCAGTCTCAAAAAAAAAAAATGAAGAAGAAGAAAAACAAGGCACTGTGGGATGCTTTATACCTGGCAGTACCTGTCCACATGAGAGGAAATACAAAAAGGACCTCCAGGTGAAGCAGGTGGAGGAGAAGCCCAGTAACGTGCCTTAAGTCAAAGATGGCTAACTAGAACCTAGCTCTTCATTTCTATGGCCTAGGCCTAAGTCACCTTTTCCTGATTCAGTAAGAGGAACTGCCACAATCATATATATTTTTTCTGTCTTGAGGAATTTTAAAGTGCAAGAAATCAAGCCAGAGCTTGCTCAAGGATAGTTCAAAGTCTATTCTACTTTAAATTCTTTCCCCTATCATAATCTTGTTACACATAAATTTGATTTTTCTCTAGAGACCTAAGATAGTATTAATAAAATAGTGTTTTCATTATAGCCATAATAAGATAATGGAATAGACTAATATCCTGTACACTTAAAGCTTTTTCTTTGAAGTTTTCACAATTATATGTAAAGTTTATGTGTAGATGATGATTAGCATTATTTTGAAATTTCAGATAAGTATTGTGGTTTCTACCTTAAAGTATTCCAAGACTTTTTTTTTTTTTAAGGAAATGGTTCTTTCAATTTATGTTTCTTTTTTTCATAGCATTAAAATATGTTTGTTCATTCTGCTTGGGGAGGGTTAGTAAAAGACCTTGAAGGTTCTTGGATATATGTCATTGGCCTTCTACAGGAAGTCAAAGGTTTGATAAAGAAAATGGCACAATTTGGGCTGTTTTGTTTTTCCAAGTTTTAATTACAAAAGTAATCCATGTTCACAATTTTTTTAAAAATATTTTTTATTTTATTTTTTTATTTTTTATAGAGATGGGGTTTCACTATGGTGGTCAGGCTGGTCTTGAACTCCTGACCTCGTGATCCACCTTCCTGGCCTCCCAAGTGCTGGGATTAGAAGCGTGAGCCACCGCGCCCAGCCCCATGCTCACAATTTTTAAAAATGAAGCAATATAGAAACGGTGCCCAGAGGTATCTACTACTAACAGTTGGGTATATGATAAGACATTCTTGGCTTTTAACTTCACTACGGTGTTCTCAGAGTGATTTTTTTTTTTCTTTTTTGTAGAGAGTGGGGGTCTCGTTTTGTTGCCTAGCTGGTCTCAAACTCTTGGCTTTAAGCCATCCTCCTGCCTTGGCCTCCCAAAGTGCCGGGATTATCAGTGGGAGCCACTGCACTTGGTGAAGAGCAGTGATTTAACACATACCAATTCCTTATCAGCCACATTCATGAAAAAAAGATAAGACAGCAAGCAAAAGGATTTTAATTAGGAAAAATGAAACAATGCAATTTGAAAATATTGATAACATCTTATACATAACAGCTTTATTTGATCTTCAAAAAAAAAAAGCATGCAAAATGTTGATGAAAAATTATGGGAAATTACACTTAATGAAGGAGAAAATAGCTTAATATTTTAACAGCCTCTACAAAATAAGTTCAACTGTGTGTGAAAGGTAAAAATAATGAAAGATAAAGCATTAGGTTCTTTTTTTCTGATCACATCTGTGACTATATCCAGCATCACAACCTTCATATTAGTATGCATTAGGGGAACATTTTCTTTGTCATACATATTAACATAGAATTCTCTCTCTGTCATGAATGGTATTGTGCTCTGTGGTATCGCCTTGTGCACTCCAGTTGTACAGAAAGGAAAGCAGCATGATAGGACTGAAATTGTCTAGATCAGGCTACATCAGTTTGTTTTGTCATTTTATCTCCATTGATTAACATAGTGCCTGGCTTAGAAGTACCTAATAAATATTTGCCAAATAGGCGATAATAGTAAGAGCATTTATTGAGTGCTTTCTAGGTGTCAGGCACTGTTCCAATCAACACTATTTCATACAATCCTCATATAACCTTACAAATTATTTCATAAGGTACCCATTTGTTAGTTCTCTCTGGGGTAAAAACTTTTAGCATCGTGACAATTTAGGTTTCCACTAACTCACTTGTATTTTCCAAAATATGGAATTTCTCTGCCTTTCTGTGCCCCTCTGGTGCTTAGCAAATCACCCCTTGTTTGTGTTTTAAAACTGCTTTAAACACTCATATGCCTTTTTATAGATGTACATATTGGTTTCTCTAGTATAAGTATCAAGGTTGTAGGTTAGGTGTATGCCAGATCTATTTCCCAAGAGCTTGTAGCACTTTCTGTCTGCCAACAATGTATGAAGGTTGATTTTTCTACATCCTTACCAAATATTTTTAAATTTTTATAAATTAAAAACTATAGTCTCTAATTTTATTCATTCTAGAGGATGTATAGTACTATCTTATTTTAGTGCTAATTTGCATATTGCTGATGACTAACGACGTTGAACATGTTTTCAGGTACTTTTCTGTCATGAAGTATCTATTTAAAACTTCTATCCATTGTTTATTAGTTGTTCGTTGTTGGGGTATAAGAAATCTAGAAAGATACACAAATGCATCTGTATATATAATTTTCTATATGACCTATATTCCATAAATATATAACTATATAGTTAGATTTATATCTCCTAGATATAGGTTGAAGATATATATGTATGTATATGTGTGTGTATAAATATATGTATATACTTATATGTTTGTAAATTTTTTTACAGTCTGTGGATTGCTTATATCATGCAATGGCATGATCTTGGCTCACCCCAACCTCCTCCTCCTCGGTTCAAGGGATTCTTCTGCCTCAACCTCCCAAGTAGCTGGGATTACAGGCATGCACCACCACTGCACTCGGCTAATTTTGTGTTTTCAGTAGAGACAGGGTTTCTCCACATTGGTTAGGTTGGTCTCAAATTCCTGACCTCAGGTGATCTGCCCACCTTAGCCTCCCAAAGTGCAGAGATTACAGGCTTGAGCCACCACTCCCAGCCTAGAAAATGGAATTTTTGATACGGATAATTACCTATGTTCATAAACACTGGCAAGTCTTAATTGAATTAGTTTAGTAGCATTAGCATTAACTGTTTTCCACTCATAGCTGGGCTGGCTATGGCACAAAAATCATGTCATTTTTAGATAATACATTCAAATGTCCATTAAGGATGTAAATTTATTAATTTTGGATATATGCCACTTCATCCATTATACCTAGTAAGAAACAACAGGAAAAACTGTCATAAATAGTGGATTAGAGAAAAGTAAAAATAATTTAAATGTCATTATCTTTGGAAAAAGCACCAGTGATATTATAATAAGAATAAAATTATTTATATATTAATTCATTCCCATGTTATTTCAGCAATATCTAAGTGCCTTGTATCTGTCAGGCACAGTGGGCGAAATAGTTAACAAAAAGACATTGTCCCTACTTTCATGTGGCTTAGATAGTGAAAGAGACAAACATCAATTTAGTAATTACATCAGGTACCACAAAAGAGATACTCAAGGTGCTGGGGGGAGTGAATGAGGGTTCTGATAAGGTGGGTAGTTAGAAAAGACCTTTCAAGGAGTTGGAAGTGAGCACACAGTAAAAGTTGAGTAGCAGTTGCTTACTCTAGGTTAAAGAAATGGGGATTAGAAGGACAGGCAGCTAGAAGAGCAGGTGCAAAAACTGCTTAGAAGGAAGGCAAGTATAGTTAGACCTAAGAGAAAGGAAGTAAACATGGTATAAGATGAAGTTGGAGAGGCAGGTAGAGGTCAGACCATGCAGGCCTACTAGGATTGAAGTGTTTTAAGGAGGCGATGACATAATCTGTTTAGACTTGCATAATGTTACTCTGAATGCAGGCTAGAGAATGAACCAGATGAAGGCAATATGAATTACTGGACATCAGTTACAATGCGATTCTTGGAACAAATTTTGAGACTACTATGTGTCAGGAATGTGCTATGTTGCTAGGTGCTGGAGATACAGAGATACATTGGTGAATAAGACTAAAAAGGCTCTTACAAAACTGAAAGCATCTTAATTATTTCAAAGGCAAAACATATATGTATTATGAATAAAGAAATTAAATCAAAACCACATTGAGATACCATCTCACGCCAGTTAGAATGGCGATCATTAAAAAATCTGGAGACAACAGATGCTGGAGAGGATGTGGAGAAAAAGGAACACTTTTACACTGTTGGTGGGAGTGTAAATTAGTTCAACCATTGTGGAAGACAGTGTGGCGATTCCTCAAGGCCTTAGAAATAGAAATTCCATTTGACCCAGCAATCCCATTACTGGGTATATATCCAAAAGACTATAAATCGTTCTACTATAAGGACACATGTACACGAATGTTCATTGCAGCACTGTTTACAATAGCAAAGACCTGGAATCAACCCAAATGCCCATTGATAATAGACTGGATTGGAAAAATGTGGCACATATACACCATGGAATATTATGCAGCAATCAGAAATGATGAGTTCGTGTCGTTTGTAGGGACATGGATGAATCTGGAAAACATCATCCTCAGCAAACTGACACAAGAACAGAAAATGAAACACCGCATATTCTCACTCATAGGTGGGTGATGAAAAATGAGAACACATGGACACAGAAAGGGGAGTACTAAACACTGGGGTCTATTGGGGGGAAAAGGGGAGGGCCAGTGGGAGGGGGAGGTGGGGAGGGATAGCCTGGGGAGAAATGCCAAATGTGGGTGAAGGGGAGAAGAAAAGCAAAGCACACTGCCATGTGTGTACCTACGCAACTGTCTTGCATGCTCTGCTCATGTACCCCAAAACCTATAATCCAATAAAAAATTAAAAAAAAAAAAAGAAATTAGTACTTTTATATGTACAATATAAAACATAAATATCTATAACAAGAAGACTAGACCAATGGAAATAAAACTTTTGATCTTGGTTTTGTCAGTAACTAGTTACCTGACCTTGGCAAAGGAATGTAACCTCTATATTGCTGGCCTTGGTAAATTTCATCTGTTAAATAAAGAATGAGACTAAGGGCCGGGCGCGGTGGCTCAAGCCTGTAATCCCGGCACTTTGGGAGGCCGAGGCGGGTGGATCACGAGGTCAACAGATCGAGACCATCCTGGTCAACACGGTGAAACACCGTGTCTATTAAAAATACAAAAAAAAAATTAGCTGGGCATGGTGGCGCGTGCCTGTAATCCCAGCCACTCAGGAGGCTGAGGCAGGAGAATTGCCTGAACCCAGGAGGCGGAGGTTGCAGTGAGCCAAGATCGCGCCATTGCACTCCAGCCTGGGTGACAAGAGCAGAACTCTGTCTCAAAAAAAAAATGAGACTAAGAAGCTGAGATTTTTTTCCCCTCATATATCTGAAATTTTACTAATAAATTACATAATTTGAAATAATGGCCTTGTCATATTTGAAAACCTCTTGCTCTCTCAAAGAAAGCTAATTCTATTTTTCCAAATGAAACATTAAGTGCTAAATTTGTAGAGTCTTGCAAATCTGTCAAGTGATTTATAGCCTAATGATTCATATGAATAAAGCAACAATTCCTATACTAATTTATTGACTATTGAAGTGTGCAAAATAGCTTCTTCTGGCTCACTGTGATTATAATTTCTAAAGCTAATTTTATAGGCACAGATGACAGGTTAGAAGATGTCATATTATAACCAACTTGGAAATATGACATTTTAATTGGAAAATGTTAATAATTCCAAAAAAGGACAGAACTCCATGGTTATTCACTAAAACTTTTGAAATAAAAATCTTAAATGATAACTTCTTGGTAGGACTGAATCTTTGTGATTGTACCTAGTGTGGCATTATGTACTTTATGAATGAGTTGCAAGGTAGGGATGGCAATATAGAAGGAGAAAAACAAGTGCGTGAGATCTGGGTGACATTTCAATGTTAATATTTAGGTAAGGTAAAACATTTAATCCTATGGTGAAAGAGTTAAGTCTACCATAAAACAGTGTCACTGCTTGATTATATAACACTTCACATTTGGAAATAAAGTCTATAAATTATATTTTGTTGTAACTTTAGGTAATAAAAACAAAGCCCACCACGATAATTGTTGCCTAGATCATCTTGATAAGAAAGTTAATGATTTTTCAAACATACCAGTCCTCATGAGTAGATTAGAACAAACTATAAGCGTGTGAGAAATCTTGTTTACTCTGACTTGATGAATGATTGCACTGGCAGTGTGCACATTTGTCAAATATGACATACCAAATACTAACTTGACTAACTCACCATTTTCTGCTGCTCTGAGGGAGTAGAGATGAAAAAAAGAAAGACGGATATGGAGGGGAAGAGAGGAGAGGAAATATGAATACAGAGGAAAGAGAAAATTGGAAGAGGAACAAGGGTGAGATGGAGATCGGGAAGAATGTTCCAGAGTGTCAGAGAATCCAGCGGGAGATGCAGATGGGGAGCTGCTCCTCCACACAAAAAGTATTTTGTTGCACGGGGGAAAATACGTCATACTCTTCAATATACCATCCTTCCATCCTCCACATCAAAAAGTATTTTGTTGCACGGGGGAAAATATGTCATACTCTTCAATATACTAAGTACTTTAATTCCTTTACTATTTTGTGTCTAAAACATGTTCATTCAGCATCTTAAATATTGTAGATTGTATATTTTTCATAGTTCATTCATTCAATGAACTTGTCATTGTGAAAATTATATATATACATGTTCACATATATATATACATATATATCCTATAGAAGCTTTAAAAAGGTTTTGTACTCCTGACATGTGAATTCAATAGTTATAATACTCCCAGTGAAGGGACCTGGAGGAAGAAGCTAACATCCAACATAAGGAATCTTGGCTAGGATCTGTGTTGGAAGGGCAGAGAAGACTGGCCAAGGGCAGCAGCAAGCAGTCCACATCTTCCAGAAAAGAGGAGACAAGTTAGGTGCAGCAAGGCTTCCCTGAACAAGAGAATAGGGTTTAGTAAGAACTTCTGAATTGAAAAAAAAAAAAAAGAGGATGATTAGATTTGGTATAGAAGAAGAAACTACTCCTCTGATGAGAAAAGAAGAAAAGAATTCAATGTTGGTCTTCAGTGGGTCAGCCTTGGTGTGGTGGGGGTAGCGTGGGGCAAGAGGAATGGCAGCACAGGTGCCATTGCTCCTGTGGTCACACAGCCATCATTTCCATCAGGCAATTACAGGTCAGCTGAATAGTAGTAAGAGTAGCAGCAACCATAATAGTAGTGGAAGTAATAGTAATATTAACAGCTAACATCAATTAAATATTTACTATGTGCCAAAATGTTTCAATTATATATACTCCTTCAATGCTCATAACAGTACTTTGAGATAAGTACTATTATGTCCTTTTACAGAAGAGCAAACGGAGGCATAGGGATGTAAAATAACTTGCTTAAGATCATGATGCTAGGAAATGGAAAAGCCAGGTCTGAAACCTAGGGAATCTGGCTCCCTATTCTAATGCTATAGAGCCTCTCAAGCAGACAGGGAGAAGCCTATTGTAGTATTCTGGGAGCCTAACGCGTGAAACCTCTGCAAAGCAATGGTGGTGCAAGGAGAAGAGGCCCATTCGGGAATGACCGCATGTGGGCCAGAGGGTCTCTACCTGGGAGTTGCACTGTAGAAGGGGGTGGCTAGGACAAGAAACCAGGGAAACGAAGAAGTAGTGGGGAGATGTTCAGCCTAAGACTAGGAGTGGGAAGCTCTTCAGTCATGTCGGCACAGAGAGAAATGTACAGTGTTGGTAGCTACTTCCAGGCAATTTGCATAAGTAATCTTGGAAAACTGACTTGGAAGAAATCAGGTTTCAGCAATTAAGCTATGGGCGTTTAAGAGAGAAACGTTGGCTTGCATTGTTTTAAGCGACATTCCCTATTACCCTGTTATAGTTTGGATAGTTGACTCTACAAACCTCACGCTGAATTGATCCCCATTATCAGAGGTGGCACTAATGAAAGATGTTTGAATTATGGGGGAGATCCCCCATGAATGGCTTGGTGCTGTTTTTGGGGGTAATAAATGAGTTCTAGCTCTATTAGTTCCTGCAAGAATCGGTCGTTTATAAGAGTCTGAGCCAGGTGTGGTGGCTCATGCCTGTAGTCCCAGCTACTCAGGACTCCGAGGCAGGTGAGCCCCGGGGTCTGAGGTTACAGTGAGCTATGTTATACCACTGCACTCCAGTCTAGTCACAGAGGAAGACCTTGTTTCTAAAAATAAGAGTCTGGCCTCTTGCACCTCCCTCCTCTTACTCTTGCCTCCTCTCTTACCATGTGATGACTCTGCACAAACCAGCTCCCCTTCCATTTCCACCATGAGTGGAGGCTTCCAGAGACCTCATCAGAAGCAGATGCTGGCACTGTTCTTTTCTTTCTTTTTTTTTTTTTTTCCTGAGATGGAGTCTCACTCTGTTGCCCAGGCTGGAGTGCAGCGGCCTCCTGAGTAGCTGGGATTACAGGCGTGTGCTATCACACCTGGCTAATTGTGGTTATTTTTAGTAGAGGCGGGGTTTCACCACATTGGTCAGGCTGGTCTCGAACTCCTGATCTTATGATCTGCCCGCCTTGGCCTTGCAAAGTGCTGGGATCACAGGTATGAGCCACTGTGCTCAGCCTGGCACTATGCTTCTTATATAGCCTGCAGAACCATGAGCCATGAAGCCCAGAGCAGTGGCTTATGCCTATAATCCTAGCAGTTTGGGAGGCTGAGGCAGTCAAGTAACTTGAGGTCAGGAGTTTGAGACCAGACTAGGCAATGTGGTGAAACCTCATCTCTACTAAAAAGACAAACATTTGGCCAGGTGCGGTGGCTCACGCCTATAATCCCAGCACTTTGGGAGGCTGAGGCGGGTGGATCACGAGGTCAAGAGATTGAGACCATCCTGGTCAACGAGGTGAAACCCCATCTCTACTAAAAATACAAAAATTATCTGGGCATGGAGGTGCGTGCCTGTAGTCGCAGCTACTCGGGAGGCTGAGGCAGGAGAATTGCTTGAACCCAGGAGGTGGAGGTTGCGGTGAGCTGAGATCGTGCCATTGCACTCCAGTCTGAGTAACAACAGCGAAACGCCATCTCAAAAAAAAAAAAAAATACAAACATTAGCCAGGTATGGTGGCAGGTGCCTGTAATCCTAGCTACTTGGGAGGCTGAGAGAGGAGAGTCGCTTGAACTCAGGAAATGGAGGTTGCAGTGAGCCGAAGTTGTACCACTATACTCCAGCCTGGACAACAGAGTAAGACTCCACTTCAAAAAAAGTTTTTTTTTTTTTAGAGTGGGAGTCTCGCTCTGTCACGTAGGCTGGAATGCAGTGGTGCTGTCATGGCTCACTGCAGCCTTGAACTCCTGGGCCCAAGTGATCCTCCTACTTCAGCCTCCTGAGTAGCTGAGATTACTGGCACATGCCACTATGGCCAGCTAGGTATCCCTTTATAGAAATGAAACACACTAAAATACCCCCTAATCATGGGGAAACAGTTATCACATATTTTAAGGAAACATAGGATTAGCCAGGTATGATAGCTCATGCCTTGTAATCCCAGTGACTCAGGAGGCTGAGGTGGGAGGATTGCTTGAGCCCAGAAGTTCAAGACCAGCATGGGCCAAACAGTGAAACACCATCTCTAACTAAAATAATTTAAAAAAATTAGGTGGGTTTAGTGGCACACACCTATAGTCCCAGCTACTCGGGAGGCTGAGGTAGGAGGATTGCTTAAGCCTATGAGTTCCCAGGAGTTCAAGGCTGCAGTGAGCTGTATTGGTGCTCTCTAGCTTGAGTGACAGAGCAAACTCCATCTGACCTCAAAAAGAAAGAGAGAGAGAGAAACACATAGGGTTAGAAAGCACATTCTAATATTTAGTATGCAGATAATTTATTCCAATTTGTACACAAAACCAACCAAGTTAATAAGTTGAAATAGGCAGTAATAAGTCAACATGAACTTGCTGACCTATTTTGACATCATGAACAATTGATAAAACAACAGTAACAAGTAGAGAAGGAGTATTCATGGCTGCTAATTCACTGATGAAAAAAAGATACAGAAACCCCACCCAGCCTCTGACATAAAATAAAATATAGCCATAAATCAAAGTACTAAAAAAATCTGGTTATCTTCCCTCCTTCCCTCTTTTCCATATATATATATGGAAAATATATATATATATATATTTTTTTTTAAATGTGTTTTTGCTCTGTTGCCCAGGCTGGAGTGTAGTGGCATGATCTCAGCTCACTGCAACCTCTGCCTCCTGGGCTCAACAGATCTTCCCACTCCAGCCCCCGACTCTGAGCAGCTGGGACCACAGGAGTGCATAACCAAGCCCAACTAATTTTTTGTATTTTTGGTAGAGATAGGGTTTCTCCAGGTTGCCGCAGGATGGTCTGAAACTCCTGAGCTCAAGTCATCCGCCCACCTCAGTCCCCAAAGTGCCGGGATTACAGGGGTGAGCCACCATGCCCGGCCTCCATAAGTATTTTTTTGAGAGCACAAGTGCTAAGGTACAAAGATGAAAAGGATATGGTCCTTTTTCCTACTCATTCTTAACTAGCTCATATTTTAATAGAGGAGACAGCCATGTTAACCAATATTTGCCATATAAGGTGACAGGAGCCATACTGAGGTATATACAGTATTAGGCTCCTACAAAACTGAAGAAGCAGCTGACTCTCCATGGGATAGTCAAAGAAGGCTTTGTTGAGGTGATGTTTGAGTGGGGTCCTGAATGAATTGGAATTTTCATGCAGACAAAGGGAGGCACGGCAGGTGGAAAAGAATATTCAAATGTAGGAATTTATGAAAGTGCCTAGAATGTTTGTGACTGATGAAAAGTTCGGTATGGCTGAACACAGGGTGCATATGTGGTAGAGGTGAAGGTGATAGAAAATTAGCTTATAGTCATCTTGGGAAGGGTCTTCTATCCTACACTGGACTTTATTCTGTGAGCAGTGAAGAAACCATGTCTTTTTGATTTAGTTTTGTTTTTAAGCAGGGAGATACATAGTCATATTTATTTTTTTAAAAGAAGATAATTCTGTGAATGATGACTGGAAGTAGAGAGAGTGACTAATTCCCAAAAGACACCAACTAGAAGACTGTCCTTGTTATAGTTTGAATGAGAGATAATGAAGGCCTAAACTTGGGCAGTGGACTGAAAGGGGAAGATTCAGATTCAAGAAATGTTTTTCAGGTCAAATTGGGAAAATGATATTGGGGATGGTGGTGCAGGGAGACCAAGGGGAGGAAGAGAACAGGAAGATGACTTTAAGAGATCCAACCTGGGAGTCGGAGAGTAAATAAGAATTCTACCAATCAAGAGAGAAATACAAAGGGCAGAGGAGATAAAGGATGGAGAACTGGGGAAAATGAAGAATTCACTTTAGCACATATAGAGTTTGATATGATTGTGGGTCACAGGAGTAGAGAAAATTGGTAAACAACTGGTTTTATAGAGTGGGTTTCAACAAGGTCTGGAAAGAAAGAGAGACTTGGAGCCATATGCATATAACTTAAATCCCTGGGAATGAATGAGCTCACCTAGGGAAAGGGGTTTGCCTGAGAATAATACATTGGGGAACAGTAATGTCTAAGCAAAGGAAACTGATGAGGAAAGATCAGAGGCAGGAAGAGAAGCAAGACAGGGAAAGTGGTGCTCTTTCACCAGTTGAATTAATGACCATGGGTTAGAAAGGGATGCTATCATTAAGGGGAAGTGAAGGCTAAATATCCTTGATGAATAGTGTGTGAAAGGGATTCAGAGATGGCTAGAACATTTTGTGATCAGAATTGAATGTCTGAAGTTAACATTTTGGAGCTAAAGCAATTCTGAGTGTAAAACATTTATAATATTGTCCATCAAAATAAGTGTTGAACAGAGGTTTCGGGATTCACAAATTCAAGGAACTATGAATCGAATTGGCTGTTCATCAAAAGGAGAAAAGACAGAGAACTAGCCTTCTGAATTAGGAAACTGTTCTATTTATTTAATGATACTGCTATTTATCATAATTTATATGAATGTAGTAATTTTTACATATTTTGATTCCACTCTCATCTTCTATATTTAACCAAAGTCCCACTAATTTTTTCTATTCTTTATCTCTCCAATCCACCTTTTCTGTCTTAGTTCAAACTATCATTTCATGTGTGTTCCAATTCAACTGTATTCTCACTGGTCTTTCTTCTCTTTCATTCTTCTATTTCAAATGAAGTTGTGTTGCTGGCTTGCTACTTTTAAAAAATAACAGCATATAACTTCCTTACTTCAAGGTTTTTAATTGATCTTCAGTGCTTTCAGCATAAAGTTTAAACTCTATCATGACACTGGAGCCCTTCCTGAGCTCCTTCTAAAATAGCATTTGTTTTTTTTTAAGGGATGGGCGGGGGGGTCTTGCTCTGTCGCCCAGGGTGGAGTGCAGTGACAAGATCATAACTCGCTGTGGCATTGAACTTTTGGGCTCAAGCAATCCTCTCGCCTCAGCCTTCTAAAGACTGGAACCACAGACACATGCCACCAAGCTTAGCAAATTTTTTAATTTTTATTTTTATTGTAGAGATGGGGTGGGGAGGGGGGCATGGGTCCTCACTTTGTTGCTTAGGCTGGTCTTGAACTCCTGGCTTCAAAAGATCCTCCTGCCTTAGTCTCCCAAAGTGCTGGAATTGCAGGCATGGGCCCCCACACCCAGCCTAACCTAGCATAGTTAGTTGTTTCCACTCTTCTCTTCATGTATTGTTGGAAATGGGTTTATAAAGTCGGGAAAAATTCATACCGAGACAATGGATTATGCAGCAAGGCTAGTTTTCCTTCCTGCAGGAAGGATGCAACTTGCTGGCAGTCTTGCCATGAGAGCACACCTGAACAAGGAGACACCGACATGTATAACTTTCAAAACCTGATGCAATCTCCCTACTGCTGTGTCCAGTTTCCATTGGCCTGAATGGGACCTCATTCTGTGCTTCACTGGATTGGCTAAAAACTTGGAAATATTCTAAAGTAGGAGGCAGAGGAGAACAAAGGAAAAGAGAAACTTCAGGAATGCTTAGAGAAGTGATAACATTTTCAAATAAGGAAGAGGAATAAGCTATGACCTAAGACTTGCCTGGGCTTGTCCAGGCATGTCAGGGCAAATATCTAGGTTAAAGTGTAAGAACTAAGTACACAGGATGCACTTATTTCTTTATTATGACTAACAACGACTTAAAGATTATTAGCAAAACCTTTAAAGTAAATTAACCTTTGAAGAAACTGTTATTTATTCATGAACTAAGAAGAAAGCTTTGAAGAGGAACCTTTTATTTATTCTTATTTCCTACATGTATATTATAATCCAGCTACACCAAACTGTTTACTCTCTTTCACACACACACACACACACACACACACACATATATATATATATAGAGAGAGACCTTTTATGAGCCTAAAGTGCAAGTAAACAAGCTAATACTAAGAATTTATTTTTGGGGGCTGGGCATGGTGGCTCAGGCCTGTAATCTCAGCACTTTGGGAGGCCAAGGCGGGCAGATCACAAGGTCAGGAGATGGAGACCATCCTGGCCAACATGGTGAAACCCTGTCTCTACTAAAATACAAAAAATTAGCCAGGTGTGGTGGCGCGTGCCTGTAGTTCCAGCTACTCCAGAGGCTGAGACAGTGGAATCACTTGAACCCAAGAGATGGAGGTTGCAGTGAGCCAAGATCACACCCCTGCACTCCAGCCTGTTTATAGAATGAGACTCTGTCAAAAAAAAATTTATTATTTAAAAAAAACTCAAGGTTAATATGGCATTCAGTTCAAATGCCTATGCCCTTTACAGTGTTTAAAAATTTTTCATAATGCTGATCTTGAAACACTATAGCACTTGAAACAGCTTCTGACTCAGTAAGACTAAGTTACTTTTATTATTGTTTTGTAAGTATTTAAATTCTGTGAAAACCTATGCATAGAATAAATTTTCACCACGAATACAGCTATCTGCTAGAAGAGTCATGAGAACAAGGTCCGTGTTTGTCTTGTCACAGCTATATTCTCAGTGTGAGCATGGTGCCTAATGGGTGCTTAAGTTATTAAATGAATAACCTATAAATAGGTTAGTCAGGACATCCAGTCTCCCAAACATTATGGATGAACTTGGATCTAGCTCATTCATTCTAGAAATATTTATTTGGTACCTATATGTGAAGATTCCTGTGTTTATTAAATAGCAATGTGTAACATTTGCCTTTGTAGTACTGGCTTTTTGAAAACACCTGAATTAGGGATCATGCTTTACTTTACCAGACACCTGGCCTCTGCTAGGTGCAATTAAGTGGCATATGATCACCTATGCACACGATTACCTGAGATACTCCCCTCCCCATGCTTTCTTTGAGCCTGTGGACAGATCTATACTAGACTTTATTTACACTCATCTATTATTTCTGGGTTCTAATGTAGACTAAAATATTTATTAGGAGACCTTGGGTAAGTTACTCAAACCTTTCCTACAGGTTCATGGTATCATGGGACTATGATACCTACTTGAGGGTTGTTTTAAGGACCAAATAAGGTATAAAGTGCATACTAAACAATCAGTATGTTCATTCTTTTTCTTCTCTCCCTTCTACTGTAATTATCTGTTTATCTGCTAATTTCCCCTACCAGATTGTGTGGTCCAGAGAGGCAGTTTTCTATGCCTTATTCATCTTTATAACCCCAATAAGCACAATGGCTGTCTTAAAATTTGTAAATATTTGCTGCGTAAATGAAGACCTAAGAGAGTGAAAAAGATTGCATTACCCATTTATTTGCTAATCTAACTGCTGCACATTCCTTAAAAGAAATCAAGTATAGCTTTTGTTAGGGAGGTGTAAAATTCAGGGCAATGATACCATCCACAGTTAATCATTAGCCTTGGAAAGCCTGTTGAGCAGAAAGCGGTGCACAGAGGAAGTGGGGCTGCTTTC
This sequence comes from Callithrix jacchus, assembly GCF_049354715.1. Classification (NCBI taxonomy): domain Eukaryota; kingdom Metazoa; phylum Chordata; class Mammalia; order Primates; family Cebidae; genus Callithrix; species Callithrix jacchus. Next base: position 14,331,782 of record NC_133518.1, on the reverse strand, counting down.
CACAGTAGCTTAGTATGTTTTCAGTGATTAATATTTTTGGAATGCCGGGCACGCCCAACTTCCAAATAGGCAACCACATTCCAAATGGAAATTTCAATTGCTGTTTTTCTTTTCTTCTGCCCTAACAGTTATCACAGCATTTTAATGAAGGGCAGACTTAAGTACTGACAAGCAGGGAAACCAGTAATCACCAGATTACTTCATTTTGTGGGAAGCATTATGAACTTTTCAGGCATTCTAAGGTTGCCTGACAAAATTAGGAAAACTTGTAAGTCCCCACGACCTGCTTGAGATGCTCTTAAGATTTCTATCCCAAAGTACAGGTTTGCCTCCTCTTATTGGTAGTGTTCTGGTATCGATTCCCCTTTCTTCTTTTATTTATATTAGCCTTCAGGTGGGAACTATGCAAAACCCACCTGGTGGGGATACATTTTTCTTAAAAGATTGTGTTATCTAATATCATATTTAGAAAATAAAGACAAGCTATTTTCATAATAGCAACACGAATCACAGAAAAAAACTTGGTAAATTATTGACCTTAGGAGAAAGTACAAGTTCTTAGTGGGCGGAGGGGAGCGGCGAAGAGATAATTTACTTCGGCTCCAAAAATTCTAGAATCTCGTGGCATATTTTTTTTTCTTTTCTCATATAAATATTGATCTCGTGCCATATTTTTTAAATCAAATTCAAGCTTATCTTTTAAAAAATCCGAGAATTTTTCTAATTTCTAAGAAATGATTCTAATCCGCGATATTCCCTAGATGGAAGCGCAATGCTTTAAATAAGATTTAAATGAGCGGCTGCTGAATTGAAGTCCACCTGGGGAGCCCGAGTTCTAGGACCGGTCCTTGGCCTTGCCACACGCCAATACAACCACTAAAGTCTAAATCCCTTAACTCAAGTTTATATACATTCCGAAAGCAGAAAACATCCCGACGGGAAAATCCTACAGCTCACCGCAACCAGTGAGAAAACAATCTCCGGAGGCACTGATTTAAACTTAAAAGATTTGGTAGCGTTATAAAAAAAAAAAAAAAAAAAAAAGCTGGGTGGGGCCGGGGAGAATCTACCCAAACTTTCCTCCAGAAATAGGCTGTTTACTGAGTCAACACCCGGTAGTCACAGAAACACCTGCTACTCCTGCGGGAGCTCAGGTACCACCAGCGCCACCTCCTGGCCACATCCGGGCACTTCTCTGCAAAGTCCCGACGTCCCGACGTCCGAGCCGTTGGGCTTATTTGAAACACACGCACAACCAATCAAGCGGCGCCTGCGGGTTTGGTGGAGAGCGGCGACCAATCACCGCCCCTCTGGAGACTCCTGCCTATGGGAAAGAGGTTGACATTCCGCGCCAATCGGCATGGCTCTTAGAGAGAGCTGCTCACTTTTTGAATTGGTCGTGGCGGCCCCGGGCAAGGAATGGAGGTATCTGTGAAAGGAGTCGGAGTTTGAAGAGGTGGAACGCTCAGGGCATATTTTTCTGACAGTGGTAAGGACTCTGTGTGAGTGAGGGAGGTGGAAATGGGCGAGCGGCTCCACAGCCAGGGGCTCTTTTGCCTGCGGTCGACGTCCCCGCGCCCCCGTGACCGCGAATTCCGGAGCGCCCCAGCTCAAGCTTCCCGGCTCCGGGAGTTCCCCCGCCCCCCGCCGCGCACCCCAAGCCCGGCAGCCGGGCCCTGACGCGGAGTGGGAGCCCGAAGCCCCCAGCATTGCTGGGCATTTTCCCCCTCACAGGTTGGCTCTTTAGGCCGGAAGAGTGTGGGTGACGGGAAGGAGTTGGGAAAGGGATTTGGGCAAGCCGCGCAGCCCTGTGGCTCTGGGGGCCGGCACTTGTAGCATTTGGGGGCTTATCTCAGAGTACGCAGTGGTTTTACTTAAGGATTCATCTTGGCTTCCTTGCGGGAAGTTTAGTTTTTCGTTTTTGCAAGATAAATCTAGGACATCCGCTCCCGGTCCTACCCAGCCGCCCGGCACGGATGTGTATGGCTTAGTGGTTAAAGGCGCAGCCTCTGGATCCAGCCGAGCTTTGAATACCCGTTTACCCCTTACTAACCTCTTAAGTAACCTTTCTGTTCCTGCGTTTCTTCATCTATACATTGAAAATAATAACAGTACCTGCCTCTTAGGTTTATTGCAAAGATTAAAAGGTTTAGGACAATGTCTGCCATGTATTAAGCGTTAAGTAAATGTCAGTTGTTAATGTTATTGTTAATACCACCATTAGATCCAGAATTGCATTTTAGTTCTTCACCTTGGAAGATGATTGCCTAAAAAGTATCAAAGTAAAAGGAAACTTGAATGTTTGTTTACATGGCAAATTTTATCTCTGGGGTAAAAGGGGGCATGCGTTATAGTGTATTTAGTCAGAAACTCCTCGGGTCTGCTCTTGGGTGAGAAGCGGTGGAGGTTTATGAACATTGATCCTATTGTGCTTATTTTAAAGGCTTCTGGAATACAATAATTTGAAAAAAGTGATTAATGTATTTACGTTTCTAATCAGACTGTTGGATGTTAGTTATGTCATCAATTTACCATGCATCTCCTTTTCTCTATAAATTTTGAAGCTGTTTTTGCAATAAATTGATCATATACGGTATCATCAGGGACAATTTTAATTATTAATCATCTGCTTTTGATCATCTGCTATGCTCCCTCTTAAGGAGGGAGGCATAGGAGGAAAATGTAAATATTTTCAAATGGTATTTTTGATTTCCCTTTAAAGCAGGTTAGCTCATCTCTCTTGACTTTTTGTTTTAAAACATTCTTTTACACACTTGATCTTAGCCAAAAGGCCGAGAAGCGATAAAACATTCTTTTAAAGGGACTTTGAATGAAAGCAAATTTAATGCCTTTTCATTGGAAATGGTAGTGTAGAAGACTTAAAATAATAAGGGCTGGGTAGAATTTATCGCTGATTCTAAATAAAGGTTGCTACAACTATTGGAGCACACCTTTGGAGAGCCTTAGAGTAATGATTGACGTGGATGTATGGGTAAGCAATAAGAAATATCCGTATTGTGAATATGCATGAGAATAGTTGCTTGTTGTTCACTTTAAGACATCTATTCAGTCTTCACAATAACTAGATTTGAGTTGTAGTACAATGTCTGTTCCAGCAATATGGAAACTGAGGCTTAACTGACTTTGTGCAGGGCTGAGACAGGAAGCTGAGTTACCAGATTTTTGAAGTGTCATGTACCATGCTAACAACTGTGCTGTTATTAGTGTGCAAGTTATTACATTCCTTATTATCAGCATCCAAAAATGATGTTATGATTCCTTACTGTTTCTTCACAGCATGCAGTTTAAACTATTACTTTGCTAAGACTCTGGAGGAAGGTATTTATTTTATCAATCTGAAGTCAGACATGTAGCTCTAATTAAAAGTGGGTCCTCTATATATTTGCCTAATACTTTGGAAATTTACTCTCCGGTAGTCAACAGTCAACTTATTGAAAATTGATGAAAATCTCTAAAAAATTTTTTTTTAGAGAGAACAGGGTCTTGCACTATCACCTAGGCTGGAGTGCAGTATTGGGATCACAGAGAGAACAGGTCTTGCACTATCACCTAGGCTGGAGTGCAGTAGTGGGATCACAGAGAGAACAGGTCTTGCACTGTCACCTAGGCTGGAATGCAGTAGTAGAATCACAGCTCACTACTTTATTGTTGCAACTGATTTAGAAGAATACAAACTCTTGGGTTCAAATGATTCTCCCACCTCAGCCTTCCGAATAGCTACTGTAGGCACCTGGCTAAGTTTTAAGTTTTTCATAGAGATGGGGTCTTGCTATATTGCCCAGTCTGGTATTTAAAATTTTAAAGATCAATATTATAAAGGTATAATTCTGGTATTGAAATTCTGGCCTCAAGCAATCCTCCTGCCTTGGCCTCCCAAAATGCTGGGATTTCAGATGTGAGCCACCCAACCCAGCCTAACGAAAACCTATTAAACCTTTTATTCCCTGTCTAGCTTTTAAACACTTCTTAAGTCCTGGAAAACTTAAAAAAGGATTTTCTTTTTTTTTTTTTTTTTTTTGAGACAGTGTTTCGCTCTTGTTACCCAGGCTGGAGTGCAATGGCATGATCTCGGCTCACCGCAACTTCCGCCTCCTGGGTTCAGGCAATTCTCCTGCCACAGCCTCCTGAGTAGCTGGGATTACAGGCACGCGCCACCATGCCCAGCTAATTTTTTGTATTTTTAGTAGAGACGGGGTTTCACCATGTTGACCAGGATGGTCTCGATCTCTTGACCTCGTGATCCACCCGCCTCGGCCTCCCAAAGTGCTGGGATTACAGGCTTGAGCCACCGTGCCAGGCCGGGGAGAGGTGTTTTTAAAGGAGTGTGAAAATACTGACAAGGGAGCAGTTGTATTATACAGGAGAGGTTCAGAGACGTTCACAGAGGATGAATCAAGAGTGATGGATTGGGGGTTGGAAGACAAGCTAGGTGGAGAGTCGGGCACTGTTAATTGCAAACTGATGTGACATAAATTATTATTTGTGCTTGAAAATAACTGAGAAATTCATTGTTGCTGTTGCATGGATTGTATAGGGATTGTGGGAGTTACAGATGCTGAAGGTGGATAGTTAGGCTGGGACCAAATTGTGAACTTGGTGAATTTGGACCTGGATATATAAGGAATAGTCATGGAAATTGTTAAACAGGGAAGTGATATGGTCACATTTGTTTTTAGGTGCTTATCCCTGAAAACCATGTGGAGAGTGATTTCTAAAGAAACTGATGATAAAGTTATTTGGAGCTGTCTTAATAGACCAAGTGACCATTGTGGCAATGAGCATATAGAGAAGTGGGGCCAGGTCCCAGAGATTTGAGGTGGGATTAATAGGAATTTTGGGGAGGGGAATGTGAGAGCAGAAAGAATAAGGATAGATCTCAAATTTTCATCTAGGATTTTTTGGGAGGTGTGTTTTGGTGGTGTTATAGGTGAATATAAGAAGAGAAATTGGTTGAGGGTAAAGGCGTGGAAGAAGGAGGTAGAATAATATTTATGACCACAGTTGAGTATTTGTTGTATGTCTAGTAATGTTCTATGTGCTTTCGATACATTCTTATTTTTTATTATATTCCTGAGTCGGGTATTAGTATGTTTATTTTACAGAAAAAGAAACTGAGGCTCAGAGAAGTTCAATGACTTTCTGTGGTTTATTGAGAAAAATAGGTAATAATACTTTTTATAAACTCTAGGTACAAAAGAACCCCTAATGCTTGTTTTTGCCCAATGATCATGTTTATGTATTTTTATTCAAATTTTATTCTTGCAGCTGATTTAGAAGAATACAAACCATGGCTGAATATAGTATGTTAACATCCACTACCAGGAGGACTAGCTTGGCAGACTCTTCCATTTTTGATTCTAAAGTTACTGAGATTTCCAAGGAAAACTTACTTATTGGATCTACTTCATATGTAGAAGGTAACCCTGTTATCTGCTTTAAAACAATTTCTAGATTAATTCTAAACTTACTAGTGACTTTCTTATGACTTAATTGTAATGCCAACTGTAGCGCTAGAGCACAGGTATTAAGTAAATATTTGTTGACAGAATTCCTTTATACTAGGTCAATTTTCTAATTATTGTTTGGATTATTCATTTGTATGCTTTGCAACTTCGAAAAGTGAGGCATCTTAATTTGGATATTCCTTTTTCTGTATGCGAGGGCAGTCCAGCTACAGCATTCTTAGCTAGAATTTATGGTCATGACTAGTTAGCTGAAGAGCTACTTTTTTCTTTACCATTTTATAAGACCCTACCATTTAGGGCCTTTCCTAAAATTGTATGCACTGTTGAGGAGGATGACTATGTAAGATAGCTCATTCTTTGGTTAGGAGGAATGCTGATGTTTTTATACTCTACTACAATATGTTTTCTTTTTCTCTAATATAGCAAAATCTTTTTCTAATTGGGAGTTGAGTCGTCTTAAATTTAGAGAAAGTTGTGATTCTCTCAAAGATGTAGAACATACCAGATAAAGCCAAAAGCGCAAAAAGGAACTACTGATTGTGATGTTAATACATGAAAAACGTATTGAAATGTTTTAATTTTGACAGAGGAGATGCCTCAGATTGAAACAAGAGTGATATTGGTTCAAGAAGCTGGAAAACAAGAAGAACTTATAAAAGCCTTAAAGGTATGGAGTTTTAGGTTTTAGTTTAGTTTTATTTGTTTTTTGTAAAGCAATTTTTCTTCCATCAGTGTGTAAATAATTTTTAGTTTTTGTAATCTCATACTTAAGTCTCTTTTCCACAGACTATTAAAATAATGGAAGTCCCTGTTATAAAGATAAAAGAAAGTTGTCCTGGAAAATCGGATGAAAAATTAATAAAAAGTATTATTAATATGGTAGGTCAAGCAACTCATTGCATGTGGCATGCTACACTTCCCTTGATTGTATTATTCTACTTTATGGTGATTGGAATTAGGCACAAGGTGTATTTTGTGCAATCTGAAGCTTAATGAATAGAAACTGTTTTATACTTTAGAAAATCGGGTGTTTCTGGTACCCAAAACTATGGCATATATTTTAAATAATGCCAAATTACTTTATAAGGATTTCAATAGTAACTTTAATTCACACAAAATCTACAATGATCAGATAATTTTCTTTCAAACTCATTAGCTTCTTTCTTCTCATTAATTTTGTACATAGTCTAAATTCTTGCTGTTTATAAATCACATTGATTTATAATCATCAGGAAATTTGCCTCAGCATTTGAAATATCTAATTCTTAAATCCAGCTATTTTAGTTTGCTAGGGCTTCCATACCACATACTGAGTTGCTTAAACAATAGAAATTCTTTTCTCAGAGTTCTGGAGGCTAGAAGTCCAAGATTAAGCTGTGTGCAGGTTTACTTTCTCTTCAGGCCTCTCTCCTTGGCTTGCAGTGTCCTCACATGGCCTTTCTCCTATGTGTCCTTGCATCCCTGGCGATTCCTCTTATTGGGACACCAGATTGGATTAGGGCCCACCCATATGATCTCATTTAACCTTAATTACCTCTTTAAAGTCCTTATCTCCAAATATAGTCACATACTAAGGACTTCATTCTTCATTCTAGGTTAGGGCTTAAATATGAATTTTGAGGGTATTCATTCACATCACAGCAGCCTTGCAAATAAAATTCAGATAATTTACTGACTCATTTTGAGTTTTTATTTTTATTTTTATTTTTTTTTAATTTAACACAAGAGTTAAAAGAGTTATATAGGTACTTTAGTATCTTCATTATTTTTTGTGGATGTTTACAGTATTGACTGTAAGTAACCTGCCTTCTTATATCCTACATTTGCCATGCTGCAACTGCCTACATATTGTATAGCTTTCTCTTCTTTCTCACATGTCTACTAAAATGATTTTGCTAATTTTCTGTTCTGTAAGTATTAAGTGCTGTAGTATCATTTTCCTATTTTTCTGAAGATAATTTGTACAATAAGAACTTTATGTATGGTATCATTTTCTTGGTCTGAAGTGGATATCTTTCTAATGCATCCTCATATCAAAATGCATGTACTTAAAAACTTGAACATTCTAATTTTTTGGAATTTATTATGCATACTTGGTTTATGACTAATAAGTGATAAGTCAGAATTATACCTTTATAATGTTGATCTTCAATATTTTAAAAACTTAGTTTGAATGGAGATATATATATATGTAAAAATATAAAGAAATATTAAGAGTAACACTGATTATTGTATGATTGAAACTTGTTTTCTACAAATATAAACAGGTTAAAAATGTTGATACTGATTTTTTAAGCTTTATTTAGAAAGACAGATGGATTATTTGATATATAAATATTTTTTATTTTTAATAACTGTATGATAAAAAGGAAATTAAAGTGTGCTTTGTAAAGATGGAGTCAGTGGAAGAATTTGAAGGCTTGGATTCTCCAGAATTTGAAAATGTATTCGTAGTCATGGACTTTCAGGATTCTGTCTTTAATGACCTGTACAAGGCTGATTGTAGAGTTATTGGACCACCAGTTGTATTAAATTGTTCACAAAAAGGAGAGGTAAGCATGTATGTTATTTATTATGACTTTTCAAGTTTAAATTTTTATTAATGAATTTTAATTAGCAAAAAATTCATTTAGAAAAATCTCAATTGTTGAGAGTAAAATATTTAGCATAGGAATAATAGTGGCTACTCTAATGTGGTCCTTTAATTCCTCTATTTCAAACTTAGTAGTGAAAAGCTAAGGCCTTTGAAAGTTAAATAATGATAATTGTACATATGCATATTCACAGACATATACACAGTCTTAACACCACAGTGTCTTAGAGAAGATTATTTGGTTTATTTTTTTTGAGACAGGGTTTCACTCTATCACACTGGCTGGAGTGCAGTGGTGCGATCTCCACTCACTGCAACCTCTGTCTCCTGGGTACAAGTGATTCTTCTGCCTCAGCCTCCCAAGTAGCTGGGACTGCCGGTGCATGCCACCACACACACCCAGCTAATTTTTTTTGTATTTTTAGTGGAGATGAGATTTCACCATGTTGGCCAGGCTCGTCTCTAACTCCTGGCCTCATGTGACCCACTCACCTCTGCCTCCCATAAAATACTGTTTTTAAACAGTATTTTAACATGAGTTGTATGAGAATTAGTTTCTATTTGGTTTTATTGCTGTCTTGGCATTCTGAAGCTTGCCTTATTTACTTAAAACTGCTTAGGTCTTTGTACTTCTATTGTTATACATGTTAGTAATAATAAGGACATTTTAACCTTTAATTCTCTAACATTTTGATTTGGAGTGGTTGCTTTCAAAACTCAAACTTTCAAAGACCAAATTTTGAAAAATAATCTTATATAATGATGAAAATCAGATTTATTCTTTTATCATTATTTTTAAACAATTCTCTTTTACACACACATGCACACACACACACAGAAAATCATTGGGTAAATTACTGAATATCACCATTTATTAGCTTAAAGATTAGAATTATATTTGGTTTAAGTGTATGTATTATTCACACTGAGCACTTGCCAAAAAAGAAAAAACGTGTACGTATCATATTTACTCAGTGTTTATTATGAAATGCCTCTGACCTGTTTTGATAACATTAATTGGAATCATTTATAGTAGTGTATGGAGTCTGAAAACTGCTTATTTATAGACAGTACTTTATGTATGTCAGAGTGCATTTAATATTTGTTTAATTTGCTGATAGTAAAGTGTTTAGATTATGTATATTGCATATGATTAAGGAATCATTGGAAATTTTTTTATTGGAAAACTTGCAATCTGTCTTTTTGCTGTTTTTTGTTGCATATTGAAAAATGCCAGTAAATCTTTGAATTGGGAAAGTTGAATGGCAAGTGGGGAAATATATTTAGCTTGAGAAAGTTTTGTTGTATTTTCTCCTAAAGAGGAAGCTCACATTTAAAATTGTTGTATCCTTCAGCCTTTGCCATTTTCATGTCGCCCATTGTATTGTACCAGTATGATGAATCTAGTATTGTGCTTTACTGGATTTAGGAAAAAGGAAGAACTAGTAAGTATTATGAAACAAATTTTTTTCAAAACATATTTTTTACAGCAAAATAAATTTAAATTGCTATTTTTTTCATTTTAGTACTATGGTTTTATTTTTAAAATATTGAAGGGAAACATATTGTGGCTATACTAGTTTAAATTTTGTGAAGAAACAAATTCTGAAGAGCCTTGTAAAGAATCCAATGTTTTGTCTACGGTGGCTAATATGAATTAACAGAAAGATTTCATAGCAATTCTGTTTGACTGTCTTGTTACCATATTGGCTGCATTGGTTATTTAAAGTTTTTGTTTATACATTGCAATTTTTTGTTATACAAGTTCAGCCCTATTCTATTGCCCTAGAGAATTCATAGAAAGTTCTTTCTTTGGTTCACAATACTTTGTTGTTGGAACTGATGGGTATTACTCTTAATTCTGTGGGAAGAGTCTTGATGTGATAAAACTTGGTATTTTTAAAAAAGCAATATATTTACGCAGTATGGTATTAGAAAGCAATATATTTAGGCAATATGAAAGCCAGTTGTTTAACTCAGTTTTGCGTGATAGTCTTTACTAATCCCACCTCTGTAATTTTGCCTGTGTTAATAGGCAAACTAATCTTTTTTTAAATACTTAGTTTGACATAAACTTATCATCTTTATTAAAATCCTGTATGTATTTTATAAATAGAAAGTATTTAGTAAATGCTAAATGAGTGGTAAGCAGAGGTTGAAATTTTGTTTAAATAACCATGAAGTCACTGTTTTGCTTAATTTTTCTTTTGAGGTCAGATTGGTGACATTGGTCCATCACATGGGTGGAGTTATTCGAAAAGACTTTAATTCAAAAGTTACACATTTGGTGGCAAATTGTACACAAGGAGAAAAATTCAGGGTATGTAAATTTGGGTATTTTTGTTATTTCAATACGGCATTATTTTGGGATGGGTTTAATAGCAATCTTTTTTTTTTTTTTGAAACAGAGTTTCGCTCTTGTTACCCAGGCTGGAGTGCAATGGCACAATCTCAGCTCACCGCAACCTCAGCCTCCTAGGTTCAGGCAATTCTCCTTCCTCAGCCTCCTGAGTAGCTGGGATTACAGGCAGGCGCCACCATGCCCAGCTAATTTTTTGTATTTTTAGTAGAGACGGGGTTTCACCATGTTGACCAAGATGGCCTCGATCTCTTGACCTTGTGATCCACCTGCCTCGGCCTCCCAAAGTGCTGGGATTACAGGCCTGAGCCACCGCGCCCGGCCGATAGCAATCTTTTATTTCTTCCACAATTAAGGGACAGAAACTTTATTTTTGCTCTAAGTATATTTAGTAAAAAAATTTAAATCATAAGAGTGGTTGTTTTCTTTCTTTTTTCTTTTTTTAAATAGAAATGGGGTCTTGCTCTGATACCCAGGATGGTTTTTGAATTCCTGGGCTTAAGTGATTCTTCTGCCTTGGCCTCCCAAAGTGCTGGGATTACATGTGTGAGCCACCATGCCCAGCCAAAAGTGGTTAAGTTTTAAGTAGGCAATGGAATTTGAGTGAGGTGTTGAAAGATGCCTAGGATTGTGGGGGTTGGTAGATGAATAGCATTTGAGGAATTGTGAGAGCAGATAATTCACTCTTGTCTAAGTTCTCTTTATAAGTAAACAGAGCTCTGCTCTTTTAAAATGGTTCTAAGGTTTAACTTGTGAAAATTATAAAAGGAAAAGATACTTTTATTAGGATTGAAATCTTAGTTTAAGATTTTAGTTAAATACCTTAGCAAGAATTTATCATTTTTTTTCTCAGTCTCCCTTAGTGTATTTGTGTAGCAAATGGCAATTTTAGGATATTCTTCCGTTTACCCTAAATGTTCCAACTCATATCTAAGGTTTTCGTTACTTAATCTGATGTCTTCTTCTGTAGTGCCATCTCGGGGTCATACTTCCAAAGAAGTAAACGTGAAGAAAAGAGAAACAGAAATTTAATAAAGATGAGATTTAGAGATATATTTATTTAAAATAAAGTAAGGAAACAGTTTTGGACACCATGGAACTTGTTTTAAAGTTACTTTAACCTAAGTTGTATGATTGAGAGACAGTTTTTCTGCTAATTTTTAAAATACGTTGTTAAAAAGCAGATAGTGATCTAAAACTGCAAAAAAAAAAAAAAATGAACTATATAACTGTTTAGAACTTCCTTGAATGCAGTTATTTAAGGAGAAAATTCAGTGTAACGTTTATATTTTTAGGTTGCTGTGAGTCTAGGTACTCCAATTATGAAGCCAGAATGGATTTATAAAGCTTGGGAAAGGCGAAATGAACAGTAAGTGTTTAGAAATTTAGTAGTTCATTATGTAAATTAAACATTCTGTTTTAAAGATAAATCCATGTGCTGAAGATGGTAACTTCATAGATAGAAAAAATGAATTCAGTCTGAGTAGCTTCGGAAATAAAATCTAGGAAGAACAAAGTTATAAAAAATTGAAAATTGAAAGACACCTGTGATATCTTTGGATTTTACCTTGTGAACTAATTTTGACTATTATAAACATTCTGAAATCATTAGATAATAGCTAAGTCTTGGTATTTGGATTTTGTTACATATTTTTAAAATTTTGTGTTGTCTGGTTACATTTTAATTGGTGCTTGTAATTTATTTCCTTGTTTTGCTTAGTTTTCCAAGCTCATGATTTCTTGCTGTGGCACTTCAGCATTGATTAAGATTTCATGAAAGTTATCATTACTTAAATTTCATGAAATCCTTAGAACACAGCACATATAAAATTTCAAATAACAGAAAATATTTGAATCTTTTGTAAACTTATCTGTGATCACATTTGGTTAGAAAGTACTTTTGGGATGACTGAGGACACATCAGTTTTTTAAACTGAAGTTTTTGTGAACAGTTCAGGACCAAATATAAAATAGTTGCAATAGATTATGCTAAGACCTTGAAAATTACTATAGATTTATTGATGTACTTAACACTTGAATTTAAGTTAAACTGGTTTTAGAAGAGTTTATTTTGTTTTTAGGGATTTCTGTGCAGCAGTTGATGACTTTAGAAATGAATTTAAAGTTCCTCCATTTCAAGATTGCGTTTTAAGTTTCCTGGGATTTTCAGATGAAGAGAAAACCAATATGGAGGAAATGACTGAAATGCAAGGTAAAATTTAGCATAATGTAAAAGTTACATATATTTTAGTGCTTGGGCCTACTTAATCACTTCCTGGTCAATACACCTCTTTAAACATATGAGTTTGGAAATTGGCTTATTTATGCTTATGTGCATTTCTCTTTAGGAGGTAAATATTTACCACTTGGAGATGAAAGATGCACTCACCTTGTAGTTGAAGAGAATATAGTAAAAGATCTTCCCTTTGAACCTTCAAAGAAACTTTATGTTGTCAAGCAAGAGGCAAGTAATTCTAGAATGAGATTGGTTTTTAAAAACACTATCAATAACTTTTCTGATAAAATTTAAGCTGTTTATTAAAATGTTTTTTCTTTCATCTAGTGGTTCTGGGGAAGCATTCAAATGGATGCCCGAGCTGGAGAAACTATGTATTTATATGAAAAGGTATGCTTTTAGCTCCTTAGTTATTTGTTCTTTAAGGTTGATTGTTTGAAAATAACACTTTAATGTCCAGAAGGTTTAGAGAGCATGTTTAAGAATTTCAGAATAATTTAAACAATTGGGATATCAAGTTATCTTAGTCTGTGTAGATTTAAGTGGAACTATTCAATATAATGTGTATTATTTTAACCTAATATATTTTCTGTGCTAATTCTGGGTGATAACATTATGAACAAGAATATCTCTATCTTCAGAAACTTAGGCTCTTAATGGAAAGATGGATTTGTACCTAGTTGTGATGCAGAATGATGTGTGCTGCAATTGAATAATGTATTTTAGGTAGCCTCACTCTTTCGGAAAGACACAGAGGGGATTAACCAGGGCAAATAAATGTTGACCCAATTTACTAGGCAAACTAGGTATGACATTCGTTACAACCCCAATTGGGAGAGGGTATGAAAGCTTTACAAATACGTTAAAATAACAAGTAGTTTAGTATGGCTTTAAAATAGAGTGTGGGAAGGAAGGCCAACAGATGAAACTTAATGGATAGATAAAATCAAGAATTTTTGTTTGTTTGTTTTGAGATGGAGTCTTGCTCTGTTGCCCAGGCTGGAGTGTGGTGGTGCAGTCTTGCTCACTGCAGCCTCTGCTTCCCAGGTTCAAGTGGTTCTTCTGCCTCAGCCTCCTGAGTAGCTGAGACTACAGGTGCATGCCACCATGCCTGACTAATTTTTGTAATTTTAGTAGAGGTGGGATTTCACCGTGTTGGCCAGGCTGGTCTCGAACACCTGACTGCCTGCCTTGGCTTCCCAAAGTGCTGGGATTACAGGCGTGAGCCACTGCACCTGGCCAATCAAGAAGTTTTTAATATGCTAATGAGTTTGGATATTATCCTATAAGTATTGGGAGCCACTGAAGAAGAATAAGGTGAGAGATGACATTAAAAAAATGACTTTAATGGTAAAATATCTTCAAGGAAATCTAGTCTTTATAATGGATCTTGGTGAAGAGTGGTATCACTCACCAGAATGACAGAGTTATGGAAGTAGGCTTTAAGGGAAGATTTACTTCAGTTTAGGATTTAATTACTTTAAGTGGAATATTGAAGATGAGGTGTTTCTGTAAAATCTGTATAGTACCATATTGTGCTCTCCACAATTAAAGTTATAATGACATTTTAAAAGTATGCTTTAAATTTAGGGAGAGAACTCTTAAAATCGAGTGTTACTCAGCACATATCAGAAAGCATTGTGTCCAGGCACTGTGCTAGGGATACAGTGAACAGACTATGAATGGTCCCTGTGTTTGTGGAGTTTATGGCCTAATAAAGTAGCAGACAGACAGTAAACAAGTTTACAGATGAAAATGTAATGGTTAAAGTGCTATGAAGAAATATGAGGTACTGTGGGTTAGACAATTACAGTTGTCTCTTGACTATTATGTTTTATGAAACTTCTGAATTGCCTGGTAGAGTATAGGGTTATAAAATTATTGTGCAAAATCCAGATTTTTTCAGACTTGTAAATATATTTTTCTCTTGTTCCTGTCTCAGTAAAGAACTGTGGAAGTAAATTGAGCTTTTGTGCTTTGATTACAGGCAAATACTCCTGAGCTCAAGAAATCAGTGTCAATGCTTTCTCTAAATACCCCTAACAGCAATCGCAAAAGACGTCGTTTAAAAGAAACACTTGCTCAGCTTTCAAGAGAGACAGATCTGTCACCGTTTCCTCCTCGTAAGCGCGCATCAGCTGAGCATTCCCTTTCTATAGGGTCACTGCTAGATATCTCCAACACACCAGAGTCTAGCATTAACTATGGAGGTAATTCACATTGTTAAAAAAAATTGTCTTTAAAATTTAGTGAAATGGAATAATTGTGAGAATATGGATAAATTCCTGATGTAGTAAATATGAAAGTCTTTACCTTTAATTACTTTCGTTCTAGCTGAAGAGAAAAAGACACATGAATAGTTAAGCTTAATAATGTTGCAATTTAATGACTGCTTACTACATATGAAATGCTTTATATATTTTGTGTGTTTATAATAGATTTTATTATTCCTGTTATACAGATGACTAAATGAGATACAGAGAAGTTTAGTAATTTGTCCAGGGTCATATAACTAGAGAGTGATAGTGCCATTCAAAACAAACAAAATCACAGGGGAGGTCACATAAATTATGGAGAAAATAGGTAGAATTAAGTCAGAGGAGGGTGAGTTCACTTTGTGCTGAAATGATACAGAAAGGCTCCTATAATTCTTCCTTATCAATATTTCCCTCTCTTTTTGATTTTTAATCTGTAAACAAATATATTTTCTAGATTTAAGAAACAAAAAAATCAAAATCTCCACTGGAGATTTTGCCTCCTCTGGAGCTTCTGCCTCCAAAGTTTCCTTCCTTCATGGGTCCAAAATTTGAAGACTAACTATTGTAATTGTCAAAATAATCATAGCTTCCACCACCTCCAAAATTGCTTTCATCATTACCAAATCCATTATACTCATGACACTTTCCACTTTTGTCCCATTTTTCTGTTCCCGTTCACATTAGTATACTTAAAAAGAATTACCTTGATCTATTGTCTCATTTCCTTGATTCTCTTTTTTTTTTTTTTTGAGACGGAGTTTCGCTCTTGTTACCCAGGCTGGAGTGCAATGGCGCGATCTCGGCTCACTGCAACCTCTGCCTCCTGGGTTCAGGCAATTCTCCTGCCTCAGCCTCCTGGGTAGCTGGGATTACAGGCACGTGCCACCATGCCCAGCTGATTTTTTGTATCTCTAGTAGAGACGGGGTTTCACCATTTTGACCAGGATGGTCTCAATCTCTTGACCTCATGATCCTCCCACCTCGGCCTCCCACATCGATTTCCTTGATTCTCATTGTTCTTTCAACCCATTCCAACTGATCTGCAGTCCTTAGGAGACAGTTTTTATGCAATAGTAGCATTCAACACATCAGTAGCTACTCTTTTTGGACATTTCTCATTCTCCTTGGCCTAACTTTTTTCAATTCTAATTGTTGTATGTTCCTCCGGAGTCATTGTTTCTTCTCAATGGTACTCTTCCTAAATTATCTTAGTAAGTTCTATGGTTTTGAAAAACATTTGTATACTGATGACTCCCAAATTTGTCCCCTTCCCTGTCAAGCTACCTACTTTGTACTTCCTTGTCCATGTCTAGTAGGCATCTTAAACTTAACTAAATGAGAACTCTTGATTCTCTCCCTTTTAATTTGTGCCTTTCTATATGCAACACTTAGAGAAGTCTTTAAAAATATATAAATTAGATGATGGCACTTCTCTGCTTTAAAATCACTTAATGGCTTTATATTACTTTAGCTTTTTTTTTTTAAAGACATTTATTCAGCATCATGATCAGACTATTACATTTAGCCATCAACAGCATAGGTGCAAAAAAAAAAAAATCTACATTAAAATCCTTTGTTGGGATGCTTTGCACTTGCCACAGAACAGAAACTGAAATAACTTGTTATACAATTAGTCAGAAATACGGTCCTCAAGTTTTTGCTCATACACGTATTTGTCTAAAACATGTCTTTGTAGCAGGTAGGCCCTGCCACCACTGTTTAAGTTCATAAATCTGTTGTAACCTGTAGCTTTCCTGTCACTTCTCTGGCTCGCCGCTCCTGCTAAGCTTTGTTTCCTAATTAAAAACTTCTGCCACTGCCATAGCTACTGCTGCTATTGGAATTGCCATAGCCACCTTGGTTTAGTGGTTTGGCAAAGTATTGGCCACCACCACCAAAGGGGCCAGAACTTCTGCCTCTAAATTAGTTTCCTTCCTTCATGGGTCCAAAATTTGAAATCTGATTGTTGTAATTGCCGAAATCATTGTAGTTTCCACCACCTCCAAAATTGCTTTCACCATTAACAAATGCCTTATAGCTATCCCCACTGCCACCCTATCCACCACCACCACAGCTCTGCCACCAAAGCCACCACAATCCCTGAAGTTCCCTCCATGATTAAAGTTGTCATTCCCACTGAAACTACCTTCATGATCACCACCAAAGCTTCCAGAACCACTTTGACCTTTTTGATTGGATGAAGCACTCTCCATCTCTTGCTTTGACAGGGCTTTCCTAACTTCACAGTTGTGGCCATTCACAGTATGATATTTCTGAATGACAATCTTACCCACAGAGTCCGTGGTCGTCAAAGGTTACAAAGGCAAAGCCCCTTTTCTTGCCACTGCCTTGGTCAGTCATGATTTCAGTCACTTTAATTTTTCCATACTGTTCAAAATAATCTCTTAGGTGATGTTCTTCAGTGTCTTCTTTAATGCTACCAACAAATATTTTTTTCACAGTTAAGTGGGTACCTGGTTTTTGAGAATCTTCTCTTGCGACAGCTCTCTTTGGTTCCACAACTCTTTCATTCACCTTGTGTGGCCTTGCACTCATGGTTGCCTCCACCTTCTCCACAGTGGCATTTTTGACAAACCCAAACACCCTGGAGCACTTGGTATTTGTATCTCTCATTACCACACAGTTCCTGAGCATTCCCTGTTGCTCAGAATGTCTCCTCGGGCTCTGATTGGTTGTTTCAAAGGTCAGCCCTCCAAAGAAGAGCTTTCTCAGCTGGTCGGACCCCTTAGGAGACTCTGACTTAGACATGACCTCAGGGAGAAGAGAGACTTTAACAATGCTTCTTCAGTGGCGTCCATGGGCAGCATATTACCGTAGCTTTTAAGTCCCTGTGTAATCATGCCCTCATCTACCTAATCTCATGTGGTATATTTTCTCTAATAATGCCTGCACTCTCTTAGCTTCAGTCATACCACCTTTTATTTCTTCAAATGTTTTTAGTATATCCATACCTTAGGACTTTACTTGATCTCTTTGCCTCAAGGAAATCTGAGTGGTGGACTGTCTGTAAAGTTAAATCCCTCTATTACTTTCTGCTAACCCTGTGACCTGGTTGTTGTTTTCAGTAGTAGTTATTACTGATAGAAATTATATTTTTTGTGTATTTATTATTTGAGTTTCTTCAAATAAGTAATCTTTAAGAGAAGATGAACGTTGTTTTTATTCTGTTTTATTCTTGGACAGACCCTAGTACAAAGTGGGTATTCACTAAATACTTAAGGAAAGAATTAAAAGTGAATTTAAGGTTAGCCCAGAAAATTGAGATGAATTTGAGAATATAAAGAGGAGCAAATGTACAGATAATAGCATACAAACTGAGTTTTTAGGAAGGAATGGATAGGTCAGTTTGCTTGGAATGTGAGGAGTAATAGTTAAATTAAAAACGTTAATTGAGGCCTAATATTAGATAACTTTCAAATCAAACTAATATCTGAACTATATATTGTCATCAACAAGGAATTTTACAAACTCCTTGAGCAGCAGAGAAATTGAATAGATAATTTGTCGAGAGTTCTTCTGAAGATTGATTAGAAGGAATGCAGTTTGGAGACAGTCAGATCATGATGTAATCTATTACAGTGGCTTGAGCCATGAAATAATAAGGTGCTGAACCAGAGTATGTGGTGGTTGGAAAGAAAAGTAAGCACTGGAGAAATATTGGTAGAATGAAGTAATAGGAAGGAAATAAAAAGAGGTGAAGGCAAATTACTAAATTAAATGAAAGAAATGTTGTCTTGGCGTAGATAGGAAGTTTTATTTTGGAGGAAGGTGATGTAGTTTTAGAGAAATCCAGGTTGCATTAGGCAGAACTATCCGGTAGGCATTTGGAAAAGTTGAACCAGCTTGACAGGGAGATCATGATTATATCTGAGAATATGTTGATTCCATAATCATAATAGACATGGACATGGGATGGTAAGAGGAGATCATAAAGGACTCAAACTTGAATATGCGTTTTAGGAGATGAGAAGAAAATGAACCACTGAAGTAAACAGATAGGACAACTATACTCATATATTAGGTGCTCTATAAAATAGATTCCCCAGTTTGTAGGTCATTGCCTAGACACAAAATAATTACATTAGATCGGTGCATCTCAGTTTTTTCCCACTGAAGTATATTCTTTAATGGCAGAGGCTTCTGGGTCTGGTGAGTGTAGCCTAAAATAATGTTTGGCAAGTGAGAAATTGTTTTGAATCCTGTTTTCTTTAAAAAGCCCTCAAGGGCTGTGCATGGTGGCTCATGCTTGTAATCCCAGCGCTTTGGGAGGCCGATGTGGGCAGATCATAAGGTCAGGAATTTGGAACCAGGCTGACCAACATGGTGAAACCCTGTCTCTACTAAAAATACAAAAATTAGCTGGGCGTGGTGGCGTACACCTGCAGTCTCAGCCACTTAGGAGACTGAGGCAGGAGAATTGCTTGAACCCCAGGAGATGGAGGTTGCAGTGAGCCAAGATCGTGCCACTGCATTCCAGCCTGAGCGACACAGTGAGACTGTGTCTCAAAAAAAAAAAAAAGGACTCAGAACTCCATAGTACGTGATCGTTTTCATATTAAAGGATTTAAAATTGTTTATAATTGAGTAAAATTGATGTGCTGGAAATATATATTATGGTTCTTTTATCATCTATTTCTATTTTATGTCATACATTTCTTTTCCTATTGAAAAACTTGCCATTAGGTGATTGTATATATAATGTTAAAGTATTCTAACCATATTAACAACAAGAAAATGTATTTTAAGCTACTATACATTGAAGTATGTGTTATTTCACTTTTCGACCTTTGAAAAAAGATATATTTTTTGAGATGGAGTCTTGCTCTGACACTAGGCTAGAGTGCAGTGGCACAATCTTGGCTCACTGCAACGTCCACCTTCTGCGTTCAAGTGATTCTCCTGCCTCAGCCTCCCCAGTAGTTGGGATTACAGGCACGTGCCACCATGCCCAGCTAATTTTTGTATTTTTAGTAGTGATAAGGTTTCACCATGTAGGCCAAGCTGGCCTTGAACTCCAGACCTCAAGTGATCTGCCACCTTGACCTCCCAAAGTGGTGAGATTATAGGTGTGAGTAACCACGCCTGTCCAAAATTTATTTTCTTTCATGAAATATAAATAAAATATACTATCACATCCTCCTTCCACTCTGGACTGGTTGTTTTATATTACATTAAGATAGTTTGAACTAACAAAGAATTTTCAGTCAATATTGGTTTATTTGAGGGGGGCTTCTCTTTGACATATGTATATGACAGGTTTTCATTATTGTAATTGTGTAATTATAACAATCTTTTCCTTTTTTTATGTATTTTTACACCTCCCTTTCTATTTTATTATTTTAGCTGTACCAAGATTCCTATACCTTTTACCCAGATTTTCTAAATGTTTGCTTTAGCATTCATTCAGTCAAAATCTCTCTTTTTCTAAAGATACATACATCCACATATGCACATGAATTTTGAATATCTGTACAATTTGAGAGGAAGTTGCAGGCACGATGTACCTTTAGCTCTAATTACTTAACTGTTTCCTATAATATAGGCACATTTAAAAAATACATATTACATTATTAATAAAATTAACATTAATGCTATGAATTATTTTGTGGACTTCAGATTTTATCAGTTATCCTATTAAAGTCGTAAAGTCCTTTTTAGCAAAATAAAACAGTTTTTTCTTTTTGATCTAGGATCCAATACACATTTGATAAACATTTGTTAGATTGTCTTTCTCTAGTCTTCACTAACTTGGAACCGTTCCTTAGTCTTTTTTTGTTTTTAATAGCCTTGACGTCTTAATAACCTAGACATTTTTGAAGAGTACATGACATTTAGTAGAATGCCTACCAACTGGAGTCAGTGATATTTTTGACCAGTAATTTTTTCTGGCCTAAGCCTATGAGAAAAAAAATTTTAATGGAAATCTGTATGGTGGTACATTTATAAGAATAGGTTTTCTCTCCTTTTATCTTCTTAAGTCTACATAATGTTTGGTATTTATATTTGGCTTTCATTAAATCTTTCCACCTTTTAACATTTCAGAAACCCCAAAGTCTTGTACTAAGTCTTCTAAAAACTCCACTCCAGTTCCTTCAAAGCAGTCAGCAAGGTGGCAAGTTGCAAAAGAGCTTTATCAAACTGAAAGTAATTATGTTAATATATTGGCAACAATTATTCAGGTAAGTGTGAGTTTGATTGTAAAATAATTTCTGTTCCAGTGTGCCTAAGTAAAAAAAAATCTAGGTGATACTATTTCCTGCAAGAAAATTATATAAGCATAGAATTTGAACATTGATATTAAAAATGGAAATGTGTGACAAAAACTGCTGTTAGGGAAATATCATAACTGTAGTATTACCTTTTATTTATCCAGAAATAGCACCATCTTTAATAATTACTTAAAGGAGAACAGAGCTCTGTAGATGATCTCAGAGGGTATCAAGTTTAATTCAGAATTTTGCAAGTTCCTTGTCAAGGTACTGCATTTATATTTGAAAGTGATAGATAACTTTTTCTGAAAGTATATGTTCTAAGAGTCATTACTTTATTTAGTACTGTATATATGGCAAAAAGATTGCCTATACAATAGCACTGAAGTATACCACTGTTGATATAAGTAATTTTGTTCAGTAATCATTTCATGTGACACATGAACTATGCAGTGGTTAGTCATAAATAGATGTTAACTCATTGCTTACCAATATTAAAATGTACTATAAAGTTATTTCTGAAGAAAAACAACAGTGGTAATGAATCCTGTAGGATGAGGTTATAGAAGATATTAAGGAATAAACAAATTTAAGGTTCTGAAAGACAAGAATAGGCCATTATTTTGGTGTCTATAGAAAGAAGGAAAAAATCTGTTTTAGGTAATAAAAGAGATAGATTAACATACTGTTAAGAAAATGAAGTTGATAACACCAAGCTTATCTTTCAATAGAGAGTTTCTGATTTGGGTATAATTTTTAATCGACCTGTATTTGAATTCATAAAATAACTCTTTAAAGTCCAAATTAATAGCCTTAAGTTGCTTATATCATTGATAAAATGCATGGTTAAGAAATGGAAAGACTTCTTACTTGATGGTCATAGAGAGGCAATTTTTCACAGTTAATTATTTGTTTAGCAGTAGTCAAGGTTTTATGAGGTTCTTTGCTGTATTAGATTTAAGTCACCTTTGCTCTTTCTTCTAAAAGGAAATCATTCTAGATGAGTTTCTTATTTAAGTTTTTATAGTGATTCAAAATGTTGAATCCCTTATAGCAAAAATCCCTTTGGCATATACTACTATTCATTTACTTTAGTAGCATTTATTACTTAGAAATGTAAATCCTTTCAGGCCATAGTAAAATACACTGAAGTTTCAGAATTCAAATTTGCATGTCAATTAAATTTACTAAAACTTCTTTTTAAAAACTCATGAAATTATTTGACTGGAGGAAGTTTCATACCACTTTGCTTAGTATAAATTCTTCAAAGGTTTTATTAAAAGATTGTGGCCTAAATTCATGATGGTATTCTCTCTTTAAATTTTTTTTTTTTTTTAGAGATGGGGTCTTGCTGTGTTGCCCAGGCTGGTCTCAAACTCCTGTGCTCAAGCGATCCTCCTGCCTCAGCCTCCTAAAGTGTTGTGATTACAGGTGTAAGCCAGTGCACCCAGCCCATGATAATACTGTCCTTTAAGAACTTTGTTTTAGGACTGGTATTTTTGTTTTGCGGGGGGAATGGGATTTAGAATAACTTAATTGTAACGTATCCTCAAATTAAATGAATATCCAGAGGCTTCTTTATTTACTCCACATACTACTTGGATGCCTAATTAATATAAAGTACTGTGCTAAGTGTTAAGGAGATTTTTGTTTTGTTTTGTTTTAAAGAAATTTAGGCCGGGTGCAGTGGCTCATGCCTGTAATCCCAGCACTTTGGGAGGCTGAGGTGGGTGAATCACGAGGTCAGGAGATAGAGACCATCCTGGCTAACACAGTGAAACCCCATCTCTACTAAAAACACAGAAAATTAGCTGGGCATGGTGGCACGCACCTGTAGTCTCAACTACTTGGGAGGCTGAGCCAGGAGTATCACTTGAATCCTGGAGATGGAGATTGTAGTGAGCCAAGATTACATCACTCCAGCCTGGATGACAGAGCGAGACTATGTCTCAAAACAAAAATAAAAGTTTAGAAGAGGAGACAAAATATACACAATTACAATTACCAAATGGAAGGTATCAGCATCATAATGGAGTTAAGGTTTTAGATTTGTGAAGTGAGAGTTTTACTACTACTTTAGATTAGGGAAGGTGTTGGGCTGGGATTTTCTGTATGTTGTGCATCAGAAAAACTTCATAAAGAAGGTAATGGGACAGGCGTGGTGGCTCACGCCTGTAATCCCAGCACTTTGGTAGGCTGATGTGGGCAGATCACAAGGTCAGGAGTTCGAGACCAGCCTAACCAACATGGTGAAACCCCGTCTCTACCAAAAATATGAAAAGTAGCTGGGCATGGTGCGGCACACCTGTAATACCAGCTACTTGGGAGGCTGAGCTAGGAAAATCACTTGAACCCAGGAGGCAGAGGTTGCAGTGAGCCAAGATTGCACCACTACTCCAGCGTGGGTGACAGAGTGAGACTCCATCTCAGGAAAAAAAAGTAACAATTGAAGTGAACTTTTTTTTTCTAGAAAATAAAAATACAGCAATTTTGCAGTTTATCTAATAGCAACTGGTAGTCATGAAATTTCCCCTCCTTTGTTAATGGGTTCTTTAGACATAAGTTTGCAAATTAGCACTGATTATTTGCAGTAGTTATTAGAGTAGCTATACTGTCATTTTCCTTAAGGTTGACCAAAGAGAACCTGGAATCACAACTCTTATATGGTTATACAAAATGATCATATAAGTCAGAGCTAGTTTATCACCAGCATTGATAAAAACAGACCTAGGGAGAGAGTGGGACATCCGGCTTCGGAGTGGTAACCTTTGTTGCGCTAGCAACAAAAAAGAGAAATATGGGTGATGTTGAGAAAGGCAAGAAGATTTTTGTTCCGAAGTGTTCCCCGTGCCACACAGTGAAAACGGAGGCAAGCACAAGACTTGGCCTAATCTCCATGGTATCTTTGGGCAGAAGACAGGTCAGGCCACTGGATTCTCTTATACTGACTCCAGTAAGAACAAAGGCATCACCTGGGGAGAGGATACACTGATGGAGTATTTGGAGAATCCCAAGATACACATCCCTGGAACAAAAATGATCTTTGCCGACATTAAGAAGAAGGGAGAAAGGGCAGACTTGATAGCTTATCTTTAAAAAGCCACTAATGAGTAATAATTGGCCACTGCCTTATTTATTACAAAACAAATGTCTCATTACTTTTTTATGTGTACCATACTTTAATAGATCTCATACACTGGAATTTCCATCATGAATGACTGACAGAATGTTTTGTTGGGAAGTCCTGATTTAAAACTAAGACTGACTTGTTAAATGATTATGTTCAGTTTTTTAATAGTAATTCCAATTTAGTAAATGCTATCACTGTTAACTCCTTTTAAAGATTTGATTAGACTTTGTTAGTAATGTTAAACTTTTCACAAAGATGTTGAGTGCCATCTTAAAACTTACTGGAGATTGTTTTTATATTTAGATTTATATAACTGGTTATGTGAATATATTTAAATATGGGGGAAATTCCTTCACTGTCTCAGAACTAAGCAAGATTCACCTGTGTTTTGTGTTCATTTGCCTCTTAAAGGCAAGGGTTGAAGATAAATGGGTAGCAATGGCTACTTTATATTTTTGGCCTTAACTATGCCAATCTAATTAGATTCCCTGTATTTAAAATAGTTCCTTTGACTTGTTGAAAGGCATTTTAGTGTGGTTTATGTGTAATATCAAAAATTATTGAACATGTCACACATTTTATAGATGATCTTTAAGGTCATATGCATTTAAAATAGTAGCCAACTGAACTTCACTCTTGAATTCTTTACAGTCTAAGTCAAACTAAATTATAATTTAGGATTATCTTTAAATAGCCGTTCAGAAACAGAACTGTAGAACTGCTGTGTATTTGTGATTGGGAATGGTGCTTTGCCAAGTTAAAAGGATTAAAGTAGAGGACATATACACAACTTTAAAAATTATGTGCGATCATAAGACTTAAGATCATTAAAAAGAAAACCACAGGGGAAAAAAAACAGACCTAGGAAAAGAGGTAGGTCTGAGACACATGCATGGTCTTAATATAGTGAATGTTTAGCTTGTCCTTAAAATCAAAACAGTGAGAATATTCACAATGAAGTGAACTTTAAAGTATGAATATGATTGGTACAGGTAGAGGATATAGGTGAGAAGTCTCTTTGAGATTGAATAAACAATATAAGCAATCATTTAGTGTATTATCAATATTAAGGGTGGAGTAGGCATATGGTTACAGTGAGAGTTCAGATGGCCTGTACCAATCTAGAGAAAGCCTTTGAATAGTATGCTATATTATCTATCTTTAAGCTATAGAATAATTTTTTTATGGGAAAGGAGATCAGTGATATCTGACTTGCATTTCAGAAAGATAACTTGGTTCACTTTGGAGGAGGAATAGAAGAGGGGAAATTGGAAAAGCAATGAGACCAATGTGGAGGCTATTTCAGCAGTCATGAGAGATTTTGAAGATCTGAACTTTTTAGGATAGTATCAGTGAAGACAAGAGGATAGATCTGAGAAATATTGGAAAGATAGAATCTGTCATTGTGGTTTCTGTTTTCATTTTCATAGTGACCAGTGGTGTTGAACATATTGGCTTCATTTGACATCTGTATATCTTGTTAAAACAATTGTTCATGGTTTTTGCCCATTTTAAGATTGGGTTGTTTCCTTCTGAGTTTTGAGAGTTCTTTTTTTTTTTTTTTGAGATGGAGTTTCGCTCTTGTTACCCAGGCTGGAGTGCAATGGTGCGATCTTGGCTCACCACAACCTCCGCCTCCTGGGTTCAGGCAATTCTCCTGCCTCAGCCTCTCGAGCAGCTGGGATTACAGGCACGCACCACCATGCCCAGCTAATTTTTTGTATTTTTAGTAGAGACAGGGTTTCACCATGTTGACCAGGATGGTCTCGATCTCTTGACCTTGTGATCCACCCGCCTCGGCCTCCCAAAGTGCTGGGATTACAGAG
The DNA here is from genome assembly GCF_049354715.1 of Callithrix jacchus. Lineage (NCBI taxonomy): Eukaryota > Metazoa > Chordata > Mammalia > Primates > Cebidae > Callithrix > Callithrix jacchus. The sequence continues at coordinate 14,305,664 of NC_133518.1, read as the reverse complement.
AGTTCTTTTTCAAAAAAATTTTGAAACAGGGTCTCACTCTGTCGCCTAGGCTGAAGTGCAGTGGTGCCATCTTGGTTTGGCTCACTGCAACCTCTGCCTCCTGGGTTCAAGTGATTCTCCCACCTCAGTCTCCTGAGCACTTGGGACTACAGGCATATACCACCATACTCAGATCATTTTTGTATTTTTTTGGTAGAGATGGGGTTTCACCATGTTGGCCAGGCTGGGAGAATTCTTTTTATATTGTAGATACTAGTCCTTTGTCAAACATGATTTGCAAAGACTTTTTCGTAGTCCATAGCATATTTTTAAAAATTCTCTCAAGTGTCTTTTGCTGAAGAAAAGTTTTAAATTTTTGTTGAGGTCTAATTTAACAGTTTTTTCATTCATAGATTGTGTTTGTGATATCACGTATTAGAACTCTTTACCCAAGTTTAAGTCATGAAGATTTTCTCCTTGGTTTTCTTCTAAGTTTTATAGTTTTAGGTTTTTTATAATAGTTTTGGTATTATAATACCATTTGTTGAAAGACTATCCTCCCTGCATTGAATTGCTTTTGTACTTTTGCCTAAAATTACTTGACCATATTTACATGAGTTTGTTTCTGAACTCTCTCTTTCATCTATGTATGTTTCTCCCTTCATTAATACCATACAGTCTTGAACACTGCAGCTTTATAGCAAGAAGCTTCTTTACCTTTCCTTATAAATTTTTAGTATCAGGTTTTTTATATCTACAAAAAGTCCTGGAACTTTGTTTGATTGGCATTAAATTTATAAATCAATTTGAGGAAAGGAGAATTGACATTCTTACTGTGCTGTTTCTTTCAGTTCATGACCGTATGTCTACATTTATCTAGGTTGTGTTTGATTTATTTGATCAGTATACTGTAGTTTTCAGCATCATGAACATATTTTATTATATTTATACTTAAATATTTTAATTTTTTATTGTAATACTACTTTTAAAATTTTATATTCTATTTATAAGTTACTGGTATATAGAAGTAAAACTGATTTGTGTCTGCACATATATGCATGCACTGACCTTGTATCTTTTGGCCTTGCCAAACTCATTTATTGGTTCTTAGTTTTTTTTCTTTTATTTTTTAAGATTGATGCAAGCAGCAACATAGATACAAACAGATCTTCTAGCTTCAAATCCAGTCTTCCCCCAGGCCAAATTTCTATGCTAACATTTCTAAAACACTTAGCGCATATATTAAGTATATGTCTGGAGATAACAGATTGCTTTGTTGCTTTCATCCTTCATAACTTGAATGCGAAAGTAGAAATTACTCTTGTATCATACTAACAATCTTAATGATTGATTTGCAGAACTGTGTGATGAAGTTTTATTTGCTTCTTTTTTTTTTTGAGACGGAGTTTCGCTCTTGTTACCCAGGCTGGAGTGCAATGGCGCGATCTCGGCTCACCACAACCTCCACCTCCTGGGTTCAGGCAATTCTCCTGCCTCAGCCTCCTGAGTAGCTGGGATTACAGGCATACACCACCATGCCCAGCTAATTTTTTGTACTTTTAGACGAGGTTTCACCATGTTGACCAGGATGGTCTCGATCTCTTGATCTCGTGATCCACCCACCTCGGCCTCCCAAAGTGGAACTTTTATTTGCTTCTAACATAACATTTTGTGAGGAGCTTATGTATATACATATACACAGGTATACACATATACACAGGTATACAAATAAATAGAATACACAAATAGAATAAAGTAAAAAATATGGGGAAAATGTCTTCAATTTAGGGTATTTTTTTTTATTATTGTTTCCTTCTCTATTAACATCTCTTCTCTCCTTTACCACTGTCTATATTTTAGTTCTTTGCTTTTTTCCACAATCTACTCAAACTAATCTTTTTTTTCATTAGTTATTTCAGGTACCATTGGAAGAGGAAGGGCAACGTGGTGGACCTATCCTTGCACCAGAGGAGATTAAGACTATTTTTGGTAGCATCCCAGATATCTTTGATGTACACACTAAGATAAAGGTAAATTCATATATGTTTGATTGGTAGTAATTTTTTTCAGATTGTACATATTTTGTATGATCTTTGAGGTACTTCTGGTCAGCCAAATAAGTTTTGTACCTAAAACTTCTTATTCCCTTATTAGTTCCTTTGAATCATTTGTTTCTTTGTTCCAGTGCTGCATAATGTTTGCCGTTTTCTGTTGTTTTGTTATTTAAGACAATATCTCTCTGTCACCCAGGTTTTAGTGCATTGACGGGATCTTGGCTCACTGTAACCTCTGCCACCTGGGCTCAAGCGATTCTCCCACTACCTGAACATCCTGTGTAGCTGGGACCATAGGCATGTGCCACCATCCCAGCTAATTTATGTACTTTTTGTAGAGATGCGTTTTGCCATGTCAGGCTGGTTTCAAACTCCTGACCTCAAGTGATCCATCCCCCTTGGCTTTCCAAAGTGCTGGGATCATAGGTGTGAGCCACCATGCCCTGCCTTTTTTTTGAGATGGAGAATACTCTGTCACTCAGGTGGACTGCAGTGACATTATCATGGGTTACTGCAACCTTGACCTCTTGGGCTCAAGTGATTCTCCCACCTCAGCCTCCCTCTAAGTAACTGGGATTACAGTTGCATGCCACCATGCCTAGCTAATTTTTTTAAAAAGTTTTTTTGTAGAGACAGGGCAGGGTCTTGCTGTGTTGCCCAGGCTAGTCTCAAACTCCTGGACTCAACTGATTCTCCTGCCTTAGCCTCCCAAAGTACTAGGATTATAGGCACGAGCTACTGTACCCAGCCTTTGTTTGCTGTTTTTTATTTTCGGTTAATCCTACAAACAAGGAATTAAGGATTTATGAAATCTATTCAATAGAGACATGTGACTCTTAGTACTATTTTTCTTATGTTCCTATTGTTTTTGCTCTTGGAGTGTATATTTTGTTTTGCTTTGGCTTGTTTTAAGACTCTGAACTTCTAATGGACTTAGAGTTCATTTAAGCCCCTTCTCCATTTATAGGCAGGTAAATGCCAAAAGTATGTAAGACAATGCTGTCCTCTCATTAATGATTTTCCTTTAGTGAAGGGCCTGTGATTTTTCAGGTATCAATCTCTTACAGTAAAATAATTTTTGGACAGGTTTAGCTGAACTCTTAAACTACTTTTTAAGTAGTTTAGCTTTGTTTCCTCTTATTTTTCCTCTGTAGTACTTGAGCAAAGTTGATCAATTTTCTTTTGAAAATAACTCACATTAATGTTTATGCCACATTCCAATAAAAGAACCAGTCTGAATTACAGAATGTTTTCCATTATATAAGATTGCTTTTGATTTTAGTACACATTAATAAACAAAAATTAGCAGATCTGTAGGTTAGTAAAAATGATACTTATTAATTGCTTGTATTTTGTGTTGTATCAGTGTTTCAGTTAATTTCTAGATCTAAAGAGAATGCCAAAGGAAACTATTTGTTTAAAAAGCTTATAAAGCTACAGAGTATCAGGCTAATTAATCCTATTCCAGTTAGGATTCTGAATTTTTGAAGAGGAAAATACTTTTAGAATATTTTTTGTTTTGTAAGAATTACTGAGTGTCACAAAAGCAGAGTGGAAGGTCAAGTAGGTTTTGTGGTATTTTTTGTTTTTTTTTTGAGAAAGAGACTCATGCTGTCGCCCAGGCTGGAGTACAATGGCGTGATCTTGGCTCACTGCAACCTCTGCCTCCCAGGTTCAAGTCATTCTCCTGCCTCAGCCTCCTGAGTAGCTGGGACTACAGGCATACACCACCATGTCTGGCCAATTTTTATATATTTAGTGGATCTGGGGTTCCACCGTGCTGACCAGGCTGGTGTTGAACTCCCGACCTCAAGTGATCCTCCCACCTTGCCCTCCCAAAGTACTGGGATTATAGGCATGAGCCACTGCGCCCACCCTGACAAGTAGATGTTTATATTGGTGTTTTGCCACTCTGTGGATCAATTTGTGTCAGTTATTTAGCTAGTCTGGACACCTTTCTATGACAAAATGTTATTTTATGTTTACAGAGTCATAATCTTAATTTAGAAAATCATGTTCTTTGATTCAGTGAAGCTTTGAAAATTCGTCACCCTTTAGTTTTCTCATGTGTAACTTAATTCTTTAAGCTTCTTTTTTAAGATAGAATTACTAGTACTTAAACTATTAGTTTATGGTTTTTGTTTTGTGGTTTTTTTCTTTTTTGGAGACAGGGTCGTGCTCTGTCACCTAGGCTGGAGTGCAGTGGCCTGATCTGAGCTCACTGCAACTAATTTTTTTGAGCTGATTTCAGGTTTGTCAAATATTTAGAAATGTTAAAGCTTATGTTCTTTTCTACCATGAAACCATTATGTGCTGTCAAACATTTGTAAAAATCAAGAAAAAAGGAAAAAGGGAGAGAAATACCCACAATCCCATCATCCAAATATGTCTAAAATTTTGGTTTATTTTCTTTGTCCTTTAATATATAGCAGTTTTTATTTCTTTTTAATGTTTTGAATGAAGCCAACCATCTATTGAGCATTACCACATCTTTTGAGCAAGAAGTTGATATTATTGTACACATTTTGTAGATGTGAAACCACTACACACAGAGAATAATTTTCCAGAGTCAGTCATCTAATAAATCCTGGATCCAAGACCTTTGTTTGTATAACTTCAAAGTCTGTTCTCCTAACCGCTAATGCTATTTTGCTTCTTTAAAATCATGCTGAGATACATTCTTTTAGCATGTAAATGAATACACCATGTAAATGTGTCTTAAATTTGTTCAATTTTTCATATCAGCTCCATATAGCATTCCTGAAAACGTTGGTGTCTATATTTTATAATATCACATAGTGGTTAATCATATGTACTTGAAAGAAACATTTAGTTGTTTATTTATTTATTTATAGAGACAAAGTCTTGCTCTGTTGCTCAGGCTGGAGTGCAGTTGTGCAATTTTGGCTCATTGCAACCTCTGTCTCCTGGGTTCAAATGATTCTCCTGCCTAAGGCTCCCCAGTAACTGGGGCTACAGGTGTGCATGTGTGCCACCACACCTGGCTCATTTTTGTATTTTTAGTGGAGATGGGTTTCACCATGTTGGCCAGGCAGGTCTCAAACTCCTGACCTCAGGTGATCTGCCTGCCTCAGCCTCTTATAGTGCTTGGATTACACCACTGTGCCTGGCCTTAACAAAGCAGATTTGATTGAGTTTGAAATCAGGTGACTTTAAGTGCTTCAGTTTTCCCGTCTATAAAATGGGGATAATAATAACCGACTCATGAAGTTGGGTAAACTAATCTTCAGAAGTTTTACATAGTGTTAAAACTTTTTTACTCACTGTGTTTACACCCACTGGCATTTAGATTACTGTCAGTAAATGTTTACTGAATGATGGTTGTGTTACCTTTAAATTTCAACATCAGGAATAGTACTTACTCAGTGTATTTCCTTATGTAGGTATTATGTGAACAACTTTAGTAGCCTTATTCTTAATTTACTTCCAGGGTCTAATGGGTTGATGTTTCGAGTAAGATCAGAATTTTTGAGGTTGTTATCTACATTTCTCTTTTCCTTAGTATGGATTTTTCTTTTTCAGGATTAAACATCATTAATCCTTGATGTACAAATTTCTACTCTTAGCTGGGCACAGTGGCTCATGCCTATAATCCCAGCACTTTGGGAGTCCGAGATGAATGGATTGCTTGGGCCTAGGGGTTGAGACCAGCCTGGGCAACAAGGCGAACCCCCCTCTCTACAAAAAAATAAAAAAAATTAGTTGGGTATGGTGGTGCATGCGTGTAGTTCCAGCTATTTGAGAGGCTGAGGTGGTAGGATTGCTTGAGCCCAGGAGACAGAGGTGGTTGAGCAACGATATGCCACTGCACTCCAGCCTGAGCAACAGAGTGAGACCCTGCCACAAAACCCAAAATAAACAAATTTCTTACTCTTATGCAACTATGATGAAACAAAAGAGTAAGAGAGGGATTGATAGGAGTTCTTTTTCTTTTTGTATGTGTCCTTTGTTATTTGAGTGTAAGCCTCAAAGAACTGTGTACTTGTTTCAGGAACCCATGTATGTTGCTTACTGTACAGTGAGCTCAACAAAAGGGAAACCCTCATTAAGATTAATGCTGTAGAATTGTCCTTTCTTTGGAGGAAAAGTTAAGAGAATCCTATGAGAATTTCTGATGTATTATAGACAAGGAGGAGGAAATGCATCTCAGTCTCTGTCCTAAATTGTGTCAGGCATTTTTCCCCAGAAATAATGTAAGAAATAGTGGCATTATGAATAAAGCTATTGGGGACTCGCCTGCCAAAATGAATCTCCCTTTCTAATGGGGAGGAACTGTAGAATAACATGGAATCTTGAGTCAGACAATCCTGAGTTTGAATACTGGTTCACAACTGTGTGACTTGAGGAAAGTTAATTAATCTCTGTAAGCCTTAGTTCCTTTATTACTTAGTTCCTGAGCTAATAGTATTAAGACGGCAATCTTTATTTTTATTTTTTTTTGAGATGGAGTCTCTGTTGCCCGGGCTGGATTGCAATTGCGTGATCTCGGCTCAGTGCAACATCTGCCTGCTGGGTTCAAGCAATTCTCCTGCCTCAGCCTCCCGAGTAGCTGGGACTACAGACACACGCCACCATGCCTGGCTAATTTTTTTAATTTTTAGTAGAGATGAGGTTTCACCATGCTGGCCAGGATGGTCTCCAACTCCTGACCTCATGATTCGCCCGCCTCAGCCTCCCAAAGTGCTGGGATTACAGGCATGAGCCACTGCACCCAGCCTAAGACAGCAGTCTTTAGTCAACAAGCATTAGGAATTAAAAGTTAACCAGAAACAGAGCAGACTATATTTCAGAATGCCTAAAGATTATTTTGCTTTCTTAGAGCAGTGTTCTTATAAAAGTATTTATTTCACAGGTTTAAATTATTCATATGTATGTGTGTTTGACTATGTATGTGAAGCCATTCTATAGTCTTTTATGTTTTGTAAAGATACTCCTGATTGTAAATTTTCTATTTTGCATCACAATTTTCTAAATATCTCCCCTACATAAATTTAACATGAAGATAGGAAAATATAGTAAATTGTACCCTATTGAGCGTAACTGTTAGATATTCCTCTAAGTGCTTTACAAGTATTAGCTCAGATAATACTCTATGAGGTAGGAATAAATACTTTCCTCATTTTTCAGAATAGGAAATTGAGGAATATATAGGTTAAATAACTTGGCCAAGGGCACAGAAGCCCGAGAGCCAGTATTTAAATTACCTCAGTAGTCAGTGCCAGAATTCAGTGCATTATATTGCCCCAAAATTAGGCTTATGTATAATCTTTTTCTCCTTTTTTTTTCTTTTAAGTACAATTCTGAACAGTTAAATCTTCCTAGTTCTTGTTGTTTGTGGACTGTTAAAATATTTTTTCTTAGAGTTTACTTTTATGCTATCGAAATTAGTTTTTCTTCCTTTTGAACTTTATTGAATCTACTAGTTAGTATAGGACAGTGATTCTTAAATTATTTGGCTTTAGGATCCCTTTGCATTCTTAAAAATTGAAGAAGTTGTGCTTAAGTGGATTTTATATATTGGTATTTGCTGTATTCAGAATTTTAAAATATTATTTAAGATGTATTATTTTTTTAACAGCTTTACTGAGGCACATCTTACATGTTTTTAAATTCACCTATTTAAAATACACAATTCAGGCTGGGTGTGGCGGCTCCTGCCTGTAATCCCAGCACTTTGGAAGGGTGAGGCAGGAATATCGCTTGAATCTGGGAGTTTGAGACCAGAGTGATCAACATAGTGAGAACCCAGTTTTGCAAAAAATAAAAAAGTTAGCTGACTCTGGTGGCACATGCCTATAGCCCCAGCTACTTGGGAGGCTTAGGTGGGAGGATTGCTTGAGCCTGGGAGGTTGAGGCTACAGTGAGTCATGATTGTGCTACTGCACTCCAGCCTGAGCAATAGAGTAAGACCCTGTCTCAAAAAAAAAAATTATATAGTACAATTCAGTTATTTTAGTAACTTAACCAGGTGGTACAACCATCACCATAAATCCACGTTAGGACATTTTCACTACCCACCCCAAATAAGATGTCTACTTACGGTTAATCTTTATTCCTGCCCCAGACATAGGCAACTACTAATGTGCTTTCTGTATCTATGTCTTGCCCTTTCTGGACATTTTATATATATAATACATTATAAATATACATTGATACTATGTGTATATACATAGTATATAAATATACTATTTCATATACTATATAGTATTGTATATATGTTTATATAGTGGTCTTTTATGTATGGTTTCCTCTTAGCATTTTTTTTTTTTTTTTAAGTTCATCTAAATGTAGCATGTTAGAAGTTCTTTTTTGCTGGTCAGGTATTCCATTATATGACTATACTAACTTTTAAAAGTCTATTCATCAGCTGATAGACATTTAGATTGTTTTTGTTTTTGGCTATTAGGAATAATGCTGCTGTGAGAATGTGGTGTGTAGATCTTTGGGTGGACATGTGTTCATTTCTCTTGAGTAAATACTGAGGGGTAGGATTGATAGTAGCTGTATGGTAGTTTTATATTTTAAATTTTTGAGAAAATGTCAGGGTTTTCTTTTAATTTTAAAGTTAATTAATTAATTTAAAGATGTGGTCATGCCATATTGTCCAGGCTGGCCTCAAACTCTGGTCTCAAGTGATCCTCCCATTCAGCCTCCCAGGTAGCTTGGACCCATTAGTTGTTATTTTCACCAGTAATGAATGAGAGTTCCAAATCCGCCCCGTCTTTTTTTTTGAGCCCGAGTCTTGGTCTGTCGCCATGCTGGAGTACAATGGTGTGAACTCGGCTCACTACAACCTTTGCCTCCCAGGTTCAAGCAGTTCTTCTGCCTCAGCCTCCCAAGGCACGCACCACTACACCCTGCCAATTTTTATATTTTTTGTAGAAATGGGGTTTCACCCCTTTGACCAGGGCGGTCTTGATCTCTTGACATCGTAATCTGCCCACCTTGGCCTCCCAAAGTGCTGGGATTACAGGCATGAGCTACCTCGCCTGGCCTTTTTTTTAAAAAGTTATAACCATGCTAGTGGGTGAGGAGACGTCTCTTGTGGCTTTAATTTTATTTCCCTAATGATTAGTAAGTGTCTTTTCACATGATCATTAACTATTTGTATATTATTTTTGGTGAAATGGCTACTGTATGTTGCCCATTTTTGATTGGATTATCCTTGAGTTTTAAGGGTTCACTATAAATTGTGGATACAAGTTTTCTTGAAGTACAAAAGTTTTTAATTTGATGAAGTTCACTGTACTCTTTTTTTCTTTTGTGGACTGTGATTTCAGTGTCATATCTAAATATTTTTTTCTAAACTCAAGATTTTGAAGATTGTTTTCTGTTTTCTTCAAAAAGTTGTTTTGCTTGAGTTGAGGGTTTAAGTTCATCTTTTTGTATGTGGGATATCTAGTTTTATATTAATTCATTTAAAATAATAACTGATTACAGGTAACACAAGTAACATATTCTTTAAGAAAAATAATTTTTCAAACAAAAATAATTAGTAAGGGGAGTGGTGGTATTGTAGTTTTTTTACTGTCTGACTTAATAGAAGACGGATTCCCATATCTGCTTCTGCATTGTCTGTTGCAATATCACACATCATGTAGCTTGTAGAAAACAACTGTATACTTGTGAGAGAATGAGTGAAAAGGTCAAATAATGCTTTAGTAGTATTACAAAAATAATTTTAATCAGGGATTCTACCAAAAGGATATCCTGGCAGTCTTTGATGAAACTTTAGTTGAAACTTTATAGAGAATATTTAGTATAAGAGCTTGTTGATTGATAATCTACTTTAATCACTTAGAATTTCAATTAGGGCTTGTCATTTCCTTGGCATCTCATTTTATCATCTTATTTGTTTTTTTATTATAAAGCTTTTAAATGTTCTTAGTTTTTACAAAGAAGTAATATTTTAGAATGACTATGAGGAATTAACAAACTATGCTTCATGGGCCAAATCCAGCCCATTGCGTGTTTTGGTATTGGAACACAGTCACACTCATTCATTCACACTTTTTTTTTTTCCAAGACGGGGTTTCACCATGTTGGTCAGGCTGGTCTTGAACTCCTGACCTCAGGTGATCCGTCTGCCTTGGCCTCCAAAGTGCTTGAATTACAGGTGTGAGCCACCACGCCCGGCCCATTCACACTTTTAAATTTGCTTACGCCTGTTGGAGATTACAGTCTTTAAAGACTGATGTTAAATAAGATGCCTCAGCAACTACTTTATAGAAAGTAGTTTTCTATAATTAATAACACCAATCAGCTTTATAGTTAATAACAAAATACTGAGTTATCACATCATACTGGAAAGTTAGGCTTATTGACTTCACAATATTTGTATTTTAAAAATTATTTTTCAAAGGATGTTTTCTTTGTAGTAAAAAAAAATTAATTCCTTGTTGAAGAGAAAGAATGGGTTGTTCATTATTTTACAAATCAAATTAAGACACTTTGTAAAGTGCTGCTTTCCAATGAGTATCCTGGAAATATTAAAAGATGTATAAAGAGCTGTCAGGTTTAATGTTAAATATTTCAATTCGTGCTATTTCAGGATGATCTTGAAGACCTTATAGTTAATTGGGATGAGAGCAAAAGCATCGGTGACATTTTTCTAAAATATGTAAGTATTGTATTTCTTTTTTAAGTTTTCAGATTAAAGTAGTATCTGATAAAGGACTGGCAAGGAATGTAATTTACCTATTTAAATGTGAGAGGTTTTAAAACTGACATGATTGTGTTTCTAAAATATACCGGAAATGTTCTTTGTCTTCCGAAACATGCCTTCTAGACACAACTTAACACTTTCTTAATGGCCCAAGACTATTAGAAGAATGCTAATTATCATGCTGTGCTATAATTGTTTTAGTATAAATCAAGTTATTTGCCCTTCATAAATGGCCACAGATTGTATTTTTATTTTGTATATTATTTTTTATTTTAAGTTCAGGAGTATAATATGTACAGGTTTCTTATGTAGGTAAAGTTGTGTCATGGGGGTCTATTGTACAGATTATTTTGTCACCCAAGTGTTAAGCCTAGTGCCTATTAGTTACTTTTCCTGGTCTCCTTCCTTCTACCCTCCACCTTTCAATAGGTCCCAGGTGTGTATTGCTTCCCTCTGTGTCTATGTCCTCTCATCCTTTAGCTCCCACTTATAAGTGAGAACATGTGATGTTTGGTTTTCTGTTCCTGTGTTAGTTTGCTAGGGATGATGCTCTCCAGCTCCATCTATGTGTCTGCAAAGGACATGATATTGCTCTTTTTTTAATTCTTTTTTTTGATATGGCTGCATAGCATTTCATAGTGTATATATACCACATTTTCTTTATTAAGTCTATCATTGATGGTCCCTTAGGTTGATTCCATATCCTTGCTACTGTGAATATTGCTGAATTCTACCAAATGTACAAAGAAGTCTTTATTTTTCTCCCTTCTTGTTGATAACTGTTGTCATGTCTGTTTCTGTTTAAGGGCTTCTAATGAACTGCCTCTTCTTTACTAGGATAAGAACCACACAACTTAAGTTTTATAAATTCATTTTGATGAGGTTCTGTAAATAGAATTTACACGTTTCTTTGAATCTCTTTAAATAAAATTTGTAAGTTTCAGTGCCTTGAGTACTGGCATTTATAATTATATTTTTTGAGGCCTCTTTCAACTTCTTTCCTTACAAAATAGTCTCTTAGATGTTTTTTCAGTGTGGTTGAGAAAAAAAATTTACAAATTATTTCTTCATATGTTTTTTGATACCTTTTAATTTTCTCAATTAGCCAAGACCATTTTCCTTTTCTTGCTTGCATTTTTGGGTAATATAACTGATCTTTTAACGGGGGTTTGGATTTTTGAATAAATATCATGCTTTTGGCATCTACATAGATCAGCTGTAATTTAATTAATATTTTTTGAACTCATAGACATTTTCTTTGTCATGTTTGTATCAATACAATTAAGCTTTAACATGCTTTTGTTTTTTTCTGGATCTTTACATGTTTTAGACTATGTATACCAATTGATGTATTTTGTTTGGCAATTAACTGTTTACTGAGAAGTTTGTAAGATAAGTTTTTATATTTGAGAAGAAATTTATTTTAAACTTTAGCATCAATATGTTAGATTGTGACTTAATTATTTGACTTTAAGTTTCATTGTCTCTAAGGGTGATAAATGTATAACAATAATGTTTTTTCTCCCTTTTCTTTCTAGTCAAAAGATTTGGTAAAAACGTACCCTCCCTTTGTAAACTTCTTTGAAATGAGCAAGGAAACAATTATTAAATGTGAAAAACAGAAACCAAGATTTCATGCTTTTCTCAAGGTAATGTATATTTCTTTCAAGTAAAAATTTGAGGATTATTTCTGAAGTAATACATCAAAATTATGAAAAAATGAAGTACATTTTAACTTTAGTAAAATGTATCTGTGTAGGAACATCTTAATGTCTGTTAATTTTAGTTGTACTTGTGGTGACAATGATGTTTAGCTTTGGAAAGTTTGATATATTCAGTATTAGGTGCCAGGAGGCAGCTGAGTGAAAAATAATGTTATATGCAGACATCTTTTTTTTTTTTAAGTTGTGGCTGGGTGCACTGGCCAATGTCAGCCTGTAATCATAGCACTTTGAGAGGCTGATAAGGGAGGATTGCTTGAGCAACATAGTGAGACCCCTATCTCTACAAAAAAGTTTTTAAAAAGTTATACGTTATTTTAGTTCTCAAAACACCTAATGATTTTCCAGTGAGATTTGTTTTGCCTTTAATGATTTTCTTCTTACCAGTTCCTTTGTTATTTAATGGTACTAGCATAATTAATATTATTAAATGTGCTTTTTCTTGTGAATGATGCAGACTTAAGAGAATTGTAAGATGGGATATATAGGAGTTTGTAGAGGAACTCACTTTTTATGTAAGATGTTAACCACTGGCTGGCCAAGAGGTCATTTCAGGCCCTGAAAAATTATTCAGCCACAGTAATCTGCTGGGGAGCAATTACACCTCTTCTCTATTAGTTTGTATCAGGAACACTGATGTTAAGGTGTAATCTAATAAAAGTAGGACATAGGACATACAGTCTTTTCAGAAAACCTTTTTTGAAATTGTTGAATAAATTTTTTTCAGATAAACCAAGCAAAACCAGAATGTGGACGGCAGAGCCTTGTTGAACTTCTTATCCGACCAGTACAGAGGTTACCCAGTGTTGCATTACTTTTAAATGGTACGTGTCTGATCTGTTTCAAACTACTTCAGATATTTTAATGGAATTGTTTTTTCCAAAAAGTTCGAATTTCTTCTCGTTTTCAGAGTTTCTTAGATTTCAGCATTAAAGTTTATATATGTTTTGCTTTATGGATTATCTTAAAAAATACTTACTGGTGCTACAAAAATTCAGTCTAGCCTGAAATACTTTATTTGTTGTGGTATCAATTATATTGACTAAGAGTATACATTTTGTCTTTTCATTTAAAAGTCTATTTCATGGTGTGTCACTAATTCAAAATCATTTTACATCCAAGTACCTACAAAATTTGCCCACAAAATCACAAAGAGAGAGAGAATTCATTTACCCAAGTTTTTTGTAGCCGTTTTTTGAATATCAGTAAAGTTCTATATACTTGGCTTTATGCTTACTTTTTTTGCCTTTAGATTGCTCAGAATACTTTTGAAACATGTATTTATTCTAGAACTGAACTACAGATATCAATAGTAGGGAGTTTTCAGCAGAGAATTTTTATGAATAAATTTTGCCTGTGGTAAAAAATGTGTATGTATATTCTGTTACATTTAGCTGGCTAAGGACTGTATCAGTTTTTATTTTATTTTTAATTAAGTGTGAAAACTAAATTATAGTCTGTAATCCCAGCACTTTGGAAGACCAGGGGTAAGCCCAGAAGTTGGGGACCAGCCTGGGCAACATAGAGAGACCCTGTCTCTAAAAATAATTAAAAAAAAAAAATTATAAACAGGAATAAGTCTATAATAAAGCATTTAATTCCTAAACTTGATCTACACTAATATGTAAAGCAGATAAGGAGGCAAATTTTGTGACTGTTTAATCTGTTATTTAAAAAATCTTGGTTAGTATATGAATTATAGTAGTAACTAAAAATCTGACAATTTTTGTTTTCTTTAGAATTATCTAATATCTCAACTAATATAGTTGAGAATTACTGGCTTATAAAATGATTTATCTACTATTTAAAACTATTCTGTTTTACAAATTGTAAGGAGAATATATGAACAAACTTCAGTTTTCCAAAACATTGTGGTTTTCTTCCAATTTACATATCTTCATTATTATTTCATTAAGTACTTGTAGAAATTCATAAATGTTATGAATAAAATTATTTCTAAGTTTTATTACTATTATTACACATGAGAGATTAATTAGGTGGACAGTGGTACTAGGTTAAACTTAGATTTGATAAGACTATGCCAAGGATGACATAGGGAACACAAATAAATAACCTGGAGTAGAAGAGTCAATGTGTTAAGTATAAGTCTCTAAAGTAACAAAATCTGTTCTTAAAGACACCAGATGCTCTCTTTGATGTAGCCATGGACCCCAGTGTGAAATACAAAATACATTATGATTTCTGAGCTTACCGAGTGAGGATCATGTATTTTCATTTAGCACTATGGAGAGAGTTTGAGGAATCTAGGAGTCCTCAAGCATTACTTGAAGGGATTGGAACGTAAGTGTAAGAAAATCAAGATTACATATTCTGAAAATTTAGTCAGTAAAAATGGAAACCTTAACAGATGTATAAGAGAGTTTTTTAGGGAATAGTGCTTAAAACTTTTTTAAAAGTAGATTGAATATTATCTTTAAACATTAATCAGCTATATCAAGATGGATAGCATTTTAAAGTCTTAGATGAGAAATCACTTAATATTTTATGCATGAAAAAAATCATCATATTATTACAGATCTTAAGAAGCATACAGCTGATGAAAATCCAGACAAAAGCACTTTAGAAAAAGCTATTGGATCACTAAAGGAAGTAATGACGTAAGTGCATTGTTTCAATTTTTGATCCTGACTTAGATTTCTAATGGAATTAAGAACAACTAGAATCATAAATAGCAAAATATCAATAGCAAAATTCTTGTAAATTGCTGTAAAATAAATTATTTTTCTAATAGTGTTACACAGAAATATCATTAAGATACATTCATTAATCAAAACGTTTAATTCTGAAGTTATTCAACTATTGTGCACAGAGAATAATAGTTTGGAAACTTGAAAATGTTACAACTGCCCTATTAGACATTTTCTTCATATAACTCTAGTCATAGCTTGTTTCTGTCTTCATATTAATGAGAATTGCCCAAATATAACGTGAGAATTGACCACAGTGAAACGAAAAGATTTATAATACTTTTTCACTTTAACTTTTAACTTTTTGTTTTCTACCTAGAATTCTGTGGAATTAAATTGGCAGAACTAGTTGGAAATGTATTAAAAGTGTAAATTCAATGAAATTGATTTGGGGGGTTGGTTGGTTTGTTGGAGATGGGAGTCTCACTCTGTTGCCCAGGCTGGAGTGCAGCGGCCTGATCTTGGCTCACTGCAACCTCTGCCTTCTGGGTTTAAGCAGTTCTCTGCCTCAGCCTCCCAAGTAGCTGGGATTACAGGTGCCTGCCACCATGCCCAGCTAATTTTTGTATTTTTAGTAGAGACAGGGTTTCACCATCTTGACCAGGCTGGTCTTGGACTCCTAACTTCGTGATCCACCTGCCTCAGCCTCCCAAAGTGCTGGGATTACAGGCGTGAGCCACCATGCCCAGCCTGATTTGGGGAGTTTGATCATAAACTTAGGCTGCTTACTATAATCTAACTTGGAAATAGGACTGATCAGAAATTATCTTCTGACTGTTAGGAGCAGAGTAGAAAACTCCCTTGCCGTTAACTGTTTTTGTTTTGCCTCAGAGAAGGCACTTTAAGTGGGCTTTATATATCAGTGTATTTAATTGATTTCTGGGATTCCAGGTGCTTCTGTGTGAGAGTTTCTTAAAAGGCTTCCAGAAAAGCTCTTAAGGAAAAGCTTCACTAGCTCTAGAGAGGGGATTCAGCAGAGACCTCTCTCTCATTCTCTTATTTGAAACAATAATGCTCATATTAGTTATTATCAGCTTCTGTTGCTGCTGAAAGGGTTATGTAAACAGGTGTCCAAAGACTCCCTCAGATACCAAAATCTGCAGGTGCTCAGGTCCCCTACAGTCAGCATCTGCAGATATGGAGGGCTGACTGTATATACTTTTTTGTTTTGTTTTTTGCTTATATTTGTATTTTGTACATTCACCAAACAACCATCATGCTTTTGATTTTTTTTCTCCCCGGGACCAGGATAATAGTATTGAGACTATTATGATGACAATTCTCCATATTTTTTCAACACCTTATGGTTTAAAATACTCTGACACACAATATTTACCTTGATCTTTTCAACAAACTTTACGAAGTAGACAGTCATTGTTTTCATATTTTTATAAAAGAAACTGAGAGATTGTTACCTGCTCAATTTTTCTGTTTAGAGTGTAGAATACTCTACAAGTGGCTTATGCTATTTGTTATTTATGTATAATATATTTTGGTAAGCAAAGATTATTAAGTAAGTAAGGAAAAGTAGCAAATAGATTAGTCATTTGACATGCTGCCTTCTTTAGAAGAGTGTCAAGCTTGCTGCTGTGGGGATAATGAGCTGAATCAGTAAGACATTTAAGTTTCTTGAGAACTTCTATTTTTAATGTATCTCTACCCTAAGTGCCTTTCCCATAGATTTTCAATAAATGTTGAATTATAGGAGCTGATATTTTAATGTCAAATTGTGATGCTGATTTATAAGCCTTACAGAATTTTACCAGATCTAAATTCTTGAGATTCTTGAACATTTACTCTAGAGATTTAATGCTTATTTTGGTTGATTAAAACCACCATAACCTATCAGATACAGGAAATGATGACACAACACCGCTTTGCTAGTCCTTGCCATTGAGGCAAACTAAAAACGCCTCCTAAAATTGGATTCTAACAACATCAGGTATATGTGCTTAGTTTTTCACTATTAATTTGTTACATATACATATGTTTTTAGTTATTTCAAATACGACTTTTTTAAACTACACATATTTAAAATATAGTTTGATTAATTTCGGCACACGTTTCCAAGAAACCATCACCACAATCAAGATGAGGGACATTTCCATCACCCCCAAAATTTACTCATGCCCCTTGGTAATAATCTCCTTTTCTGGCCCATCCTGTTTTGCCCTTCCCAAGGCAACCTTCTATCACTGTAATTTAGGAATGCCCCAGATATTACAGGGTAAGTTGCAGACCATAGCAATGAAGGAAATATCCCAGTAAAGCAACTCGTGAATTTTTTCATTTCTCAGTGCATATAAAAGTTACGTTTACACTATACCATAGCCTGTGAATTATACAGTAGCATTATGTTTAAAAATTAATGTACATACCTGATATCTGAGCCTTTGGTAAGTTCTGGTCTTTTTGCTGGTGAAGGTCTTGCCTCGATATTGACCAGGGTGGTGGTTGCTGAAGGCTGGGGTGACTGTGGTAATTACTTCTCTCTCTCTCTCTCTCTCTCTCTCTCACTCTCTCTCTCTCTCTCTCTCTCTCTCTCTCTCTCTCTCTCTCTCCAAGGTCTCACTCTAGTTGCCCAGGCCAGAGTGCAGTGGCACAGTCTCAACTCACTGCAGCTTTCACCTTCTCCCACCTCAGCCTCCTTAGCCGGGATTACAGATGTGTACCACCATGCCTGGCTAATTTTTATATTTTTTGTAGAGCTGGGGTTTCACCATGTTGCCCAGGCTGGTCATGAACTCCTGAACTCAAGCAATCTGCCCACCTCGGCTTCCCCAACTACTGGAATAAGTATTGGGATTACACGCATGAGCCACCACACCCAGGCAGCAATTTCTTCAATAAGACAGCAATGAAGTTGACCATATCAATTGACTCTTCCTTTCGTGAACAATTTCTCTGTAGCATGCAATGCTGTTGAATAGAATTTGACCCATAGTGAAACTTGAAAGTCGGGGTCAGTTATTTTAGATTTTGACACCATGTTATCAACTAAGTGTCTATAGTATTCTAAATCCTTTCTTGTCATTTCAACAATATTACCGCATCTTCACCAGGAGTAGATTTCATCTCAAGAGACCACTTTCTTTGCTTATATGTAAGAAGCAACTCTTTATCTGTTCAGGATTTTTCATGAGATTGCAGCAATTCAGTCCCATCTTTAGCCTCCACTTCTAATTGTAGTCCACTTGCTGTTTCTGCCACATCTGCAATTCCTTCTGCAACTGAAATCTTGAACCCCTCAAAGTCATCCATAAGGATTGGAATCAACTTCTTCTAGACTATTAATGTCGACATATGACCTCCCATGATTCACAAATGTACTTTTCTTTTTCTTCATTTTTATTTGTGCCTCCTTGGCCTGAGCTCTAGCCGTTGTTTTTTTTTCCTCCCTCGTTTCTCTGCTGTTGACCACTGCAGACTCTCTGCAATCTGCAACCTGTAACCTTGGTGTTACCTCCCCTGAGGTCTCCACCTATGCCCGTAGCCTCTCACATCCAGCCTCACCTGCCCGATAGATGTTCTTAAATGGCAACAAAGATGATGAGTTTTTTCCAGTAGATTTTCTTTTTCCTTTTTTTGTCAGTTCAGGTTTAATAGAAACTGCCAAAGATCAGTTGGCCGATACCCTTTATTGATACATCATACAAATCAGTGGCCTGTCCCACAGCACAACTCAAGCCATTCCTACCAAGGGAAGAAAGGCTGGCCTCTCTAACCCCTGTAGGAAAGGCTTAGTTTCTACCACATCACATCTCATTGGAATCTAAAGTCTAGTGTTTTACTTATGAAAATAGAAAAGAGGTTTTCTTATGGCTAAGTACTGCAGCCTGGCACTAAAATGGCCCAGTGCTCACTTTTGCTTGGAAAAATATTCTGTGCTCTTTTGGACATCATCCAGTAGGTTTTCAATTGACTTGGTTATTCTTACGATTCTTCTGATGGATTTGTTCTGTCTGTGGCAGCTATAGCTTTATGAAATGTGTTTCTTAAATAGTAAGACTTGAAAGTTGAAATTACTTCTTGATTCATGGGCTGCAGAATGGGATGTTGAGCTAGCAGGCATGAAAATAAAATTAGTCTTCTGTACATCTCCATCAGAACTCTTGGATGACCAGGCATATTGTCAATAAGCGGTAATCTTTTGAAAGGAACATTTTTCTGAGCTGTAGGTCTCAAGAGTGGGCTTACAAGATTTGGCAGGGCTGGGTGCAGTGGCTCATGCCTGTAATCCCAACACTTTGGGAGGTGAGGTGAGCAGATCACTTGAGGCCAGGAGTTGTAGACCAGCCTGACCAACATTGTGAAACCCTGTCTCTACTAAAAACACAAAAAAATTAGCTGAGTCTGATGATGCATGCCTGTAATCCCAGCTACTCAGTGGCTGAGCTACGAGAATTGCTTGAATCCAAGAGCTGGATGTTGTGGTGAGCCAGGATTGCACTGCCACTGCACTTCAGCCTGATGACAGAGTGAGACTCTGTCTGAAAAAAAAAAAAAAAATGTAGTAAACCCTGACAGGTGTGCTGTCATCCATACTTTGGTGTTTCATTTGTAGAACACAGGCAAGGTCGATTTAGCATAATTCTTAAGGGCCCTTGGATTTTCAGAATGGTCAATGATCATTGGCTACCACATAGTCACCAGTTGCATTAGCCCCTAACAAGAGTCAGCCTGTCCTTCGAAGCTCTGAAACCAGGCATTTACTTCTCCTCTCTAGTTGTGAGAGTCCTAGAAAGCATCTTCTTCTACTGGAAGGCTGTTTTGTCTGTTGTTTAGTATAGCCACCTTCTTCAATTATTTTAGCTAGGGTTTCTGGATAACTTGCTGTAGCTTCTCCGTTAGCACTTGCTGCTTCAGCTGGCAATTTTATGTTACAGAAATGGCTTCTTTCCTTAAACTTCCCTGAACCAACTCTGCTAACCTCAAACTTTTCTTCTTCAGCTTTCTTACTTACCTTTCTCAGCCTTCACAGAATTTAAGAGAGTTAGGAAATTGTTCGGGATTAGTTAGGGGCTTGTTCTGGATTGTTAAGGTTGGTCTGATCTTCTGTCTAGACCACTCAAACCTTTTCCATATCAGCAATAAGATTGTTTCACTTATTATTCATGTCACTAGAGTAGCACTTTAAATTTTCTTCAATAACTTTTCTTTTACATTCACAGTTTGGCTGTTCGATGCAAGAGGCTTAGCTTTAAGACTATCTCTGTTTTCAACTTGCCCCTCTTACTAAACTCAATCATTTCTAGCTTTTGATTTGAAGTGAGAAATGTGCAACTCCTTCTTTCACTTAGTTAGAGGACATTGTAGGATTGGTCATTAATTTCAATATTGTATCTCAGGGAATAGAGAAGCAAGAGGAGAGAGAGATAGGGAATGGCTAGCTGGTGGAGCACTCAGAACACACACGTATTTATTAATTAGGTTCAATGCCTTATATGGGCATTGTTTGTGGTGTCCCAAAATAATTACAATAGCAACATCATCATAACACCATAACAGATATCATAATCACCATATCATCATAACAGTTAATCATCATAATCACTATAGCAGATATAATAATAAGAAGAAAGTTTGAAATATTGAGAGAAATACCAAAATGTGATAGAGACACAAAGTAAGCACGTATTGTTAGAAAAACGGCACTATAGACCTAATGGACATGGGGTTGCTCAGAAACTTTCAATCTCTTTGAAACAGCAGCGACAGGAACAACAAACAACACTATATGTGAAGAACAATAAAGCAAAGCACAATAAAGCGAGATATGCATATATACAGTTTCTAGGGTTTTATTTACATGGAATCTTTTGTCTGGTTTTTTTTTTCATTCAGCATAATTACTTTGAGATTAGTCCTTATTGCTTATTTCAGTAGTGAATTTACTTTTATTTTCCATTGTATGGCTATATCACAATTTATCCATTTTCATGTTGATGGCATTTTGATTGTTTCCAGTTCTTGGCTATTACAAGTAAAGCTACTTTGAAAATGTGTGAACCAGTCTATGTATAGATATATGCCTTCATTTCTCTTGGATAAATACCTAGGTGTGGGAACAGTAGGTCAGATAGTAGGTGTATGCATTTTTTTTCTGGGGGTAGGGGGCAGGGTCTCATTCTGTGGCCCAGGCTGGAGCGTGGTGGTATAATGTTGGCTCATTGAAACCTCCACCTTTCGGGCTCAAGCATTCCTCCCATCTCAGTCTTCTGAGTAGTTGGGACTACAGGTGCAATGCTATCAGGTAAGTTTTTGTATTTTTTGTAGAGACAGGGTTTCACTATGTTGCCCAGGCTGGTCTCGAACTCCTGGACTCAAGCAATCTGCCTGCCTCAGCCCCACAAAGTGTTGTGATTACAGGCCTGAGCTACTGCACCCAGCAAGCTGTATGCATTTCTAAGAAACTGTCAAACTGTTGGCAAGATGATTATATTATTTTGCATTTCCACCAACTGTGTGTGGTGTTTGAGTTTCCATGTCCTTACCAACAGTTGGTGTGGTCAGTCATTTTATTTATTTATTTATTTATTTTTGAGACAGAGTCTTGCTCTGTCATCAGGCTGGAGTGCAGTGGTGCAATCTTGGTTCACTGCAACCTCTGACTCCCTGGTTCAAGTGATTCTCCTGCCTCAGCCTCCTGAGTAGCTGGGATTACAGGCAGGTGCCATCACGCCCAACTAGTTTTTGTATTTTTACTAGAGACGGGGTTTCACCATGTTAGCCAGGATGTTCTTGATCTCCTGACCCTGTGATCTGCCTGCCTTGGCCTCCCAAAGTGCTGGGATTACAGGAGTGACCCACCGTGCCTGGCCTTTTTTAAATTTTTTTATTCTTATTTTTTGAGATGGAGTTTTACTCTGTTGCCTAGGCTGGAGTAGTGGCACAGTCTTGGCTCATGGCAATCCCCGCCTCCCGGGTTCAAGCAATTCTCCTGCCTCAGCCTCAGGAGTAGTTGGGATTACAGGCATCTGCCATCATGCCCAACTAATTGTAGTATTTTTAGTAGAGACGGGGCTTCACCATGTTGACCAGTCTGGTCTCGAACTCCTGTCCTCAGGTGGTCCACTGGCCTCAGCCTCCCAAAGCACTGGGATTATAGGTGTGAGCCACCGTGCCCGGCCTGGCCAGTCATTTTAATTTGTGACATTTTAATAGATGTGTGGTTGTTTTTCCCATTTTCTTAATGACAAATGATGTTAAACATCTTTTCATGTGATTATTTGCTATCATATTACTTTGTTTGGTGATGTGCCTGTTTGAGTCTTCTATTTGAAAAAAATTTTTTTGCTTGTTCTGTAATTGAATTTTGAGAGTCCTTTATATATTCTAGTTAAAAGGCTTTTTTTAAAAAAGATATATGATTGCAAATATTTCCTCCTAGTTTCTAGCTTGATTTTTCTTTTGACATTTCTTGCAAAAAATAGTTCTAGATTTTGAAGTCTAATTTATGAAATTTTATTTTAACAAAAAAAAGAGAAATTTTATTTTAATGAACAATACTTTTATCTAAGAAATATTCATCTAACCCAAGGTTATAAGGATATTTTTCTTATTTTCTATTTAAGAATGTTTGTGGGATTAGTCTTTAGAGAAAAATCATTTAGGTCTGTGACCCATTAATGAGTTAATTTTGAAGTTCATTTTTAAACTACAGAAATCTATTCTAGCAGTGTTTGTTGAAAAGAATATTTTTTTTGCTACTGAATAGCATTTGTTCCATTGCTGAAAATTAGCTGACCATAAATGTAAGGGTTTATTTCTTTACTCTCAGTCCTGCTTCACTGATCTGTATGTCTGTGCTTATGCCAGAACCACACAGCCTTGATTACCGTACTTTAAGTTTTGAAATTGGGAAGAATGTGTCTTCCAACTTTGTTCTTTTTCAGAATTGGTTTTGCTATTCTGAGTTCCATAAATTTGGCATGTGACTTTTAGAAGCATCTTGTCGGCTTCTGAAAAACAACAACAAAAAAACAGTGGTAATGTGTATAGGAATTTTATTGAATTTGTACGTCAATTTGAGGAGTATTATCTTAGCAATATTTTTATTATTTTTGAAATGGAGTCTTCACTGTCATCCAGGCTGGAGTGCAAGGCACAATCTTGTCTCAATGTAACCTCCGCCTCCTAGGTTCAAGTGATTCCCCAGCATCAGCCTCCTGAGTAGCTGGGACTACAGGTTTGTACCATCATGCCTGGCTAATTTTTGTATTTTTAAGTAGAGATGGGGTTTCAGCATGTTATAGGCTGGTCTTGAACTCCTGGCCTCAGATGATCCACCCACCTTGGCCTCCCAAAGTATTTGGATTATAGGCATGAGCCCCCTCGCTCAGCCTATCTTAGCAATATTAAATCTTCTGATTTATGAATATTTACTTTTAATTTCTTTCAACTATATTTTGTGGTTTTCAGAGTATAAGCTTTGTGGGTTTCTTGTTAGACTTATTCTTAAGTATTTTATTCTTTTTGATACTATTGTAAATGGAATTGCTTTCTTAATTTCATTTTTTGGATTGTTTATTGCTAGCATATAGAAATACAATAGAATTTTATATGGTGATCTTGTATCTTGCAACCTTGATGAACTTCTTATTCTAATAATGTCTTAGTGAATTCTTTAGGATTTTCCATGAATAAGATTATGTCATTGGCAAATATAGTTTTACTTTTTTTTTTAAGCTGGATAGCTTTTATTTTTATATCTAATTGTTCTGGGTGAAAGTTGCAGTACAATGTTAAACAGAGAAGTGGTGAGTGTGGACGTCTTGTCTTGTTTTTCATTTCATGGGGAAGGCATTCGGTCTTTCAACACTGTGGATGAGCTTTGGAGTTCTTGTAGATTTCCTTTATTAGAGTGAGCAAGTTCTCACCTACATCTACATTGTTTTATGTTTTTATTATAAAATAGGTTTTTGTTTTGTTTTTCTGAGACAGGGTCTTGCTCTGTCACTAAGGCTGGAGTACAGTGGTGCAGTCAGCACACTGCAGCCTTCAACTTCTGGACTCAAGAGGTTCTCCCACCTCAGCCTCACTAATAGAGGTTGGAATTACAGGCACATGCCAACAGCCTCGACCATTTTCTAAAAAGTTTATTTTTTAAAGATAGAGTTTCGCTATGTTGACCAGGCTTTCTGTTGGGTTTTGTTACATGCTTTTTTGTGTGTCTACCAAGCTGGTCATTTGTTTCTTGTTTTTGTTCTCTTGATTATGGTATATTATATTAATTGATTTTTGCATATTAACTCAACCTTGTACTTATATTCCTGGTATCAATCCCAGTTGGTGATGATGTATAATCCTTATATGTTGCTGGATTTGGTTTGCTAGTATTTTGTTGAAGATTATTGTGTCTATAGTCATAAGGTATACTGGTCTGTCATTTTCTTTTGATGTCTTCTCTGACTTTGGTGTCAGGCTATTACTTGTTTCACAGAATGAGCTGAGTAGTGCTTTTTTCTGTTCTGTTTTTTGTAAGAATTTCTGAACAACTGATATTCTTCAGTATTTGTTAGAATTAATCAGTGAAGCTGGGCACAGTGGCTCACGCCTGTAATCCCAGCACTTTGGGAGGCCGAAGTGGGAGGATTACTTGATGTCAGGGTTCAAGACCAGCCTGGCCAACAAGGTGGGCATTGTGGCACACGCCTGTAATCCCAGCTACTCAGGAGACTGAAACAGGAGAATAGCTTGAACCTGGGAGATGGAGGTTGCAGTGAGCCAAGATCATACCACTGAACTCCAGCCTAGGCAACAGAGCAAGACTCTGTCTCAAAGGAAAAAAAAAATCAGTGAAGCCACCTGGGCTTAGGATTTTTATTATAGGAAGTTTATCTGTTGTTATAGATCTATTCAGATTTTCTATCTCTTCTTGACTCAGTTTATGAATTTTGATTTCTGTGTCTAGGAATTTGTCCATTATATCTATGCAATCTGCTTTGTTGGCATATAATTGTTCATAATGTTCCCTTACAATGCTTTCTGTAAGGTTAATAGTGATGTCTCATCTTTTATCTCTGACTTTGGTAACTTGAGTATTCTCTTTTTTCTTGATCAGCCTAGCTAAAAGGTTTGTCAGTGTTGATTTTTTTTCAAAGAACCAACTTTTGAGTTACTTGATTTTGTTTCTGTTATTTTTGTACATTCTGTTTCATTAATTTCTATTAATTTAATCTCTTTTTACTTTCTTCTTGTGTAGGTTTAGTTTGCTCTTTTATTTCCCACTATCTTAAGGTAGAAGGTAACATTATTGATTTATGATTGTTCTTTATTTTGCCCATTTATAGCTAAAAATTTCCTCTAAGCACTGCTTTAGTTGCATCTCACAGATTTGGGTGTGCTGTGTTTCTGTCTCAGAAAGTCTTTTCTGATTTTCCTTGTGACTTTTTTTCTTGACCCATTGGTTATTTAGGAGTATGTTAATTCCCACATATTTTTGAATTTCTAAAGTTTTCTTTCGGTATTAATTTCTAGTTTCACTCCATTTTTGTTCCATGATTTCAGTCTTTTAAATCAATCTTGCATGATACTGTGCATGATTTCAATCTTTTTAAACTTTTCGAGGCTTCTGTGGCTTACCCTGGAGAATATGCTATGTACACTTCAGAAGAATGTGTATTTGCTATTGTTGGGTGGAGTATTCTATAGATTTCTGTTAGGTTTAGTTGTTTTATAGTGTTATTCAAGTCTACTATTTCCTCCTTCTGTCTAGTAGTTCTGTTCTTTATTGAATGTGGAGTATTGGAATCCTCAACTATTATTTTTGAATTGTCTAAAGTCTTCATTTCTGTGTTTGCTTAAGTTCGTACGTGTTATAATTGTTACATTTTTCTGATGGATTGACTCTTTTATCATTGTAAAGTGTCTATAGTAAAAATTTTTGTCTTAAAGCTTTTTAAAATATGATATTACTATAACCGTTATAGTTCAGTTTTGCTTTCTGTTTGTGTGGTATCTTTTTCCATCATTTTTCTTTCAACCTATTTGTGTTTAAATCTAGCCTATCTCTTATAGACAGCATATAGTTAGACCATGTGTTTTTATTCAGGCTGATAGTCTCTGGTTCTGGATTGTTGACTGCATTTTCATTAATGTTATTTATATTATTGATATATTTGGATTTACTCTGCCATTTTACTTATTGCTTTTTATGTCTAATGTCTTTTCTTTCCCTTTGTTCTGCCTTTTTTTTTTTAACATTAACCAAATATTCTCAGTGTAATGTTTTAATTTTTTTTTAAGCCATTCTGATTTTAGCACTGGACATATCATTTTTTAAATAATTTTAGGCAATTTTTAAAAATAATTATAGGCATGAGCATGGTGGCTCATGCCTGTAATCCCAGCGCTTTGGGAGACCAAGGTGGGTGCATGGCTTTGAGCTCAGGAGGCCAAGACCTGCCTGGGCCACATAGTGAAAAAAAAGTTTTTAAAAAAATTATTTTGCTATATACACTTTTAACTTATTTTCTTAGTTGGTTGCTCCAGGGAGTATCACATGTGTCTTACCAGAAACTGCTTCAGATTTATAATGACTGTCTCCAGTGAGTTATAGTAACATTACGTCTCTATTCTCCCTTCCCCCTTTTTATGCTGTTATTTTAAAACGTAATACATTTATTATGTGTTCTAACCCATTTATTATATGTGTTATATGTTTATAATTCTAGTTTTTTTTGATATTCATGGGAGATTGGTTCTAGGACACTGCCTCAACCAATCATGGCTACCAAAATTTTTGAATCTTCAGGTCTCTTCTATAAAGTATTGTAATATTTGCATATACTATCCCTAATATATGATCTCCAAATTAATTATAATATCTAATACAATGTAAATGCTGTATAAATAGTTATTTGTTGTTATTTTTACTTTTTAAATTGGATTTTTTTTTCTGAGTCTTTTTGATGAGGTTGTTTGAAGTCATAACTGAGGGAATTCATAGATATGGAGGACCATATTATTAAATACATCACATAATTTTATATCTTTTAAAACAAGATAGAAAGGAGAGCAAGTACATATAGTTTATTAATCTTATTTACTGTTTCTGCTATTAATCATTCAGATTTACTGTCTAGTGTAATTTCTCTTAGTCCAGAAGAGCTTTAGTTTTATATCAGATTTTATCTTTGTTCACTATTTTTAAAGCTCTTATGAATTATTTGTCCAGGTGTCACTTTCTCACTTTCTTCATGTTTTTTTTTTTTGGAGACAGAGTCTTACTCTGTCACCCAGGCTGGAGTGCAGTGACATGATCTGGGCTCACAGCAGCCTTTGCCTCCCCTGTTCAAGCCATTCTCATGCCTCAGCCCCCTGAGTAACTGGGATTACAGGTGGGCACCACCATGCCCAGCTAATTTTTGTATTTTTGGTAGAGACAGGGTTTCACTATGTTGGCCACTTTGGTCATGAACTCCTGACCTCAGATGATCCACCTGCCTTGGCTTCTCAAAGTGCTGGGATTACAGATTTTCTTCATGCTTTTGTGCTTGAGGTTTGTTGCACTTTTTGGCTTTGTGGAATTAAAGTTTTTATCAAGTTTGGAAAAATTACACCTATATTTGGCCTCTTAAGTGAGTCACACAACTCGTGGGTGCTATGCTTTTTTTTTTTCTTTCTGTTGTCTCTCTTTTTAATTTTGGATGATTTCTATTGTAAAAGTTGATAATATAAATTGGATCATTCATTTTGTAGCACTTGTGTTTTAATTGGCTTTTGTGTTTTTGATATTGAATTGAATAACCTAGATAAATTTAGTTACATACAGGCTCTCAAAGTTCAAAAGGCATGCTAAGATATTTTTTGGGACACCAGCTGGTAACAATGTTTATTATACATTTTGTGCATCATTCACAGGCTGTTATTCTTAAAACTAAAAGACCACGGCTATAAAATCATACACTCCAAGTAAGATTTATTTCTTAATTGGTATCCTGAGGCTCCAAAACTAATTCAGTACTCAAAGATTGCTGCAATACAAAATTCTGTCTCAGAGTTAGCTGAGATTCCAGAGCTTTTCCTACAATTCTTACTTTTATCCTTCTCTAAACTAAACTCTCTTTTTCCAAAATGCCTTAGCATTCTAGCATACTATTTAAGTAAAAACACTTGAATAACAGAAAATTATTTAGACCTTTCTGCTTCTTTTTTTTTTTTGGGCGGGGGGGGGGGATACAGTGTCTCACTCTGTTGCCCAGGCTAACTGGAGTACGGCGCAATCTCGGCTCCTTGCAAACTCTGTCTCTCAGGTTCAAGCAATTCTCTTGCCTCAGCCTCCTGAGTAGCTGGGATTACAGGTGCGTGCCATCACACCCAGCTAATTTTTGTATTTTTAGGAGAGACTGAGCTTTGCTATATTGGTCAGGCTAGTCTTGAACTCCTGACATTAAGTGATCCACCCACTTTGGCTTCCCAAAATGCTGGGAGGATTGCAGGTGTGAGCCATCATGCCCAGCCTTTTGTGCAATTTTATAAAGCAAAAGATGAAATTCTCATGTAAAAGACACCCTTCCTATACTAAAAGGTATGGTGACATTCTTCTTATCAAGGATAAAGAATCTAGAACAAGAAAAGTACCGTATAGACCTTTGGCTTCTTCATCTGATTCAGTCACATTTTCACATTTATCTATTCTTTGTCCCATCCAGTATATTGATAACTGATTGTAACTTCTATACCCCAAATTTGATTCACAGCCTTCATAAAATTACCTATTTTTAGAAAAATTTTAATGATTAGTGCTATTCCATTTTGTTAGAAATATAATTTGGGCTCACCTGTCTTACAAACCAGTGAGTTTATATGTTTTACTATCTTGTGACTACAGTTCTGAAATAAAAGCTATGAGATCTTTATTTGTGCATATGTATATATGTTTAGATGTGTGTATACATAGGTACGTGCATTACATTATATGTTCTGTCTATATAATAATATCTGGTATAGTTGGCCAGAAGTTTGTTAAGAGATTCTATTCCATTAGGTATAAGTAAGTGAACACTCATGTAAAATATATAGTGATTAACATCAATCTTTTTTCAGTTTATGTGACTAAGTCTTTGATAAATTAATTAGTTTTAAAATTGTTGATAAAATAAAATTTAAGTCTTCAAAACTGGCTGGGCATTGTGGCTCCCATCTGTAATCCCAGCCCTTTGGGAGGCTGAGACGGGTGGATCACTTCAGGCCAGCCTGGGCAAGTTTGAGTTCCAAGATTTTGAGACCACCCTGGCAACGAGGTGAAACTGTCTCTACTAAAAATACAAAAATTAGCCAAGCCTGCTGGTGTGGTGTGGTGTGGTGTGGTGTGGTGTGTGCCTCTAGTCTCAGCTACTCAGAGAAAATCGCTTATACCCAGGAGGTGGAGGCTGCAGTGAGCAGAGATTGCACCACTGCACTCCAGCCTGGGTCACAGAGCAAGACTCTGTTTCCAAAAAGAAATGGTCGTCAAAATACATTTTTGCTTGGAATTAATGGTCAGTTTTATGTTTATTGCTGTTAATGTTTTAAAGTGGTGGAGCTTTAAGTCCAGCAGAAAATAAAATGATCTTCATGTAATTCTTTGATACATGAGATTAATATTATTGATTTAATAAAAACAGCTGTGTCTTCTGAGTTATTTACAACATACCCATATATTTCACTTTAGGTTCTTATTTAGGTAAACATCTGATATTAATAGGTTTTAATTTTGATTAATTTAAAAAACGTAAATAATGACTAGCTCTAATACCTCAATTTTCATAATGAATCTAGGCATAATTGCTAAAAAAAAATGTATGTAACTAAATGGCATAAACATAACTAAACTTTCCAAATAATTTGAAATCTTTAAATTATGTTACATTAAATTAAGTAACAGAGAACTCATTAAATGCCTGTGTCATATCCAAATAAAATAATAAATTGCTAAATAAATAGGTTTGTTCTTGGCTTCTTAAATTTTATAAAAAGACTAAATATACTTAAATCTATTAATATACATAAAATTATAAAAAGGACAGTCTTCTTTAATTAAAAAATAATGACTCAAATTCACAGGTTAAAGTGTTTCAAAATATAAATTTAAGAAGAAAATTAAAATTGGAGAAAAAAATAACTGTGGGAGAACGAGAGAGAGATGCAAAGATAGTTATGGATACAAAGATGTATTTTTAGTTAAACAATAATTTTAAAATAAATGTCTATGTGATAAATTTTTGTCCTAGGGCAAAATGGTTGTTCCAGTATCAAAAAAGAAAAATTGTAGGACTGAGACTAGGTGTTTGAGAAAATAATGAAAGATCTTAACAAGTCAAACAGAGTTTATGAAGGCTGGGCTTTATAAAGGAAGGGTTATGTGTGATCAGGTTGATGGGGTTGGAAAGGATTTCTTTATAAATTTTTTCTAAAAATTAAACATTGGTGTCAGTTGGCATTGATTGATATAGTACCAAAGGCTGAATCTGTGTGTTTAAAAACAACGAGCTTTTCTTGAAGTATTGATCAGCTTTTAATAAAATTGCAAGAGGTTTTAATTTTTAATTCCAGAATCTGTTTCTTTAACAGCCATCTTCTAAACTGCAGGCAGTTTCACTTTTGTCCTACATTTCTTCCTGATACCTATTTAATTTCCCCATTTCAGGTTAAAAATGTTGTCTTCTGTATTTAAAATTACTATTTTAATTTATTTATTTACTGGAGATGGCCTCACCCAGTCGCCTAGGCTGGAGTGCATTTATGTGATCTCAGCTCTCTACAACCTCTGCCTCCTAGGTTCTAGAGATTCTCCTGCCCCAGCCTCCCAAGTAGCTGGTATTACAGGTGTCCGCCACCATACTCTGCTAATTTTTTATATTTTTAGTAGATAATGGCATTTTGCCATGTTGGCCAGGCTGGTCCCTAACTCCTGGCCTCAAGTGATATTCTCAGAGCTAAAATTAGAGGTGGGAGCCCCCACGCCCAGCCTTATTTCTTAAAGTAGTGTTTTCCTTTTGAAATTTCGCAGGTTCATGATCAGAGTTTTTTTTTGTTTGTTTGTTTGTTTTGGTGACAGGGTCTCACTGTTACAGACTGGAGTGCAGTGGCATAATCTTGGCTCACTGCAACCTCTACTTCCCAGATTTAAGTGGTCCTACTGCCTCAGCCTCCTGAGTATGTTGGACTACAGGCATGCACCACCATGCCTGGCTAATTTTAGTTTTCTTTTTTTTTAAAGAGATGTGGTTTTGCCGTTTTGCCCAAGCTGGTCTCAAACTCCAGAGTTCAAGCAATCTGCCTGCCTAGGTCTCCCAAAGTGCTGGGATTGCAAATGTGAGCCACCATGCCTGGCTGGAGGTTCAGTTTTCACTGTGTCTCAGCACATGATTTTCAGGTCATGCATATTGCTACTTTTTGCTTTTTTCACCTTTTGAGAGGGCCTGGGTTGATAACTCTTTTCAGCTTTTTTCTGTCAGCTTCCATAACCGTATTCTATGGTTCTAACTCGACTGTTCTATTCTGACACTAAAATGTTTATCTTGAAGGCCTTAATTCTTTACCTGTGGCTTTTCATGATGTGTCTGAATTGTTACAGTTTTTGTATAACGCTATTTCTTTTTTTTTTTTTTTTTGGTGTGATTGAGAAAATTAATCATGGGGGAAGGAGAGGAAGAGCCCAGTGATATCCTTATGAACTCCTGATTTTATTTTATTTTATTATTTATTTATTTTTTTAGAGGGAAAAAGAGAAAAAGAAGGGGAAAAAAGAAAAAGAGGGAAAAAGGAATATTACTTCATTCCTAAAATGGGTTTCAATAATGGCCGATCAATATTTTGAGTGTTTAAAGTAGTTAATGCATATTTTATGTGTTTAAAATGGAGACCTCTATTGTGTTTATTTGTTCTGGCTCTGAGTTCAAGTCCTGGATATCGTTATCAATTTGTTGTCTCGTTGAATCTAAATCTCATTATGTGTCTTATGTATCTGGGTGTTAAGATCTCTTATTGTTACATTAATCCTTTTACCCTTGCATCCTTGTAGCTTTGAAATCTATTTTATTAAGTGTGAGAATTGCAACTCCTGCTTTTTATTTATTTATTTTTGCTCTCCATTTGGTTGGTGAGTTTTTTTTTCCATCCCCTTGTTTTGAGTCTTTGTATATCTTTAGATATATCGTTAGATTTTGTGGATAATGTATATTTTGTGTGTTTAAAATGGAGAGCTCTATTGAGTTTATTTGTTCTGGATCTTAGTTCCAGTCCCGGATATCGTTATCAATTTTCTGTCTCGTTGAATCTAAATCTCATTATGGGTCTTATGTATCTGGGTGTTAAGATCTCTTATTACTACATTAATCCTTTTACCCTTGTATCCTTGTAGCTTTGAAATCTATTTTGTCAAATGTGAAAATTGCAACTCCTGCTTTTTATTTATTTATTTTTGCTCTCCATTTGGTTGGTACTTTTTTTTTTTTTTCCAACCCTTTATTTTGAGTCTATGTATATCTTTGGATATACCATTGGATTTTGTCTGTATCTTTTGATTGGGAGATTTGGTCGATTTAAATTTAGGGTTGCTGCCATTTGATATTAACTGGCTATTTTGTCCTTTCGTTGATAAAAATTCTTCTTTATGTTAATGCTCTTTACTTTTTGGTGTATTTTTAGAAAGGGTCATACTGGTTGTTCCTTTCTGTGTATAATGCTTCTTTTAGAAGTTCTTGTAAAGCAGGCCTGGTGGTAATAAAATCTCTGAGTACTTGCTTGTTCCTAAAAGATTTTATTTTTCCTTCAAATGTAAAGCTTAAATTGGCAGGATATGAAATTCTGGGCTGAAAGTTCTGTTGATTAAGTATATTGAATATTGGCCCCCACTCTCTTCTAGCTTGTAGGGTTTCCGTTGAGAGATCTGCTATAAGCCTAATAGGCTTACCTTTATGGGTAACTTGATCTTTCTCTCTGGCTGCCCTTAATATTTTCTCCTTCGTTTCGATCTTGGTGAATCTAACGATTATGTGCCTTGGGGTTGGTCTTCTTGAGGAATATCTTTGTGGTGTTCTCTGTATTGCCTGGGGTTGAATAGTGTCCTGCTTTGCTAAATTAGGAAAATTTTCCTGGATAATGTCCTGGAGAGTATTTTCCAGCTTGAATTCATTCTCTCCGTCACATTCAGGTACACCAATCAAGCGTATATTAGGTCTTTTCACATAATCCCATATTGCTTGGAGACTTTGCTCATTCCTTTTTATCCTTTTTTCTCTGTTCTTGTCTTGTCGTTTTGTTTCATTAAGTTGGTCTTCAACCTCTGATACCCTTTCTTCTGCTTGATCCATTCGGCTGTTTAAGCTTGTACATATTTCACTAAGTTCTCGTGTTGTATTTTTCAACTCCATAAGTTCATTTGTATTCCTCTCTATATTATCTATTCTTTTCAACATTTCATCGAACCTTTTTTCCAAGTTCTTAGTTTCTTTACATTGGGTTAGAACAAGTTCCTTTAACTCCCAGAAGTTTCTTATCATCCACCTTTTAAAGCCAACTTCAGATAATGGAACACAGTCCTTTTCCATCAGGGCTTGTTCGGTTGCTGATGAGTCCTTTTCCAACAGGGCTTGTTCCGTTGCTGATGGGTTCTGATTTTGAGTATACTCGGCCTTCTTAGGCTGTTTTTTTCCCTTCATTATAGATGAACCGCCTTTCTAAATAGGTTTCTGAGTCGACGTCCGACTTACTGATTCCCAGTGCTGGGATCCGAGCAACCCACTGTGGAGGCCTAAATTGCAGCGATAAGACTGATGGTGCTCTTCTGCCCGGGAATCTCTGGTCTGGCTTCCCTCTTGAGTCCGCAACAAGCGGCTCTGACTTCCCGGAGCTCCAAACTCCGGTCAGTAGGGGAAGCAGTCCCTTTGGCTCTGTGTGAAGAGCTGCTGCGCCGAGATGCTGGCAAAACCGCTATGGCGGCCACAAGAGTCGCGCTGGCGACCCGTGGGGCTCCTCCACTGGGAATCGGCTAATCGGTGAGTGACGAAAATTCGTCTAAAAATGTGGCGTCGTCTCGTTCTCTGAGCTTTCACTGGGAGCTACAATCCTGAGCTGTTAGTGGTCGGCCATCTTCCCTTGTGAAGTATATCAACACTATTTCTTTGTCTGATTAAATTCAAGTGCTCTTTTCATCTGGCTCAACTTCCAGATTATCTAAATGAGTTTCCCCGAAGAGGGAACAGTCATACTGCAGAAAGTTTTTCTTTGCCTTTTTGATAACGGCCTAAGAAGTAGCTTTTATGTTTTATCAAGAAAATTTCCTGTGTTGCCTTTATTAGGTTTTTGATTACTTAAAAAAAAAAAAAAAACCATCTATGTAATATACAAAAGAAACATCTGAAATTTTAAAAGAATCAGGTTTTTGTTTGTTTGTTTTTATCCATGTAGTTCTGTATCTCTCTTAAAGCTTTTTGAAAAGCTTTAAACTCTGGTTACATAAATGACTATTTCACAAGTGACCTGTGATCTGGTTTTGATCAAATGTCTTGAGACTTTCAACATCTTTGACAAACTTCCCCAAAATCAAATTCTAGTTTTAGTATTTCTAACCTAAATTAACTGAGATTTTTTTTTAGGTGAACCCCTGGAAGGCCTCAAAAGATTTCTTCTCTCATCTTGGGAGATATTAAATGATTAGGCTTATTTGATAAATTGTGTAAAAGACATTGACAAATGATAAGTGATACTAGATCTTTTAGGTAGGTACATTTATGGGTATTTGTTGATATGTTTCACAAATTGTATAAATTATAGAAATTTGTTATTATAATTTTAGTTTTTATCTTAATGCTGTTTTTCATAGAGATAACAGATTTTGTTGTCAGTTGTAAATTTTCATCAGATTTTTAAACTATGGCTATTCTAAGTTTTTGTCATCTAGTAACAGTTTTGAATCCTTCTCTACAAACATTGATAATCATGAAAATGACTCTAACAAGTGCCCTTAAGTCAAGTTTCAGATAACTTTAAGATCAATGGACTTGATAAAGATTTCCAAAACTCTAATTTAAGAAACTGTTGGATTCATGAAACTGCTAATCAAGATCAAGCAGAACAAAAATGAATTACATGGGATTGAATAACTGATGATGATGTTTTAATGACTTTTATTTAAAATATTATTGGTTCTTTATGCAAATGTTTTGTTTTCCAGACTTAAGAAAAATTTTTCCCTCAAGCTATATATAATTAACAACAGTTTGACAAAGTATGTTTTTGTAAACACAGAGAAAACATTTATTTTATGTTACTTTATTTTTAAATTCAGTCTCCGTAGAGACTGTCAAAAATTGCCAGTGCCGACTATATTGCAAGTTGTCACAGCGAGGTATTGGGAAAAGTTTTTAATTAGCAATAATCATGCCTTGGATAAACCTCATTGGCTACGATACTGCCACTGTGCAAAGCTAAAACATTATTATTTTTTCTATTTAATGCCTCTGCAATTTGAAAACTTTTGTGCATTCTTTTGGCAATATAGTTATTTACATAAGTCTAATAGAAATATCTCTCTTTATAGCAGAATACAATTGAAAACATTGGTTATATTACCAAGGCTTTGACTGAAATGTCGTATTTGAAAATATGCTTAAAATACCTGACTTCAAAGGTTCCTAGCCTTGCAGTGAGTAAATTAAAAATTGTCACTTCCTGGAAGACCCAGGAACCTTAAGACTGTCAGTAAAAATAAAGTCTGCCTTGGTTTGGTTTCTTAACCTCAAGAGGTTTTAAAATCTGAGGTTTATATGTGATCAGTATAGGAAAAAAGTTACATTTCCAATAAAGAGCTATAATACACCTGTTGTTAGATTGTAGCTCTGTTGTTTTTGCGTTCTTTTTATCTACCTGTAGACTAGATCCTAAATTCTTCTAGATTCCTCCAATCCAGCTGTCTTGTATAAAATTACTAAAAATGGGAGCTGTACTGTTTCTAAAGCCCTATCAACTGAAACTAGATAAATTTTAAGAAGCAAGTCTCATGCCTGATGTATGGGCCACATAAAGAATTCACCAAAATGTCTGATGCTTTAATCAGAGACATTCAGACTGCACACCAGGACAAGAAGTTGACATTTTTTTTAATGCCATAGATAGACTTTCCCAAGACAATGGGGCAAGACTCCATATGATGACACTCCTACCCCTCTTGATGTCTGTCTTTTTGGCTTGACAAAATAATGCTGTAATTAAATTTCACAATCAGTAACTGCTTTAAGTAACTTGACAAAACCTGAACTAAGAAAGTCTTTTTTTTTTGAGACAGAGTCTTGCTCTGTCACCAGGCTCCAGGCTGAAGTGCAATGGCATGATCTCGGCTCACTGCAACCTCTGCCTCCCGTGTTCAAGCAATGCTGCTGCCTCAGCTTCCCGAGTAGCTGAGACTACAGGCACGTGCCACCATGCCCAGCTAATTTTTTGTATTTTTTAGTAGAGACAGGGTTTCACCATGTTGGCCAGGATGGTCTTGACCTTGTGACCTTGTGACCTACCTGCCTTGTCCTCCCAAAGCGCTGGGATTACAGGAGTGAGAAAGCATTTTATTCTACCTAGTGAGTAATTTAGCAATATCTATAACACAACTTTTTATTCAAAATGTACTGGTGGTCCCTTCTGTAGAGTTGGCATTTTCTGCTTTAATTCAACCCAGTTCTAACATAGTGCTCAATGTAGCGCTACAACTAGTCTCACCCAGTATCCCCCATGGTCTTTTGATTTGTTTAGTTAGATGCCATCAGGCTTATGTTCTTGTTTCGAAACGATTGTACAAACTAAATTTATTATATTAATTATTTTCTTATGATTTTTAAGCCTTGTTTTTATTGCTTGTCTAATTTTTGGAAAGCCAACTCTCCCAACAGGTTAATGTTAGCTCAAAACTTTGAGATGATTGCTAATTTCCTATAGAACTGATAAGATGGAACTTCAGGCAAAGCTTCCCTGAGAAAATTTTCCCTTCTATCCTCTTTGTTACTCAAATGTAGCCCAGCTCCCTGACATAGATCCCCTGTATCTTACCCACAGTGTGGGATAGAGACAACCAGGACAGGTTTGTCCAGGCCCTGAGGGGCAATTAGGCCTAACCTCAAGATCATTGATTAGCTGTGCTTTCAGAGAAAGATCTTGATGAAAAGGGGAAATGTGAACGTTGATTATATAAAATTGTATCATTCTTTTCATACCCAACCAAGTCAGAGTTAAGGGACTGGGGGAAAAGCACTCAGGGCACATGGCAGCTGTTCTAATAATTTTCCACAAGCCTGGCTGCTTAAAATGGTCTGCTTTAATCCCAAGACTGGTTTTACCTAGTAGTTGCTGAAACAACCTGCCATATCTCTATGACTAGTTTTACTCACCATTGTTACTCACTCAGCTTGCCAGCTCGCCAAAACTTTATACTAGTGTCAATGAGCTTTCGTTAAAAACAATACATAACATTTCTCTTTCTAATAAAACTCCCAACATTCTCTTTATTATTAGAATAAACTTTATTATTTGAAGACCACCTGGTCATTATGTATGCCCTAAATTATAATTTTTGCTTCCCCAATAAAAAGTAAAATTTAGAAATTTATCCTTATGTTATTTTTGACTGTGACATTATTGCTATCTTCAATTTTATTAAGCTTTTCTTTTGTAGTGTTTAGTCTGCTGTTATTCTCATCCAGTTTATTTTTCATATAAAACACTGTAGCTTCCATCTCTAGATGGCTGATCTGGGTCATCAGAAATGATGATCACCACCTCCTTTTCTTTTTTTTTTGAGACGGAGTTTCACTCTTGTTACCCAGGCTGGAGTTCAATGGCGTGATCTCGGCTCACCACAACCTCCACCTCCTGGGCTCAGGCAGTTCTCCTGCCTCAGCCTCCTGAGTAGCTGGGATTACAGGCACGCACCACCATGCCCAGCTAATTTTTTGTATTTTTAGTAGAGATGGGGTTTCACCATGTTGACCAGGGTGGTCTCAATCTCTTGACCTCGTGATCCACCCACCTCGGCCTCCCGCAGTGCTGGGATTACAGGCTTGAGCCACCGTACCCAGCCGAACCTCCTTTTCTTTAAAGACTTACATTCTTTCCTTTTGTCCTTTTCTACTTCACTTCTGCCAGTGTTGCCTTCTTATATATCACATACATTATTATTTATAGTACAAAATACAAGAGAATCTTAAATAATTCATGTGCAGAACAGTTACAGATACAATAAAAATTCATGTGTGTTAAATGCAGAGTTTTGTTGTTATGAGGCTAATGAAAAATGATACTTTCATTTAGTCAATAAATAAGATATTTTAAAAAGTATCTTTCGTGTTTTTGCCTAAAATGTTCAGTTGTTCTTGTAGTTTTTTGAATTTATGACATGGATATAATAACCTTAAATTGTTTACTAATTCTGTCATCTCTGTTTCAGGGTTTTTTTTTCTCATTAGTCTTATTTTTCTATTTCTTTGCATATCTGGTATTTTATTGGATTCTAGACATTGTCAGTTTCACTTTTGAAAGCTAGATATTTTTGTATTCTTACAAATGTTTTTGAGTTTTTTCTGGCATGCAGTTAAGTAGCTTGTAAACAGTTTGTTATTTTCGTGTCTTGCTCTTAAACTTTGTTAGGTAGAATCAGAACAGTATTTAGTGTAGGGTTAGTTTTCCCCACTATTGAGGAAAGACCTTTCTTAGTACTCTACCCAGATGTCACATGTATCTTGAAGTTTTTCATTCTGATTCATGTCACTGTTCCGTGCCATATGAGCACTGAGCACTGTTACCTCTAATTTTTTAATGTGTCTTCCTTAACCTCAGATCATGTTGAGAACTTGATCACTGCATGGTTGTTACAAGAAAGCCTTCCTAGAACACAAGGAGTCCTCTCTGTGGAGCTGTTTTCCAGTAATTTGCCTTGCAAAGTAGCCATCTTATTACTCTGGACTCCCACATTTGCTTCTTTTTCTTAGGGATATAGCTAGGCACTCCATGTTTTCTTTGCAGGGAAGAAACTTTCTGTAAGCTATAAGCCAGGACAGTTGTAGGGCTTGGCTTGATTCTGTTTTACAGAAATGGCTATTAAGTGTCTTCAGAACTCTTGTTTCTTTATATTTTTGAATGGCTTTTTTAGGTGTTTCAAGCAGAAGAGTAAATTCATTCCCTGTTATTCTATCTTGTCTGTAGCCTTAGTTTTTGTTTCAGTGAAATGATTAGCCTATGACTTGGGAAGACTCACGTAAACCCTTATTTGAACTTATATTGAGAACTTCAATATTTTATTAGGCTTATTTTTGTACAGGCTTAATGTAGTTTACTAAGTGCATAAGGAGTATAGTAAATAATATAGAAAGGAGTAATAGTAAAACACATTTCTGAAGGAATCAATGTAAGTCTGTGTTTTTGTTTTTGAGATGGAGTTTCATTCTTGTTGCCTAGTCTGGAATGGAATGTTGTGATCTTGGTTCATTGCAACCTCTGCCTCCTGGGTTCAAATGGTTCTCCTGCCTCAGTCTCCAAGTAGCTGGGATTACAGGTGCCTGCCACCATGCCCAGCTGATTTTTATATTTTTAGCGGAGACACAGTTTCACCATGCTGGTCAGGCTGATCTTGAACTCCTGACTTCAGGTGATCCACCTAGCTTGGCCTCCCAAAGTGCTGGGATTACAGATGTGAGCCACTGTGCCTGGCTAGAAGTTTTTTTTTTTA
The DNA here is from genome assembly GCF_049354715.1 of Callithrix jacchus. Classification (NCBI taxonomy): domain Eukaryota; kingdom Metazoa; phylum Chordata; class Mammalia; order Primates; family Cebidae; genus Callithrix; species Callithrix jacchus. The sequence goes on along the minus strand of NC_133518.1, from coordinate 14,265,822 downwards.
AACCTCATCCTAGGCTCCATAGGCATGGAAACTTTTTTTAATGTAATGGGATAATTTTAAGGAATATTTAAACTGATTCTCTTATCAAAATTAAGACATTCATATCAAACACAACTTGTGACGTGAGTTGTGTTTGTTGCAGTTTTAGTGTTCTAAGTTTTAAAAATAACTATTTTTCAGGCATATTAATGAGGATAAGAGAAAAACAGAAGCTCAAAAGCAAATTTTTGATGTTGTTTATGAAGTAGATGGATGCCCAGTAAGTATTCTCCTTTAACAATTATGAATTTATCTTCTCTTTGTTAATGAGGTTCTGTGGTTTTAATATAAATAATATCTTGGCACTACTTTCTTTTACATGACAACTTCTTAAAAGTTACTTGATACCAAGTGATTTCTCTTGTTATATTTTCAACCTATGCAGGCGAATCTTTTATCTTCTCACCGAAGCTTAGTACAACGGGTTGAAACAATTTCTCTAGGTGAGCACCCCTGTGACAGAGGAGAACAAGTAACGCTATTCCTCTTCAATGATTGCCTAGAGGTAAAGATGTACTTCACATAGCATAATAATACTTCTGAATTTTGTAACTTCCCTGAATATTTAAAACCAAGCTTTAATTGAAGTATAATGTTGAATTTTAAAGAACTCAAATAATAATTTCTTTAAAAAATTGAGGACAATTGATGATTTAATACTGTTAATAGAATGCTTTTAGAAGAAGGTGTAATATTAAGAAGCATGATAAATTTTCATGACTTCAAATCTAAGTTAAAATGAAAATTTATTTCCATGGAAATAAATGCTTAGGTCAAGAATTCTGAGAACTTCTTGTTTTTATGTGTATTTATTCAAGATTCATAAAATAATTCCGAGATTTTTGAAATTTAAGTAGATTTTTTTCAGTAATGATGAGGTTGTATTTTGTTGAAGAGGGAGATCACTTGATAATTTACTATCATGAATTCTTTATGATTCCTCAATTCTTCTTAAATCAGCAGGTTTTAGAGTAAATGAGGAGTCAGATGGGGTATAATGAATCTAATTCTAAAATTTTTACGTTCATATTAGATTTTCTTTTTATATTACAGGCAAATTGAATAGTGTGTGTTTTTTTAACTCGTTCATCTTTCTAATATGTATTTTAAAACAACAGTAGTGAGGGATAAAAAGAAGTGCAGTGACCAGGCGCAGTGGCTCACGCCTATAATCCCAGAACTTTGGGAGGCCGAGGCAGGTGGATCACGAGGTCAAGAGATCGAGACCATCCTGGTCAACATGGTGAAACCCCATCTCTACTAAAAATACAAAAAATTAGCTGGGCATGGTGGTGCACACCTGTAGTTCCAGCTACTCAGGAAGCTGAGGCAGGCGAATTGCTTGAACCCAGGAGGCGGAGGTTATGGTGAGCCGAGATCGTGCCATTGCATTCCAGTCTGGGTGACAGCAGAGAAACTCCGCCCCCCACCCCCAAAAAAGTGCAGATTTCCTTCATCTCAGAAGAGAAAAATGTTCATTTTGATCAAACAGACATTAATAAGACTCATTTGACTTTTCTGTTACTGGAAACTTTGTTACCTTCATCGAAATGATTAGAGTTTCCTTTTTCTTTTCTCTCTTTATTTTTTGAGACAGGTTCTCACTCTCATTGCCTAGGTTGGTGTTCAGTGGCAAGACCACAGCTCATTGCAGCCTTGACTTCCTGGGCTCAGGTGATTCTTTTACCCAACATCCCAAGTAGCTGGGACTATAGGCACTCACCTCCACGTCCAGCTAATTATTTTTAGCAGAGATTGGTTTTGTCATGTTGCCCAGGCTGGTTTCGAACTCCTGGACTCAAACAGTCTACTCACCTCAGCCTCCCAAAGTGTTGGGATTACAGGTGTGAGCCACCGCACCTGCCTCCTTTTTTTTTTTTAATGTCATATGCTTTCTGTTTGTCATTTCCTACTTCACTTCTATCAAAGTGTTGCCTTCTTATATATCACATCCATTATTATTTATAGTATAAAATACAAGAGAATCTCAACAGTTCATGTGCAGAACAGTTACAGGTACAATAAAATCTCACCAAAAATTCACTTTTGTTAAATGCAGAGTTTTGTTGTTACGAGGCTAAATGAAAAATGATACTTTTCTTTGGTCAATCATGTTACAAAGAGCCCAAAAATAAAACTATACACCATTGACCATATTCTGAAGTGAGAAACTGAAAAAATCATGAGGCAGATAATTCTCAACTACCTGTTTCCCTCATAAAGACGACTTTAGCCTGCCCTGATTGAGAACAGAGGCTAGGCGGAGTCAATTTTCAATTATATGATATCTGGCTTCTCATTGTCATGGGGCTTTACTGTATATAGTTTCTCTGTATTTTATTTGTTTGCTTCTATTAAAGCTTTTATAGGTTTTTCCTGTTAGAGTCCCTAGGTTAGCTTGCTTTATTCATCAAATAGGTTAGATTATCTCTATTTCTTTGCTAATCCATTCTGGTTTTTAGCCCGTATTCCTGACAAAGCTGTGGCTTACATTTTTTTTTATCTTATGTTCCCTCCGGATTCCTTGAAGTCTTCTGTGATTGGTTCCTTGACTTGCCATGTACTTTAATTTCTGGTATTGATCATTTCCTGTAGCTACCAAGTCCCTGGCTTCTCATTTCCTTTACCTTCTTGAATCTATTGACTTTTTGTTTTATCTCTTTTAGCTTCTCTTAGAATCACTTCAACAAAAACTGCTTTATTTATAACATTAAATTTGGTCTTCAGAATTCATAATAAATGAAAAGAAAAGAAAAACCTGTAATCCTAAATAAACTGTTATTCTTTAGCTTATTTGTTTAGGAAAAATAAACAAAAGTCTTAGGAAATTGGGAATGGAAATTATGGTACATTCTTAACTTGATAAAAACCTATAGCCGGCATCATATTTAATAATAAGAGTTAGAAACATTCAAAATGGGTAAAATCTATGTTTTCTTAAGAACAGGTTATTGTATACTGAATCTAAACTAATTTTAGATTTAAGGATATGTTTAACTTTTAAATGTTTTATTCGTATTTTAAGGGTTTTTTTTAAAACACTGATGTACTAGCATTTGTCATCAAATTAACACTTGCAATTGTTTTTCCTTTTTAAAAATAAAGCTTAAAATCATTTAATTATTTTCCTTAGTCAACTATTCCTCTTCTCCTGAATTCAAGGCCTTTTATTTAAGATTCCGTTATTCCTTGATCCTATCACTTCTCATCATGCTTCTAGTTCTTTCATACCTCTTGGACCTTTTGCAAAATATCCCTTGGCCTGTTTTCCTGACTTTTGAATTCTTACATAAACATGAACATTTCTGCTACACAATTACATGTTTGACTTTTGTTACATAGTAACTCTGCTTCTTATAACAACTCTGTAATGAATAATAACTAAATGAGTTACATATAGATCTGTGTGATAAGTGCTATTTTATTTTTTAAGTATTTGGTCCTTATTTTTATTCATTTTATTGACTGTTACCTTATTTTCTATAACCAGATAGCAAGAAAACGGCACAAGGTTATTGGCACATTTAGGAGTCCTCATGGCCAAACCCGACCCCCAGCTTCTCTGAAGCATATTCACCTAATGCCTCTTTCTCAGATTAAGAAGGTACTGGACATAAGAGAGACAGAAGGTATGCTGGTTGGATAAATTCTTGGTTGTAGAAAAATAGTTTGTATTCATTGTAGGTTTGATTTACTCCATTATGGCTTTTTTCAGTTGGTAAATTATCTTGTTTGTTTGTTTATTTATTTATTTATTTTGGTAAATTATCTTTAAATATAGTTGATCAGACTGCTAAAGTAATTGTTCTTGCACCTGTATCTTAACTCCATCTCTAGGAATAGAATTGACTTTTTTTTTTTTTTTGAGACGGAGTTTTGCTCTTGTTACCCAGGCTGGAGTGCAATGGCGTGATCTCGGCTCACCACAACCTCCACCTCCTGGGTTCAGGCAATTCTCCTGCCTCAGCCTCCTGAGTAGCTGGGATTACAGGCATACACCACCATGCCCAGCTAATTTTTTTTTTTTTGCATTTTTAGTAGAGACGGGGTTTCACCATTGTTAACCAGGCGTAAACTTGGGTGGATCTCTTGACCTCGTGATCCACCCGTCTTGGACTTCCAAAGTGCTGGGATTACAAGCTTGAGCCACCGCACCCGGCCTTGACTTTTTGTTTTTTTAAGATGAAAGTACTATCTCGACCTATAGGATACCCTCATCTTTTAAAGGTCAAAGAGCTTTTAAATGGCTATGTATTAAAATAGCACCCTAGCCTAGCCTATTCCCACACCAAAACTTATTTATTTGGTTCCTTCAGAATACAAAATAACGAGTCTTTTACCTGCACCCCCTGTCTTAACACTTTCATTGTTGCCAAGAGATGCGTTTTTATGGCTATGCTTAAGGTATGGATCAGGAATAGATGCGAGTGCAATAAATAAACCCAGAGTAACTGGTAGAGTTAATATGGGGTCATATGGTGTATTAAGGAACATTTTACTCTATATTTTGATAGTATTAGAGAGCAGGTTCTCTGAATGCCTGAAATGGCTGAAAATTTATACCTACCTACAACAGTGTCATCTGTTTGACACCTTGTGGTATATGTGCATGGCCATATTTTGGATGTTAGGCATGTGTTTTTACAATATTAGCTCTTGCCATTATCAATTCCTCTAATAGTGAAAGGTTTCAGTTCATGAGAAATTATTTATTTTGTTTTATAAGAAACAATTTTTTTTTTAAATGAAGTCTTACTCTGTTGCCCAGTCTGGAGTGTAGTGGCGTAATCTTGGTTCACGGAAGCCCCGCTCTGGATTCTCCTGCCTCAGCCTTCTGAGTAGCTGGGATTACAGGTGTATGTTGTCATGCCCGGCTAATTTTTTGTATCTTTAGTAGAGATCAACCATGTTGGCCAGGCTGATCTCTAATTCCTGACCTCAAGTGATGCTCCTACTTGGGCCTCCCAAAGTGCTGGGATTATAAGCATGAGCCACCATGCTCAGCCAAGAAATGATTCTTTTTTTTTTTTTGAGATGGGGTCTCCTTCTGTCACCAGGCTGGAGTACAGTGGCACAATATTGGCCCACTACAATCTCTGCCTCCTGTGTTCACGCGATTCTCTTGTCTCAGCCTCCCGAATACCTGGGATTACAGGCATGCACCACCACACCTAGCTAATTTTTGCATTTTTGTATTTTTAGTAGAGAGGGGTGTCACTATGTTGGCCAGGATGGTCTCGATCTCCTGACCTCATGGATCTGCCCACCTCGGCCTCCCAAAGTGCTAGGCGTGAGCCACTGTACCTGGCCAAGAAATGATTCTTAAAGAAAACTTGAACAGCAACTTATTGGTCTTTTCACTTAGTTGTCAAACTCTGGATTAATTAAAGGTTACATAGTATTGTTGTCCCTTGGTGTATCCATGGGGACTGGCTCCTGGTTCTCCCTTGGTTACCAAAGTCCAGGATGCTCAATTGAATTGCATAGTGTTTGCATATAACCTATACATATCTTCCCATATACTGTAAGTCATCTCTAGGTTACTTATAGTACCTACACAATGTAAATACTGTGCAAACAGTTGTTTTACTATATTGTTTAGGGAATGATGACAAGAATAAAAAGTCTATACATGTTCATACAGATACAATTTTTTTCTACTATATTTGGTCCACAAATGTTTAACCCACAGATACGGAAGACTGACTACATACTTGTTTTTAAAATCTTCAATTTTGGATTTTAATTATGGCAGACTTTGTTTAAAATAGGTTGTATTTTAGCATCAACTTTTGTAACACTTTTAGTATTTGGAAATTTAATTTCTTCGAACATGATTTAAATTGAGTAATTGAATTCTTACAACTTGAATTCTAGAATTCTAAGAAATGTTATAATTCAGTTTTTTTCTTTACTTAAATTTTATCATAGAAAATATTAAATGACGTGGAAAATATAATTCCTTATATGGTATACTATATTGTCTGTCAGTGCTTCAACTTAGTATGGTGATGTTCTTTGTCATTAAAAATAGAGGGTAGGAGGAAAGTGGACAAAAGATAGTTTCATTGGAATTTCATTGCTCTGAGAGAACTAAACTTGCATACAACTGTCATTTTCCAAGGAGTGACACTTTATGTTTTTGGTTATTCTGGAACCCTAGATTGCCATAATGCTTTTGCCTTGCTTGTGAGACCACCAACAGAGCAGGCAAATGTACTACTCAGTTTCCAGATGACATCAGATGAACTTCCAAAAGAAAACTGGCTAAAGATGCTGTGTCGACATGTAGCCAACACCATTTGTAAAGCAGATGCTGTAAGTTCTTAAAAAAAAACAGTATTATAATGAAATGAAATGAAAGTTTCATGACAATGCATTTAGACTAAGACTGTACATTTTTCATGACTTGTTTATTATGAATGGAGAGTTTTGGTTTTGCGTATATTAAAAAAACTGGTTTAATAAGTTGTTTTGGAAAATATATAATGTAGATACATGAAACATTATTTGAGTTCCTGGCTTACATATGTTAGGCCCTCATAGTCTGGCAGCCCCTGTGGCTCTGATTCAGTGAAGCTTGTGGGATTTCTTTTAATGTACGCTGTGGTTTTCTTTGGTGCTCTTAGACATGGCTATGAAATAGACAGTATTCTGGTTTTGTTTTATTTTTGGGGGGTGGGAGGGATGGAGTCGCTGTATTGCCCAGACTGGAGTGCAGTGGTGTGATCTTGGCTCACTGCAACCCGTACCTCCTAGGTTCAAGTGATTTTCCTGCATTAGCCTTCCATGTAGCTGGGACTACAGGCACACCCTCCATGCCTGGTTAAATTTTTAAATTTTAGTAGAGAGGGGTTTCACTGTGTTGCTGCCCAGACTGGTCTTTAACTCCTGAACTCGGGCAATCTGCTCACCTTGGCCTTCCAAAGTGCTAGGGTTATAGCTGTAAGCCACCACATCTGGCCAAAAAAAAAAAAAATCTTATTAAGCAATAGATAGCTAGTAGCATGTTGCCAATCTGTTTTCTCATGCGAACCTCTTAAAATCAAATGCCATTCTAAGTATATAATTATCATTGTACTATACAGATTAAAGTGAAAATCGATGAGAGAATAAAAATGTTGACATTAAATGACATGCCTGAATCAGATATCCTTTCCTTGGATGAAATCTAGGTTCCTGAAAGATAATTTGATTTCTTTTTCTCTCTATATATGAGAGAGAGAGAGAGAGACATGTGATAGATATAGACCCCCTTACTCTTTGCACAAATGACATAGATTGAAGAGAATGTGCTGATACAGTAAATGACCCTTTACAGTACAATGGTACTGTAACTGAGATTGCGTTGGGTGTTTCTGTGGGAATGAAGCATGTAATCATAGTGAAGTGTGAAACCTTGGAAGACATTATGTGGTTTATAAAGTTAAGTATTCATTGATGAAAACCTCCTTCCAAAGTGTTTAGAACAATAATCAGACTCTGTGTGTGTGTGTGTGTGTGTGTGTGTGTGTGTGTGCGCGCGCGCGCGCGCGTGCATGTGTGTTTTAGATTTCTATGAGCCAAGAATATGTTCTTATAAATAAAAAATTGTTGCACAAAAGATTGAGACAGGGAAATACAATGCTAGCACATACAATAGAATGCTAGCTAGAAAAATGATGGAGACCACTTTCGTTACAAATCTTACAAAACTGCTGATTATACGATTTTTTTTTCTAGCTAGCCACGTATAAAATGGTTTTCTTTACCTGTACTAATTCCTTATTGCAGAAATTACTCCTGCTCTTACCAGAATGTCAGACTAGATAGCTTATAGAGTCCTTTCCAAACTTATAACCCTAATACTGAAATGTAATGTTAATAGAAAATGTTTCTTACAATATAACCTTTTGAATTACTAACCACATGATGGCTAATAATACTAGAACTGAAATATAAATAACATAGGAAAAAATTTATAAAGTAAAATTAACCACAAGATGGCAGCAGATGTTTAACTATGTTCTGACTTACGCTTACACCACAAAATTCTTTAAATCTGTTGAAATTTTGTTCTTAAGAAATACATTTGTAAATTCAGATACTTAGTGACTTTAGTTGAGCCCTTTTTTGCATTTAAAATTCTACATATAGTAAATTTTTATCAAGCCCTGAGTCAGTGTCTTGAGAAAATTTTTCCATGTTGAAGACATGTTTCTACATACGTATATGTATACAAAAGATGTGAGAAGATATAAAAATCTCTGCTTCTTTGCATTAGTAGTTTTGTTTTTGGTACCCTGTATATATATTTTTGGTACCCTAAGTAACTTGAGCTTTCTTAATTAAAAGAGTAAAATAAGCACAACTATTTTATTCTATACCGTTTCATTTGTCACATCCACTCTTTAATGACGTAAGTATTAAAATTATCAGGCTGAAAGAAAACTTAATCTGATGCCATTAAGTTTAAATCTAAGGCCAAGAGCATGACTAATTCTTGGTCAAACCATCTTAATAGTTTTTCTTCCCTTGGATATCATGTTCCATATTTTGTTATTTCAGAATCTAAAGATTAAAGTTTAAATCTATTGAAGATCTTATGAATCAGAATCCTTATGTATGTATTTTTGGTCTTTTGCCAACATGTAACCTTTAATTGCATGGTCTGTACTCTAGCATTCGTATATTGCCAAAGATAAGCTCGTAGCCTTGCAGAAGCCATTATAGATTTCTAACCTCTAATGTCAGAAGTATAATTTTATTAATAAATAAATTTAAGCAATGATGTCTTTTCCCCAAGTTTGGTTAGTTTAAAAGTAACTTGATAATTAAACGCCATGTGCTACAATTTAGTACTTTTGCTACTAACTTTATATTTCTTTTGAAATTTGCAAAACATATCCTACATCTTGGTCAAATCACCATTGGCTATTTAGGAGTTGCAATCTTCATTCTAAGTTTTTAAACCTGTAAGTAGAATTTCTAACTGCATGAGGAGTAATAGACCAACAGTTGGCCACATATTAAAAGAGTTTATGCTTGTGAGCCAATAATATTTATAATGAAGTTAATATGATTTGTATTTAAAACTATAATTTTTCTTCCATTGATTAGGCATACATAGTTGTTAGTATAAATGTCTATTACGGGTACCACTTTAATTTGGCCAAATCAGAAGCTCTAAGCTATAGGCATGATTACAGTTTGAGGAAAATACTGAGGCAACAGGCTAGAGGGAGGGATCACATGATTGTAGATAGCATTTGAAGACTAGGGTAACAGGAGAGCTTAAGGAAAGGAAAGAAGTGTCTGATAACTCACAAGTAGACAGGTTAACTGGCTTAAGATGTCAAATGCTAGAAAGTTTCCTGTGAATTAACACCCATGAACAGGATTTCAAAATCTGTAGCTGAGGCTTAGTTTCTCCTGAAATTAATATTATATATCTCAGTGGGAAAGATCGACTACTACTTTTTAATTTTGAACTCAGCAGGTCTGTCTCCAGGTACATGTGAATTTGGAGTTGATTGAAAAACTCCTGTCCTTCCAAAGCTTTAATGCTTGACATACTTTGAATAAGTCATAAAATGTTTTTGGAATTATATTGTGTGTTATTAAAAATGAGTGTTCTGAAGTGCAGCAGAACTTAAAAGTAAATAAAAATGGGTTTTGGGTAATTTATAAATTTCACTTTTTTTTTTTTAATTTTATTTGTTAGTCCTTGTCCTAGTACATATTTTATTTTAGAAATTTGGAGAAAGAGACTAAAAAGCAGAAAGATTTTTCTTTTTTTTTTTTAAAGAGAGAATGAGAATTAATGAAAAAGAATGAATAACAAAGAAACCTAGGACTACTGAAGATAAGTTTCCCCTACTTTGCACTTTTGCCTATGGTTCACCCTATTTACCTTTTTTGGTGTGGACAGCACTAAAGGAAGTACTTCAATATTTATATCTTAGCAAAAATAATAGATTTTATTATATTCTTAGCCACTAGTGAACTACCTGTATGTTTTATGCTTTCAGATATTCTGAACCCAGAATCTTCTAGAAAGTTAAAAAATCTTATATCTATCTTCCCCTCCCCTAAGTCAGAAGCAGTGTATTATTAGTTCATTGAGAGAAAACATGAAGCCGTTGGCTCCATTTTTGGTTCATCAGTGGTTATTAATACTTAGTTGTAGTTAACAACAGAAAAAAATCAAGAGGCTCCTTTATTAGCATTTGCTAAGAATTTAAATTTCAGTGGCCTTCAAATTAAACACACTTGGAGGTTAGTTTCATCACATATAAAAATTGATACATTTTGCATCTAAATATTTAAAGAGTAAATTTAAGTTACCAATATTTAGTTTAATAGTCATGCTATGGTTTTTACCATCTATTAAACTGAAAGATAATATTTGCACATATAAGAAAAAAAATTACATATATAACAGTATACTGCAGTAAAATATGTCTCACACCCCTGTCTGGCTAATCTGTCTTGCCAGGAGTATGACTTTTGATACTTTCTAGAAAATATAAGCCTAGACATATGTACATTCTTCAAAAATGTATTTCTTTTTTTTTTTTCTTTTTTTGGAGACAGAGTCTTGCTCTGTTACCCAAGCTGGTGAGCAGTGGCCCACTGCAACCTCCGCTTCTGGGTTCAAGCAATTCTCATGCTTTAGCCTCTTGAATAGCTGGGATTGCAGACGTGTGCCACCATGCCCATCTAATTTTTGTATTCTTAGTAGAGACAGGGTTTCGTCATGTTGGCCAGGCTGAATTCCTGGCTTCAAGTGATCTGGCCTCCTAGGGGCCTCTCAAACTGCTGAGATCACAGATGTGAGCCACCATGCCTGGTCAAAAATGTATTATTTATTAGATTTATTCCTAAGTAGTTTTCTCTTTAGAATGCAGTCATAAATGGATATTTTACCTGTTTATAAGCTGTTTTGTAAATAGGTGACTCTTAGGTATATGTGTTATTTTGTAACCAGTCACAAGTTAATAAATGGTTTTTAGTTACTTTCCAGCTAATTTTATTGAATCAGCTTTCATTTTAAAAGAGGTCATAAGTTTACCAATTCAAAGGAACATTGATAAGTTACTTTATCATTTAAAAATAAAACACAACAGAAGAATATACTTATTTTTATTTTTAATTATTTTATTTTATTTTATTTTTTTAATTTATTTCTTTTTTTTCTAGTTCAATTTTTTTTTTTTTAATTTTTTATTGGATTTTAGGTTTTGGGGTACATGATCAGAGCATGCAAGACAGTTGCGTAGGTACACACATGGCAGTGTGCTTTGCTTTTCTTCTCCCCTTCACCCACATTTGGCATTTCTCCCCAGGCTATCCCTCCCCACTTCCCCCTCCCACTGTCCCTCCCCTTTTCCCCCCAACAGACCCCAGTGTTTAGTACTCCCCTTTCTGTGTCCATGTGTTCTCATTTTTCATCACCCACCTATGAGTGAGAATATGCGGTGTTTCATTTTCTGTTCTTGTGTCAGTTTGCTGAGGATGATGTTCTCCATATTCATCCATGTCCCTACAAACGCCACAAACTCATCATTTCTGATTGCTGCATAATATTCCATGGTGTATATGTGCCACATTTTTCCAATCCAGTCTATTATCAATGGGCATTTGGGTTGATTCCAGGTCTTTGCTATTGTAAACAGTGCTGCAGTGAACATTCGTGTACATGTGTCCTTATAGTAGAACAATTTATAGTCTTTTGGATATATACCCAGTAATGGGATTGCTGGGTCAAATGGAATTTCTATTTCTAAGGCCTTGAGGAATCGCCACACTGTCTTCCACAATGGTTGAACTAATTTACACTCCCACCAACAGTGTAAAAGTGTTCCTTTTTGTCCACATCCTCTCCAGCATCTGTTGTCTCCAGATTTTTTAATGATCGCCATTCTAACTGGCGTGAGATGGTATCTCAATGTGGTTTTGATTTGCATCTCTCTGATGACCAGTGACGATGAGCATTTTTTCATATGATTGTTGGCCTCATATATGTCTTCTTTCGTAAAGTATCTGTTCATATCCTTTGCCCACTTTTGAATGGGCTTGTTTGTTTTTTTCCTGTAAATCTGTTTGAGTTCTTTGTAAATTCTGGATATCAGCCCTTTGTCAGATGGGTAGACTGCGAAAATTTTTTCCCATTCTGTTGGTTGCCAATCCACTCTAGTGACTGTTTCTTTTGCCGTGCAGAAGCTGTGGAGTTTGATTAGGTCCCATTTGTCTATTTTGGCTTTTGTTGCCAATGCTTTTGGTGTTTTGTTCATGAAGTCCTTGCCTACTCCTATGTCCTGGATAGTTTTGCCTAGATTTCCTTCTAGGGTTTTTATGGTGCCAGGTCTTATGTTTAAGTCTTTAATCCATCTGGAGTTAATTTTAGTGTAAGGTGTCAGGAAGGGGTCCAGTTTCTGCTTTCTGCACATGGCTAGCCAGTTTTCCCAACACCATTTGTTAAACATGGAATCCTTGCCCCATTGCTTGTTTTTGTCAGGTCTATCAAAGATTGTATAGTTGTATTTATGTTGTGTTGCCTCCGGTGCCTCTGTTTTGTTCCATTGGTCTATATCTCTGTTTTAGTACCAGTACCATGCTGTTTTGAGTTTGAAATCCGGTAGTGTGATGCCCCCCGCTGTGTTCTTTTTGCTTAGAATTGACTTGGCTATGCGGGCTCTCTTTTGGTTCCATATGAAGTTCACGGTGGTTTCTTCCAGTTCTGTGAAGAAAGTCAATGGTAGCTTGATGGGGATAGCGTTGATTCTGTAAATTATTTTGGGCAGTATAGCCATTTTCACGATATTAATTCTTCCTAACCATGAACATGGAATGTTTCTCCATTTGTTTGTGTCCTCTCTGATTTTGTTGAGCAGTGGTTTGTAGTTCTCCTTGAAAAGGTCCCTTACATTCCTTGTGAGTTGTATTCCAAGGTATTTTATTCTTTTTGTAGCAATTGCGAATGGCAGTTCGCTCTTGATTTGGCTTTCTTTAAGTCTGTTATTGGTGTAGACGAATGCTTGTGATTTTTGCACATTGATTTTATATCCTGAGACTTTGCTAAAGTTGCTTATCAGTTTCAGGAGTTTTTGGGCTGAGGCAATGGGGTCTTCTAGGTATACTATCATGTCGTCTGCAAATAGAGACAGTTTGGCTTCCACCTTTCCTATTTGAATACCCTTTATTTCTTTTTCTTGCCTGATTGCTCTGGCTAGAACTTCCAGTACTATATTGAATAGGAGTGGTGAAAGAGGGCATCCTGGTCTAGTGCCAGATTTCAAAGGGAATGCTTCCAGTTTTTGCCCATTCAGTATGATATTGGCTGTTGGTTTGTCATAAATAGCTTTTATTACTTTGAGATACGTTCCATCGATACCGAGTTTATTGAGGGTTTTTAGCATAAAGGGCTGTTGAATTTTGTCAAATGCCTTCTCTGCGTCAATTGAGATAATCATGTGGTTTTTGTTTTTGGTTCTGTTTATGTGGTGAATTACGTTGATAGACTTGCGTATGTTGAACCAGCCTTGCATCCCCGGGATGAATCCTACTTGATCATGATGAATAAGTTTTTTGATTTGCTGTTGCAATCGGCTTGCCAATATTTTATTGAAGATTTTTGCATCTATGTTCATCATGGATATTGGCCTGAAGTTTTCTTTTCTTGTTGGGTCTCTGCCGGGTTTTGGTATCAGAATGATGTTGGTCTCATAAAATGATTTGGGAGGGATTCCCTCTTTTTGGATTGTTTGAAATAGTTTTAGAAGGAATGGTACCAGCTCCTCCTTGTGTGTCTGGTAGAATTCGGCTGTGAACCCGTCTGGACCTGGGCTTTTTTTGTGTGGTGGGCTCTTAATTGCTGCCTCGACTTCTGACCTTGTTATTGGTCTATTCATAGTTTCAGCTTCCTCCTGGGTTAGGCTTGGGAGGACACAGGAGTCCAGCAATTTATCCATTTCTTCCAGGTTTACTAGTTTATGCGCATAGAGTTGTTTGTAATATTCTCTGATGATGGTTTGAATTTCTGTGGAATCTGTGGTGATTTCCCCTTTATCATTTTTTATTGCATCTATTTGGTTGTTCTCTCTTTTATTTTTAATCAATCTGGCTAGTGGTCTGTCTATTTTGTTGATCTTTCCAAAAAACCAGCTCTTGGATTTATTGATTTTTTGAAGGGTTTTTCGTGTCTCAATCTCCTTCAGTTCAGCTCTGATCTTAGTTATTTCTTGTCTTCTGCTGGGTTTTGAGTTTTTTTGATCTTGCTCCTCTAGCTCTTTGAGTTTTGACGATAGGGTGTCAATTTTGGATCTCTCCATTCTCCTCATATGGGCACTTATTGCTATATACTTTCCTCTAGAGACTGCTTTAAATGTGTCCCAGAGGTTCTGGCACGTTGTGTCTTCGTTCTCATTGGTTTCGAAGAACTTCTTTATTTCTGCCTTCATTTCATTGTTTACCCAGTCAACATTCAAGAGCCAGTTGTTCAGTTTCCATGAAGCTGTACGGTTCTGGGTCGGTTTCTGAATTCTGAGTTCTAACTTGATTGCACTATGGTCTGAGAGGCTGTTTGTTATGATTTCAGTTGTTTTGCATTTGTTGAACAGTGCTTTACTTCCAATTATGTGGTCAATTTTAGAGTAGGTGTGATGTGGTGCTGAGAAGAATGTGTATTCTGTGGATTTGGGGTGGAGAGTTCTGTAAATGTCTATCAGGTTTGCTTGCTTCAGGTCTGAGTTCAAGCCCTGGATATCCTTGTCGATTTTCTGTCTGGTTGATCTGTCTAGTATTGACAGTGGAGTGTTAAAGTCTCCCACTATTATTGTGTGGGAGTCTAAGTCCTTTTCCTTTTATTAAGAACTTGCCTTATGTATCTGGGTGCTTCTGCATTGGGTCCATATATGTTTAGGATCGTTAGCTCTTCTTGTTGTATCGATCCTTTTACCATTATGTAATGGCCTTCTTTGTCTCTTTTGATCTTTGTTGCTTTAAAGTCTATTTTATCAGAGATGAGAATTGCAACTCCTGCTTTTTTTTGCTTTCCATTTGCTTGGTAAATCTTCCTCCATCCCTTTATTTTGAGCCTTTGTGTATCCTTGCATGTGAGATGGGTTTCCTGTATACAGCACACTGATGGGTTTTGGATTTTTATCCAATTTGCCAGTCTGTGTCTTTTGATTGGTGCATTTAGTCCATTTACATTTAGGGTTAATATTGTTATGTGTGAATTTGATACTGCCATTTTGATGCTAAGTGGCTGTTTTGCCTGTTAGTTGTTGTAGATTCTTCATTAAGTTGATGCTCTTTAGCATTCAGTGTGATTTTGGAATGGCTGGTACTGGTTGATCCTTTCTATGTGTAGTGCCTCTTTCAGGAGCTCTTGTAAAGCAGGCCTGGTGGTGACAAAATCTCTGAGTACTTGCTTGTTCGCAAAGGATTTTATTTTTCCTTCACTTCTGAAGCTCAGTTTGGCTGGATATGAAATTCTGGGTTGAAAGTTCTTTTCTTTAAGAATGTTGACTATTGGCCCCCACTCTCTTCTGGCTTGTAGTGTTTCTGCCGAGAGATCTGCTGTGAGTCTGATGGGCTTCCCTTTGTGGGTGACCCAACCTTTCTCTCTGGCTGCCCTTAGTATTCTCTCCTTTATTTCAACCCTGTTGAATCTGACGATTATGTGCCTTGGGGTTGCTCTTCTTGCAGAATATCTTTGTGGTGTTCTCTGTATTTCCTGCAATTGAGTGTTGGCCTGTCTTGCTAGGTGGGGGAAATTTTCCTGGATGATGTCCTGAAGAGTATTTTCCAGCTTGGATTCATTCTCTTCGTCCCCTTCTGGTACACCTATCAAACGTAGGTTAGGTCTTTTCACATAGTCCCACATTTCTTGGAGACTTTGTTCATTCCTTTTTGCGCTTTTTTCTCTAATCTTGGTTTCTCGTTTTATTTCATTGAGTTGGTCTTCGACTTCTGATATTCTTTCTTCTGCTTGGTCAATTCGGCTATTGAAACTTGTGCATGCTTCGCGAAGTTCTCGTATTGTGTTTTTCAGCTCCTTTAATTCATTCATATTCCTCTCTAAGTTATCCATTCTTGTTATCATTTCCTCGAATCTTTTTTCAAATCTTTTTTCAAGGTTCTTAGTTTCTTTGCATTGATTTAATACATGATCTTTTAGCTCACAAAAGTTTCTCATTATCCATCTTCTGAAGTCTAATTCCGTCATTTCGTCAGAGTCATTCTTCGTCCAGCTTTGTTCCCTTGCTGGTGAGGAGTTTTGGTCCTTTCTAGGAGGCGAGGTGTTCTGGTTTCGGGTGTTTTCCTCCTTTTTGCGCTGGTTTCTTCCCATTTTTGTGGATTTGTCCGCTGGTCGTCTGCATAGTTGCTGACTTTTCGATTGGGTCTCTGAGTGGACACCCAGAATGTTGATGATGGAGTATTTCTGTTGCTTGGTTTTCCTTCTACCAGTCTAGCCCCTTCGCTGTACGACTGCTGAGGTCCGCTCCAGACCCTGCTTGTCTGTGGTGCACCTCTAGCAGCTGTGGCACAGCGAGGGATGCTACCAGTTTCTTTTTCTGCTATCTTTGTCCCAGGATGATGCCTGCCAAATGTCAGTCTTTTGGATATAGAGGGGTCAGGGAGCTGCTTGAGGAGACAGTTTGTATTTTATAGGAGCTTAATTGCTGAGCTGTGAGCTCTGTTGTTCATTCAGGGCTGTTAGGCTGCTATGTTTGATTCTGCTGCAACAGAGCTCATTAAAAAATCCCTTTTTTTTCTCAAATGCTCTGTGTTGAGGGGTTTGGGCTTTATTTTTGGATGTCCGTTGAGGTCCTGCCCAGCTAGGACGCAGACTAGCCACTGTTTGCCTGCCAAGGCTCCGCCCTGCTGTTGTGAGGCTCGCCCTGGCTCTGCTGTTCTGCTGTTCTCCGCCACGCCCTGTGGCGGAGTCTCTGTTGTAGCGGGTTGCCTCGGCAGCGGCAGGCTGCGTCAGCAGTGGGCGTGTATCTCAGTAGGGACAGGTTGCCTCGGCAACGGCTGGCTGCGTCAGCAATGGGCGTGTATCTCAGTTGGGGCGGTTGCCTTGGTAATGGTGGCCGCCCCTCCCCCTCAGAGCGTCTCGGGCCGTCTGCACGGGGCTTGTTTGAAATCGCGGTTTTGTTTGTCCCACTGGGCCACCCCTAACGCTCTGTCCCTGCAATCCCCTGGGCTGGCCCACTGTCCAAGTCTAGCTTAGTCTCAAGTCCAGCCCTCTCACGTCTCCGGTTGCCGGTTCAACGGGGCACCCGGACAAGCGCGCCCTGTGTGGAGCGCTGGGTAGGGCTGGCCGCCGCCACCCCAGCTGCCGGCTTCGCCAGGCGGTGTTTCTGCCTGGCGTCCCGTGTCTCCTCTTCACTTGGGAATTTCCCTGTTCTGTGGGCAACAAAGATCAGTCTGGAAATGCAGCTCAGACTCACCTCTCCGCGGACACAACGAGAGCTCCAATCCTGGGTTGTTCTCACAGCGCCATCTTGAGTCCTCTCCTTTAATTATTTTATAATGACATAATTGTACATATTTGGGGTACAGTGTTTTGTTTTGTTGCATGTATACATCGTATAATGATGGCCAAATTGGAGTAATTACCATATCACTCATTTCTTTAAGGAAAATGTATTTGCATGTCAAAACATTCTTTTTCTGAATTTGCCCCTGTATCTTATGAACATAAAAAGTTTTATCAAAGAGTAGATTTTCAGTATAGATCTGTTGATTGAGATAAAATTGAAATAAAAATGGAATGAAGTCAAAGCAAAATTAAGTTCATAAAAGTAAGGATACAACTGAGCTTATTCGTATATACAGTAATATAGGAAATGTGATTTCTCCAGTATGAGATATTGGAAATTTTAGTAGTGTAAAACCTTGCAGATATGTGCAGCAGAGCTTCACATTCCTCAGTGCTTTGTTTCTTACAGATTGGCATGAAGTATCAAATATTCAGTTGTTTTACAAATGATTATCTAGATAATTGACAAGAACCAACTGAAAACTATTAGAATTTGTAATAAAGTTTAGTAAAGCAGCCAAATAAAACATAGATACATACATACAAAGAGTTTTCCTTTATGCCGGCAGTAACCAGTTAGAAAGCGTGGGAAATGACGACCTCTTTTCCAATAAAATTTGATATGAAATATCTATATACTGTTTGTGGGAGTGTAAACTAGTTCAATCATGGTGGAAGACAGTGTTGCACTTCCTCAAGGACCTAGAAATGGAAATTCCATTTGACCCAGCAGTCCCATTACTGGGTATATACCCAAAGGATCATAAATCATTCTATTGTAAAGACACATGCAGATGTATGTTTATAGCAGCACTGTTAACATTAGCAAAGACCTGGAACCAACTCAAATGCCCATCAACAGACTGGACAAGGAAAATGTGGCACATATATGCCATGGAATACTATGCAGCCATAAAAAATGTTGAGTTTGTGTCCTTTATAGGGACATAGATAAATCTGGAAATCACAATCCTCAGCAAACTGACACAAGAACAGAAAATCAAACACCGCATGTTCTCACTCATAGGCGGGTGTTGAACAGTGAGAACACATGGACACAGGGAGGGGGAGCATCACAAACTGGGGTCTGTTGTTGGGGGCAAGGGAGGTACAGGGGGGTGGAGAGGTCAGGGAAGGATAACATGGGGAGAAATGCCAGATGTAGGTGATGGGGGGATGGAGGCAGCAAAGCACATTGCCATGTATGTACCTATGCAACAATCCTGCATGATCTGCACATGTACCCCAGAACCTAAAGTACAATTAAAAATAATTGATTGATTAAAAAAATTATATCTATAAAACATGAAAAAAAT
The DNA here is from genome assembly GCF_049354715.1 of Callithrix jacchus. Lineage (NCBI taxonomy): Eukaryota > Metazoa > Chordata > Mammalia > Primates > Cebidae > Callithrix > Callithrix jacchus. Next base: position 14,246,934 of record NC_133518.1, on the reverse strand, counting down.
ACCCAACTAATAGTTTAAATAAAGGAATACTGATAAAGATAGCAATATATCCATTATTTTTTACAAACCAAATTGTAAAAAAAAAAAAAAAATTTGAGGGCTGGTGAGGCAAGATAGATTCTTTCCTGTTCTGATAGTGAGAGTATAGTTTGTAGCAATATACTCTTTTTGGAAAGCAGTTTATCCTGCTTTTCTACCTCTAGTGTTCTAGCTTAGAAAATTACCAACATGTGGTTTAATATTTTCAAATACAAAGACATATACTTTATTCCTTTTTTTATTGTGGTAGAATATACATAACAAGTTTACCAGTTTTAACCATTTTTAAGTGTCATTAAGTATATTCATACTGTTATACAATATCATCACCATCTGTTTTTTGAACTTTTTCATCTTCCTAAACAGGAACTATGTATCCATTGCACCATAATTCCCCATTACTTCACTCTAATGCTCAAAAATAGTAGAATGATGAAATTAATTGTGGTATAATCAGAAGAGATTTGTCAGCTTTTCATTGAGTAAATATTTTTGGTTAAAAAAATACGGTTTACAGCTAACTGAAAAACATAAGGTACAAAGCTGAATGATATTCCAGTTTGTTATGAAGAACAATTTTATATATGTAGAAAAATATCTCTAAGAAATATACCAAAATGTAGATGGTAATTGATTAGGAGAGTTATGGGTAATTCGTGTCTTCTAAGTTTTTCTTAAAAAGTAATATTAAATTGAAAACATTGACATTTACAAGTACTGTTACCTGATTTGGAAAAGATAGCAACATAGAATTATTTAGGAAATTGATCAAGTGGAAAGAGAGGTTCTATAGCAGGCAGAGGGGATATGGTTGTTTAAATGACAAAATTAGAGAAGCTTTAGCATAGCAAAGGCTGTCTGTGTATCAGTGGTGGAGAGCTGAAGCAAGCATTGTAACTGTAAAGTATATTTAACACCTTGTAAAGAGGCTTAACATTTCATTTCAGAGTAATTGTGCATTATTTTGTTTTAGCCTTATGGTTCTATGGGTTAGGTATACTAGATATATTCTACATTTTGCAAATAAAAAAAATTTCGGAAAAAAAAACTTCACAAGATCGTATAACTTTTTTTTTTTTTTGAGACAGAGCCTTGCTCTTTCACCAGGCTGGAGTGCAGTGGCACGATCTCGGCTCACTGCAACCTCCATCTCCCAGATTCAAGTGATCCCCCTGTGTCAGCCTCCTGGTAGCTGGGATTAGAGGCATGCACCACCACACCCAGCTAATTTTTTGTATTTTAGTAGAGACGGGATTTCACCATGGCCAGGATGGTCTCGATCTCCTGACCTCATGATCCGCCTGCCTCTGCTTCCCAAAGTGCTGGGACTACAGGCCTGAGCCGGTTGTATAATAATCTTTGTCACCATAGAACGATAGTGCTGGACAGTAGTCTTACAATACCAGAGTAACAAGTCAGTTTGCCTGTTCTTAGTCTAGATTTATAAATTTAAAGTGCAAACTGCCTATGGGACTATGCAAAAACATTTTGTCTACCTTGCTTTCTTCTGAAAATCGAACCATAATTTAAGCAAGTAACATTTTTAATTAGTTGGAGATTAGTTATCCTGTTTAAGTGGTTCAGTGGTTCTTGGCCTTTATGAGGTCTTTTTAAAAAATCGACACATAATTGTACATATTTATGAGGTATAATATGATGTTCTGATACATGTATACATTGCGTGTTGATTAAATCAGGTTATTTAGCATATCCATTGCCTCATATTTCTTTGTGAACATTAAAAATCCTCTATTCTGGTTATTCTGAAATATACAATACAGTATTGTTAACTATAGTCCCCGATTGTGCAGTAGAACACCAGAACTTATTTCTCCTTTCTAACTGTAACTTTGTGCCTATTGACCAGTCTCACTACAGCTTCCACCTCATCCTGTCCTCTCCAGCATATCAGCAGAGGCTGGCCTCATAGAAATAAGAGTAGACTAGTGGTTGTATGAGGTCTCTGATTCCTTTGGGAATGTGATACAAGTTGTGAACCTACTCTTCAGAAATATGCACTTTGCACATGTACACTCAAAATTTTGCACCCAATTTCTATTCATTGTCACCCTGTGGGTTCTTGGTCACAGGTTCAGAAAGAACCTCTGATTTAGAATCCTTATAAATGCTGATTAGGGAAGAAAGGATAAAGTGGGAGAAAGTCTAAATCTTTTTTTTAATTTTTTTGTGGGGAGCTCTAATAAAGGCTCACTCAGGAGGAGCTGTGTGTCTTCCTAGTTACAAATTACACAGGCATAGACATTAGTCCTTGTCAGATATTTTTCTTTTTTTTTAAGAGAAGAAAGAAAGAAAGAAAAAGAATAAAAGAGAGAAAGAAAGAGGGAGAGAGAACAGGAATCTTGCTCTATTGCCCAGGCTAGAATGCATTCTAAAAATGGGTATTAAAAACCTCTTTTATGCCGATAAATGTACTTAACAATGGAGACAGGCAGGAATGAGGGAGGAAAATAACAAACAAGCAACCAACCAACCCATATTTCATTTAAACCTGTGAAATGCTATGCAACTGCTGAGGAGTGATTTACTTCCAATTTCATGGTCACTTTTAGAATAGGTGTGATGTGATACTGAGAAAAATGTATGTTTTGTGGATTTGGGGTGGAGAGTTCTGTAAATGTTTATTAAGTTTACTTATTTCAGGTCTGAGTTTAAGTCCTGGATATCCTTATTAATTTTCTGTCTCATTGATCTGTCTAATATTGACAATGTAGTGTTAAAGTCTCCCACTATTATTATCTAGGAGCCCAAGTCTTTTTGCAAGTCATTAAGAACTAAGAACTTGCCTTATGTATCTGGGTGCTCCTGTATGGGGTACGTATATATTTAGGATCATTAGCTCTTCTTGTTGCATTTATCCTTTTACCGTTACGTAATGTCCTTCTTTGTCTCTTTTGGTCTTTGTTGCTGTAAAGTCTATTTTTTTTTTTTTTTTAACTCTCTGGTTGGTAAATCTTCCTCCATCCCTTTGTTTTGAGTCTTTGTGTATCCTTGCATGTGAGATGGGTTTGGATGCAGCATACCAATGGGTTTTGGCTTTTTATCCAATTTGCCTGTCTGTGTCTTTTGACTGGGGCATTTAGTCCATTTAAATTTGGGATTGATATTGATGTATATGAGTTTAATGCTGCCATTTAATGCAAGCTGACTGTTTTGCCGATTAGTTGATGTAAATTCTTCATTATGGTGATGCTCTTTACCTTTTGGTGTGTTTTTGGAATGGCTGATACTAGTTGTCCCTTTCTATGTGTAATGCTTCTTTCAGAAGCTCTTGTAAAGCGGGCCTGGTGGTGATGAAATCTCAGAGTACTTGCTTGTTCACAAAAAATTTTATTTTTCCTTCACTTATGAAGCTTAGTTTGGCTGGATATGAAATTCTGGGTTGAAAGTTCTTTTCTTTAAGGATTTTGAATATTTGCCCTCACTCTCTTCTGGCTTGTAGGGTTTCTGCTGAGAGATCTGCTGTGAGTCTGATAGGCTTCTCTTTGTAGGTAACCTGACCTTTTTCTCTGGCTGCCCTTAGTATTTTCTCCTTCATTTAAACCCTGGTGAATCTAACAATTACATGCCTTAGGGTTGCTCTTCTTGAGAATATCTTTGTGGTGTTCTCTGTGTTACCTGGAGTTGAGTATTGTCCTGCCTTGCTAGGTTGGGAAAGTTTTCCTGGATAATATCCTGAAGAATATTTTCCAGCTTGGATTCATTCTCTTCGTCACATTCAGGTACACCTATCAAACGTAGATTAGGTCTTTTCACATAGTCCCATATTTCTTGGAGACTTTGCTCATTTTTTCTCTAACCTTGTATTCTCATTTTATTTCATTAAGTTGGTCTTCGACCTCTGATATCCTTTTTTCTGCTTGATCAATTCGACTGTTAAAACTTGTGCATACTTTGCGAAGTTCTCGTATTGTGTTTTTCAGCTCTATTAATTCCCTTATATTCCTCTCTAAATTGTCTATTCTTGTTAGCATTTTGTCAAACCTTTTTTTCAAGGTTCTTAGTTTCTTTTCATGTTCTTTTAGCTCACAGAAGTTTCTTATTATCCACCTTCTGAAGCCTGATTCTGTCAATTCATCACACTCATTCTCCATCAGGCCTTGTTCCATTGCTGATGAGGAGCTGCGATCCCCTGTAGGAGGAGGGACATTCTGATTTCGGATATTTTCAGCCTTTTTGTGCTGGTTTCTTCCCATCTTTGTGGATTTACCTACCTGTCATCTTTGGAATTGCTGACTTTCACATTGGGTCTCTGAGTGGACTTCCAGCTTGTTAGTGATGAAGTTTTTTCTGTTTCTTAGTTTTCCTTCGGTGGACACCCCTCCCCCACAGAGCTGGACCTTCCCGGGTTCAGCTGTGCTTGCTGTGAAACTCTCAATCTTCAGCGCTTCAAATTGCTGTTTTTTTGTGGGGTCACTGCGCCGGCTGAAACAGCGGCATTGAGATTTGTAGCACTTTTCTGCCCGGGAATCTCCCGGTCTGGCTCCCCACTTCAGTGCCCCCTTCAATCAGCTGAATGGGCAACTCTGCCTTCCTGGAGCTCCAAACACCAACAAAAAGGGCACCCAATCACATATACTCCGTACTGAGAACCGCCCGCACCAGGGTGCCGGCAAAACAGCTGCGTCAGCCAAGAGAGTCGCACCAGCAACCCGTGGGGCTCCTCCGCTGGGAATCTCCTGGTCCATGGGCAACAAAACTTTGTCTGGAAGTGTGGCGTCCACTCTCTCTCTGTGCTTTCACTGGGAGCTACAATCCTGAGCTGCTGCTAATGGGTCATCTTGGATCTCTCCCTGAGAGAAAGTCTAAATCTTAATTTGAGTTTATGTCAAGAACAGTGTTTGTGGTATTGGGCTTGTAGCTGACTTTATACTTAAGCATTAAGTTTAAGTCTAAGTTTTTAACTTGTTTCAGAGTTGTTAGATTTTATTTTGATGTCTATTTCCAATTGCTTTTGTATCCATGACCCTTGCAATGAATTACTCATTTACTGAATGTTTATTTTTCACTATCCTTTAGTACATTTTGGAATAGAACACATAAAATAAACACATAAAAAATCTTTTGTTTATAAAGTGAAAACATGTATAAATATGCATAAAAGTTTGATTTTTAGAAACAGTTGTGTTTTTATTTTAAGGTAACAAAAAGTATTATTTTTCAATAGGAGAATCTTATTTACACTGCTGATCCAGAAACCTTTGAAGTAAATACAAAGGATATGGATAGTACACTGAGTAGAGCATCAAGAGCAATAAAAAAGACTTCAAAAAAGGTGAGTTTTAGTGAAATTATTATTTGACACATCTCTAACATGTATTTTCCAGATTATTTTCAAGCATTATTGCTGCAAACACCAGTATAGTCTATAAAACAAAGCTGTTCAGTTCTAGGAAATGACCACAGAAACAATGGTTTTACATCAGTGATGACTTTGCCACAGTAACTATAACTTGTTATCCCTCCTGTTATTGTAATAGTGATGCTTCTGTGAACTATCCTTCAGAAGAAATGTACTGTTGGTATTTTAGATTGAAATATGTGTGCACTCATCTTAAATATATCACCACAGTTATTTTCAGGAAAGGGCACACGACAGTCATGGGACCTGGGATCTATTCCTGACTCTAGAAGTATATTTTAGTCTTCTTATGATGAAGATAACTTACTTTATCAGAGTGTTGAGGACTGCATAAGTATATCAATAATAGGCTTTTTAAAAGTATAATTAGAATTTTAGTGTTCCAAGAGAAATTCGCAGCCATATTCTCTACTGCTAGATTTTCAAGATTTGTTTTCTTTCCCTTTGTGGGAGGCATTTTATTTTAATAATTTTTGAATCTCCTATTATTTAACATGTGTGGTGTATAAAAGAAAATTGTGTTTAGATTATTATTCAATGAATTCCTTCACTCTTTCAATAAAGAAATGGAGGTTCAGGTGATTTTTGGATTAGAAATTAGAAATTACAGCTAGGCTGGGTAATCAGACAAGATTCAGCCAGTCTGGTTTCTTCTCTCCCAGGCTAGATTGTGCTTCTCCTCCTTTTTGCATTGGACTGCAGTGCTCTCTAAATGAAAGTTGGAATAGTCTACAGATTTCCTCACTGCTTTGTGCCAAAAGATTCTAATCCTGCCACATACTACAGTAGAAAGACTTTTGCTGTATATTTTTCTTTTTTATGTTTAAACATTCTTATCAGCTGTATTAAATTTCTCTAGGTTTAACCAATTGTAACTTTTAAACTCTAGGTTACAAGAGCGTTCTCTTTCTCCAAAACTCCAAAAAGAGCTCTTCGAAGGGCTCTTATGACATCCCACAGCTCAGTGGAGGGAAGAAGTCCTTCCAGCAGTGATAAGCATGGAATGAGTCGTCTTTCAAGCACATCATCATTAGCAGTAAGTTATTTTGATTTAACAGGCTAAATGACTTATTCATATTTATGAAGTTGGTCTGGAATTTAACTTTTAAAAATTGGAAATATTTCTTCCATTTAAAAAAATTTTAGTAATGTGTTTTATTTAACCCAGTATGCCAAAATATTATCATCTGAATGCGAATCAATGTAAAAATTATCAGTGAGATATTTTCATTCTTAAGCACTAAGTCTTAAAAACGTGGGGTGCATCTTATACTTACAAAGCTAGTTGCATTTCAGACTGGCTATGTTTCAGGGGTTTCATAGCCATATGTGGCTAGTGGCTTCTAGAAGGACAGCACAGCTCTGTACACTAGCACTGAAGAATCAGCATGAAAAGCATGATGTCAGGGGAGTGGAGGTCTTCCCTAGTGCACTTCAGACCTTGGCATCTGAACACAGTCATACATTTTTAAAATATGTATGTCCAAACTTCTAACCTCTATTGAGTAAAGGCAACTGAGAGGACCCTACTACAAATGAACTAGAGATATACTTTCCTATCATACTTAGTTTGTTTGATACGAAATTTTATTGGGATTGAAATATGTTCTAAAATCTCTCAGAAAAGAAACATGTTTCAATCTGGCCTATCACTTTACTAATGTAAATAGCTGTGATTCTGTTTATAGAGATTGGTTCCAATAACATAGCAGAGACCGAGTTTTATTCCTTTTACTATTTTCATGATGAGTAGAATATAATCTCTGAAACAGAATTTCAGAGGATAGTATGGGTTCTGAATTCATACATACAATATATATTTATATCTATATATATGTATATTTAAAATCTTTCCTGAATAATCCACATTTCCAACAGTTTCAGAATTATTTAATTATTAGATATTTAATACTATTACTAAATATTTGAGTGAAATATTTGTTCTTCATAAAATTATTGTTAACCTACTGAAGTTAAGCAAGTGACTGTCACTTCTTAGCTGTGTGTCCTGTAGCAAGTTTCTTATTCTCTCATCTGCAGAAATGCAGATGAGAGAAAAGATGTTAATAGTGCTTATTTAGTCCATAATTTTCATTGTAAGGACTAAATTATATATATATATTATATAATCACACATACATATATGATGTTATATACTGAGAGGCAATTTGGGTGGTGGTTAAGAGCATGGACTCTGGAACCCAAGTGTTCAAATCCTTGCTCTATTTACTAGTTGTATGTGTTTTGGCAGGTTATTAAAGATCTGTTTCAGTTTCATTGTCTGTAAAGTGAGTCTTAAGTAGTTATCAGGATTAAGTGAGTTATATGTAAAATGCTTAGAACAGTACCTGGCATATTGTGAGTGCTGTAGTGTGTTTTATAAGTGATTTCTTTTTATTATATAAAATTTTTGCAGGTAAGGCACATTTAAGTGCATATTCACTTAAATGAATATGCAAAGTAGTTTGGTCAATTAAAATTGACAAATGCAGATTAGCATTAATTTTTGAGAATTAGAGTACAGTTTTCTCAAACCCACCTGTAGCAACTATTGTTAACATTTTCATCTTTCAAATGAAGGTAAATGAATTTTATAGAAAATTTTAAAAAGTTAATTTGTTATTTATGGTTATGTCACTTTTAATAGACAATATATGTAAGAAGCAACTAAAATATCTTCAAAACATTCATGTCATCTTCTCAATTGCTTGTTTCTATTCTAACAGATTACCCATTCTGTTTCCACAAGCAATGTAATTGGATTTACTAAGCATGTTTATGTGCAGCGCTCAAACTCTACTGGTGGGCGCTCTCAGTACTCCTGGTTTCGATCTGTACGTCATTCTGCTTTCCAAGCTAGTTTTTCAGAGATACTAGAAGGAAATACTGATTTTTCAAATTTCAAAAAAGTTCCTTCCAAGTCATCTTTGACATTTGTGAAGAATTAGGAGATATGCCAACCACTAATGGAAACAAGCCTCATGAAGTTTAATGTGAGCTTATTAGCTATTTAAAATTTGTATTTGCAGAAAAAAAAAAAAGGAACATATTTTTTCTCCAGGGAATCCCTTACTGCGTTGGTGGGAACTTTGGAATTCATAATGTTATGACTGCTTTTAATTAATAACAATTTAGGCTTAATAGGATTTCTTAAGTCTAGAAAAAATAAGTTCCATTAGAAATTTTCTTATTTAGGAAAATGATCATTTTAAAGAATAGTAATTTTATATTCCAAATCTGATTGTTAATGTTAGGTTTATAACATTTATATAAAATTATGCTTTTACTATGCCAAATCATAAAAGTTCCACCTGAGGAAAATGTAAACTTTTATATTATACATTTATATCATCATTTTGTTGATACTTGAATGGTGGTACTTTATCAGCCCAGCTTTTAAAATGCTTCATTTTACTACCTTGTTGATGAGAACTTACAGTCAACTGCCTTGCTGGCTCTTAGTTACAGTTAGACATTTACATATGTTAGCCTTATAATTGATTTTGATTTACAGTTATTCTTGAGTCTTTGCATGTTTTTTGTTAGAGTTGTTTTATTTAAAAAAAATTTTTAAGACCTCTTGGGGATGAAAAACTTAGCAATTTAATAATAACTGTTATCTAGAATGATTGCTGTTTCACTCAAATGTTACATGGAACAAAATTTTTTAAATTGTTTAAAAATATTTTTTAGAGGGCCAGGCCTGGTGGCTCACACCTGTAGTCCCAGCACTTTGGGAGGCTGAGGTGAGCAGATCATGAGGTCAGGAGATCGAGACCATTCTGGCTAACAGAGTGAAACCCTGTCTGTACTAAAAATACAAAATATTAGCCAGGCCTGGTGACATGCGCTTGTAGTCCCAACTACTCATGAGGCTCAGGCAGGAGAATTGCTTCAACCTGAAGCCGAGATCACACACTGCACTCCAGCATCAGGGACAGAGCAAGACTCCATCTCAAAAAAATAAATAAAAATTTTTTTAGAGACGGGGCCTTGCTATGTTGCCCAGTCTGGTCTTGAACTCTTGGCCTTAAACCCTCCTCCCACATCAGCCTCCTGAGTAGCTGGGATTACAGTGGAACAAAATTATATATATACACACACATACATATACACTCATATGTACATCTGAGTTGCACATATATTACAAACACTCTTTGAGAATGTGTAACTTACTTTTAGAAAACTATTTCCCATGAAATGATTTCATTCCTCTTAATTCTGCTTTATGAACTAAGAAGAAACCTTGTTTGCCAATTTGTCATTTTTTCTTTTATAACCCGAAACACTAGATCACTAATACTTCATACATAGAAGAAAGTTAGGTATCACTACTAGCAATAGGCCAATATCTGTTCAGCCAAGTTAACATCTAGTTAACTGATCTGTCTGTTTGGTTTTGTTTTCAGAATGCTAAAATAGTTTTATTTTTTCTCCCTGTTCCATTCTTCTAATTTTAAAGAGTTTAGAATTGTCAGATGTCTTATACTTAATTGTTATGGTAATTTGTAAAATGTAAAAATAATAGGCATGATACTGAACTGTATTTTATAATTTTTTTAAAAGAAAATTTAAAATATGAAATATTTGTTTTGTTTTTACAGGGTATCCCTTCTCCCTCCCTTGTCAGCCTTCCTTCCTTCTTTGAAAGGAGAAGTCATACATTAAGTAGATCTACAACTCATTTGATATGAAGCTTTACAAAATATTAAATTATAGAAATGTATAAACACCTCATACTCAAATAAGAAACTGACTTAAATGGTACTTGTAATTGGCACTTGGTGAAAGCCGTTAGGAAGATAAGTAACACTAAACTATGTTGTTTGATTTTTCTTCTTGAAAGAGAAAGGTTTACCTGTTACATTTTCAAGTTAATTCATGTAAACGCTGATAATGATTTTGATGTAATTTATCTTTTTGTTTGAATCAGTCATTCAAGGGCCAATCATTTAAGTTGCTATCAGCTGATATCAGTAGCTTTGCAACCCTGAGAGAGTAAATACGTTTTATGGACAGATGCCAAATACTGCTGTGAATCTATTTGTATAGTGTCCATGAATGAACTTATGAAAACAGATATTTATGCAGCTCAGTTTCTGCAGAGATTAAATGACATCATAATACTGGATAAAAACTTGCATAGAATCCTGATTAAATAGTGGGTCTTGTTTCACATGTGCAGTTTGAAGTATTTAAATAACCACTCCTTTCGCAGTTTATTTTCTTCTCAAGTGTTTTCAAGATCTAGCATGTGGATTTTAAAAGATTTGCCCTTATTACCAAGAATAACATTTAAAGGAGATTGTTACAAAGTATTTTTGGAAATTGAGATAAGGACAGAAAGATTGAGAAGCATTGTGTATTTTGCAAAAACAAGATGTTTGTAGCTGTTTCAGAGACAGTACTGTATATTTATGGTGATTTTAGCCACTAGCAAATCTCGATTTAGTTTGATAGTGTGTGGAATTTTATTTTGAAGGATAAGACCATGGGAAAAATTGTGGTAAAGACTGTACTCTTTATGAAATAATTCTGAAGTTGCCATCAGTTTTACTAATCTTCTGTGAAATCCATAGATATGTGTATGTTCAACTTTTTATTGTGGTCTTATAATTAAATGTAAAATTGAAATTCATTTGCTATTTCAAAGTGTGATGTTTCACAATAGCATTTTTTATAGTCAGTAATTCAGAATAATCAAGTTCATATGAATAAATGCATTTTTATTTCCTATTTCTTTAGGGAGTACTACAAATGTTTATCACTTAATTTTCAAGTATCTGTTTTAATACTTTAACTGACTATAGATTGTTTTCTATGCCACTTCTGAGAATAGTAAATGACTCTTTGCTATATTTTTAAAGCAATGTATAAGAACTTTGTAAATAAATACCTAAAACGCAAGTATATTTTATGCCTCATGTCTTAATTTCTTTGGGGAAATTTTCATAGGCAAATATGAATGCTTTCATCAACATATGCTTTTAGGTATTTGCTTGCTTATTTATTTGTTCCTTCCTCATAAATATTTTTGAGCATTTTGTTTTACTAGGCTGTCTGTAAGAGAGGAATTTTTAATCCTAAATCTACTTTGCAAAATGTAGGTAATTTTATTATGTTTGATGTAAAATTTTGTGTTTACGTGCATATATGCATTTTTCAGGCAGAAAAGGTACAACTGTTATTTTATTATAACTTTATTATTGTAGCTGTTATTTCCCCCAAAAGGGTGGAGTTTCCAGAGACAAGAAATGACATGAGATAAGGCATAAAGCTGGAAAAGTATTGAGTGTACACTGGCAAAATACAGAAGGTAGTTAATTTTAATTTGAAAGGGAGTGTTTCTGGTTTTTACTGTTATCTATCTGCCTTAGGTTTTTAGACTAATCAGATGAAGACAGTTTGCATGTATTCATGTTAGGATTCTGTATCATGCATGGACATTCAATACAATTAACTGTTTATTGAGAAAATCATAATTTAGGTTTTGTTTATTATAAAAGCATTTTAAATTTCTTAAAGGCATTTAGGTCATCCAACAATGTTATTTCCAAGAATGCAAGGTTAGTTCAATATCAGAAGATTTATCAGTGGACTTATCCTGACAATTTAAAGAAGAAAGACATGTGATTTATCAGTAAGTTCCAAAAGGTTCTTTACAGAAACTTAGCCACTGTGCTTAATAAAAATTCTAAGGACTTTTGGCACCAAGTCTGAGTAGGCTACTACATTTAGAGTGGATGTTCTTCTAACAGAAACCTCAAGCATTTCTTGATGAAATATAACCAAGAAATAATTGTCATATATAACCGAGGTTAAAAGAATAATCTGGAAAACCTCGGGTATGAGAAATTAAGAACCAAAGCCATAGTGCTAAGTGTAGACTGATACCAAAAACTAGTTGAAGGGATTTGAGACCAATATATACGCCTTAAAATGCTGAAACATTGATCCCTGACTCAGCCTACCTGAAGGTAAGATCTTAGTTAAAAGCAAAGAGAAATGAAAATGCATGAGGAGAGTAAAGAGATGTAGTAAAGTGAATGTGTACTCCAGGTGCTGGAAATAATAATCAAAAAGACAATGTATCTAAGAAGCCACTCATACCAAATCATAGGCATGACTTTTTAAAATAAAGAAGCTTGATTGGAAAAAGAATCAAGTTGAAATTCTAGAAGTAAAACTAGAGACCTGGCTGAAGAGCAAACTGGTGAATTAATAGATAAATTTCACCCTCACAAGCCATCAAAAAGTACTAAGAAGTGTTTAAGAGATGTAAAAAATGGAAGATGAATATCCAACAGCTCTATGATAGGATCCCTGGAGAGAATAATAGAAGGGCTCACAAAGCAGTATTTGAAGAGTTGAGAGTTTTCTAAAACTAGAAAAACATGAAACTTAAAATCAAGCATGCATGTCAAGTATTGAGCAAAGTCAATTAAAAAATTCTCACTGAGGACATTATAGTCAGTATAGGAGAAAAATAAATGGAGCGTGCTAATGTGTATGCATAGAAAGATGTGAAAGGATGTGAATTTTCATCAGTTTACCTATACACTTAAATTTAACTGAAAACTTAGTGGAGTTTTTAGCAGAACTTAATACAAAAGAAGTCAATGTAAACAAAGTTAAAAACAAGTCACAGAAAAATGTAACACAAAAAACAAAGGATTTACATTTAGAATGTAAGGAAAACCCCAGTCTCTGAAAACAACCCAATAGAAAAATTGCCAGAAGATAGATGGTTCACAGAAAATGAAAAGTTATCATTAAACATGTAGGATTATCAACCTTAAAAGAGAAAGTTCACTAAAACTACACTAACATACCATTTTTAATCATCATTAGAAATCTGTTTGACAATATTTCTGCTGGTGAGGCTGTGGGTAAACAGCTCTCACATGTGTCTGTTGTGAATATAAAAAGGACTACAACCTCTATGGAGGGAAATTTAGCACAGGCACACCTGAGAGATACTGAAGATTTGGTTGCACACCATCACAATAAAGCAACTATCTCGATAAAGTGAGTCACATGTATTTTTGGTTTCCCAGTGCATATAAAAGTTATGTTTACACTGTACCGTAGACCATTAAGAGCAGTAGCATTATGTCTAAAAACAATTGTAAATACCTTAATTTAAAAATACATTATTGCTTATAAAACGCTAAACATCATCAGAGCCTTCGCTGAGTCAAAATCTTTTTCCTGTTGGAGGATCTTTAAAATACTTTTCTAGGCCGGGCGCAGTGGCTCAAGCCTATAATCCCAGCACTTTGGGAGGCCCAGGTGGGTGGATCGTGAGGTCAAGAGATCGAGACCATCCTGGTCAACAAGGTGAAACCCCGTCTCTACTGAAAAATACAAAAATTAGCTGGGCATGGTGGCGCACGCCTGTGTAGTCTCAGCTACTGGGGAGGCTGAGGCAGGAGAATTGCTTGAACCCAGGAGGTTGCAGTGAGCCGAGATTGCGCCATTACACTCCAGCCTGGGTAACAAGAGCAAAACTCCATCCCAACAAACAAAAAATAAAATACTTTTCTAATTATGGATACATAATATACATATTGATGGGTTCATGTGATATATATTTTATCTTTTTAAACTTTTAAGTTTTTTTTTTTTTTAAGACAGTCTCGTTCTCTACATAGCTTTATCTGAACCACTTACTGACATTCTTTGTTCCTTCTGCTGCTGCTTTTGAACCTCCCGTGCAAGTTACCTTTTAAGGTCTTCTGAAAGAAGTAACTAGCAGCAAAGGCTTATATCCTTGTTGAAAAACAATTGCAGGCTTAACTAAATTAGTTGAAGATACTTTAGATACTGTAGTAAGCTCACCTTTAAATCTGATGGTACCAGATGTCTATTAATCTTTTCTTGCACTGCTATAAATACTGGAGACTGGATAATTTGTAGAGGTTTAATTAGCTCCCAGTTCTGCATGGCTGCACAGGAAGCATGGTGGCATCTGCTTAGCCTCTGGGGAGGCCTCAGGAAACTTACAATCATGGCAGAAGGTGAATGGGAAGCCAGCACTTCACATGGCCAGAAACAGGAGGGAGGGAGAGAGACAGGGGTAAGGTGCTACCCACTTGTGGACAACCAGATCTTGCAAGAACTCTGAGAACAGCACTATAGGGGGATGGTGCTAAACCATTCATAAGACACTGCCCCCAAGATCCAGTCACCTCCCACCAGGCCCTACCTCCAGCATTGGGGACTACATCTCATCAGGAGATTTTGGTGGGGACACAGATCCAAACCATATCAATATCAATATGCAATATATTTTTCTCTCCCTTTCTTAAAGGAAAGTTGGTATATAATAATTATTGTTCTGCAATCTTGTTTTTATCACTTCAAAATGGGGGTTCGTGTGATACATATTTTTTCTTTTTAAAACTTTTTTTTTTTTTAAGACAGTCTTGCTCTCTCCACAGCTGCATCTGGGAATCACTCTATATTTATATGTAAGTTCTTCATTTCTTTTTACAATTGCAGAACACTCCACTGTGTGAGTAGACTCTATTGTATTCACCCAATCCCCTGTTAATGAACATTAGTTTCTAGTGTTCTGCTACCACAACGATGCTGCAAGTTTTGTGAATAGGTCATTTTGTATTTCTCTCAGCATAGTTTGCAAAAAAAAAAAAGTTCATGTAGGATTACTAGGTCATAAGATAAATGTATATAGTTTTGGTAGATATGGGCATATTTTGTTTTATCGCACTTAGCAGATAGTGTGCTTTTTACAAACTGAAGGTTCATAGCAGTTCTGTTTAGAGCAAGTCTTATCAGCACAATGTTTCCAACAGCATGTGCTCATCTCATGTCTGTCACATTTTTGTAATTCTTGCAATATTTTATACATTTTAATTATCATACCTGTTTGATGATCTGCGATCAGTCATCTTTGATGTTACCGTAATTGTTCTGGGGCACCACAAACCACACCCATTTAAGACTGCAAACTTTATCGCTAATTGTTGTGTGTGTTCTGACTGTTCCACTGAATAGCTGTTCCCCAGTCTCTCCCTCTGCTTGGATCTCCCTCATTCCTGAGACACAATATTGAAATTAGGCTAATTAATAATTAATCCTACGATGGCCTCTAAAAAAATTATTAAACTTAGGGAGGCATGTTGAAAGCAGAGACAGACTGAAAGCAAAGCCCCTTGTGCAATAGTTAGCCAAGTTGTGAATGCAAAACAAGTTACTTAAAGAAATTACAAGTGCTACTCCACTGAACATGTGAATAATAAGAAAGCGAAACAGCCTTATTGCTAATATGAAGAAAGTTTGAGTAGTCTAAAGATCAAACCAGCCACAACAGTCCCTTAAGCCAAAGCCTAATTCAGAGCAAGCCCTTAACTCCTTCAATTCTATGAAGGCTGAGAGAGATAACGAAGCTATAGAAGCTTGAAGCTAGCAGAGGTTGGTTCATAAGCAAAGAAATGGCCTCCAAAACATAAAAGTGCAATGTGAAGCAGCAAATACTTATAGGGAAGCTACAGCAAGTTAACTAGAAGAGCTAGTTAGAAGGTGGCTATGCTTAATAACAGATTTTCTTTCTTTTTTTTTTGAGACAGAGTTTTGCTCTTGTTACCCAGGCTGGAGTGCAATGGCACGATCTCAGCTGACTGCAACCTCCGCCTCCTGGGTTCAGGCAATTCTCCTGCCTCAGCCTCCTGAGTAGCTGAGATTACAGGCACACGCCACCATGCCCAGCTAATTTTTTTTATATTTTTAGTAGAGACGGGGTTTCACCTTGTTGACCAGGATGGTCTCGATCTCTTGACCTCGTGATCCACCTGCCTCGGCCTCCCAAAGTGCTGAGATTACAGGCTTGAGCCACCGCGCCCAGCAATAACAGATTTTCAAAGTAGATAAAGCAGCCTTCTGTTGGAAGAAGAGCCATCTAAGACTTTTTTTTTTGAGATAGAGTTTCACTTTTATGGCCCAGGCCAGAGTACAACAGTGCGATCTCGGCTCACTTCAACCTCCGCCTCCAGGTTCCAGTGATTTTCCTGTCTCAGCCTCCTGAGAAGCTAGGATTATAGGCACGCACCACCACACCCAGCTAATTCTTTGTATTTTTAGTAGAAACAAGGTTTCACCATGTTAGCTAGGCTGGTCTCAAACTGCTAACCTTAGATGATCCACCCACCTTGGCCTCCCAAAGTGCTGGGATTACAGGCATGAGTCACCGCGCCTGGCCAATCTAAGACTTTCATAGCAAGACAGAAGTCAATGCCTGTCTTCAGGGCTTCCAAGAAAGGCTGACTCTTTTGTTAGGGGCTAATAACGGCTGGTAACTTAAGATATGTTCATTGACCATTTTGAAAATCCTAGGGCCATTAAGAATTATGCTGAATAGATTTTGCCTGTGCTCTATAAATGGAATAACAAAGCTTGAATGACAGCACATCTTTTTATAGCGTGATTAACTGACTATTTTAAGCCCAAAAATGAGACTCTTGAGTGGTTTCTTGAGATAGAATCTACTGGTGAAGATGCAGTGAACATTGTTGAAATGACAAAGGATTTAGAAAATTTCAGAAACTTAGTTGCTAATGCAGAGGAAGGATTTGAAAGGACTGACCCCAACTTTGAAAGTTCTACTAGGGGTAAAATGCTATCAACACACTGCATGCTACAGAGAAATCTTTCATGAGAGGAAGTCAATTACTGTGGCCAACTTCCTTGTTGCCTTATTTTAAGAAATTGCCACAGCCACCCAACCTCCAGCAACCACCAACCTGATCAGTCAGCAGCCACCAACATTGAGGCAAGACCCTCCACCACAAATGGACAAATGAGATCACATCAAGCTAAAAGGCATCTTTGCAGCAAAGGAAACAATCAGCAAAGTGAAGTCAGTCACAGAATGGAAAAATATTTGCAAACTACCCATCTGCCAAGGAACTAATAACCAGAGTCTATAATGAGCTTAAGTAATTCAACAGGAAAAAGAATCTGATTTTAAAATAGGCGAAAGATTTAAATAGATATTTTCCAAAGAAGACATGCAAATGGCCAACACATATATGAATAAATGCTCAACATCTCTAATCAGAGAAATACAAATCAAAACTACAATGAGATATCATCTCACCCCGGTAAAAATGGCTTTTATAAAAAGAACAAGCACTAACGGATGCTTGTTCAAGGACATAAAGGGTAACCCTTGTACGTCGTTGGCTGGAATGTATATGCAACCACTATGGAGAACAGTATAAAGATTCCTCAAAAAACTAAAAATAGAACTACCATATGATCCCACAATCCTATTGCTAAGTATATATCCAAAAGAAAGGAAATTAGCATGTCAACGGGATGTCTGCACTCCCATGTTTGCTGTAGCACTATTCACAACAGCCAAGACAGGGAATCAACCTAAGTGTCCATCAACAGATGAATGGATAAAGTAAATGTGGTGCATATACACAATGGAGCACTATTCATCCATAGGAAAGAATAAAACACTGTCATTTGCAAGAACGTGGATGGAATTGGAGGACATGTTAAGTGAAATAAGATAGGCACAGAAAGGTTAATACTGCATATTCTTACTCATATGTGGGAGCTAAAAATTAAAACCACTGAACCCATGGAGATAAGAGTAGAATGACAGTTACCAGAAGCTGGGAAGCATAGTGGGGAAGGAGTTAGAGAGAGGGATGGTCAATGGGTAGAAAGATACAGTTAGAGGCCGGGTGTGGTGGCTTACGCCTGTAATACCAGCACTTTGGGAGGTCAAGGCGGGTGGATCACCTGAGGTCAGGAGTTCGAGACCAACCTAACCAACGTGGCAAAACCCCATCTCTGAAAAAAAAAAGATAGGTAGAAGGAAAAAGATCTAGTGTTCAGCAGCACAATAGGGTGACTATAGGTAACAATAAAACATTAAAATGTGAAAAGTTTCAGCAGGTTTGAGTTTGAATAAACTGTTTTGGCTTACTTTGAAAGAGGCCATTTTGGGACTGGTGTTTTGTTTTGAGACCTAGACATCAATCTAAGCTGACCATTGGATGCTTGGTATTTTGTCTTTACACTTTTTTTATCTTTTAAGCATATTATTGTTGACATTTTAGAAGTCCCATTATAGCTTTTCTGATTCTAAGTTATTCTTGCTGAATTTAGTAATTTATCAATGTACACATAAAAATTACAGAATTATAATGAGGATACACAGTAAGAGTCCTGCCGGGAAGATGTAGACAATTAAATCATAAAGGGACCGACCACTTCAGTTGGTCAAAATTGTGCTTATATAAATGTGTTGGGTTTCTGCCTAAGCAGAGGCTAGGAAGAGATCGTGTTAATGACCTCAAAATATATATTATGCAAAGTGGCTTTCCATAATTTGATAAGACAGGAAACATCCTTAGAAAAGTTTTGGTTAAGTACCTAAGGATGCACCACGAATCGTCCCTACTTTTTCATGAAGGATAGCACAAGTTTGCAGTTAGGTGACTTTATCAGTCAATTTCTTGTTCATAGAATTTTTGGACAAAAAAAAAATTCTAATTTTTTTTTGTCTTCGCTTTTCTTTGGTCTAAGCTGAGGGTGTTTCTACTAGTATAACAATCTCAGAATCCTTGTAAATTCTCATATATGGCACACAATTTATTAGACAAGAGATCTTTCACATATCTTTTCTGAATAATCAGATCTCTATTCCTGACTTTTGCTGACAAACCTGAGTCACATGCCTAATCTCTTCACAGAGATTCAGGAGGCTTGAATAGGGTCTTCTGACTGAATCCTGATTGTTTTAGGCTCCTCCAACTGCTCCCCACCCCCACCCCGCCGCCATGTAACTGTATGACACAATACAGCTAAGTTTCCTGCCACTGTATAAAAGGATTCCCCTTCCTCTAGTTTCCAATTCCTCATTTCTCCCCAGCACACATTTAACATATTCCTGCCAGCAGTCTGTTTTTGACAATTTAGGTATTCCAACATCATGTGGGCCCCTCTACATGATCCTCACTTCCTTCTGAGTGCTCACTAGCAGAGTCATTAACATTCATATTTCTAGTAACAGTGTATTCAGGACAATCTAGGCTTTCTCCCCCAGTACATTTTGACTTTTACCTATTTTTTTAATTGACAAATAAAAATTATATATATTTATGGTTTACAGAATGATGTTTTGAAATATGTATTCAATGTGTAATGGCTAAATGAAGGTAGTTACCATGCATTACCTCATATACCTGCAACACCGGCATACATACTGGCTTTTCCATTTTGCTTTTTGTAATTCTTTTAGCCTCTTCCCACTGGCCAATTCAAAAGTCATTCTGCATGTTTAAGTATTTGTTACAGCAACACTCCACATTTGATACCAAAACCTGTATTAGTTTCTTATTGCTGCTGTAACAAATTACTGAGTGTAGTGGTTTAAACACAAATTTATTCTCTTATAGCTTAGAGATGAGAAGTCCAAAATCAGTCTGACTCACCAAAGTCAAGCTATCTATCTAGAAGGCTTGTTCCTTCTGGAGGTTCTAGGGGAGAATTTGTTCCTTACCTCTTCCAACTTTTGGAGCCTGCTAGTATACCTTGGCTTGTGACTGTAACATTCCAATCTCTACTTCGGTCATACATCACCTCCTCTGTGGACAAATCTCTTACTGCCTCCCTCTTACTATAAGGACACTGGTGATTACATCAGGCCCCCCTGGATAATCCAGGATAATTTCCCCAGTGCAAGATCCATAACAATCACATCTGCAAAGTTCCTTTCATCATCTAACATATGCATAAGTTCCTGGGCTTGGATGTCAGCATGTCTGGAGAATCATTATTCAGGGTATCACAGGCTTCCTGGCATTTTTGCTTAGAGTGGTGGAGGCATGTCTCATCATCGGTAGTCCAGTGAAGGGTTATTCACATGGTAGCAGTCCTAGAGTTCCAAAAAGCAAGCAATTTAAAAATCTCTGCGTATGTTGCTTTTCCTGTTGTTTCTGATTGGCCAAAACAAATTGCATCCCAAAACTAAAGTAAATGTGGGAAGGTACTACCATCCAGAAGTGTGGATGCTGGAAGACGCGAGCAAATGGGGACTCGTTACTTCAACAGAGTAGTGCAATACTCACAGACAAATTTCTAGAAAAACACAACTTGGCCGGGTGTGGTGGCTCATGCCTGTAATCCCAGTACTTTGGAAGTCCAAGGTAGGAGGATCACCTGAGATTAGGAGTTCGAGACCAGCCTGGCCAACCTGGTGAAACCTTGTTTCTACTAAAAATACAAAAATTAGTTGGGTATGGTGGCGCGTGCCTGTAATCCCAGCTACTTGGGAGGCTGAGGCAGGAGAATCACTTGAACCCAGGGGGCGGAGGTTGCAGTGAGCCAAGATTGTGCCATTGCACTCCAGCTTGGGCAACAGAGTGAGACTCCGTCTCAAAAAACAACAACAAAAAAAAGAAAAACACAACTTAATGAAATAGAAATACAAAAATGTAAACACCAAAGAAATATAATCCACATTTAAAATCATTTGTAAGGCCAGGTGCCTGTAATCCCAGAATTTTGTGAGGCCAAGGTGGGTGGATTGCTTGATGTCATGAGTTCAAGACCAGTCTAGCCAACCTGGTAAACCCCATGTCTACTGAAAATACAAAAATTAGCTGGGCATGGTGGCAGCACCTGTAGTCCCAGCTACTTGAGAGTCTGAGGTATGAGAATTACTTGAACCTGGAGGCCAAGGTTGCAGTGAGCCAAGATTGTGGCACTGTGTACAGCCTGTGTGACAGAGCAAGACTCTGTCTGGGAAAAAAAAAAGAGGGAGAAAAAAGAATCATTTCTAGAAAGAAATTATCAGGCCTAGATGGCTTCACTGGTGAATTCTATCAACTATTTATGAAGAATGAATCTTACAAATTCTTACAGAGACTAGTGAAACAGAACACTTCCTAACTCATTTTATAAATTCTGGATAACTTCAGACATTTTAAGAAAGGCTAATCTCATTTGTGAAAATACATGCAAAGTTTCAAAATAAAATTTTAACAAAATCTTCTAATACATACTAAGAATTACATATCATGACCAAGTTGAGCTTATGCTAGGAATGCAAGGTTATTTAACTTTAGATAATTCATCAATATATCTTCATACTTAATAAAGGAAAAAAATTACATTATCTCATAGTTGCAGAAAAAAACATTTGATAAATTCAACATCCATTATCATAAAACCTCTTTGCAAATCAGGAATAGAAAGGGACATCCTTAATCCAATAAAGGTTACCTACAAAAATGCTGCAACACACATCGTATCTAATGACGAACCATTGGCAACATCTTTGAGATCAAGAAGGAGAAAAGAGTGCTTGTTCTACCACCTCCTATCAACATTTTACTGCAAGCCCCAGCAGTGCAGTACTGCGAGGAAGATGAATGGTATGAGAGTTAGAAAGGAAAAAAGCCAATACTCTTATTATTCAAAGGTGATATCATGGCTTAGATAGAAAATTATAAATAATCTATGGATAACTTAGATTAAATTCCGAAACAAAATCAGTATACAAATAGATACCAGCCACAAAGAAGTAAAAATACTTTTTCCTAAAAGGTACTCGTTATAATAGCATTAAAACTATTGAAATACTTAAGAATAAATCTAATAAAAGACGTACAAAATCTCTACAGAGAAGACTGTGGAACTTTATTTACAGTAATTAAAGAAGACCTTAATATGATTGTCAGGACTGGATGCCTCAGGGTTGAAAAACAGCAGTTTTCCCCAAACTGAGCAAATTCAAATAAAGAAAATAATATCAACTGTGTGTGTGTGCGTGCGTGTGTGTCTAACCCATGACTAATTGTTTCTAAAATGTATATGGAAATACAAAGGGTCAAGAATAATGAATATAGTTACAGAAGTGAGAGAGGATCTGTTTTATCAGATACAAGATTTATTCTAGAGCCGTAGTAATCAAAACAGTGCGGTGCTGGGAGTCTTGGCATACTGAACACAAATGAGTTTTTTCATACTTGAAAACTCCAAAACCAACAGCATTATCATTGTAAAATAGTGAGTGAAAAACAGTTTATTCAATAAATGGTGCTGAGAAAAAAATTTTTTTTTAAAGAAACATTATGTTTAATGGTAAGTCTTAGCACACCCCAGCACCAGGAATGGTGTGGAGTCCCAGCAGCGGGGACAGAGAGGTGACCCCCATGGAGCCTCATGTGGCAAAGAGGATGAGGAAGGTGACCGTCAAACAGAAGAGCCCCCCATGGCCTCAGACAGGGCAAAGCTTAGAAAGGCATAGAGAAGAGCTTCTGCCTGAGACACAGGTTCCTGGCACAGCTAGTGATCAAGCTGCCAAAACAATGCCAGCTCCTGAACCTGCCACGTCAACTGTGGCCACCTCAGCACCAATATAAACTTGGCTGCTGTGTCACTGTCCCGGGAGGCGACACTGTTCTGGAACTCCCGTCTGGCCACCTTGTGGGAAGTCTGTTTAGATGAATTCTCTGGGCTATTCAAGAAGGAGGCAGACACAGGCCCGATTAGCCCCCTGAAGCAACAGTGGATCAGAGCTGCAGAAATGAACAGTGCCCCTGTGGTCTGCATTTTTTCAGTCTCCCAACTTCAGCCCTTGGTCCCAGTGCTCAGCCAAAAACTGGTATCTTTATTTTAAAAAAGAAATCAAATATCTTCTTTACATTTTATAAAGATTTGAATTAAAAGAGAATTAGAGACTTAAATAGGAAAGGTAAAACTATGAAGATTTTGCTAGATAATACAGGAGAGTATCTTAATCTGTCTGGGGTTAGAAAAGATTACTTACACATTTTTCCAAAAGTTAATTATAGAAGGAATGATGGATGTCTACATTAAAATTAAGAACTTCCAGTCATGAAAAGACATCATTAAAAGACTAAGTCACAGAATAGATATTCACAATACATATAACTGACAAAAGAACTCATATCCAGACTATATAAAAAGCTAAAAGAATTAAAAATCAGACATTCCTATAGAAAAACAGGTATGTCATAAGTGAGGGAAACCTGGCTGGGCATGATGGCTGACACTTGTAATCCCAGCACTTTGGGAGGCCGAGGCAGGTGGATCACTTGAGGCCAGGAGTTCAAGTCCAACCTGGACAACATGCTGAAACCCCATCTTTACCAAAAATTAGCCAGATGTGATGGCATGTGCCTGTAGTCCAGCTACTCAAGAGGCTGAGGCAATAGAATTGCTTGAACCTGGGAGGCAAAGGTCGAAGGCAGAAGTTGCAGTGAGCCTAGATTCTGTCAACAACAACAACAAAAGTGAGGAAATCCGAAAGGCTAAAAAACCTATTTTAAAAGGTTTAGTCTCATCCATGATGCAGGATTGCAAATCAGATTCCACTGCACATGCACCATTATGGTTTAGCACAAATGGAAAGCAAAGAGAAATTTCTTCTTTTACGAGACAGGAAGTCGCTGTTGGTATGAGTGTACATTGTATAACTATTTAGAAAACACTTGGTCATAGGCCAGGCACAGTGGCTCACACCTGTAATCCCAGCACTTTGGGAGGCCAAGGTGGGCAGATCACGAGGTCAAGAGATCGAGACCATCCTGGCCAACATGGTGAAACCCCGTCTCTGCTAAAAATACAAAAATTAGCCGGGCATGGTGGCACGCACCTCTGGTCCCAGCTACTCAGGAGGCTAAGGCGGAAGAATCGCTTGAACCTGGGAGGCAGAGGTTGCAGTGAGCCGAGATTGTGCCACTGCACTCCAGCTGGGTGACAGAGCTAAGACTCTGTCTAAAAAAAAAAAAAAAAAAAGGAAACACTTGGTCATTAATCAATAAAGTTTAAGACGTGCATACTGTGATACTCAACAATTCTAATTCTAGCTATTCATGCCAGAGAAATTTAGAAATATGAATACTAAGATCCATGATAAGAATATTCATAGTTGGTACTATATGTAGAATCCTGAAACTGGCCAGGTGTGGTGGCTCACGCCTGTAATCCCAGCACTTTGGGAGGCCAAGACAGGTAGATTACCCAAGGTCAAGATTTTGAGACCAGCCTAGCCAACATGGTGAAACCCTGTCTCTACTAAAAATACAAAAATACAACAATTAGCCAGGTATGGTGGTGCAGGCCTGTAATCCCAGCTACTCAGGAGGCTGAGACATGATAATCACTTGAACTTAGGAGGCGGACGTGGCAGTGAGGCAAGATCGCACCACTGCACTCCAGCCTGGGTGACAGAGTGAGACTCCATCTCAAAAAAAAAGCCTGAAACTGGAAAGTCAGAAATTTTTATCAATCTTAGAATGGACTAACACACTGTGTTATAATCAAGCTTTGTTTTTTTCCCAAGTGCTTTACATGTGTTTATTCAATCCCCACCAGAACCCTGTAAGGTAGGTATTCTTTAGGGGATGTTTGCCCCTGAGGGCGTAATAGAGACAGGGGTTTGCCATGTTGGCCAGGCTGGTCTCGAACTCCTGACCTCGTGATCTGCCCAAAGTGCTCGACCTCGACCTCCCAAAGTGCTGGGATTACAGGCATGAGCCACTGTGCCTGGCCAGTGTTCTGTTTTTTAACCTGTGTGGTAGTTCATAGTCATGTATTGTTTCATTTAGTTAGTTCTTTGAAGAGATCAATAACATTGACAAACATACAGCAAGTTCAAATGAGACAGAGAGAAAGAGATCAAATAATGCTGATATGAAATGATACATCTGGGCCAGGCGTGGTGGCTCATGCCTGTAATCCGAGCACTTTGGGAGGCCGAGGTGGGTGGATCACCTGAGGCCAGGAGTTCAAAACCAGCCTGGCCGTCATGGTGAAACCCCATCTTAAAAAAAAGAAATGATACATCTGGATATATGCTACATGATATTATGGACAATCTTCTGCCAATTGATTTGAAAAGGTGAAATTGACAAATGTTTAAGAAAATCCAAATTAGCAAAACCCACTCAACAAGAAAAAAATAGCTGATTGGTTCTACAGTTATTAAAGAATAGATTCCAAAGTTGAAATTCTTCCCTACAAAGAAAACTCTTGCCTACAATGAAAGCAAACATCTAGGCTACACAGTTTTAGGGCAAATGCACCCAAAATTTAAGAAGCAGATTTTTCCCGTCTTAAACTCATTAAGAGAATAGATGAAAAGTGCTGGGCATGGTAGTGTATGCCTGTAGTCCCAGCTACTTGGAAGGCTGATGCAGGAGAATTGCTTGAACCCTGGAGGTAGAAGTTGCAGTGAGCCAAAATCACACCACTGCACTCCAGTCTGGGGAACAAGAGCAAAACTCTGTCTCAAAAAAACAACAAAAAAAAAATTAGGAAGGAAGAGGGAAAGAAGGAAAGAAGAAAGGAGGGAAGGAAAGAAAGAGAAAAGAATAAATGAAGAGGTAACATTTTCCATTTTCAAATGAGTTTACTATTACCTTAATATCAAAACCAGACAAAGACAGAACAGGAAAGAAAAATTATAGTCTCATCTCAGTCAAGATTATAAATGGGAAATTCTAAACCAAATATTAGCAAAATGAATCCAGCACTGTGTAAAAAAGATTATGCAGCAATACTAAATTGGGTTTATCCCTGGAATGCAAGGTAGGTTTAACAATATAAAATCAATTCATATAATTCACCACATTAACAGGTACAGAGGAAAATCATAGGATCATCTCAATAGACAGATGAAAAGCATTTGAAAAATTCAATAATCCTTCACAATTTAAAAAGTGGGGGAAAACCTCTTAGCAATTTAGTAATAGGCAAGTTAAGACAAAAAATGACTTATCGAAAAAAACCTTATAACAAACTTAATATTTAATGATAAAAATGTGAAAGCATTCCATATATATATATATATATATATATATATATATAAATTGTACTTTAGGTTCTGAGGTACATGTGCAGATCATACAGGATTGTTGCATAGGTTCATACACGGCAATGTGGTTTATTGCCTCCATCCCCTCATCACCTGTATCTTGCATTCTCCCCATGTTATCCCTCCCCAACCTCCCTACCCCCCACCTGTCCCTACCCTAGTCCCCCCCAACAGACCCCAGTGTGTGATGCTCCCTTCCCTGTGTCCAAATGTTCTCATTGTTCAACACCTGCCTATGAGTGAGAACAGAAAATATTCCTTTTAAGGTCAGAAGAATACAAGAATGTTATTTTAAACATTGTATTGGAGGTTCTAGCCAGTATATTGGCAATTAAAAAAAATAAAAAGAAAAGGTCTCAGAATTTAAAAGGAAGAAAAAAGTACTCTTATTATTTGCAGGGGAGTTATTGTCTGCATAGCCTCTTATGCTACCTGCTCCCCATTTTCAAGAATCTACAGATAAATTAGTAAAATTCATAAGATGGTTTAATACATTTCTAGAAACAAGTCAATAAGTAAAAATTAATTCTATTTCTACACCCCAGAAAAATATCAGAAGCTGTAAAAAAAAAAAAAAAAGGCAACCATTACAATAAACAATACCAATGAAAAATATGGAACACTAGAAATAATTCTAACAGAAAATTTGCAAGACATTTATGGAGAAAATTAAAACCTTCTTAGAACAACACATTAAATAAGATCTAAGTAAACAGAGAATTCTTAGATAGGAAATCTCCCAAACTGATTATATATCCTCAATACAAATTTTAATTTATTAAACTAGCTGATTTTACAATTCACTGAATAGAGCAAAAAGCCAATAGTAGTTAACATATTCACAAAGAACAGGTAAAAAAATTTGCTTTTTCTTTTTGGGAGGAAGGGAGGAAGGCAGGAAGGGAGGGAGGAAGGAAGGGATAAAGGAAGGAAGGGAGGAAGGGGGAGGGAGGGAGGGAGAAAAGGGAAGGAAGGAAATCAAGCAATGAGAGAGACATTGCCGACCTGGATCTAGAGGTTTACAAGTTGATTTCTTTTTTTGAGAGAAGGAAAGAAAAAAAAATGAGTAAAGGAGAGGAAGAAAGAGGAAGAGAAAGAGGGAGGGTGAACGTAAATATGGCTTTATTCTGAAAAAAAAATGGGTATTAATAATGGCCAATAAATGTTTCATTTAAACCTATGAGTAGGTGTGATGTGGTATTGACAAGAATGTATATTTTGTGTATTTGAAGTGGAGAGCTCTATAAATATTTATTAAGTTTACTTGTTCCAGATCTGAGTTCGAGTCCTTGATATCCTTATTAATTTTCTGTCTCATTGAATCTAAGTCTCTATGTATCTGGGTGTTAGGATCGTTAGCTCTTGTTGTTGCATTGATCCTTTTGCCACTATCTCTTTATTGCTTTAAAATCTATTTTATCCGATACGAGAATTACAACTCCTGCTTTTTATTTATTTATTTATTTATTTAATTTTTCTCTCCATTTGGTTGGTAAATCTTTCTCCATCCCTTTGTTTTGAGTCTTTGTGTATCCTTGCATGTGAAACAAGTCTGGATGTAACATGCCGTTGGGTTTTGGCTGTGTCTTTTGATTGGGGGATTTAATTGATTTAAATTTAGGGTTACTGCCATTTGATGTTGACTGGCTGTTTGATCCATTCGTTGATGTAAATTCTTCTTTATGTTGGTGCTCTTTACTTTTTGGTATATTTTTAGAAAGGCTAATACTGGTTGTTTCTTTCTGTGTGTAATGCTTCTTTCAGAAGCTCTTGTAAAGCAGGCCTGGTGGTAATAAAATCTCTGAGTACTTGCTTGTTCATAAAAGATTTTATTTTCCTTCAGTTGTGAAGCTTAGTTTGGCTGGATATGAAGTTCTGGGCTGAAGGTTCTGTTCTTTGAGGATGTTGAATATTGGCCCCCATTCTCTTCTGGCTTGTAGAGTTTCTGCTGAGAGATCTGCTGTAAGTCTGATAGGCTTGCCTTTGTGGGTAACCTGACCTTTCTCTCTGGCTGCCCTTAGTATTTTCTCCTTCGTTTCAACCTTGGTGAATCTAATGATTATGTGCCTTGGGGTTGCTCTTCTTGAGGAATATCTTTGTGGTGTTCTTTGTATTACCTGGGGTTGAATATTGACCTGCTTTGCTAGTTCAGGAAAATTTTCCTGAATAATATCCTGAAGGGTATTTTCCAGCTTGGATTCATTCTCTCCGTCGCACTCAGGTACACCTATCAAACGTAAATTTGGTCTTTTCACATAGTCCCACATTTCTTGGAGACTTTGCTCATTCCTTTTTAACCTTTTTTCTCTAATCTTGTCTTCTTGTTTTATTTCATTAAGTTGGAATTTGACCTCTGATATCCTTTCTTCTGCTTGAACAATTCGAGTGTTTAAACCTGTGCATACTTCTCAGAGTTCCTGTATTGTATTCTTCAGTTTCATTAATTCATTCATACTCCACTCTAAGTTGTCTATTCTCAATAGGATTTCATCAAACCTTTTTTCAAAGTTCCTAGTTTCTTTACGTTGGGCTACAACATGTTCTTTTAACTCACAGAAGTTTCTTATTATCCATTCCCTGAAGAGTGATTCTGTTATTGGGATGCGCTCGTTCTCCATTAAGCCTTGTTCCATTGTTGATGTGGAACTGTGATCATCTTTAGAGGGAGAGGCGTTCTGATTTTGAGTATTCTCAGCCTTTTTATGATGGTTTCTTCCCATCATTGTAAATTTATCCTCCTGTCGTCTTTGAAATGACCAACTTTCAGACTAGGTCTCTTGATTGGACGTCCAGGTTGTTAGTTCCCAGGACCAGAACAGTGGCCTTGAGACTGATGGTGCTTTTCTGCCCAGGATTCTCCTGTCGGGCTTCCTTCTTGTGTCCGTAATAGGCGACTCTGCCTTCCTGGGGCTCCAAACCTCGGTCAGAAGGGGAACCAGTCTCATTTACTCTGCGCCGAGAGCTGCCGCGCTGAGGTGCCATCACAGCCGCTGCGCCAGCCTCAGGAGTCGTGCTGGGGACCCGTGTGGGTCCTCCAACCCTTGGTCAGAAGGGAAGCTGGCCCTGTTTACTCTGCTCCAAGAGCTGCCACGCCGAGGTGCCGGTGAAACCGCTACGCCGGCCACAAGTGTCGCGCTGGCGACCCGTGTGACTCCTCCACTGGGGTTATTCTGCTCTGTGAGCGACCAGAATTTGTCTGAAAGTGTGGCGTCCTCTAGTTCTCTGTGCTTCCACTGAGAGCTGCAATCCCAAGATGTTAGCGATCGGCCATCTTGGATCGTTCTCGATTTGCTTTCTTAAATGTAAACAGTATGTTATTTGGTGCAAAGATAGATAAATTGATATATTGATAAGTAAGTTGATTTATTGAACAGAAATCAATTTGTTATTATGTAGAAAAGTTCTACATGTCCAAATTTATATCCATTCTTACCTAGAAAAACACATGTGCACAAGCAAACATGTGTGCAAGAATGTCCACAGCAGCATTGCTTACAATATTCCCAAGTTGAAACAACCCAATATCTATCAGTAGGACAACTGGTTGACATATAGCCATGAAAATAAATGGCTGTTATCTACATGCAATAACATAATTTTTAAAACATACTGAGTTGAAAAGCAAATCAGAAAATATACATAGCATTATTTTATCTACATAAAATTTAAAGCAAGCAAAACTGAGTTATTTAGGGATAGATCGTGCTAAGACTCCAAGATGAGTATGCTATTCCGGATAATAGTAACATCTTGGAGGAATGAGTGTAGGCAGAGACATGTGGACAGGGAAGAGCACAGAGGGAGTGTCTAAGGTACTGGAAAATTTTAAGTTCCTAAACAAGATGGCATGGACATGTGTAAGTGGCTATGTACATTTGTACATGCCATCAAATTAAAATGCACTCTTACCATTTACCAGTTTCTCATAACATTCTGGTCTTTCTTCTGGATATTTTATATTGTTTACTGATCTAGTCTATTACCATTTTAGTACTAAGTGGCTATTGTTATATGTATTACATATTTCAAAATGGAATTTTTAAAAAATGCAATAAAAGTTTCTTTCTTTCTTAAATTACAGAGGTGGGTGGTCCAGGACTGCTAGGGCTGCTTTGCCATTCTTGACAGACAATTTCCCTCTCAGCAACTCAAATGGGTGCAGAACTCTCACTCCTACCTCAACATCCCACAGAAGGAATGCAAGGAAGGGCAAGGAAAATGCATGCCCCAGGACTTTTGAAAAATCTCAAACTAGAATTTTTTAAAAGAAAAAGTATCATCCAAATACAATAGCAATAGAAGAATATCACCTAAACATAATAAAGGCTTTTTATAACAATGGACAGATAGCACAGTACATAATAAAATATTAACGCCATTGCATTAGATTAAGAAAAAGTTAACTTTACCCTCCAACACCACCGCCATTTGGTTTTGAAAATGTTAGCTAAGTCCAATAACATAAGAAAATTAACTAATTAATATAAAAGTGAAAAAATAATCAGCAACAATGTTATTATTTGCAGATATGTGGCTATATATTTCAGAGACTTCCTAAAAATCTCATAGAATTAATATTTGACTAGTTACATAATAAATACACAAAAATAAAAAACGTTTCTCCAACATAGAAATAATCCAGTTAGCATTTGAAGAAAGAAAACTTATACACTAAAAATTAAAAAAAAATTTTTTTTACAATTGTTCTAAAGTATGTAAGATCCTTGGGATCAATTTAATTAAAAGGTACAGGTCCTGTGGAAGGTGTCGTTAAAGGTCAAGAATCAATCTTGAGCGACTGAAAAGATGTATTTAACCCAGATGGGATTACCTAATATTTAAAATAATTTTCCCCAAATTAACATATAAATTCACTGCATTTCCACTTATCATGTTATTTTTTAACTTCTCCACCCTTTTTTTTAAACAGGTTGAAATGATTACAAGGTTTGTAGAGGAAAATAGCTGAGACTAGTCAAAATTGTTTTCTAAATTAGTGAGGAAAGACTTGCCTTGTCAGGTATCAACACCCCAAAGCTACCGTAATTAAATCCACTTCGTACGGTAATAGCACTAGACAACTAGATTAGTAAACAATATGAAAATCTCCAGAAGAAAGATCAGAATGTTATGAGAAACTAATAAACGTTAGTAAGAGTGCATTTTAATTTGATGGCTAAAGGATAGTTTATTTATAAATATGCTGGCATAATGAGCTATCCATCTGAACAAAACCAAAATTATATCAACAGTTCATATCATTTTGAAAATAAATTCCGTTTTAAAATATAAAAACGTAAAATACAGAAAGAAATTTAGGAAAATATTTTGTATCCTTGACATGTAGGAAAAAGGCTAAAAACGTCAAGATAGACATGCTTAATTTCGTAAAGATAACGTTTTTATATGATAAAAAATTCCGTATACTCAAAAGATTTTAAAAGGCCATCAAAAATGTTTCTAGTCAGATGGCAAGGGCATACATATTGAAAATACTTGGCTTGTTGCTGTGGCCCACACCTGTAATCCCAGGACTTTGGAAGTCGAGGTGGGGGGATCGCGTGAGCTCACGAGTTCAAGACCTGCCTGGGCAACATGGAGATACCATGTCTGTACAAAAAATACAAAAATTCTCCAGGTGTGATGGTGCACCTGTAGTCCAAGCTACTGAGGAGGCTGAGGTGGGAGAATCACCTGAGCCAAGGAAGTCGAGGCTGCAGTGAACCGAGATCACACCGCTGTACTCTACCTTGGACCACAGAGTACCTTCCCAACTCTCCCAAAAAATCTCTCCTCTTTTTTTTTTTTAATTTGAGACAGGGTCTCATTCCAGTTGCCATTGTGGTCTTGAACTCCTGGACTCAAGCAATCCACCTTTCTCAGCCTACCAAAGTGCTGGGATTAGAGGCATGAACCACTGCACTCAGCCAGTACTAAGGGATCTTATAAATTCGTGAGGAAAGAACCAATAAAATTCCAGGGGAATAATGTATAATTAAGTCTTTTAAAATTTACTTTTACTATAAATATCCTTTGATTATTTTATTGTTTTATTATAAAAAAAGTTACTTTTATTATCATTCAAAAATGTTTAGCAGAATCGTGTAGGTTGGGTTGAAACAAGGCTGCCTGGGATTGAATTCCAGCTTCATCCCTTGGTAACTGGGTGACTTTGGATAAGTTGATTCACCTCTTTTTATATCAGTTTAGTCTATAAAATGGAGGTAATAATAGTGCCTCCCTCATAGGTGGACTATGAAAATTCTGCTTAGAACAGTGTCTGATACCCAGCTAGGAGTTAATAAATTATTTATCATTATTATAATTTTTAAAAAAATGAACTGGAGATGATACTAATAGTCCCTTATGTCATTGGATGCTACAAGAAGTAAAAGAGAAGATCTATGTAAAGCGTTTAATGTGGTACATTGCACGCTGGCATGCAGTAGTAACGTTAATTATTATTCTCATTGTAAATGTTAATTAGTGTTCTTATTGTTAAAAACTCAAAGTGGCGGCCGGGCGTGGTGGCTCAAGCCTGTAATCCCAGCACTTTGGGAGGCCGAGGCGGGTGGATCACGAGGTCAACAGATCGAGACCATCTTGGTCAACATGGTGAAACCCCGTCTCTACTAAAATTACAAAAAATTAGCTGGGCACGGTGGTGCGTGCCTGTAATCCCAGCTGCTCGGGAGGCTGAGGCAGGAGAATTGCCTGAACCCAGGAGGCGGAGGTTGCGGTGAGCCAAGATTGCGCCATTGCACTCCAGCCTGGGTAACAAGAGCGAAACTCCGTCTCATAAAAAAAAAAAAAAAAAAAAAAAAAAAAACTCAAAGTGGCAATAATTAGAACATTATGTTACTGGCACCAAAACAAACAAATAAATGGAATAGAATAGAAAGTTTAGGAAGAGACTTAATAATACATAAAAGTTCAATTTATGGCAAAGGTTTTGCTTCATATCAGTTTGAGAAGAGAAACTATGGTATTCATAAATGATGCTCAATTAGCCAACACTTTGGGGAAAAACGACTTCGATCGATATGTCTCATCAAATACCAGGATAAATTCTAGGTAGATTAGAATTTTAACGTAAACACTAAAAATATTAGAAAGAAACAAAGATGAATATTTACATCGTTTTGGAGAGCTTTTCTAAGGCTGTCGTCAAAGGCCGTGAGTGAAGAAAGATCTCTCTGAATATACAAAATAGAGAACTTTCATGTATTTTTGAAAATAGGAAAATGTATTTTAGTTGATACTGGTTAGCCCAGGGATTTAAAATTGGGTGGAAAAAAATAAGATTTAGAATTTTTTAAAACATATCTATCTTTTATAATAAAAAACTAACAAAACAAAAAGTGTTTTAAAGTGCCCCAAACAAAATCGAAAGGCAAATGAAGAGCTGGAAAAGACTGTAACATCTCTAACAGTCAAAGTCAAATGCCATATTTAATACATAAAGCTGTTGTATCAAGATATAAATGTGATGAATGGACTAGTCATTAGCAGGCAATTCATCAAGAGCTACCATAAATATATGAAGACACTCAGCATTATGAGTAAACAAGCGAATATGTAAAAGTAAGATGCTACTTGAAAAATCACATAGGCAGATATCAAAAAGAATGATGCAGCATTGCCAAGGGTATGCTTTCACAGAATGCTTGGGCTATAAACATTCTGGTGCATCATTTTATCAGAATCTTTGGGCTGTAAACATTCTGGTGCATCATTTTATCAGAATCTTGAAATGAAACAAATATATCCTTTAATAGAGTCAATCTCCTAGAAACTGATCCTATGCAAATAGACAAATGTGTATAGCTGTATTACAGAGTTGTCAATACAAAAATGTTTTATGTTCTTTAATAGGGAATTGGTTATTTAAGTTGTGATACATTCGTGCCATGAAATCTACACAGCCATTAAAAATGACATTGTAAATGTAGATTTATAGACCTGGAAAGATGTTCATTACCTATTGTTATACAAAGAAAACAGGTTATAAAGTGGTACATAGAATATAGTGACATTTTTGCTAAAAGTAATGCATATAAATAAGAGAAAGTCTAAAGAGAGATACCAAGATTGTAGCAGTTGTTATCTATGAATGGCACCAAGGGTGATTTTTAAAAATCTTTCTTCTCTCCTCTATTGTCTGAATTTTAAAATGATGAACAGGTTACCTATGTACCTTCCCCCTTCCCTCCCTCCCTCCCTTCCTTCCTTCCTTTTCTTTTCTTTCTTTTTCTTTTTCTTTCTTTCTCTCTTCTCTCTCTCTCTCTCTCATTTAATTATTTTTTTGAGACAGAGTTTTGCTCTCGTTGCCCAGGCTGGAGTGCAATGGTGTGATCTTGGCTCATCAAAACCTCCATCTCCTGGGTTCAAGCAATTCTCCTGTCTCGCCCTGCTGAGTAGCTGGGATTACAGTTGCCTGTCAACACGCCTGGTTAATTTTTGTATTTTTGGTAAAGACAGGGTTTCACCACGTTGGCCAGGCTGGTCTCACACTCCTGACCCCAGGTGATCTGCCGCTTTGGCCTCCCAAAGTGCTGGGATTACAGGCGTGACCCATCAAGCCTATCTATCATCTATCTATCTATCATCTATCTATCTATCTATCTATCTATCTATCTATCTATCTATCCATCCATCCAGCCATCTCCAGTTGGGGGAGCAGGGAATCTTATCTTGTGGTTTCTGCCTCTCTTTACTGGTTCCCCAGTTACTCTGTAATCCCTGCTATTTGGCTTCTGTATTTAACTTCTCCATGAAAACGAGTTTGCCAGTTGCCAGTGACTTCCTGTTTGTCAAATCTAGTAAACACTTTTCAGTTTTCATTTATTGGACTCTCTGGTTCTGTCTTGTGAACCATTTCTTCTTTTTTTAAAATACGTTTCATGTTTTTTCTTGAAACAGCCTCACTTTCTCACCCAGGCTAAAGTGCAGTGGCGCAACCTCGGCTTACTGCAGCCTCGACTTCCTGGGTTCAAGCGATTCTCCCACCCTAGCCTCTGCAGTAGTGGGGATTTCGGGTGCATGCCACCACACTCAGATGTATTTTGTATTTTTTTGTGTGTGTAGAGACAGGGTTTTGCCATGTTGCCCAGGCTGCTCTCAAACTTCTGGGCTCAAGCAATCCATTTGCCTTGGCCTCCCCGTGTGCTGGGATTACAGGTGTGAGCCACCTGTCCCGGCCTCTTTTCTCCTTTGGGTTCTCTGTGTGATGGTTAATTTTAGGTGTCAACTTGACTGGATTAAGGAATATCTGGAGAACTGGCAAAGCACTGTTTTTAGGTGTCTGAGAGGGTGTTTCCAGAGGACACTGGCATTTGAGTCAGTGGACTGAGTAGAGGAGATCGAGCCTCAATGTGTGTAGGCTAAGAGCCAGGATAGAACAAAAAGATAGAGGAAAGGATGTAGCCTCTTTCTCTCAGAGCTGGCACACACTCCTCTGCCCTTGGTCATCAGAGCTCCAGCCTTTGGACTGCGAGACCTACGTCAGCAACCCCGTCTCCCTCGCCGTCACCTCCCGGGTTTCAGACCTTTGATCTTGGACTGAGAATCACACCGTCAGCTCCCGTGGTTCTATAGCTATAGGACTTGGACTGGACTGAGCCACACTATGGAAATCCTTTGCCCCTAAGTCTCTCTCTCTCTCCCCCTCTTTCCCTCTCTCTCCATGTGTTCATCTATCCCTCCCTCCATTCATCCTAGTGGTCATCTCTCTAGAGAACGCTGACTAATCTGCTGTGTCACCACCATTTTCCTGCATATTGAGTCACAACTCTGAGTCTATCACAAAATCTTTTGCTCACCCCTTAAATACAGATGTTCCCCAAATGTCCATCTTTTCTCCTTGTCTCTTTGCATTTTGCACATTTATACCATATGCATGCATATAGCTGTATATAAAACTGCCACCCTTTCTGTGTTTCTTCACTTCAACTCCTCAGGATAAACAACCCCAAATATACCTAACACAAGTCTTTGTTCCAGATTCTGCTTTCTTCAAATCTAGCTTAAGAATGAAGGTTGGACAGGATGCAGTGGCTCACGCCTGTAATCCCAGCACTTTGGGAGGCTGAGGTGGGCAGATCACAAGGTCAAGAGATCAAGACCATCCTGGCCAACATGGCAAAACCCAGTCTCTATGAAACACACAAAAATTAGCTGGGTGTGGTGGCACACACCTGTAGTCCCAGCTACTTGGTAGGCTGAGGGAGGAGAATCGCTTGAACCCAGGAGGCGGAGACGGAGGTCTTAAATCAAGGGGAGGCATCATCCCCTTGATTTAAATACACCTCATGCTTGCATGTTCAAAGACCCACATACCCCCTTAAAAGTCTTGTGTCTAGAATATGTAAAGAACTCCTACAAATCCAAGAATAAAGAACTCAGACAAATCCAAGAGACAAACACCCTTCCTTCATTTCTTCAATACAACTCTCCTTTAAAAAAATATTATTATTATTTTTATGGAGACAGGGTCTCACTATGTTGCCCAGTCTGGTCTTGAACTCCTGGGCTCAAGCAATCCTCCTGCCTTGGCCTCCCAAAATGCTAGGATTACAGGTGTGAGCACTGTGCCTGGCTATTCTGTTTCTGTATGGCTTTCACCATCCACTCTACCACCGGAGTCAGACACCTGGGAATTTCCCTCTGCCTAGGCTTCTCTGTCTTCCTTATTCCTCATAGCCAAGCTGTTGATCCCACATCCTTAAGATCTTGTGAATGAATAATCCATTCCTTCTTTCCATTTCCATTACCATGCCTTATTTCATGTACACATGACTTTCTCCTGGACTTATCTGGTAACCTTCTTCTTTCTGTTTTTTCTTTCTTTCTTTCTTTTTTTTTTTTTTGAGACAGAGTCTCTGTTGCCTGGCGGGAGTGCAGTGGCATGATCTCGGCTCACTGCGACCTCTACCTCCTGGGTTCAAGCGATTCTCCTGCCTCAGCCTCCGGAGTAGCTGGGACTAGGCGAGTGCCACCACGCCCAGCTAATTTTTGTATTTTTTGTAGAGATGGGGTTTCACCTGTTGGCCAGGATAGTCTTGATCTCTTGACCTTGTGATCTGACCACCTCGGCCTCCCAAAGTGCTGGGATTACAGGCGTGAGCCACCGAGGCCTCTGCTAGCCACCTTTTATAGCCGAATAATCTTCTTAAAACAATAATGATTATATTATTTTTCTGCTTGAAGTGTTTTGGTGTCCCTTTTAGAGACCTTCAGAAAAATACACTCTCCTTAGCACTTCATATAAGCCTCCATTTATTATCTGGCCCTTTTCTACCTCCCTGAAAGTAAGACTTCTCCATATAAACCCTTCCCAGCTCTTTATCTGTGCTGTGCCCTCTACCTAGAGTGCCCTTCCCCTCCTTTTTCGCTTACCTATTTTCTCCTTATTTGCAAGCCTCACTGGACGCTCTACTCTTCTTCACAGGCTGAGTTAGCTCCCTCCCGTATGTTCCAGGAGCACCCGTGTTTGTCAACATCCTAGAATTTACTGCATTCCATTACATTTTTGTCTGATTTATCTGTTAGACTAGATTGTCAACTCCTAATACAGACCCTGACAAAGTGTAGGTGGTCAATAACTGCTGACACTGTTTTAGTCTCTATGGGAAAGCTGTATACAGGGAAAGTGAACCAAGTTTATCACTAAAATGAATAACCACCTTCAACGTATGCTTAAATATCGTTGGGGTTTTAGTCCCTCCAGAAAGCGTTAATCTAACATCTTCCTGTAAGACGTGCCTTAGGAAGAATACAGATTGTAATCATTGTATGAAGGAGTTTGGGCAAAGAGATGAAAAGCTGGCAGCTCGGAGAAACCAGAAGGGTCCAAAGAACTGTCGTGTTCCTACAGGCAGTAATAACCCTTCATTGATCACCTGCCGTCAAGAAGTGTGAAAACTGAAAACCTGTGTAGCCATCTCTTAGAGAAAGTGTCATAGCCTTCCACACATGTTACCCCACAAGCTGTAGCCGGGAAAGCAGGCACATGAGCCACATGAAATTGGGCCGAGAGCCAGTAGAATTTTAGTGCAGTTTGAAATTGTGACATACGGCACTAATACTCTATTTCCCCAAGGTCGGAGTCTTGCTGCCAAGAGGTGTGGCATTGCTACCACCCTGGAAAGCACAGCAAAGACTTGGAAAAATATTGTAGGCTGAGAGATTACTTTTCACTTCCAACTAAATCTGGCAGACTGAATTCTCCTGTGAAAGAATAGATTCAGCTTGATTTGTTTGGCTTTGGGGGTTTCGGCATTCATAGAGTTGCCAAATGTATGATAACTATTTTAAAAAGAATAATTGTGTAATTATTTCTTTGATTAGAAAAAATAATAAATGCTTGTAATTATTTCTGGTTTCAGGGTTTCCAACTTTAAATACAAAACGCTGCTATTTCTTCAGCTGTCAGCTTTAGACGTCACTTATTATCCGAACTTCTGAGAAGCTGAAAAGGGTTTAGTCTATCTAAGCTGTGTCTCCTCTCCCATCCTCCCCTCCCACCTCCGAATATACAATTGTTATTTTTTAAGATTTTACTAAGTGAGGCAGCATCTCATAAAAATTAATGGTATTAGATAATATTAAACATTTGAGTGCCTACTGCAGGCCAGGTATAGTTCTAAACACCTTACATACAGTAAATTCATTTTCTCCTCACATCAGACCTTGGAAATACGAATTATTATTCTCATTTTCAGACATGGAAACTGAGGCACAGAGCAGTTATAAAACTTGTCCAGGGTTATTAGTTAAGTGGTAGAACTGGGATGGCTCTGCTATCTGTGCATTCATGATTATACTTTGCTGCTCCCATAGAGGAGGCTGTTAGAGCCCCCAGCCTTGCCTCCACCTCACCTTTCCCCTTTCACCCTGTGTCTTCCAATGACAATTATATTCTTCTATGTAACATTTTAAAGTTTCCCAGGTTCGGTTTCTAGGTTAATTCAAAAGCTGAAAATTAATATAGGGCATTTACATTATTACAACTAAGTGAATACTGTTCGTTATAGAGACGATTAATGCGTTAGGATGATAAATTCAATGTTTCACTTTTGATACTAGTCAAAGCCACATGATCCTTGCCTCCAGTTCTAATTAATTTTTATTTCTTATTAATCCTCCTTTCAATTGCTCAAAATCATGTCACATTTTAGTTTCCATGGTTTTTGGGCATGACTTTCTTATATAGTTCTTTACCTTGCTATTTCTTATTGCCTTCCTCCCTTCACCTGTTTTGACAACCCTCCCCCTCCTCCTCCTAGAGTGTTCTGTAGTATAATTTTAATTTTAACCCCTTCTTTTCAGCTCCCCTTGCCCTCCCCTCTACCTCTGACCCTGAATTTGGAGCCTATTTGCAATCAAAGTTACATGCTTCCCTCCTTCTTTCCTTCCTTCCTTCCTTCCTTCCTTCCTTCCTTCCTTCCTTCCTTCCTTCCTTCCTTCCCTCCCTTCCTTCCTAAATTCTGGGTTCTTGCCCTCTCATTTGGTTTCATCTTTCAGTAGGCTTCCATCTTCCTTCCATCTCTTAGAAATGTGCTCAAACCTCTTCTATCCACTTCTACTGGATTATTTCTTAACTCTGTCTTGGAATTATTGGGTAATCCTTTGTGCTAAACTTCAGTTTGAATTAGAAACCCTATTTGGTCCACATCTTAACTACTCAAAGTGATATGTATGAGTGTGATATAATCTGAAATGTGTACAAATAGCATTGTCAGGTAAAAATAGTATTTGCTTCTCTAAAACTAAATGCCTTAGACATGGATGAATATTTACTTAGAGATACCTAAACATTAAAGAAAATTATTTCAGAACCTTATTCTCCAGCTCCCACCCACCCCAGGCTAACCACACAGAGAAAGCTTTGTTACAGATCCACAGTTACAAATTGGAGCTCTTCAGCTTAATCACACTTTTAGCACAATATGAATGGATGCTCATATTGATATCTTTAAGGCAATGCAAGACCCCAAAGCATCCTCACTAGAACAAAGTTAAATTATGTTCAAGATTCATTTTAGTGAAAATTATTTTAAGCTAGATCTATAGGAACTTGTGATAAATAGATTTATTGCCCTGCCATAGTACAGAAAGAATTTGAGATGGCTTATATTAGAAATAAATTTTGGGTACCACAAAAGAAATAGCATTCAAACATAAATTTTCTCAGCAGGGCAATTTACTTCTATAGAAGGGTGTGTCTCGAAGATGGAGCAATGGTGAGAGCACACTGAACAAGGAAGGGGAAGGGGTTCTTATCCCTGATGCAGGTAGCCCCTTCTGTTGTGTTGTTCCCCTATTGGCCAGTGATAGATCGAATAGTCTGAGCTAATTCCAACTGGCTATTTTAAAGAGACCAGGGGTGTTAGTCAGAGTGGCAGGGTGAGCAGTTTTGGCAGGAAAGATGGTTACAGAACAGGTGACTAAAGGTCACTCAGGTCAGAGCAGGTAATCAGGGGTGACTCAGAAGGGAGTAGGTGACCAGGGTGACTCAGGAGGGAGTAGGTGACTGGGATGAGTCAGGACTCTAACTATGTGGGTTAGGAGGGGGATGTGCAAGGGGGACGTGTGGTTTCAGCTTGAGGAATAGGTGCAGGTAACCAGGGAAACAGACATGAACTACTGATTAGAACTGGTGGGAAGGCTGTTTACTAAAACTAGGGGCAAGGAGACAAAGAGAATGAGAAAGTTAAACTTTAAAATGCAGAACAAAGAACAAGGAAACTGAACATACTGACATACTTATTCCTTGAAGAGAAACTTGGAACTCACTGTATTTAACAGTAACATAAATACATACCACACAAAAAGATAAAAAAGGACAATGAGGAAAAGAATAGGAATGGTAGGATGAAGCTAGGATTGCGATTGGGACCCAAAGTTACTTCGGTAACTTTCAAAGCGTCTGCTGCGTTTGTTAGGAATGTTCCACACGTTTTTTTTTTGAGACGGAGTTTCGCTCTTGTTACCCAGGCTGGAGTGCAATGGCGTGATCTCGGCTCACCGCAACCTCCGCCTCCTGGGTTCAGGCAATTCTCCTGCCTCATCCTCCTGGGTAGCTGGGATTATAGGCACGCGCCACCATGCCCAGCTAATTTTTTTGTATTTTTAGTAGAGACGGGGTTTCACCATGTTGACCAGGATGGCCTTGATCTCTCGACCTCGTGATCCACCTGGCCTGGCCTCCCAAAATGCTGGGATTACAGGCGTGAGCCATGTTCCACACATTTTAATCTGAGCATCTAACAGCTGACCAAAACCGGTTCCACAGGCAGCAAGACCAGTTCATTAACTCACAGTGGCCATAGCTTAAAAACAGCTTGCTGTGGAGAACTCTTGCTAGTAAAAGACGGGCGAATTCCGTCCTGTGGGTTCTAGTAAAGCACGCATGTGCAATGTAGAGAATGATGTACTCAGTAACTTCTTTACAGTAAAGGTAGCACTGTGATGCATAGAGGAGTTTTAGTAATATGAAGAAGCAGAACTCCATAGGGTACGATTATAAGCGACTGTTTTCTCCACTTCCCACCACACAATCGCTAACCATTTAATGCCTTCGATTTTCCCCACCCTTTCTGTGAAATTCAATCTTCTGGTTTTCTTACTCTTAAAAACAAACAAACAAAACAAAAAAATACCGTTTCCATTCACTTTCAGTCTCCCCGCAGCCATCATTCCGTTCAGTCCACTGAGATCATCGAGACTGGGCTTGACGTGAAACTCTTCTCCTCCCCTGGGCTGCGCTGAAGTCTGTGGTGGTAAAGAAGCCATCTTGCTTCTTTCCAGGTCTCAACATTTTCTTTCTCTCCTTCCTTGCTACACCCTTACCTTCCACCCCATGTCTCAGATTCCCCTCATTATGGGAAGACAGAAGTCAGGGGCAGGAAATACCTGACTTGACTGGTAGTGCCGTGCCTCTCTGTTGGTGCCAGTGTAGGGAGAGCCTTCTCCGGCCTGGGAGGAGAACTCTTCCTGGGTTCTCCTATCTTGGGGGTAGATACTCCAGGATATGTCAGACCCCAGCGCCCTACACATTCCAGGAAACCCTTATCAAGCTCTCTAAACGTTCTCCTGAAAGTCTTTTTCTCTAAGCTTGAGGTAAAAGGGAAGCATCCTTCTTCCTCCTCAGTGGAAGAAGGAGAGAAAACGTCAGAGCACATCCTCCTAATTTTCTTTCTTGGCTTCTTTTACAAAGTCCTCTTCTGTAAGAGCCTTTTATACTCTTGATGTGTGTTCGGTAGAAAGTCCCGCCATCTTTCCCCCAGGTTTCTTGCCCCCACCCTCCCCCCAGGCTTCCTGCTGCCCTGAGAAAAGCCCGCCAAGCCTGCTCTGTTCTGCCCAGCAACAACAAGCAGCCAATCATCGCAGCAGGAAAGCCCGCCAAGCCTCGGCCTATCCTGAACCGACATACCCTCTGAGCCACCTCAGCAGTCCGCCCAGAGACGGACAGCCTATCCTAAGCTCCTACGACACTCCGCCAGCCCTGTGTCCACGCCCCGTCCACCCCCGTATAAAACCCTCCTACCCCAGCTGCACAGTCGCAGCCAGCCCCGATCTCCTTCCTTTCCTGGCCTGCCCGCTGGTCCCAATAAACCTGAACTCGGCTTCCAACTCTCGAGCTGTTACTTGGGGTCGGGTACCGGGCAGGGGTCTACGAGGGGGTCGCACAAAAAGAGTCCCATTTAATATCCTATTAGATCTTTACTGAAATCTTGTAGTATAAGTGTACAGGAAATATTGTGGAAGAGTATTCTGCTCTGAGACCCAAAACAATGTAGGCATAAACTACTGTGTTAGTCTAGGTAGACAGCCTTTCAATCTAGCAATTTATCTATTTTCTCCATTTAAACTATACAATTGATACCTATTCATTTTAGATAGATTAGAAACATTGAGGAACCAAAAGAAAAATTATTAAAATGATTCTGTCCCATTTTTCAGGGATAGTTACTATTAACCTTGATGTATGTCCTTTTATATTCTCCTTATACTGCAATGAACATCCCTTGCCATCTCAGTCTCACTATCCAAATATTTGTTTTAAAGACTTATAAAAATCTTTTTCTTAAATTCACTATCTGAAAGGAAAACTTGTTATAACAAATCTACATTGTCACAGCAGCAAGACTGTTTGATTTGTGCACAAAAATAGAGTTGCCGCAGTAGATTCTCAGCTCTTCTTCTGATAACACTGAATCTTGTGCTTGCACAGTTTCAACATGTAGTGAATTATCGCATGACGTTCCCACATTATTATATTGTGACGTGGTAAAAGCCCCATAAAACTGCAAACCTCCACCATACCTCGGCTTTCTGTTGAAATTGCTCTCTATAACCCAAATGTGAATAAGTAATTCAGGACTGTAATTTCCACCCTACCCAG
This sequence comes from Callithrix jacchus, assembly GCF_049354715.1. NCBI lineage: Eukaryota > Metazoa > Chordata > Mammalia > Primates > Cebidae > Callithrix > Callithrix jacchus. Next base: position 14,203,221 of record NC_133518.1, on the reverse strand, counting down.
ACAATGTGTAAACAAATGCTAATCTTGACTTTTGTGAACTACTTAAGTAACAATCAGAATGTCAAAAGACCCCTGGCCATCGGAGTGTCCCGAGCCCCTCACCCTCATCTTCGCCAAGGAATCCACTGGAATGTCCAGAACCTCCTCACCCTTATCTTCCGCCCAGGAATCCACTGGAATGTCTGAAACCCCTCATCCCCATCCCCGCTCCTTGCCCTCACCCCCGAGGTGGTTTTAGGGGTATAAAAGGTCTTGACACTCTCCTTTTGGGGCTACAGGTTGGAGAGACACAAGTCCTCCGTGGCCGCCGGCCATAAAGACCCTGCAATTTGGCATACTTTTGTCTTGGTGTTAACTTCCTATGCTCGGGCCAGTACAACAATATGAAAATGTCTTCTAAGAATGCTGAAAAGCCTGTGAAGATGTATGAGCCCAAAACTATTGACAAAGGTGATTGAGCTGCATAGCAAATTTTTAATGCTGATGAAATTGATCTATTTCGGAAACATATGGCATCTTGTATGTTCACTTCAGAAACGGATACAAAAATGCCAGAACATAAAGCATCCAAAGTCATCTGACACCACTTTTAAGTGAATGTGGAGTGAAGCTAAAACCTCTGCTTGTGTATCACTTCAAAACCCCCAGTGCCTTTTAGAGACTATGGGAGAGTGAATTGCATGCTATGTAACATTCAACTCATAAAGCTAGGGTGACTGAGGCAGTGTTCAGTGATTCCATGAGGAGCTAACTGCCTCTATTCATCAGAGTACACACGGATGGAAGACTTGCAAACAAGGCTCCTTTGATAAGGGACTAAGCTCCCAGATGTCCTTTCTAGTGTTGGCAGTAATGGAGATACTAACACAATGAGCTTTTTGCCTTCCAGCATTATGCCATTATCATAGTCTCTGGACCCGAGTCACTTCAGCCTTCAAGGCATGTTGTTTGCAGATGCTGATACAGTATGCGGCACTTATATGCTGATATATGGTGCGATGATGCAGGCAACACTGGTTCAGCACAGAATTCATGGAAGAGTTTTGCCGTTCAGAAGGTCTTCACATTTATCAGCTGGGTTTGGCATGTATCATAACAAACAATGAATGGACTATGGGAGAAGCTAGCACCGCAATATGTTGCTGACTTTCAAGGTTTCAGGGAAGTGATTAATGCAAGGCAAAAATCCTAAATCTCGTGAAGAAGGATAGATTTAGTGAAGCGGACGGTACAAAGAACTTAAGGTATAACCATGGAAATTGTTCAACTAGATGTTCATTCTAGAGTCCAGGAAGAAAGAAGAGGAGCCATAAATACTCATGGCCAGGCCTTTAGAAAATGTGGAATTATGCAGAAAAAGGACGGTTCTTGCAAAATTGGTTTTGTTTTGGTCCATAACTTTATCTACCCTGTGATGGTGATAGCCATCTACCTCTATTGTCTCAAGTACCAAAAAGCGATGACCGTTCATAAGATCCTTGGACTTGAAAATAGGTGAAGCACAGGCATTTGATGGTTTACTCATTCTCTGCCAGCTCATTCCCACTCTGCGTCACCTCTGCTGGTCAATACCAACACCTACTTGCTTGCAACCTCCATCTCCCTCTCTCTAAACCTCTCTTTATTTTATTTATTTATTTATTATTACTTTTTCTTTTTTTTTTAAAGACGGGGTTTCACCATGACGGCCAGACTGGTCTTAAACTCCTGACCTCAGGTGATCCACCCACCTCGGCCTCCCAAAGTGCTAGGATTACAGGCACGAGCCACCAGGACCGGCCTATTTTATTTATTTATTTTTGAGATGGAGTTTTGCTCTTGTTGCCCAGGCTGGAGTGCAACGGTGTGATTTCGGCTCACCGCAACCTCCACCTCCCAGGTTCAAGCAGTTCTCTTGCCCTCAGCCTCCCGAGTAGCTGGGATTACAGGCATGTGTCACCATGCCCAGCTAATTTTGTATTTTTAGTAGAGATGGGGTTTCTCCATGTTGGTCAGGCTAGTCTCAAACTCCTGACCTCAAGTGATCCGGCCGCCTCGCCCTCCCAAAGTGCTGGGATTACAAGTGTGAGCCACCATGCCCAGCCAACCTTTATTTGGTTAGTAATCATTTTTTTAAATTTCCATATTTGGTTATTTTATTTAACTAAATGTTATTTGTATTTATGACATAACTTTAAAATACACAGTAGTTTTTATTTTATATTAAAAATTATGCCTGTTGTAGTACATAAGGAAAACTCATTTCTATTATTCTGTTGTATGGCTGCATATTACATAAAAACATACCCATTAAAAATCTCATTAAGTATGAAATAATTACGTAGCTTATGTTTTGTACAGCACATTTATGCAAAAATCCTTGGATATGTTACTAAGCAGGTGTGTAAGAGGGTTTACTTAAACTTTGGAATATTGTTTGTTGTTCTTGGATGGGCTTAAAACTTTTTCCCATTTCAAATAACAGAATATACATATAACTTATTCTCTCACTGTCTCCTTATTTACTATTCAACCATTGAACCAGAAAAGATAGATTCAAATAACAAGCAATGTCTGTATACAAATTTATTTATTTATTTTTGAACAAAATGAGATATGATCTTATTGATTTTGAAATTTTTTTCACGATATATTGTGACTGTATCTATATGTAAATAAATATGACATATATTGCTATTTATAAAAATATATGCATTTGCCCTGTTTATGTAATTGGTAGGTCAAGTGTCAGAATGCTTGCAGTACTCACAGCTCCTCTCTGAAGGTTTTTTTTGGGGGGGAGAAGGAGTTTTGCTCTTGTTGCCCAGGCTGAAGTACAATGGCGCAATCTCAGCTCACCACAACCTCTGCCTCCCAGGTTCAAGCAATTCTTCTGCTCAGCCTCTCGAGTACCTGGGATTACAGGCATGAACCACCATACCCGGCTAATTTTTGTTAGACAGGGTTTCACCATGTTGGTCAGGCTGTTCTCGAACTTCTGACTTTGTGATCCACCCGCCTCAGCCTCCCAAAGTACAGGGATTACAGGCGTAAGCCACCATGTCCAGCCTTTTCTGCAGGTGTTATGTCCATGGCTTTCTACAGAGGGAGCTAGACCATATTGTTTCTTATATAGGGAGCCGTTTCTCATCACCTGACTTGACCAGTCTGGTCCCAAATGATTGGAGCAGAGGAGGGTCCTTAGCTCAGGGTTTGCAAACTCAAGGGCCCAAGCAGGCCAGTACCTAACATAATTGAAGTGAGCAAGTAGATGTAAGAGATAACAGGGAGTTTGCTGCAGACTGCAAAGAATTAGAACGTGGTCTGTCTCAAGAGGCTGGCCAACACTTAGCTTTTGCCAATAGTTGTGTCATCCAGGAATAAAGAGTAACTGTTGGCAGATCTTGAGATCTTTCAAGAAAACCTAACTATTCTGATTAAAACAAATGAAATTCTCTGAAGGCTGGGCACAGTGGCTCAGCCTGTAATTCCAGCACTTTGTTTTTTTGTTTTGTTTTTGAGACGGAGTTTCGCTCTTGTTACCCAGGCTGGAGTGCAATGGCGCGATCTCGGCTCACCGCAACCTCCGCCTTCTGGGTTCAAGCAATTCTCCTGCCTCACCCTCCTGAGTAGCTGGGATTACAGGCACGCGCCACCATACCCAGCTAATTTTTGAATTTTTAGTAGAGACGGGGTTTCACCTTGTTGACCAGGATGGTCTGGATCTCTTGACCTCGTGATCCACCCGCCTCGGCCTCCCAAAGTGCTGGGTGTAATCCCACTGACCGTACCACTGCACTCCAGCCTGGCAACAGAGTGAGACTCCATCTCAAAAAAAAAAAACAAAACAAAACAAAGAAAGAAAATAATTCTCTGATCTCCTGTTGTGAACTGAACGCGAGCCCGGGAATCTCGTCCAGCGAGAGGGTCCCAAACCTGGAAGAGAGCACGCGCCGGAAAAAAAAGGAGATAGAAAAGAGCGAGGTCTGGAGGGCTACATGCGCTATGCTCATGCAGCAATTTTATTTTTGCAATATGTTTCATTATATACTTTTCTGAAGTTAAAGTTGTTTACGCCAGATCAACGTACTTAAGTTACAGTAAGCAAGTTACGTCCACTAAGTTACGCCCAGTAAGTAAGTTAAGTCCAGTAAGTAGGTTACTTCCAGTAAGTAGGTCACACCCAATAGGTCAAGGTAAGTAAGTTACAGTCACGCCCAGTAAGTTATGGTAAGTAAGTTACAGTTACACCCAGTAAGTTACAATAAGTAAGTTACCAAGTGTAAATACTTAAGTTAATATTTTACAATGAAGGTAACAAGGGTCCAAAATGAACACGATCAAGCAATAAACCATAAGAAGCCGAAAGTGGACACATTGCCTCCCAAGTCCTCATATCCATAAAGTAATGTCTGTTAATTATTTAGAATAACATAGTCCCTTTCTTGGTTCCTGCCTTCTCTCAGCTCAACTCCTTCAACCGGGGATCTGTGTCCGGGCTCAAGCTCACCGTATGGCGAGGCCCATTTCCTAGGGGCCTCACATGGGAGCAATCCCCACAGGTCTCCCTTAATCTCCTATGTGGGCCAACAAAGTGCAAGCTGAACAAACATACCTATGTTCCACATGTGGCTTATTTTCAACCTCTGACCTTTCTAAGGGCAGTCAACTTGTGAATGTTCCAGTGACACATAACCTATGTCACAAAAGCTTGCCCTGTCAGGGATGATGGCAGTTGTCTTAGTCTGTTTCCATGCTGCTATTGTGATATAGCTAACTTAAGTTGGAACCTGTATACTGCCATCTTATAAAGGACAAAAATGTTTCCATTCTCCTCAAGGACTGCTAACCTTGGTTTCTGTAAATTGCTAGATCATTTGCAGGATGCAAAGAGAAGTAAAGCTGCATACCTTCTCTTATCTGCCAGAATTGCTGGCCTTTGTTTCCCAGAGTAAGCACCCCCAGATCATTCCATCCTGGTGCCAATCAACTGAAAATCTATGGATCCCACCCCTACCCAGTCGATGTGTAAATGAATGCTAATCTTAGCATCTGTGAACCCTTAAATAACAATCAGAATGTCAGATAGTCCCCTGGCCCTCGAAAGGTCCGGAACCCCCTCACCCTCCTCTCCGCCCAGAAGGTGATTTGAATCCATTGGCCCTCAGAATTTCTAAAGCCTCTCACCCTCGTCTTAGCCTGGGAGGTGATTGACAGCTTTCATTCCCATCTCCACCCCCACTCCCAAGGTGGTTTTGCGGGTATAAAAAGGTCTTGTCTCTCTTCTTTCGGGGCCATGGGTTGGAGAGACGTGAGTCCTCCGTGGTCGCCGGCAATAAACCCTGTAATTTGGCATACTTTCGTTCTGGTGTTGACTTTCTGTGATGAGTTCGATATAACACTATAGAGAACTGCATGAGACTGGGTAATTTATGAAGAAAAGTGGTTTATCTGACTCAGTTTCACAGGCTTAACAGGAAGCATGGCTGGGAGGCCTCAGAAACTTACTCTAATGTCAGAAGGGCAAAGGGGAAGCAAGCACATCTTAGCACGGTAGAGCAGAAGAGAGAGAGCGTGTGAGCGAAGGGGGAAGTGCCACACCCTTTCAAACAACCAGATCTCGTGAGAACTCACTATCATGAGAACAGCAAGCAGGAAGTCCGCCCCCACGAGTCAATCACCTTCCACCAGACCCCTCCCCTGACATGTGGGGATTATAATTTGAGATCAAATTTGAGTGGGAACACAGAGCCAAACCATATCAGCAATTAATACGAAAAATCATATTCCTTTGAGAATTTATGCAATATATATACAAGTTTTTAGTCAGTGGTAATGGGAGCAGAAGATAGAAGGCCCTCAAGGAAAAGGTTGGCAGGAGGAAAATAAAGCAGTCGATGCTACGGGTAAGAAAAAGGTGTGATTATTAGAAGCTAAATAACACAGCACAGGGGAGGATACAGTCGGTTAGTAGGTAGACTAGAAGTAATTAGGTAGAAGCTGAGTCATACATTCAGAGTGATGATAGGAGAACAGATACTCTGGTTTTCCAAGCTGCTGGGTTCTGAATAACTCTCTAATTTTCTGAATTTCATTGTAGCCTTCGGGAGGTCTTAATGGATGGTTGCGCTTGCACCTCCATGAAGCACGATCATGTAGATAAGATGCTCAACTTCTTTTTGTGCCATGTATAGTTCCAATGGGTACTGACTCAGTGGAGACAAATTGAAAAGAAACTCTCTTTTTATAACCAAAAACATTTAGCAGTATTTATGTACCATAATATATTTAATCAATTCCTCGTTGCTGAACATTAAGATCATTTCCAACTTCGAATACACATACAATTTTTGTCATGAAAGCCTTTGTACATTTATTTTAGTGCACTTTATATTCCTCAGGATAAATTTCTCTGGGTGACCTCAATCAAAGAATCTGTGGGCATTCTAAAACTTCTGATGTGTGTTGCCAAGTTGCCATCTAAAAAGATTTTATAGACTTACACTCTTTACTGGCATTTTACAAGAGTGCCAGCTCCTCACTCCTTATGAGCACTGGATATTATTTTTTTGTTTTAACTTATCAATATTTTGAGTGAAAAATGCTGACTTGCTTCATTCCTGATATGTTTTATTGCTCCTGTAATCGAACATAATTTTTTGGACATTAATTGTCCATTTGCATTTCTTTTGTGAATTACTCTTGTATGTTCTCTGCTTATTTTCACAAGGGCATAATTTTTTTGTTTATTATCAGTAATAGTATAATTATTGTAGAGCTATGTGCCATGAACTGTGCTAAGAACTCTATAAACTTTATCTCATTTAATCCTCACAACAACCTTTGAGGTAACTATTATTATTCACAGATTAGAGAAGTGCAAACAAAGTTTAGAGAATGCTATGGTCTGAATGTGTCCCTAAAATTCTGATATTGAAACTTAATCACCAAAGTGTTTGTCTTAAGAGGTAGGGCCTTTAGGAAGTTATTAAATTATGAGGGTGGACTGATGGGATGTGAGCTCTTATAAAAGGTGCAAAGGAGTTGCCTCTCTCCCTCTTGTCCCCTCCATCCCTTCCACCATGTGAGGGCACAGCATTCCTCTTGTGCAGCATCAGGTGGATGCAAGATGCAGGAGGATCCAGTAACGGGCACCATCTTGGAAGCAGAGAGTAGCCACACGCCATCGCCATGATTTTGAACTTCATAGTCTCCAGAACTGTGAGAAATAGATTTCTGTTCTTTCTAAATTACCCAGTCTATTTTGTTATAGCAGCACAAACAGACTAAGACAGATTTAACATGATCAAATGGCAAGCAGCCCGATGTGTACCCAGGTTTACTGAATTCAGATAATGAGGTTAGTGCGCTTTCATAGCTGCCAAGCAGAGTAACTGCTCATGGTTGTGAAGATTATTGTCACAGAGGGAAGAGTTGGGACGAACCTACAGCCTGTACTTGTTGGGATGCACATTCTGGCATGGGGTTCCATCAGGGCGGAAGGAAAGGAGTGTTTGTCATTTCTGAAGTTGTATTTCTCATAATTTTCACCAACACATGATTTATTCTAGTGAGGAGGCACTGACTGCCTAATGAGGATCCAATGTATTTAGTGGTGGGAATACAGTTCTTCTACATCTCCATAACTGAATCATCTGGAGAAGAAGCCTTTAGAATTCACTATTTCATCCTCAGGGATTAGATTGTCTGTGAGTTCATGTGGCAAAAGATGAATACAGATACTTACATCACTGTATTACATCCACTGGATGTTAGAACAACAAAAAGTCAGTAACTAATGCCACAGTATATGGCAATAATAATTTTAGCCTTAACTATTGTTCTTTAGTCAGATTTTTTATTTTTTTTTATTTTTAAGTCAAACTTGTGAGTTCAAGTCAGATATTTTTAAACTACACACAGTACCTTCTTCCCTGGATGTTCCAAGTCACAGAAGAATTGTGGCACATCCTTGAGAGAGATCCTAGGAGGTGCAACCTCCCCACGGCTGGCTTTGCTAGAGAGAGGCACCATTTAATTCTCCTCTACTTATAATAGTTGAGTTTGCTCCTGTCTTATCCAGAAGCAAAATATTTTTTAAAACAACAAATATGGACACATGCCGATTTTGTGAATTACATAATTTAAAATGTTGGAATTAACTTGAATTAAGATGAAATGTGTCATTTCTGGTGAATGCTTTATATATGGTAAAAAACGTATACTTAAAAATCAAAAGACCTGGATTCAGATCACAGCGCTGCCATTTGCTGGTTGGGATGATTTCGCTAAGTTTCTTCTGTATCTTTACTTGTAAATAGAAATAATAATGCTTTCTTTTTTTGATTATTGCCAGGACTAAATAAAATTTTGTATGCAAAGATGGTAACCTCGCTGGGCGTGGTAGCTCACGCCTGTAATCCCAACACTTTGGGAGGCCGAGGCGGGTGGATCACGAGGTCAAGAGATCCAGACCATCCTGGTCAACATGGTGAAACCCCGTCTCTACTAAAAATACAAAAAAATTAGCTGGGCGTGGTGGCGCGTGCCTGTAATCCCAGCTACTCAAGAGGCTGTGGCAGGAGAATTGCCTGAACCCAGGTGGAGGTTGCGGTGAGCCGAGATCGCACCATTGCACTCCAGCCTGGGTAACAAGAGTGAAAACTCTGTCTCAAAAAAAAAAAAAAAAAAAAAAGATGGTATCCCCAAAATGTTAATTAATTCCATTCCTTCATGTATAATAAGCGTGTCAATACCTTCAAGTGGTGACTAACCTACAGAAGCCTCATTATTTGGGATCATAAGCATGATATACCAGAAAAATAAATATCAGGAGCCACAAAAGAGCAATAGGCTCTTGTACCCTATATTTTCATTTTTATTAAAATTCTCACTCAAGTTACATTGGTACAACTGCTAATAATTTGCCTGACTAGCCAAATGCAATTATTTTTTTCCTAAGAAGTAAAGCTCTTCTCAAATCTTTCATCTTTACCAAGCACCTAGGGCAAAAGACACGGAGTGGGCCAGAGGACTCGTTTTACAGATGAGGAAGTTACTTGTTCTCTCTAAGCCTTGATATTTCCTCCTGGGAATACAGGAGCTAATAGAAGGTATATTTCTCCACTTTTCTTTCTCCAAGGGAAATAGTTGGATGATTAATGAGATAATGAATGTGAGGAGAATTCCCTGGAGGAAAGACATTTCATAAACATGAAGTGAAGACTCTGGCTGAGTCACTGATTTCAGCAGCTCGGAGGTATGGATAAATCTTCTGGTGGTGAATCCCAGCTACTTAATCTACCTACCTCATGCACACCTTAAAAGCTGGATTTTGGAGCATTTCCTAAATGTCAAACCGATCCTACTTATAAGAAAATTCATCATCTAGTAATTAACACGAAGTGTTTATTAAATTAAATGAGTCATCTCTGAATGCTTTTGCAGGGTGGGAGGCAGAGAAGTACACAGGACAGACTTGAAATTGAATCACTTATATAACGTAGCCAGGAGCGGCTTTGCTTAGGTTTTCACAGTCTTCCAGAATAAAATGTCCTATCCTAGAACCACTCCCTTTAAAACAAACTGATGTTTTCAGTGTCTGAAGCTTTTCTAGGAGAATGGAAATGAATTGGTAAAATGTTAAAAGGCCCAAGGCAAAAGAGAAAAACTAACAGCTGGAAGAATTAAATGAATACTATATCCAGCTGTTTTCTAAAGACCTAAAGTATGTCATGGATGTCAAGATGTTACTGTAGATGTGGCTGGGAGCTCTGTGTTATGACTCTGACTCCGTGGGTTGAAATGGAAAACAATTCCAGAAGAACAAATAAAGAAATTATTTTTCCAGCCCAACTCTTGTGTTAAATGAGAGCCACAGCACTTTAGTTAGATTAGAAAAGCCGTCAAGGGATGCACTGCAGTTGATATTCATTTAAGATTGTTTTGTATTCTTCATTAATTGGCGTATAAAAATTGTTATAAAATATTCCACCCCGGCAGATACTCCAGGGCATGGCTTCCTTTGCTTGGTTTCTCTGTCAACACTCTACTATATTTGCTTTTTGTAATACAGGTTTTTGGGTTTTTTTTGGACATTTCTTGTCTGCTGATGGTTCTCATAACCTTATTGTTGTAGTTTTAAAAATTAGTTTATTAGGTGCCCTCCAGGCTGGGCTTTTAAATAAATAGTGCTGGACAAATGGGTGACTATTCTGAAAGGAGATAAAAATTAGATCCATGTCTCACGTCATACGCAAGAATAACTCCGACAGGTTTAGGGATTTCAATGGGAATAAAGCAAGCATATAATAATGCAAAGAAAACACGGATAAATTCCTTTTTAACCTTGTGGATGGTGTAGGGAAAGGCTCTCTAGCCGTTACTCAAAGTCTCAAAGTCCAGGGTCAATAAAAGTAAAGATTGAGAAGTCCGACTATGTTGGGAACGCGCCCAACCCCGTACGTGGGTGCCCTTAGTCCCAGTGGTGACCAGGGTTTGAGAAAAGGAAATAAAGACAGACACACAAGCGTGGAATTGACAGCATTGGTCAAGGGGACCAGCGCAAGCGGGGGAACCATGTTGGCCTCGCTCTGGGCTCCAGACACTTTTATTATTTGCACAATCTCACTGATCTTCTAGGTGTGGAAAGGGAGGGTAAAGGAGTAGGTAAGATAGCCGGGTGGGGAGCACTTGAGATCTTTCTAAGACATGCTAAACCAGTGCTCTGAGCATTTAACAGCACTTGAGATCCTTCCAAGACATGCGACACTAGTGCTCTGAGTTTATCACCGATTGTTATCAGGGTGCGGCTGCATCAGAAGAGTATCTGATTAGGAGCCACCTAGTCTGACCACACCCAATGCATCCAGGGGCTTTTATCTCCTGAGCATTGAGGACATAGAACAATTAAAATCACTCCATATTCTAAGAACCTAGGCAGAGCCTGAGGCCTTCCATGATCTCTACTCTGCAAGGCTTTTCTCCTCCTTGCCATCTCCCATCTGCAAAGACCCTCTGATCTTGAGATCAGAGGTCACCTCCCTTCGCAGAGATCTTTGCATAAGCCCCTCTTTAGGAGGCCCTCGTGCAATCTCCGGGTTGAGAAGGAATTTGTGGGACAGAGCAGTATTCCCTGCTCTGCAACCACCCGGAGGTGTTCCCCGGTGTTACTGCGCTCTCGGGTGGTCTTTACCTTAGGCCTCAACTCATGAAAGGCAAAACTACATGTGCACTTATTTTTTGACCCAGAAATCCCACTGCTATGATTTACTGTGAATATATTGCCCTTTGATTTCTAATTAACTGCACCAATAATATAGTTTAGTTTGGTGTATAAACTTCAGTGTACTCTGAGCCAAGCAAGCTTATAATTATTTAGCTAGAATTAACATAGGCCTCCCCTGGCCATCTGGACCCGCATTACTACATTAAAAAGACGTTGAAAACTTTTCTTTCTTTTCTTTTTTCTGAGACGGAGTTTCGCTCTTGTTACCCAGGCTGGAGTGCAATGGCGCGATCTTGGCTCACCGCAACCTCTGCCTTCTGGGTTCAGGCAATTCTCCTGCCTCAGCCTCCTGAGTAGCTGGGATTACAGGCATGCGTCACCATGCCCAGCTATTTCTTTTAATTTTTAGTAGAGACGGGGTTTCACCATGTTGACCAGGATGGTCTCGATCTCTTGACCTCGTGATCCACCCGCCTCGGCCTCCCAAAGTGCTGGGATTACAGGCATGAGCCACCATACCCAGCCAAAAAAACCTTTCAAGACTAATAAACACACATCCTAAACAAAACCAAAACAACGGACAAACTAAGAGAAAATATTCATGACATACATATACTACTACAAAGACATACACACAGAGCATGAGAAATGGAGAGAAGGACCTAGACCTGTTAGAAAAAAAACCATTAACAGGCTGGGTGTGGTGACTCATGCCTGTAATCCAAGCACTTTGGAGGACAAGGCGGGTGGATCACCTGAGGTCAAGAGTTCAAGACAAGCCTGACCAACATGGCGAAACCCCGTCTTGAAAAAAAAAGAAAGAAAGAAAAAGAAAAAACCATTAACAGACACACAAAATATAGGGCCCTCAAACATATGAAAAACTTGTTCAAATTCACTTTGAATTAAGGATAAATACTGAGGTAGAATTTCTCAGTATCAGACTGGCAAAAATTAGATAGCGTGTCAACACATTCAGCTAGTGAGGCTGTGAGGGACAGATACTAGCCCACAAATTGGTAGTAAGAATGTGCCCCGGTACCACTTGTGAAGGGCAAGCTGTTCATAACTAACAAAACTGCACCTGCACTTGCTTTTTGACCCAGAAATCCCACTGCCAGGATCCACTGTGAATATAAACTTCTCCAAATACGAATATATACATATAGCAAAGTTATTTATTGTAACATTGTTTGTAACTGAGAAATATTGGAAGCAACTTAAATATCAACACGTTGGAGGAGTGGTTAAGGACATTCTAGCACACCCACACAATGGAGTACTGTGCTCCTATAAAATAGAATGAGAAAGGTCTCTGTGAGCTGATATGCAATGATTTCCAGGACATACTACTCTGTGAGAAGGAAAAGCACAAAAGGGTATATACAGCATGTTACCCTTCATGTGAGAAAGAGCTAGATATAAAGGCGTAAGAAAATAGGTATGCATCTGCACATTTGCACGAAAGAAATTCAGGAAAGATAAATGAGAAACTAAAGAAACTGGCTACCTACAGAAGTTGGTGGAAAAATATGGGAAGAAGTGAATATGGACAGGTTAGCAGAGATGAAGAGGAAGAAACACATTTCTGAGTATATTTTTAATATAGTTTTGATTCTTAGACACATAGTAATGTTTCACATAATACCTTTTCCCTAATAAATAGTTACGATCAACGAGGAAGTGGGATAAACCCAAAACGGAATGTAATCAGTAACAAATGAACGTCATGTGTGACAAATTCATTCATAATCACACTGAAGTGAATGTGTGAAAATAATATATTGACTGGATACTGTGAGACTAAAGAGAAAAAGAACTGTATACAAATATTGTTGTCTGCTTAGTAAATCTGCTTCTCATACATATAGATTAGTAACTGTTTACTTATATGTACACTATTAAATAAGTGAGTGTATTGTAGATAATGAGAGCCAGATTTCTCACTGCTGGAGAAAGAAGTCACAGTTAAATAAATGGGAAGCATGGAATGAACCTCATAATGTTGGCTTGGAATCGGAGGTATCAATATGTACTCATGATTTTTAATATATATATGTACGTGAACTATATATATATACACACACATATGTACACGAACATATACACACACACACACACACAAATAGATGTAGAAGTAAGTATAGATGTGGGTATGTGTGGGTTAGTATTCACACATATATATACACACATATGTACACGAACATATATACACACACACACACAAATAGATGTAGAAGTAAGTATAGATGTGTGTATGTGTGGGTTAGTATTCACACATATATATACACACATATGTACACGAACATATATACACACACACACACACACAAATAGATGTAGAAGTAAGTATAGATGTGTGTATGTGTGGGTTAGTATTCACACATATATATACACACATATGTACACGAACATATATACACACACACACACACAAATAGATGTAGAAGTAAGTATAGATGTGTGTATGTGTGGGTTAGTATTCACACATATATTTCTTAGCTTTGTCCACTGAGAGGGCCTGAGGGTAATGAAACCCCAGTAGCCATGAGCACACCTACTGGCAAAATCTTAGTTTATAAATACTGTTCTCCAATTGAAAAAAAACAAACCAGGGGTCCTTGAAAAAGTGGTTGATTGTACAGTTGGGAAAGAGGAAATAAAAGATGAGACTGGAACATCTCGTGGTACCAGAAAATAAGAAAGTGGTCAAAAAAAGGATGAGGCCATGTCCTAAGGACATAGGAGCTCCAGATGGCCAAACTTAGAACAATTTGAGCAATAAAATATATAATGATAATTTTGATTTATAACCAATAGAATAAAATAAATATGCTGAATTCCACACTTACAAATCATCCAAATTAATAGGGAGAAGGAGCCGCTCTTCCCTACAGAAAAATTCCAATTAACAAATGTAGAGGATATGAAGGAAATACAAAGTTATTACCAGGTAAACACAGCAGTATGATCCACTTAATAAGAGGGATGCTAAAATCATTGAGCAGACGTTTGAAAATATTAGCACAATCTCCAACTACCTTCATTAACTACAAGGAGAATAAGAAGAAGTTTAGAGAGAAAAAACCGTGTAGATATCGCATTAGCCAGTGATCAAAGCTAACACCACTAGTGCGGAGGCATGATTCCTTTACCCTCTGATATATACTGAGACGGAAAAAACATTACTTATGTAATATTCTTGCCCAAAAGGAATCATGTTGAAAAAATGTGACAAATTCATATTGAGGAACATTTTAAAACATAACTGACAAGTACTCTGTCAAGAACATGAAAGACAAGAAGACAAATGAGGAACAGCCACAGATTATGTGAAGAATAAGGAAGCAGTGTGAGACCCTTGACTCGATCCTGGGGCAGAAATGGATGGAATTGGCATAAGGTCTATATTTGTTAGAAGCAAGTAACTAGATCCAGCTCACACTCAAGAGAGGGCACACGGGCATGAAGACCTGAAAGTGGGGATCACTGGGGACTCTCTCAGAGGCTGCCTACGACACGCAGCAAACAGCAACAGGGAGAGCAAGAGGAAGAGCAGGGATGGAAGTCAGGGAGGGATAATCGCTTCCGTTTTGGACATACTGAGTATACAATGTTGATGAATATTTAGGTAGAGATGTCTGTCTGGAAGTTGGTTGAGCCTGAGGCTCAAGTACTAGATCAGAACAAGAGGTAAAGATTTAGGTATCTTTGGCCTGCCAGTGGCAATGAACACCGTAGAGTTAGTAGTGAGCATCACGCAAAGAAATTGTGCAGGCTCAAGGGAGGAGCACCAATATTTAAGACACATGCAGATAAAGAGAAGTCCACAGAAGAGATACAAATGGGATGACCAGAGAGGCAGAGGGAGAATTAAGAGTGAAAATCGCTGGCCGGGCATGGTAGCTCACGCCTGTAATCCCAACACTCTGGGAGCCCGAGGCGGGTGGATCACGAGGTCAAGAGATCCAGACCATCCTGGTCAACATGGTGAAACCCCGTCTCTACTAAAAATACAAAAAATTAGCTGGGCATGGTGGCGCGTGCCTGTAATCCCAGCTACTCAGGAGGCTGAGGCAGGAGAATTGCCTGAACCCAGGAGGTGGAGGTTGAGGTGAGCCGAAATCGTGCCATTGCACTCCAGCCTGGGTAACAAGAACAAAACTCCGTCTCAAAAAAAAAAAAAAAAAAAAAGTAAAAATCTCAGGAACCAAGAATGAGAGGGTTTCCAGAAGAGGGGAGAAGTGTCAACAACCATAGGGAGATTTGTTAAGATGAGTATTGGAAAATACTCAGTGAATTGCGCTTTTATTTCCTTAGTTTTGTTCTTCCGTCTCACAGAATGAATTGGAAATTAAGAGGTCATTGGTAGCCTTGGCAGAACTGGTTTTGGTGGACTGGTGATGATGGAATGGAGGTGCTTTGGTTGAGGACTGAACGTGAGCTGCAAAAGGGAAGACACGGAGTGAGCTGTCCACCACCTCGAGAAGGCTAGAAGGGAGTTATATACCGCCTCTTATCTGATGACTCGTGTGGCTATTTGAGAATGAGGAAAATTTTCCGTTCGAGCAACCGCCGTCCAATAACAAGGCTGAGTTGCAAAATATCTTCTGTTAGCTCTCTATATGTAAAAGATGATTCTAAATTTTTGGAGAATTTTTTGAGCGTGTACTTGTTCCTATGCTCTTTAAAAACGGCAAAGTATTTCCATAGTTGCTGACCATATGAGATGCATTTTCTATCACCAATCTCATCAATATTCAGCTATTGTACCTTTCCCCAAACAGCCAGCGATTTATTCATTATATTAAATTGCAATCTCACCCTTCCTTTCTGCTCCTCTGTAAAGAGATAGATAATATTTCAGCAGTTTTTGTAACGCTTCTGTCTTGAGGGAATGCAAATATAAGCATAATTGATTTTCTGAACTTGATTTTTTTTTTCTATGTTCCAATGCTTTATGCATTATAGGTGGGATGACTGACAAATCAGCCCTGATTGCGAATTAGAATGCAGAATATATTAAAAGCACAGCACATATATCCAGTTTGCTCTCAGTGCAAACCCTGGAAACGTGAAGCTTGTCAATGCTCTAGTGCTTGTTGTCTAATTACCTGCTCTTTTGCTTTGACTCAGCCATTCAGCAATTACACTAGCTGTGTCTGGCAGGTCAGGGGTGATCGCTAGCTAAACGGTGGAATTCCCTATGTCCCACTTTGACTCATCTTCCTTCCTCTTCGCCCTCTGAAACGACATTCTTCCTCAAAAAGCATGTCTTCTCTTCATGTGTTGGCTGGATATGAAGGCTGGTGTTCTCACCTTTGTTTGAAGCCTAAATTCTCAAGGTAATGTTACTTCAAGGATTGGTGAAATAGGAATTCTGTCCCTTCCTTTTTCTAACTCCTGAAATAAATAGTTCTTTTTGTGTCAGTGTCAGTAATGGCAAGGCAAGATTCCTGGGGTTCCCACTCTCTCCTGCATCACCTCAGCAACCAGCCCACCGCCCTGAAAGGAGAGGCCATTTTGCCTTTGTGTTGGAACTGAGAGTTCACTATTCACGCCAGGAAATCTGTGGACACCTGCATGCTGAGAAGTAAAAATTGATTTTCTTTCACCTTCCCACGAATCTGAATGTCACTTCAGAAGTTCCCAAGATTTAATTGATCTGTGACAACTTCACAGCAACTCCACCCCCGTTGAATGATTAAGAATATTAATAAGGCTGAGGGCGCTGGCAATGCCGAGAGGGAGGTATCTGCTTCTCCTCGAGGGACCTTGTTATGAAGCATTTGGATAGAACTTCATTCTTACAAGTGCTTTAACTGAATTTCTTCTTTGTGTGTTTGAAGGTGGCTTGGAAGCATCATTGAAGACCGATCTACATAAAACTGCCAATATTTGTGTGTTTTTGAACTAAGGTTCAGATTAATATTAGCTACTGCCAGGGAAATGGAAGTTTGAGGCTTGTACAGATGAAATGAATTCTGATTCCCCATCAAGAGTCTTTGTCCTCATAACTAATGAATTAGTAAAATCATTTATTTTTTCATTAACAAAACATTGGTTACATAGCTATTCTTCAGTGCTTAATTACCCAGTAGGCAGATCAGGCACGCATGTGGGGATTTAGTTCAAAATCATTCAGCATAGAAAGTATGATACATACATGTGTGTTTAGTTAGTTTAACTTACCTCTAGGGGCACCTTGCTAATATTTGAAGAACCTTAATCACAAATACACACTCCAGGGGAGATTAGTTAGCATTTGAAAGGCTCTAATCAGGTAGCTACTCTAAATGTTTAACTCTCAGCCATCACAATTAGCACTAGAGGGTTTATTAACCAGCCTGAGGGATGCTAGCAATAATTTTAAATTAGTGCAATAAGTACTATCCAAGATAAGTATATTGGTTAGAAATAGTGCACAAGCACCACCACCTTAGCAAGAACAGAATCCAAGAATCTAGGGTGCTCCTGACCCAGGTCAGTGGTTCCCATTGGAAGGTTGTCTGAATCCTGCTATGAGGCTACAATTGCATTTGCATTGAGTGAGTCTTTCATAAAAAGTGTATGTTGCAGTGCTTACAAAAACAGAAAAAGGAGAATTCATGGAGCTTATGATATTGGATACATAATTGTACGTGATTTTTTTTTTTTAATAGAAACGGGATTTCTCCATGTTGGCTAGGCTGGTCTCGAACCCCTGACCTCAGGTGATCCACCCACCTTGGCCTCACAAAGTGCTGGGATTACAGGCGTGAGCCACCACACCCGGCCTGTACGTGATTTTTTTAAAAGCGTACTGACAGCAGTGCTGAGATGCACTGCGGTGTTCAGGAGCTGGAGGGACAGTGAAGATAGTGAGACCAGTAGGAGGCTCTGGTAATAACCTCATGAAAAAGCTCTGCACGAAGGTTGTGGCCATGTGAGCGGATGGAGCAGAAAGGATAGATTGGAAGGACTTGCAAGAGGAAAAGAAATGTATCTGATGAATAACTGGACATGGAAGAAGAGTACGCAGGTTCAAAAGAAAGACAGAAAGACAGCTTTGAGGGTTCTGATTTTCACAGTTCCCTTTACCAAACCAAAGACAAGGAAGAAGTTCAGGGCCAATAAAAATCAGCTACTGGCCAGGAGCAGTGGCTCAGGCCTCTAATCCCAGCACTTACGGAGGCTGAGGAAGGCAGATCACCCGAGGTCAGGAGTTCGAGACCAGCCTGACCAACATGTAGAAACCCCATCTCTACTAAAAACAAAAAATTAGCTGGGCGTGGTGGTGCATGACTGTAATCCCAACTACTCGGGAGGCTGAGGCAGGAGAATCACTTGAACCCAGAAGGTGAAGATTGCGGTGAGCCGAGATCGCGCCATTGCACTCCAGCCTGGGCAACAAGAGCAAAACTCTGCCTGAAAAAAAAAAAAAAAGAAATTAGCTACTTTTGAATAAGTTAATGTGAGATGTCTGCAGGATACCCAAGTGGAGTAATCCAAGAGGTAGATTATATAATATGTATACACACATGTACAGATATACATATTTGCTGCCTGGGATTCAGGAAGGAGACTTGAGCTGGAAATAGATATTGAAAGTGTTTAATAAACTTGTATTAGTCATTTACCATAGTCCAGACCAATATTAGTGTGATCCTTGCCTTCATGATGATTTCAGTATTTGGCAGACCCCAAATAATGGGGGCATTTGAAGTTTTGAGAATGGGGTCACCCAGGGAAAATGCAGAGTGTAGAAGCAGGCTCCTTTGGACAATTAACATTTAAGATGCAGGAGAAAAAAGGATGAATGATATAAATGATAGATGAATTGAAAACAGGAAAGACTGGCCAATAAATAACAAAGACGTTAAGGGATCTAAAAGTTTCATCTTTTATATGAAAGATGAGAGAATGGTGATTGGTATCAAATCTTGCAGAGATCAAGTAGAAAAAGGAATTAAAGCATCCATTTAATATGACTCTTTGGAGGAGCACAAATGGGACCATTTTCTTGTAGTGAGTTGAAGGCTCAGGACCAAGGGGACACTAAGTAACAGAGAGGAAGTGAATCTTGAAGAAGCTTGTCCCGGGAAGAATAGCAAAACGATTGGACAGGTGGTTTTGGAGAGAGAGTTGGCCAGAGCTCTGCTTTCTGTTTTAATATGTTAGTGGGACGGAACTCTATGAAAGTGAGTTTCAAAGAAATGAAGCAGGGCAAAGTAGTCCGAAAATGAAATGCTAAACAGTAAGGAGACATTAAAATAAATGATTACTTCTAAACCTTGTTCATTTTAAAGGAAACAAATGCCTTGGTAGCTATATATTTTCAAATGCAACTTGAGAAGTGCTGGCTTCTCTGACGCAGGCTCATCATGTAAGCATCAAGCCGACAGAAGGCGTCTCGTGAACATGCTGGCTGCCGTGGCAGGGAGAGGCGCCATGACCAGCAAGGTTATTTTATCTCTGCTAGAACTCTGACAGGCCACTTTATATGGGACATGGTTCCAGGAATGACATTCCATTACAAGTGAGTCAGCATTTCTGGGACCGTCATAGCTTTACTGGAAGTGCCACCTTATCTTCCTGAACAATTACTTTCAGGAAATATGATGGAAAAAAAATTTCAAAGCTCTGACCTCTCTAGATTTGCTCTTTATGTTTTCAAATTTCCTGTAGAGTTGTTCGTAGTTTAAGAATTGTTTTCATTAGAAAGTACATGTGGAGTCTGTTGGCAATTAAAGGCAGCCAAATCCTGCCCCCAAAACAAAGGTGAGACACTGCCTAGGGTAGAGCCCAAAACATAGCTTTTGAGATCGGGTTGGCTGGGGCGAAAGTTCCAGCCCTGAAATTCATTAGCTGTGTGACCCTGGAGACAAGTTACTTAGCTTTTCTGAGACTCAATTTCCACAGCTGTATAATCAGAGAAAATAAAAACAACAGAAATGTTGTGAAATAATATCCATGAAGTGTTTTGGAATAAATAGTTTGTTCGATAGCTTAAATTTTTCTTATATATTGATTATCTTGACTTGATTAATTAAATTTGAGTGACATTTGTTCAGCACCCATGATGAGCAAAGCACTCTGTCCACACACACTGCAAAAAGATAAGAAATAGCCAGTATAAATGACAATAAGTAACTTCTTCATCTACACCAATCGCTCAAGAAAGAATGGAGTGAAACTGATGCAGGTGGGATTTAAAGTGAAGCAGAATACAATTTCAAACCACAGCGAAATGCCGTCAGGCCTTTATAAAAACAATCAATAAGAAACCTCTAAAAAAAAAGGATAGTAATTGCTATTTTGAAATGATTTAAGTGTCATCCCCACGGTTTCATGTTATCTTTATTATTTTATATTCTTAAGAGAGGTTTGCACCATTTCCAAGTATTGAAGCATCCAGTATATTTACAAATGGAAAAATGTCAAAATAGGATTTTAAAACTGTGCTGTATTAAAAAAATGTGTGTGTGTGTGTGTATATTTATATGAGACCAATTTTTCTTTTAACACCAAAATGCAGTGTACTATAAATACTTTCACAAGATAGTAACAAGACAGATTTTTACAAACCCTATTTCAGAGTGTACTGCAGGCGCCATGAAGAACATCTTGTTTCACTCTTGTCGCTGTGTCTTTGGGAAGACTTTACAAACCTGCGTTGGATGGGACGACACTGGCCCTTTGTGCAAGTGAGGTCTGAGCCTCAGTGGGGTGGCCACACACTGTGGTGATGGACCCTGACCAGTACTTCCGAAAGCACCATCCTTGGCATAACGTAGATGCTCAAGAAAACCTTGCTGAATTAATTGGTGAATTCCTATGGCCTGATTAACACTTACGAAGCGTGCTGAAGATCTTTAAAAGTGGTGTGCTGCTAGATTTGGGTAACACTTTAAGATTCCACTGTTACAAAGGGAAAGAACACATTGCCTTTGTTGGGCTTCTGCCTTCTTTATGTGGGTGACTGTCTTAATCAGAGAGGGCCAGGTGTAGAGAAGAAGAGGGGAAGTGGAGTGGGACATGATGAGGGACATGGACAAAGGAGCTCTTCCAGGCTCAGTTTGCTTGGGTTGTTACTGTTCACAGTACTCGAGGATTTTTGGTTTTTTTTTTTTTTTTTGAGATGGAGTTTCGCTCTTGTTACCCAGGCTGAAGTGCAATGGCACAATCTCGGCTCACCGCAACCTCCACCTCCTGGATTCAGGCAGTTCTCCTGCCTCAGCTTCCTGAGTAGCTGGGATTACAGGCACGTGTTAGTAGAGATGGGGTTTCACCATGTTGACCAGGATGGTCTCGATCTCTTGACCTCGTGATCCACCTGCCTTGGCTTCCCAAAGTGCTGGGATTACAGGCGTGAACCACTGCGCCTGGCCCCTTTTGGGTTTTTATAATGCACAGATGACACAGCATCAACCCTGAAATATATATATACTTTTTATTTTATTTTATTTTTTGAGCCGAAATCTCACTCTGTTACCCAAGCTGGAGTGCAGTGGTGTGATCTCGGCTCACTGCAACTTCCACCTCCTGGGTTCAAGCAATTCTCCTGCCTCAGCCTCCCTAGTAGCTGGGCCTATGGGCATGTGGCACCATGCCCGCCTAATTTTTGTATTTTTAGTAAAAATGAGGTTTTACTATGTTGGCCAGGCTGGTCTTGAACTGCTGACCTCATGATCCACACACCTCAGCCTCCCAAAGTGCTGGGATTATAGGCGTGAGCCACCGTGCCTGGCTGACCCTGTAATGTCTTAACAGGAGAAGCTAATTCTATCTTTAGCAGCATTTGAGCATTTCTAATTTCTCTAGAAATTGAGAAATTCATCTGTTTTGAAACGCAAGGCTTTTTTTTTCTAATCGGTAATCCCTGTTTTTAATAATAATTCAAAGGTGTGCTAACACGAGAGATATGACTGCCATCTTTAGAGTTTGTGAATCTAGAATAGATTATGCCAACTAACCTCATGCAAGATGCTTCCTGTCATTGCCAGCCGCCTTCTCATCTAACTGCGACTCACTACTGACAGAGAGGAAGCAGGGTAAAGCATTTAAATCCTCCTTAAATTGATGCAGCTTAGCAGGCTCAGCTTTGAAGCCCTCTGAGTCCCGAGGGCCTGGTTTTCCCATTGTAGATGAAATAATGCTTCTGTTCATTTCCCCAAAGTACGTAATTAATTCTTGGTAGTGTGGTGGAGAGAAGGTGAAGGCAAGTTGCTTTACTTTTGAGTCTTTAAAAGACTCTGGTCTCCTTCACCCATGGGATCTTTAAGTGTTCTAATGCACGAGAGGTGGAAATAGCAGTCACGATAATAATAATAGTAAACTCATTATAGTCTCGACTTTAGGAATGACTCATCTACAAAAAGCTGTGGATTTTTAAAAGTATGACTCATCTACACATCATCCTCCCCAAAAGTGAGAGAAAGTAGATTCACTTCACTGAGGAAATTCGATTTCGTGAACATGCATTGAATGTTCAGTGAGTGCTTGATTCCACGTGAGGCATCTTGGCTGGAAGAATAAAGATGATCCTAGATTATGATCTTTGTTTTCAAGCTCGAAATCTAAACGTGGAGGCCGGCAGCACCCAAGTAAAGGAAGCCTGGCAGACCTCAGTGCCAAAGCCCTGGCCCCATCACCTTGTTGACGCCTCGGTCTGCTTTCTCTCCTATCTTCCCTCCCTCTCTTCAACTACCATTGACTGGGTGCCTGTTTTGTGTTAGACCAGAGGCTAAGTGCTAGGGGTATGGACATGAAGAACATTCTGGAAATGTTCTCCAGAAGTGCACAATCTTGTAGTGTCTTTCTTGAAAGCACGTAGGCCTCTTGCAAGTACTTGCACATACTTGAAGGTGCTTTCCAGAAAGACACTAGGTGTGCCTGTGTGTGGCCTGGAGCACAGACACATCAGCCTCCACTCTTCCTCTGACTCTCTTCTGAGACACTTTCAGTGAGAAGAAAGAGGAGAGTAGGGCTCAGAAGAGATCTTCCCAAAATTCTTGATTAGTCAAAAACCTTGACTTCCCTTTCTTTTGCTTACTATGTTAAGGGCTAAACTGTTCCCCTACACAGCCCTCCTCAATTCATACGTTAAAGTCCTAGGCCTCAGTACCTCAGAATGTGATGGCATCTGCAGATAGGGTCTTTAAAGAGGTAAAGAAGATCAAAGGAGGTCGGCCGGGTGCGGTGGCTCAGGCCTGTAATCCCAGCACTTTGGGAGGCCCAGGCGGGTGGATCACAAGGTCAAGAGATCGAGACCTTCCTGGTCAACATGGTGAAACCCCGACTCTATTAAAAATACAAAAAATTAGCTGGGCATGGTGGCGCATGCCTGTAATCCCAGCTACTCAGGAGCAGGAGAATTGCCTGAACCCAGGAGGTGGAGGTTGCGGTGAGCTGAGATTGTGCCATTGCACTCCAGCCTGGGTAACAAGAGCGAAAACTCTGTCTCAAAAAAAAAAAAAAAAAAAAAAAAAAGGGAGGTCATGTGGGTGGGCCTTAATCCAATCTGACTTGCTGTTTTTAAGAAGAGGAAAACAGGCCAGGCATGGGGGCTTAAACCTGTAATCCAAGCACTTTGGGAGGCCAAGGCAGGCGGGTCACTTGAGGTCAGGGGTTGAAGACCAGCCTGGCCAACATGGCAAAACCCTGTCCCTACTAAAATATAAAAAATTAGCTGTGGTGGCAGGTGCCTGCAATCACAGCTACTAAAGAGGCTGAGACCGGGAGGTTGCTTGAACCCAGGAGGCAGAGGTTGCAATGAGCCAAGATTGCACCACTGTACTCCAGCCTGTATGAGGGAGCGAGGCTCTATCACAAAAAAAAAGAAAAACAAAAAAAGAAGAGGAAGAGACACTAGGAACACACACAGAGGGAAGACAATGTGAGGACACAGAGAGAAGGCAGCCATCTATAAGCCAAGGAGAGAGGCCTTAGGAAAAACCAACCTGCTGACACCTTGATCTCAGACTTTCAGCCTCCAAAGTTAAGAGAAAACAAATTTCAGTTGTTTGAGCCACCCAGCTATGATACTTTGCGATGGCAGCCCTGGCTCAGTGAGATAACTCGTTCATGCGCCACCTGCACAGGTGAGAGTAGCTGGACTTTTCTACTTCACCTTTTTGAGGAAGCTTTGAGATTTGAAAAGCGAAGGTAGCTAAAGGCTAGAGATGCTTAGTTTTCCAGAAGTTGAGAAATGCGGGATCTTGAACAGCCTGGTTGCTGAGGGATTACTAGAGGACGAATGCCAGGAATCAGGCACCTTAGAAGTCAGCACAGCTGATGAAAGGTTATTTAGAGATTCGTGAAATGTAAGAGTCTAAGTATATCAATTCTAGGTGGGATGAAAGATGTTTATATTTATTTGAAAAACATCGTGGCATACCACTATCTACTAAATCAAGTTCGAATTCTGTAACCTAGATCTTGAGATTCTTTGTTGTTGATCTTTGATAACATTCCCATTTGATTTCTTTTTTCCTTTTTTTTTTGTTAATCAATGAGAGCTTGTTGTGTTGCTCAGGTTGGCCTTGAACTCATGGCATTGCCTCCTCAAGCACCAGGACAACTGGCCAGAGCCACCACAGCCCCCTTGATTTCCTGCTACTCTCCAATTGACCTTCTATGCTTTGGCTGAATGAACTGCCCGCCCCCCCCCCCCCGACCCTGCTGAATGTATTTTCTCACCTCAGTGTGTTTGTTCATGCCAGAGGGAAGTTTCTTTGAGAATGCATTTTTCCACTTGAATCCCTATCTTCCTATTTATTCGAATCCAGTCTATCCTTTATGCCCCATACTTCTGCTTTCATGAAATCCTAATCTTTCCCCAGCATGGAGCCACCTCTCTTTCTTCTGAAAATCCGTTGCACCTAATTTGAATCTCTTTCAAGCTTGCATGACAATTTTCTTTTCATATTCTCTCACTTAATAGGCCATATGCACATCAGACACAGGGTCCATATTCTGATCATTTTTGTATGCCTTACAATACCTTGCACATAGTAGAAACTCAATAAATATTTGATCGATAAATACATACTGTCATAAACTGAAATTTCTGGATCATGGATATTTTTGGTCAGTGTCTTAAATTTGCAATTGTTTCAGAGGCTCTCATCATGCTTCTAAATCTGATTCTCATCTTATAGTATCTTTTTTCATCAGTTTCTAACTTCTAGTTACCCAGACTCTCTAGAGCGATTTCTGACCGTTTTTCTTCTTCTCGACTTCATTCCTAGTAATTTCTATATCTTATTAATTGTTTATGTAATAAGAGCTGTCGTTGTCTAGACTTGGGTTTTCCAACAGCCTGATTGTCTTGACTGTAGACTTGCCTTCTCTAATATCCCCTCCCACCACCCCACGAAGCCAGACTCATGCATTGATATGGTTTGGTTTTCATCCCTGCCCAAATCTCTTGCTGAATCATAATCCCTAATGTTGGAAGTGGGGCTTGGTGGGAGGTGCTTGGAGCATGGGACAGAGTTCTCAAGAATGGTTTAGCACCACTTCCCCTTGGTACCATAGAGTGAGTGAGTTCTCATAAGATCTAATCTTTTAAACATGTGTGACACCTGTCCCCTCTCTCTCTTCCTCCTTCTGCATCACATGAAGTGCTTGCTCACCCATTTGCCTTCTGCCATGATTGTAAG
Organism: Callithrix jacchus; assembly: GCF_049354715.1. NCBI lineage: Eukaryota > Metazoa > Chordata > Mammalia > Primates > Cebidae > Callithrix > Callithrix jacchus. The sequence continues at coordinate 14,177,370 of NC_133518.1, read as the reverse complement.
TTTCCTGAGGCCTCCCCCAAAGCCAAGCAGCATGCTTCCTGTACAGCTGTAGAATCATAAGCCAATTAAGTCTCATTTCTTTATAAATTACCCAGTCTCAGGTATTTCTTTCTTTTTTTTTTTTTCTACCTGCAACTGTCTTGATTGAGTTATAATAGGTATTTCTTTATGGCAATTAGAGAATTAACTAATACATGTATTTAATATGTAATAGTAATCATAGCCAATATTTATTGAGCACCTCTGATGCACTGTATTTACATACTGCATCTCATTTTACCTTCTGAATAAACCTAGGAGGTAGTGTTATGGATTGAATGTTTGTGTTCACCCCCAAATTCATATGGTGAAGTCCTAACCCCCAATCTGAGTATATTTGACAATGGAGGTTTTGTGGGCATAACTAAGGTTAAATCAGGTCCTAAGCATGGGACCCTGATTTGATAGGATTAGTGTCCTTACAAAAAGAGACACCAGAGACATGGATTTCTTTCTCCATGTGCACACACCAAGGAAAGACCATGTGGGGATGCAATGAGAAGGCTGTCATTTGCAAGTCATGAAGAGAGCCCTCATCACAAACAACTAGACTGGCACCTTGGTCTTGGACTTCTAGCCTCCAGAAATGTGAGAAAACCATAAACATCCGGTCTTTGGTATTTCGTTATGGCAGCTTGAGGACACTAATAAAAGTAAGTTACATTATTATCCCAGTTTATGAATGAGGATAATTAGGTTCAGAGGAGCTAGATGACTTGCTCAAAGTCTCATAGCTGATAGACTGTAGAACTAGATTATTAATTCTTGTCTGCCAAATTGGAGATCCTTATTTCCTTATTTATTTTGAGACAGGGTCTTGCTCTGTCACCAAGCTAGAGTGCAGTGGCGTGATCATAGCTCACTGCAGCCTCGACCTCCTAGGCTCAAGCAATCCTCTCATCTCACCCTTTTGAGTAGCTGGAAATATAGGCATGTGCCACTGTGCCTGACTAATTTTTTAAGAAAAATTTTGTAAGGAGGGAGTCTTACTATATTGCCCAAGCAGGTCTCAGACTCCTGAGCTCAAGGAATCCCCCTGCCTTGGCCTCCCAGAATGTTGGGATTGTAGAAATGAGCCACCATTTCTTACTCCTCTTTTTAACCACCATACTATATTCTTCTTTCTTTCATATTATTACTCACAAAGGTGTCCTGGAAAACTGGCTTTCTTTTTTTTTTTTTTTTTTTTTTTTAAGACGGAGTTTCGCTCTTGTTACCCAGGCTGGAGTACAAAGGTGCGATCTCGGCTCACCGCAACCTCCGCCTCCTCGGTTCAGGCAATTCTTCTCCCTCAGCCTCCTGAGTAGCTGGGATTACAGGCACATGCCACCATGCCCAGCTATTTTTTTGTATTTTTAATAGAGACGGGGTTTCACCATGTTGACCAGGATGGTCTCGATCTCTTGACCTTGTGATCCACCCTCCTCGGCCTCCCAAAGTGCTGGGATTACAGGCGTGAGCCACCACGCCCGGCTGGAAAACTGGCTTTCTAAAAAAAAAAAAAAAAAAAAAAAAAAAGGAAGCCTGATTTTGTAGTGTTTGTTAATTTATATCATGTAATAACTCCCACATTTGAAGTTACCCATAGTTTAACAATCAATTCACATTTCAAGTTACCAATGGTTTAACAACTAGTTCTAAATATTTATTGATTGATTTGAGACAGGGTCTTACTCTGTTTTCCAGACTGGAGTATAGTGGCATAATTGTGTTTCACTGTAGCCTGCAACACCTGGGCTCAGGGGATCCTCCAGCCTCAGCCTCTGGAGTAGCTAGAAGCTAGGACTATAGGTGCATGCCACCATGCCAGGCTAATTGTTTTTTGTTTGTTTGGAGAGATGGAGTCCTGCTATGCTGACTACGCTGGTCCCAAACTCTTGGCCTCCAGCGATTTGCTTCCCTTGGCCTCCCCAGAGATTACAGGTATGAGCCACCATGCCCAGCCTAGTTTAGAGCATTTAATAATTGGCTCTTGCAAGCCAGGGCAAGCTGCCTCTAGCCCACCACTGATTGCTCCTTTGCTCTGGCACTTCTTGAGGGAAAAATAAAGTCTAATACAAGTAAAAGCTCCATGAAAGCAGGAACAATGCTTGTCTTTTTTATTAATGTAGTGGGCCTTCCATATGTATTTATTAAACATTTATTAGCTACTTTGGAATTTTTAAGTGTATTATTTTAATTAGCTAATGGTCTGTGCATGTAAGCATTATTTTCTTCATTTTACAGATTTTAAAAAATGAGATTAAGTAGAGTAAGTCCATTGCCATCTTTCCATTCCTATCCTGGGGCAAGGATTTTGCCTTTCTCCCCTGTAGTGTCAATAAGCTGAGTGTTAAGAGCTGAATAAATACTCGATGGATGATTGTTTACTTCATACTGAGAATTCTGACTCCCAAGGCTGTTACATGCATAACCGTTCCTGTTGAATGGTTAAATCTTGTTTTACATAGGTGACGTGTGTGTGTGTGTGTGTGTGATTACATTATATGTTTGTGTGCATGTACTTGAGTAAAAGCAATGGGAAGCAAGGAAAATAAAAAACAACAATAGTGTTTTTTTCCCTTAAATCCACTCAAAATAGTAAATCTAGAAACAAAACGAGAGGTGTTTTTCTGCTCCACTCCGAGGGTTGGGCACACACTCTTCAGTTCCTGTGAGGAGCCAGGTCCAGGGCCCAGCCTCCCTTTGAGGAGAGAATAAAAGATACAGTTAATTGGAGCCACATTTAGTGCTGTGGATTTGCCTGGCATCCTCTCAATCAGGCTGAGACAAATTTCTGTGCCAGAAATGGAGGCTCTGGAGAGAAGACATCCAAGCTTGATTAATTTTTAGACCTGCCTGAGAGCGTATCTTCTGGACCCAGAGCTGGGGCTGGAAGAGAAAGCGGCCCCCAAATCTGCTCCTCGAGGAACAGCTCCAATCAGAGGCCTATGTACTGAGTGGGAAGTCAGCTGCAGGAGGTAACTACTACATGTGCATTCTGTTTAAAATACCATTTCACTATGTGGAATCTATTTCATAAATGGCAGTTTGTTTAAAGACCCAAGGATAAAGTGGGTGAATACATACTGGTGTCTCAAATCCAGTGAAGCAGAGAAAGGCACGGCCTCCTCAGGACACTTGATTGCTGTTGTACATTTTTGTAAGGAATGGGGGGATCTAGCGTGGATAGGATGTGAGTGTCATCCCCTAGAATAGAGCAGTGCATAATCTACACATGCTGGGGCCCTGCAGGGATCCAGTGTGTAAAATGACGATGACGTGGAGGGCAGGGGAGCGAACAGGTAGAAATATAAATTTGTCAAATTAAAGAAAAATTCTTATCCAGGATCTATAATGAGATGTAACATTTATATAATCTTCATCATATCCTGAGTGGCATGAGAATGTTAAAACCTAATTAACCTTTAATGCACTCATCTGAGATTATTATGTCAATTTTAAATGAATCAAAGTGAAGGAATGAGGGCAAATTTCTGGTCCAAGGGTGCTGAGGGAGCGGCATGGCTAAGGTTTAAATGTAATTTTCTCTAGCTCACGGTTGGTCGGGCTTGCTTTTTCCTCATCTATCCATGGCCACCAAGATGAGACTTAAGCCAAGCCATAAGATACAAGTGGAAGGCAGCAGTGGCTGAACATATAAATGGATTTGAAGAAGCTTTAGATAAATTCGCAGATGACAGACCCATCATGGTAACTAAGGGACACCTGAAAAGCATCCATGACTATTGTATGTATTGTGTGACTATTGTATGCAGTGGCAGCAAATGACGATGTCTCTTGAGGGGGCCAGTGGCAGAGTTAGAGAATTAGGACCTGGGCTGGGATGTGTATGTGTTTTCTATCACTGAACCTCGCTAAAATTCCTGACAATGCCTATTTGTGTTATCTCTTCCCATTCCCTCCATCTCTTCTTTCCATTTATTTCCAATTTTATAGTCTCCTGCAGGCATAGACCATGGCCGCAATAGAACAAACAGAACTGGGGCTTTATTTCCAATTGCCTCAGGACCATGGCATGAATGTTCAATGTCAGGCCTTCTTCTTGTCTAGTTTTTGGAACATCTGTTATAATCCTTGCTCTTATGGCGGAGGCCCCCTTATTGTCTGGAAAACATAGAAAGGGCAGGCTTAGTCAAATTCTAGCTTCCAAATTTTTTCTTCCTTCACTGATTGATTGCTTTGTGAATTGAGTCATTCATTCACCAGAAGTAGCAAACAGCTTTTGTGGACAAAATATTTGACTGGGATCTTTAAAGATGAACAAATCACAGGTCCTGGTCTCAAAGAGTTATGTACTAATAATGATTAGGATGACAACTAAATGAAAATGATAATAACAACAGCTAACATATATGGAGAGCTTCCGTGTCAGGCACTGAACTAATTTCATTATGTGCAGATATTAATTCAACTCACAGTGATCCTGAGGAATCGTTGTTATATCCTTTTCAAAGACCCAGAAACGGAAGCATAGTGAGGGGAGCTGACTTTCATTACAAAGATTTTCTCATTACAAAGTGAAAAAGAGAAGAAAATGTAAAAACTCGAAAACAAGGCAGAAAGTAAAGAGAACTGAAAGAGAGCAACATGCTCTGGACTAGAGTTGACAATGCGAGAGATGAGCTCAGACTTCAGAATGATGTCTGGACCGGGTCGTGAGGGAAGGGAAGAGTTTTGGCAGGTAGAAACAGACATTCCAGGTGGGGATTATGTGCCACAGATATTTGTTGTGTTTGGCTGCCCAGCCTCTAGTATTTATTTTTTATACCCGACACTCTGATTTACTTTTGGGGAAATTCTCTCCATCCATTGGGTAAAGTTTACAAAATTATCTAAGAGATGCTCTAATTTCCTTTAGGTAAAGCCAGGTCAGTTGGATACCCTCTCCGTAATCTGAGCAGAGTGGCAAAATAATAATAATAATAATAAAAATAAAAAATGTAGGCAGGGCGCTGTGGCTTCAGCCTGTAATCCCAGCCCTTTGGGAGGCTGAGGCGGGTGGATCACAAGGTCAAGAGATCGAGACCATCCTGGTCAACATGGTGAAACCCCGTCTCTACTAAAAATACAAAAAATTAGCTGGGCGTGGTGGTGCGTGCCTGTAGTCCCAGCCACTCAGGAGGCTGAGGCAGGAGAATTGCCTGAACCCAGGAGGCGGAGGTTGCGGTGAGCCAAGATCATGCCATTGCACTCCAGCCTGGGTAACAAGAGAGAAACTTCGTCTCTGAAAAATAAATAAATAAATAATAATGTAAAATAAATAAAAAGCAAAAAATTTCGGCCTCATTTGTTCACTCTGGTTGTGCCCTGAAAAGATTGTCCAACAGTTTTTGCTACTCTGAGACCCTGCCCCATAACTCCAGACTGAGGTTCCTAAGCCTAACACTTCCGTTTCTGTCAATTTCTACACATCCTTCCAGCATATCCCCTTTTTCCTAAGGTAACCAGAGTCAGTTTTTATGGCTTGCAACAAAGGTCTGTTAAGTGCCCAAAGCAAATCCATGTGTGGGCTACACTGCAGAGTGCCAAACCTTCCATGCTGTCAGCAGCGAGAATGCATGAAGGAGAGTCGTGAGACACATCTGGAAAGGTAATTGGGGGTCAGGTCATCTGCTGTTGAATGAGAGGTTACGGAGATTGAACTGCACTTGGTGAAAAAGGGAGAACTATTAAAACATCTGAACTGGGTAATATAACTGCATCTCTCCTTTAAGATTATTCTGGCAGCAATGGGCTCATAAATTGGAGAATGTGGATATTGGAGATAGGGAGACCAGTTAGGAAGCTATTGTACTGGTCCGGGCAGGTGATCATGAAGGTGTGGACTCATGGTGTGGATGTGGAAATGAAGAGACATGCATGGATGGAAGGACGTTTTGTTCTTCTGGATGGGAGCCAGTGGGAAAGAATGCTGATTTGCAACAGAGCTGGTGGGGAGCACATCCCATGGGCACAGAGAGCTGATGAATGCTGCTGCGTTGCACCTTAAGCACCCCAGAGAAAGAGATTTGGGCTCATAAAGAGGAATGTAGTAACTCAGTCTGGAAAGCAAATCAGTTGGATTTGGACCAAATTAATATCTTGAGTTGTCGATGCTGAAGCTTTGACCACTCCCTTGACAAATAATTTTCGGTTGAGGCAGCAGGCAAGAGAAGTTTCCATTTGGAAGATTTGGTATTTCTGTGTGTGTGTGTGTGTTTTTTCCTGAAAAAATTAAAATACAAGCCCCATTTTTTTTAGTCGTTCATAAAAAGTTGCAAAAGGGAAAAAACATTATTGAGCAGTAAAAGGTGTGTTTATGTGTATTCATAAGAAGTGGGCTACAGGCCAACTCCCATAAGTGCTTTAGACTTGTACCTCAGTACTGAGCAATTTCAAGAACCCTGGAGGCTCCTATTTCACTTGGAAAATGGAATGGAAGCAGCTTCTGCAGCCCTTTCAGGCTAATCAACTTGATACAGACTGAATTGGGAAGCCTGCCCCTTTAAGTGTTGACAGGAAGCAAAATTGTAGTATAGCAAAAATGGTCATCGGAGTCCAATTCTTCCTATTCTCCTCTCTGGCTTGGCAAATGTGTGTGTCTCCATGTGTTCCCTTGTGCTTCCAGCCAGTATCATGGGCTGTTAACCTATCTCAATTAACATCCGCTGCTTACCAGGTTTGGAGACACCACTTTTCAACAGATGTTTTGTTATCCGGGCACTCTAGCATTGTGAAAACTAGACCCTGATATCCACAGATAGAAGATTTTCTTACAGAAAGCAGGGATGGTAACCTATTCAACTGGCTGTGATATTCCTTTCCCAGGTCTCAGAGCCCAGTAGGGAAGTGGGAGGGCTATTTCTAGGGAAGTAGATGAGGAAACCATTATCCTTTCCCTTGAAATCATACTACAGAAGCAACTGTTCATTTCACACACAAAAAAGGCTAGTTCTGCCCTCCATAGTATGTAGCCTGAAACATAAAAGGGCCTTGGAGGCCAGAGAGTTTGCCTCGCAGTCATGCGACTCCTTAGTCCTCATTACATAGAAACCCTTTGGTCGTACAGGATTTAAGGTTCTCTTGAAGGCAGAACCTATCAGGAAGAAAATGCCTCAAATATTAAACTTCCTTCATTTTGCCTAAGTCTTCGTTGGATGCCTTCGAGTTCTACTGCTTCTGTAACAAATTTCTACGAATTCAGTGGCTTAAGGCAACATAATCATGGCCTCCTAACAGTTCTGGAGGTCAGAACTTGGCTAAAAGCAAGAAACTGGCAGGGCTGCATTCCTTTCTGGACCCTCCAGGGCACCATCTGTTTTCTTGCCTTTTCCAGTTCCTAGAGCCTGCTTGTGTGGCTTGACGTACGGACCCGTTTCATTTTTAGATCCAGCAATGGCTGTAGAGCTTTCTCACGTAGCATCATTCTGACACTAACTCTTCTGCTTCTTGCTTCTATGTTTAAGGACCCTTGTGATTACGTCGAGTCCACTCAGATAATCGCCCCGTTTTAGCTGATTAGCAATCTTAATTCAACTGCAACATTGATTCTCCATTACCATGTGACAACACATTTATGGATTCTGGAGATGAGAACTCGGACATCTTTGGGAGGCTATTATCCTGCCTGTCATAGTAAGGTAGGATGAAAAAGTCTGCTCCTTCTCTTCTGTATCTTGATTACTCTTAAAACTTTAAAAATTCTTAAAATGTATTCAAACTAGCTCACAGGCTTCAAAAGTAGCACGTCAAAAAATAGTTTTCAAATGAATTTAGGATGAAGTCTTTGTGTTAGCATCTATTGGAAGTACACAAAAGAACACGTGGCGTTGTACTGCCTTGAAGGAATTTTTACACACTGTTTAGGTGAATGAGACACATGCATCCAGACAACAGAGCAGAGCAGGATTTGAGAAATACCATGCACTGGTTCAGCTGATTTGTGCCATGGGAGTTAGAAGAGGGAACATCGCTCTGAATCCCATTGACTGAACGTTTCCCCTCCCAACCTACAGTCACTCTTCCCAGTGGAGCATTTTAATAAGGCTTGATGGGAGCAAATCTTCTACTATTTTTTATTACTGCAGGTATCCCTCAGCTTGGGGACTTGGAGTGGGGTCAACATATGCCAAGTATTCTCACCAGCTGGCTCTAAATCGTGTATAAACCTCTCTTTATACCACCCAGTGCTGGAGAGGTTTTTTTCCCCTCCCCTTTCTTTTAAAACAGCCAGTTTCTTCAGACTGATGACAAGGGTCAGTACAAGTCTGAGAGCAGGAAAGAGTACAGCTCAATGGCATAGCGGCCATGGTAAATAAGAAGGAAGAGAATCCCTTCATGAGGACAGGAGGGAAAGAAGGAAGATTTGCTTTAAACCCATAAGTATTTCCAATGCCACTGCTGGAGAGAAGTAAGCAGCAGCTATAAATAATTTTCTGACCCAAATGCTTTGGGGATTTTTTAGCTACCTTCACCTTTGAGCATCTTCTGAGACTTGACATATTCAGTGAGGAGATACTCAAAGAGGGGATGGAATGAACATAACTGTCTTTGGGGGTGGCTCGTGTGAGTCTTTGTGTGTGTGAGTTAAATGGAGTCTTTGTGATTCACTTCTGTGCCTCCACTATTTGTCAAACAATAAACATACTACTAGTAATACCAGAAATGTGCTTCGGTGATGGCTGAAGAGGTCATCTCAGAGGGGGTATCCTTCTCTGTGGTGTCCATTCAGCCTTGTAAAGAACAATGAAGGTTGAAGGGCTGCTCCATGATTAATATCTGTGGTCAAGAGGGAAAGCCTGGTTTTTAGTCTGCTGGGAAATGCAGTCAGTGGCAGGTCGGGTTGCTGTCCCCTGGACTTCCTTTGAATTAATTGCAGCATTTCCTGTGATAGTGGCTTGGTGATGCTGGAAGCCACACATTTATTTTCTTCATTATTTAGAGCGGCAGTAAACTGTATTTAAGAAGTCAGGTGCATTACCTAAACCATGCTCGTAGAGGGAATGATTTCCTTTTCTACAACTTGCAATGTTGCCCATAATAGGGCTGTCAGTCAAAGACAAATGAGGGAGTATGACTTGTTTTTGTTGTAGAAAAGCAGGCCTATAATCACAAACCTGCCCAGAGTGAAGGAACTTTAAAGGTTTCCATTCTCCCTTTTAAAGAACATATTCCTTCTATATCCTGGATGGATCCAGCCTCTACTTGAATATTACCTATAATGAAAATCTCACAGTCTCAGCAAATTTTTCAATAAAGGGTCAGACAGTAAATATTTTAGGCTTCGCAGGCCCTTGGGTTTTGTTGCCATTAGTGAACCTGCTAATGTGGGAAAACAGCTACCGATAATATGTAAGTCAATGGGAGTGACTGTGTTACAATAAAACTTTACAAAAACTGGCAATGGGCTGAATTTGGCTCCCTGGCATAATTTGTCTATCCTTGAGACAGGCCATTACTTTGCGAGACAGCCATAGACCTTCTACCATGAACTGTTTTTTGTTTTGTTTTTTTTTTGAGATGGAGTCTCTCTCTGTCACCCAGGCTAGAGTGCAATGGTGAGATCTCAACTCACTGCAAGCTCCGCCTGCCAGGTTGAAGCAATTCTCCTGTCTCAACCTCCCCAGTAGCTGCGACTACAGGTGTGTGCCACCACGCCCAGCTAATTTTTGTATTTTTAGAAGAGACAGGTTTTCACCATGTTGGCCAGGATGGTCTCCATCTCTTGACCTTGTGATCCCCCTGCCTCGGCCTCCCAAGGTGCTGGGATTACAGGTGTGAGCCACCGCGCCCAGCCTACCTTGAACTCCTTGAGGACTTTCACTAGTCCTGCATTTTCCAGCTTCCCTCTTTTCTCTATTCATTCACTGAATTGCCTCTGGGCTTCTAAAGCCCCCTGTACACACACTGTCAAAAAATTCAAGGCATTGTTTTATTATTGTTGTCTGACTTGTTTTTCCTCAACTAGACTGTGAAAGCGGAGATGGAGCTTCATTTCGTGTTACCACAGGAAACACATTACTTGAAACATAATAATAATTGCCGGACCAGTGTTTGCTAAGTGAATACATGAGAGAACAAAGGAGATTTATCATGTGTCTTGAGCCAGAGCCTTAAGACTGGCTAACCCTTTGGTTATTGGGACATGACTACCAGTGCAGAGTGGTTCCGGGAAGGGAGGTACACAGATAGTTGCTTTGGTATAGAGCTGTGCTGTCCGACACCTCAGCTGCTGGATGCACATGGCTACTGGGCACTTGCAATGTGGCTAGTTCAAACTGAGATGTACTGTAAATGAAAACCACACAGTCGCTTTATTCATGTCTCATTAATACTTTAAAATTATGCTTACATTTAAAAAATGCAATATTTTAGACAGATTAGGTTAAATAAAATATAGTATCAAAATTAATTTTACCTTTTTTCAACTTTTTAAATGTTGCTATAAAAATTAAAAATTACTTATGTGATTCACCTTTGTAATGACTCATTATATTTTTGTTGGACAGCATGGATGTGTCTTAGCTTGTTTTCTGCTGCTATAACAAAATACTACAGACAGAGTAATTTGTAATGAAGAGAATTTTATTTGGCTTCTGATTATCAAGGTTGGGAAGTCCCAGAGCATGCTACGAGCATCTGGCAAGGGCCTTATCCCATGGCAGAAGGCACAAGTGAGTACACAAGACAGAGAGAAGAAGTGGGTCAAACTCCCAAGACAACTAATTCCTTCCCAAGAGAAAAGCAGTAATACATTCATGGGGGCCTCATGGCCCAATCACCTCTTCCATGTCCCACCTCCTAATACTATCACAATGGTAATAAATGTTCACAGGAGTTTTGGAGGGCATATTCAAACCATAGCAACTGGTATAGAGAGCAGATCCTCCCTGGGGAAATGGTTGCCATACCATTCCCTCTTGAAAGATTGGCAAGATGATTTTGCATTCACATATTACGTCTTCTTACCAGATTATGTGTTTTCATTTGGTTCTTAGAAAATGTGATCCCCACATCACTTCATTACCATGGCAGTAATCAACTCCTTGAGAAACTGCTCTGTTCTGTGGCCCGTGGCATAACCACATTGGCGATTTTCATAAGGTGTAAGAGGGCAAGAGCCATTTTCTCAGCCAGTTCCTGCAATACTATAGCTGAGGACCTTGTGACCTCAAACTGTGGCTGACCCCTTTGAAAATGTCTCATGCCCTGGCTTAAACATTATCTATTTATTGTTTATTTTATTTCATTTTATTTTTGAGATGGAGTCTCCCTCTGTCTCCCAGGCTGGAGTGCAGTGGCATGATCTCGGCTCACTGCAATCTCTGCCTCCTGGGCTCAAGCGATTCTCCTGCCTCAGCCTTCCGAATAGCTGGAACTACAGGAATACGCCACCATGCCCAGGTAGTTTTTATATTTTTAGTAGAGACAGGGTTTTCCCACGTTGCCCAGGCTGGTCTTGAACTCCTGACCCCAGGTGATCCACCCATCTTGGCCTCCCAAAGTGCTGGGATGAGTGAGCCACTGTGCCCAGCTTGGTTTAAACATTTATTACTAACCTAGGTAAGTCGTAGTTACTTGGCAATACTCAACAAGTTTGGTTTGATTACTTCCTAAGACTGGTGAGACCAAGGGCGGTAGCAGTGTGAAAAGAGCACATGAGTTGCTGTTTTGCGGTTATTGGAAACAACATCTTACCTTTGTTCATACCACTCAAGGGGAACAGAAGCAAAGTTCCACCTGATCTGTACTGGAGTTCTGCCTGTGGTATGTGATTTAGGGAAGGGGATGGGGAGGCGAAGAAAAGTAGATATTCTTTACTTAATTATATTTTGCTTAGGCCAGAAATAAAATTGCATTCCCTCTGTATACGTCTCTTTTGCTCTTTCCTTGATCAGGGATTCCTTTGAGCTTTCTCCATTTGAAAATGGCCTTCTTATCCTTTAAAATCCAACTCAGCTAACATCTATGTTAAACTTGCCTGCTGGGGTCTCTTGGCATAGAATTTTATTTGTTTTTGAATTTTAGGACAACAAACAAATAGTTCTATAATTTAACTCTTTATATTTCTCTTCTTATTAGTCTATATGCTTACTGAGAACAAGCACTACCTCCTTGCCATTTTTGTATATCCTGTGTTTGTTACCCTTTCACACTGCCTGGTACATAGTATATGTTCAGTAAATATTTGTGGAATACATGAATGAATAAATGGAAGAGTCAATTTACTGTCTGAGAATAGTAATGATTATAAAAGAACTGGGTGACATTTGTTTTCAAGTGTTGCTTGCTAAATCCACATGCAAATGCTGAAGAGCAGAGTGCACGTTTCATTTACTTTTGTATAATGGCCATAAATAAAATAACAAACAAGAGACTGTTTATATACCCAACTGGAGTTTCCGAGGCTACCAAATCCATCAGCAAACACGGTATAGAAATGCTCTAATGCCACATATGATAGGATTTACCTTGTTCTGTCACCTATGTATAGCGTCACCCCAGAGCAGAAAGAGGATAAGTGATGGGCATGGGGTGCAATATTTCAATCAGGTCAATTGTCTACATTATACCAATTTTTTATGCATGACATATTTTCTATGGTATAAAAGGATAAGCAGTACAACTGGACCAACAGAAAAAGATTAACAAAAAGAAGAACATGTTCATGTCTCCTTTTTAATTTTGAAATCCCTGGATTTTTCTGTTATCCTTACAGCTAGCCACCTGTGGGATTTGAATAACACTTAGAAAATGTAACATAATCTGTGTCTTCTTTTTTCATTTCTCTTGCCCTGGTGCGTTTGCGTATATAGCACAATAATACAGATAAGTGCACACACCGTGGCCCCACTGTAGGCACTAACAGTGAATAGCCAGACTAGAGCCCAGAGGCATTGGGTCCAAGAGATTTACATTGTTTCTTTGCATATGAGCTTTGATACCTTCTCACTGCATTTCATGAGCAGAAGATTTCTAGAAAAAGATTTTTGTTTGTTATAGTGGTTCTTATGAATTTGATAGAAGTTCCTTTAATATACAGAGGAAAACAGATGGAGCTGAAAAAATTCCCTGCTAAGGTATAAAGAGTGTTCTATTGTAGTAGGATATTGCAGGAAATGGAGTGGTAGCAATGTCCCTTGCGTTATTGGTACATAAAGTACGTGTGGCCAGAAAGCATTAGAAGAATGTCATTTGAAAACCATTCAGGAAGAGCCCTGCTTTGCGTCGTTTCTTATGATTATAGACCAGAAACATGGAACAAGTTATCAGCATTTAAACCTGAGCTTGTTTATGAAAAACACACAGCAGCAGGCTTTTTGGCTTTAACCTTTTTAATATTCTGGATGCTAATTGTCCAGACCATCTCACCCTTCCAGGTTAACGAGGTGGCTAACAGGCCACAAAAGAAAATGATTGCCCACTCAAATTATGATAAACAAGCAAAACCAGAAAACAAAAAGCAAAACAAATGGGAAGGCTGGAAGTTACATAGGCTTTTATTATCTTCAAAGAATGTACAGCAACGTTACCATTCCGTTGTCTCCTTGTGATGGATTGCAGAAAGAATCAGAAAAGGCACAACATGAATCTGCTCTCAGGACAATGATTGTAATCAAAATAGGAAATGGTACAAATGTAAGCCATTCTCCTTGCAGTTTAAAGATTATAAATCCCTTATTCATCTGTTATGATCCAGGGCCTACTTGTGATTTTTATGGTTCTTTACACGCTTGGAATTTTAAAACTATAATGTGAAGGGGCTACAGCTGTTCTCTTTCTGATTTTGATGTTTAATCCCTACTTGGAGCATTGCACCCTGTTCTCTCCCTCTGCCCATCTGCAGCCTGAGCCTGCTGCCAATGCCTTTCACATGAGAAATTCAGCCCATCCTGGTCTCTTCCACTCCAAGTATTAAAACACAGCACCTACTCCTCCAAGGGGCTCTGGAAAAATTTAGGAGCACTTGTTAAGGGTTTTGCTCTTTCTGGGAGACTTGAGCTATTCTCATGATTATTAAGCAACTTACAATGGAAGTGGGACATGCAGCAGGTCTGGACCCAGAAAACTTGGATTTTTATCCTAAATGTGCCTCTTTCTGGGAGTATGACCTTCTTTCTCTGAGCTTTTGGTTTTTCATTGGGAAAATAACTGCCCTACCTACTGCACAGGGCCATGTGGAAGATCAAAGGAGCTAATGCATGTGAAGTGCTTTGGGAACTGGGACCAGCTTTTCAAATGTAAGATATTGTCAGTATTGCTATCTGGCAGTGAGGTGAAAAAGGCAAGTGGGACCTAGTATAACAGTGATTTGTAGCCTTGTAGATTTCTTAAGTACATTGAGTGCTTTGAGCTGGAGCTAGATGTTTTCTGTTTGTAAAAGGCTCTTAACAGTGACTCTTAACCTCATGGACCCTTGAGAGGCCTAGTTTTTTATCTAGTAAACTTGGGAGACTTGGGTGTAAGAGAAATTATTTTCTTACCTGCTTCTGAGGGAGCAACACAGGTGATGCCTACCCTAAGCTACCCGGCTTATACCCTGGAAGATTCTTGTTTGTTGGGTTATGTGTTCTCACCTATATTTTTCATTTTTTTTCTTTTCATATTGAAATTCTTCAGTAATTATCAAGATAAATATTTATGTTCCAAAATATTTACAACGAATGAAGTTTAATGCTATTGCAATCTTTGCCACTCATTATCATAGTCATGTTTTGAAAATGACATCAAAGCTTGACCCTGACTAATTTTACCAGATAGACCCTTTTCCTATTCTGCGAAGCGTCCATTTCCCTCTGGAACGACCATCCTTCCAACTTTCCTGTGCTTTTTGCATGCGAAGACTCTTTCTCACGGTATGTACCTTGTTGGCAAGTTCCTCCTGTCTTCAGCTGTGCTGGGGTGACAGAATCCCTGTTTCCTAGTCACACACTGCTCCTTCACTTGTGGCTGTGCCTTCCTGCGTAACTATCCATGGGGACTTTCTATTCATGAACAATTTCCTGTTTCCTGTGGTCAAAGCTGATGCAGAGCCTAACACGCTTACCTCTTGGCACCTTTGAGCTGGATGCCTGACACTTCCAAATTTGAGTAGCATGATTTATTCTGTGGCTATTTTGGTTTAGCATTTTCTGATTTCATACATGTCTAATTTCTTTCATTTCCAATTTCTATGGAGTGAAAAGGAGTATTAAGCCTACCTTTTACTAGGTGGTCTTATGATTTTTAAAGAATCTCCACACATTAAAATTGCATTTTTGTGTAATATCATTTTAATAGAAATGCTCATTTTATGGAAGGAAAATGACTGATAAAATGTGAATAATTCTTACGAGTCTCTTATACCATTTTTATTGCATTTTTGATGTGGCTTAATTCATTAATAAGGTGGAAGACTTGGAACTGTGGCATGTTTTATCTCCTCTCATTCAACAAAAGAGCGTTTTTAAAAAATAAATATTTAGAGAAAATTTCTAATTTTTCTTTTCTCAGTAGTACATTTTTTTAAGAAATAGAATGACCTCATACTCAATTCAAAATTTGTATTTTGAAGCCACTCTTTCAATACATTTATTCTCTTAATAGTCCCAGAGAAGTAAGATACAATATTATTATTTCTGTTTTGCAGATGGGGTGAGTGATACTCAGAAAAACAATGTGGGTTTTCCTGGATCACAGTGCAGGAATAGCATTTCTAGGAACTAGGCTAAGAACCAGTTGTTTTAGATTTTAAACCCAATTGCTAAACATTCCCCTACTCTTTCCTTCTCTTTCGTCTTCTCCTTATTTCCTATAAATAATCATGGGAAATTCACTCTATTTTAGAAACTGGAGAAGCTTTGGGGATTAAAAGAAAAAAAATCTTTTCCCTCTAAAAGTTCACATTGTAATGGAAAAAAATAATGTGTATATAATTCATTTTTATATGATATGACATGGCCAGAATAATGTTGGTGGTATGAAGAAAGTATTATGTGAATACTGAGAAAAGTATGATAATCTGCCTGGGTGTTGAGGAAGGGAGAAGTGAGTGGGTGAAGGTTTGAAAGAATGAGGACATTTTGAGCTGAGGATTTGAAGACCAAGTGGGGAAGAAAGGAAAGAGTGTAGGGAAGGTCAGCAGGGTGTGATACTGATATGGTTTGGCTGTGTTCCCATATAAATCTCATCTTGAATTCCCATGTGTTATGGGAAGGACCCGGTGACAGTGAAAGGTAGTTGAATCATGGGGGCAGGTCTTTCCCATGCTGTTCTTGTGACAGTGAATGGGTCTCACGAGATCTGATGGTTTTAGAAATGGGAGTTTCTTTGCACAAACCCTCTCTTTGCCTGCTGCCATCCATGTAAGATGTGACTTGCTCCTCCTTGCCTTCCACCATGATTGTGAGGCCTCCCCAGCCATGTGGAACGGTAGATCCAGTAAATCTCTTTCGTTTGCAAATTGCTCAGTTTCAGGTATGTCTTTATCAGCAGCAAGAAAATGAATTAATACAGTAAATTGGTACAAGTAAAGTGGGGTGCTACTGAAAAGATATCTGAAAATGTGGAAGTGACTTTGGAACTGAGGTTGGAACAGTTTGGAGGGCTCAAAAGAAGACAGGAACATGTGGGAAAGTTTGGAACCTCCTAGAGACGTGTTGAATGGCTTTGACAAAAGTGCTGATAGTGATATGAACAATCAGGTGCAGACTGAGGTGGTCTCAGATGGCGATGAGGAACTTGTTGGGAACTGGAGCTAAGGTAACTCTTGTTATGTTTTACCCAGGAGACTGGTGGCATTTTGCCCCTGCCCTAGAGATTTGTGGAACTTTGAACTTGAGAGAGATGAATTAGGGCATCTGGTGGGAGGAATTTCTAAGCAAGAAAGCATTCAAGAGGTGACTTGGGGGCTATTAAAGGCATTCAGAGCATAAAATTCTGGAAAATTAGCAGTCTCACAATGCAATAAAAGAAAAAGATCTCATTTTCTGAGGAGAAATTCAAGCCAGCTGCAGAAATTTGCATAAGTAACAAGGAATGTTACTTATGAATGTTAATCCCCAAGACAATGGGGGAAAATATCTCCAGGGCATGTTAGAAGTCTTCACAGCAGCCCCTCCCATCACAGGCCCAGAGGGCTTCCAGGAATAAATGGTTTCATGGGCTGGGCCCAGGGTCCCCATGCTGTGTGCAGTCTAGGGAAGTTGTGCCCTGCGTCCGAGCTGCTCCAGCCATGCCTAAAAGGGGCCAAGGTACAGCTTGGGCCATGGCTTCAGAGGGTGCAAGCCCCAAGCCTTGGCAGCTTCTGCATGGTGTTGAGCCTGTCGGTATGTATACAGGACTTAATTGAGATTTGGGAACCTCTGCCTATATTTCAGAGGAAGTATAGAAATGCCTGGATGTCCAGGCAGAAGTTTGATGCAGGGGTGGGGCTCTCAGGAAGAACCTCTCCTAAGGCAGTGCGGAAGGGAAATGTGGGATCAGCCCCCTCACAGAGTCCCTACTGGGGCACTGCCTAGTGGAGCTGTGAGGAGAGGGCAACCATCCTCCAGACCCCAGAATGGTAGATCCACTGACAGCTTACAGTGTGCGCCTGGAAAAGCCACAGACACTCAATACCAGCCTGTGAAAGCAGCCAGGAAGGAGGCTGTACCCTGCAAAGTCACAGGGATGGAGCTGCCCAAGACCATGGGAACCTACTTCTTGCATCAGCATGACCTGAATGTGAGACATGGGGTCAAAGGAGATTATTTTGGACCTTTAAGATTTGACTGCCCTTCTGGATTTTGGACTTGCATGAGGCCTGTAGCCCCTTTGCTTTGGCCAATTTCTTCTATTTGGAATGGCTGAATTTACCCAATACCTTTACCTCCATTGTATCTAGGAAGTAACTAACTTGCTTTTGATTTTACATGCTCTTAGGTGGAAGAGACTTGACTTGTCTTGGGTGAGACTTTGGGTTATGGACTTCCAAGTTAGTGCTGAAATGAGTTAAGACTTTGGGGGATTGTTGGGAAGGCATGATTGCTTTTGAAATGTGAGGACATGAAATTTGGAGGGGCCAGGGGTGGAATGATATGATTTGGCTGTGTCCCTCATCTAAATCTCATCTTGAATTCCCATGTTTTGTGGGAGGGACCTGGTGGGAGGTAATTGAACCATGGGGGCAGTTCTTTCCTGTGCTGTTCTTGTGATAGTGAATGGGTCTCATGAGATCTGATGGTTTTAAAGATGGAAGCTTTTCTGCACAAGCTCTCTCTTTGCCTGTTGCTATTCATGCAAGATGTGATTTGCTCCTCCTTGCCTTCTGCCATGATTGTGAGGCCTCCCAGCCATGTGAAACTGTAAGTCCAATAAACCTCTTTTTTTTTTTTTTTTGGTAAATTGCCCAGTCTTGGGTATGTCTTATCAGCAGCATAAAAACAGACTAATGCAGGTACTCATTATTCCAAAATATGGGTGCTCCAGGGTGGGGTTACCCAAAAGACAGGGCAGTAAGTTAGGTAGAGCTGGGTCTTGAAATCTCCGTGCCTTTAAAATACTGTGGCGTATCTTGTGCAAATAGGGAGCTGCTGCTGGTGTGAAAGTGTGTGGCATTCATACACCCAGGCAGATTCAGATTGTGAGCTTCATAAAGATTGTTCTGGCCACAGTGTGGAAGAAGAATTGGAGTGAGAAGAAATCAGAGAGAATGATACCTGTTATGGGGTGCATCACTGTGAACCCCCAAATTCATATGTTGAAGGCCTAACCTTCAATGGGATGGCTTTAGGAGATGGAGCCTTTGGGAGGTAATTAGATCATAAGGCTGGAGACTTAATGATGGGATTATTGTCTTCATAAGAAGAGACACAGTGAGCTTGCTTCCCTTTCCTGTTCTCCACTAGGTGAAGACATAGCAGGAAAGTGTCCATCTATATATAAGCCAGGAAGAGGGCCCTCAGCAGACATCAGATCTGCTAGCATTTTGATCTTGAACTTCCGAGCTTCCAGAACTAGGAGAAGTAAATGTCGTTTAAGCCACCCAGTTTATGATAATTTGTTACAGCAACAAACTGACTGAGGCAAGGCCCATCCACAATGACAACTTGTAGGAGATGTAAAAATGACTGAACTAGGCAGTGACAGTGGGAATCAAGCAGGCACGGTAGAAAAATTTGACATTTTGAGCTAGAATAGAAAAAAAAAAAGACTGTCTTGTTGTAAAGTATAAGGGAGAAGACATACTTCTATTTTAAAAAGATCTAGAATTCTAGTAAAGCACAAATATATTTGGTTTTAAATTGTTATTATGTGGACCACAGCTCATTAAATACCTCAAATAATGGGTTTTTCTGTGTTAAACATTTATGAGGAAGGCAAATGACAAGAAAATAGGCTGAAAGCAACTTTATATTCAGGGAAGCCATTTCTACTTTCTGTTTTGGGACCAGTTCATGTTAGTTCCATCTCGTGCCGCTTTGGTGTCACATTTCAGCCCCTCTGACCTCTGAATGTCTGTTTTCTGGTTGTCCTGCATTCACACACCCACGCATAGCTAGGAGCTCCTTCCTCCCCGCCGCATGGAGGTACTCAGTTAGGCAGCACTATCAGAGGTAGTTCAGGACAGTCCTGTGTGGGCCTGCCCCTTCTGCTATAGCATTATCTCTTTTAGGGAAGGGGCTGTTTTTTACTCTACTTTCTATCTCAAAGGGAGGACAGTAATATTTAGAGTTTCCACTATATGTCACACACTGTCTAGGCAATTAAAATATATGGGGCCTCTCAATACCCAAATAAGGAGTATTATCATCATTTCATGGATTAGGTGGCTGAGATCTGAATTACACAATGAGAAAGCCAATGCTTTCAGTATGACTTCACATTAGTGTTCTAATGTCCATTCTATGTCCTGGCATATATTTGGATGCTCTCATTTAATTAGCATTATATGGAGGTCAATTTTCTCATCAATTGATAGCACTATCTGTGCTAGTGGAAAGGAATTTTTCTCTCCCTGGAGTACATAAGTACGATTATGTCTCTACTTTGTTCTTGGTTAAATGCATTGTATGTGTTAGTTCAAGAACTTCGCTTTGCAACCACTTATGTCTTTATGGGATAATGTGACTCAAGGGACTAACACTGGTTACAGCTGTTCCCAGTACATCCTTGGCATCTCCTGTGTTAAGTAACCTGTGTTACATTAACAATAATATCACAAATCTCAGTGCTCTTTGAATATCTACCTTCCTACTAGTAGAAAAGTTCAGGCTTTCTCTAGGATTATTCTTCTCAAGTATTCCCAGGAGCTACTGTTGGGCAAGATGGGTCCTCTAGGGATCACCATCTGTCTTAAGCCAAGGCAAATCCTACAGTTCTGCTTTATAAAGAAGAGGCTTTATTAGGGAAACAAAGCAAGGTTCAGTCAGATGTAATATTCATCATGTCCACAGCAAGATGTGCTGGCTGTAGGACATTGTGTTGGATACACTGTGGGTGCACATTCTGGGAGCAGAACCTGCTTCCATGTTGATCTCTCATCTTAAGAAAAAGTATTAAAGCGGATAGTCCTGATGTGATCTGACTCTGTGTCCCCACCCAAATCTCATCCTGAATTGTAATCCCCATGTGTTGGGGAAGGAGGGACCTGGGAGGAGGTAACTGAATCATGGGGACGGTTACCCTCATGCTGTTCTCATGATAGTGGATGAATTCTCATGAGATCTTATGGTTTTATAAGGGGCTTTTCCCCCTTTGCTCTGCACTTCTCTCTCCTGCCTCCATGTGAAGAAGGACATGTTTGCTTCCCTTTCACCATGGTTGTAAGTTTCTTGAGGCCTCCCCAGCCATGTGGAACTGTGAATAAACTAAACCTCTTTCCTTTATAAATTACCTAGTCTTGGGCTGCTCTTAATTAGCAGTATAAGAACAGACTAATACAGATACTAACAGACTATAGGACTTTCATGGCCAGTTGTCTGGAAAAGCCAATTGCCCTGCTCCTGGGGACCTTGGGGTCACAGAAACTCACAGTCAGGGTCTGAAGGCTGAGATCCAGTTCAGCTCATCCTGCCAGAAGGGGAGAGCTCTCAATTCCAGCTCACTTATTGTCCAGGCCAGTGCTGTTTAACAGGAATATAATATGAGCTACCTATGTAATTTTGAATATTTTAGTAATTACATAAAAAAATTAACAAAAACCAGGTAACATTAATTTTAATAATATATTTTTTGAATCACTATATCCAAAATATTGTTTCATGTAATCAATATAAAAATTGTCATTGAGATGTTTTGCATTCTTTTTTAATATCAAGTCTTTGAAATTCAATGTATATTTTACACTTAACAGCACATCTCAATTTGAATGCTAAATTTTCATCCAGAATACTTGATCTGTATTTAGATTTCATAAAATGTATGGTTAAAAAGTCAATATTCATACCCAAGTTGTTCCAAGTATACTTCAACGTTTTCCAATAACTGAACTGAGTATCAGTTTTTAACTTTAACAAGTTAAATTTAAATTAAAAAATTCAGTTCTTTGTTTGCACTAGCCACATTTCAGGGGCTCAGTTGTCCCACGTGAATAGTGGCTACCATATTGGACAGAGTGAGTTCCCAAGGTCATTTTTGGGCAATCTCAAGCATGTATATTTCTAATTTTACTTAGGGCCCACAAGGTCCTAAAAACAGTAATACAAAAATAAAACACAGAAAAGCAATATATCAAGTCCCTATTCTGGAGTAAAACTGCCTGGTTCAAATTCAAGCTTTGGTACTTTCTAGCTGTAAGAAAGTCACTTCACCCCCTGGCCTGACATTACTATTAGGTAAAAAGAAGATAACATTTTTTGTCTCAGCATTGTGATAAAGACTAAGCTGAACAATGTTTGGTTTATAGTGAGTTGTCAATACAGGTAAGGTATTGTTGCTTCAGTGTTTAAAAATCATTTCATAATTTATTATCTCATTTCTTCCTTACTAAAACCTTATTAGGTAGGGAAAGAATTATTATTTTTTTTACACAGAGCTAGGATTTGAACACAGGTCTTCAAAATCTAAGCCCATTTTGCTTTGCGTATGATGATCACTATCATTATCAGCTAACTTGAGTGATACCTGTGAGAGGTATCTTTCTATTTAACAGCTTTACTATACCAGTTTCCCTTCTGGCTTTTTGGAAGTGGACCTGAGACAACTCTTCATATCCGTTGTATGAGTTTTAGAGAAAGGGCTGACTTCCTATTAGCATCAGGGATGTGGTCTTCTCATTTCTCACTAAATATTTGCCTTTCTACTTTTTCAAACATTTATTTTAAAAGGAAGCTAAAATCTTCATTATTAATGCATATTAATTCTGCACATTGCCTTGGATTGGTAGATCACAATAAAAGCGCATATTCAATATAACATTTTCAGGTTCCCATACTATTTATTATATCACATGCACAGAGCATGATTTTGAGCTCTGATTACCTCCTCTGGTCTGAGTGTCTCTGGCTTTTTTTCATTAAGATACAAACAGAATATGCTCACATTGTAACTTTTGGGATGCTCTTTGGGTCTATTTTCTGACTTTCCTTTCCTTTAATGGGTTTTCATAAATAGGTGCCTGCCTCCAGGTGTCATTACACTCCATCTTGACAATCTGCTGCTTGTCAAGATTGCACACGCCCTTTGGATCCATGTCCATGAGCCCAAGAAACTGCTCAGTGGATCAGGCCCCTTGTGAAATATCTGATTGAACTTAGACTCCATCATACCATCTCAATGAATCAAGTCACTGTAAATCACAGCTTTGCTCTGCCAGTGGTCTCTCAACTTTCAATACATTTTGATTTAAGGGATGTTGGTCTGTGATCATCTCATATTTCATGAGATGATATACTACGAGTACAGGGAAAGAACTAAACAAAGTAATCAGAGGAGAAAACTATGGGGAACACAGGTGAGAGACATAAGGGACAGCTCACATATGACCGTATTTGTTGCTGTTTGTAAACACAGATAAAACACCGTAATTGGTTCCTTTGGTAATGGTTATATAGTAACCTTCTGGACTTCCTGCACCAGGGATGCTTGATGGAGGCAGACATAAAAATTCTTATGCCTTAAAGAATTCTTTAAGTGAAGTGTTTCCTTTAGCTGTGTCTGTGCAATCACCATTATTTATGATGTTAGTATCAGTATATATTTTTCCAGAGTACATATATCTACATATACTCTGAAAAAGTATTTTTTTTGATATAAACCAGAAAGAAAAGCTGATCTGAATTAGTTCTTTCTCTGCAAAGTGATACTAAATAATATTTTCTTTGTTCTTTTTTTTTTAACCCTTGCATCCTTGTAGCTTTGAAATCTATTTTATTAAGTGTGAGAATTGTAACTCCTGCTTTTTATTTATTTATTTTTGCTCTCCATTTGGTTGGTGAGTTTTTTTCCATCCCCTTGTTTTGAGTCTTTGTATATCGTTAGATATATCGTTAGATTTTGTGGATAATGTATATTTTGTGTGTTTAAAATGGAGAGCTCTATTGAGTTTATTTGTTCTGGATCTTAGTTCCAGTCCCGGATATCGTTATCAATTTTCTGTCTCGTTGAATCTAAATCTCATTGTGGGTCTTATGTATCTGGGTGTTAAGATCTCTTATTATTACATTAATCCTTTTATCCTTGTAGCTTTGAAATCTATTTTGTCAAATGTGAAAATTGCAACTCCTGCTTTTTATTTATTTATTTTTGCTCTCCATTTGGTTGGTGCGTTTTTTTTTTCCAACCCTTTATTTTGAGTCTATGTATATCTTTGGATATACCGTTAGATTTTGTCTGTATCTTTTGATTGGGAGATTTGCTCGATTTAAATTTAGGGTTGCTGCCGTTTGATATTAACTGGCTATTTTGTCCTTTTGTTGATAAAAATTCTTCTTTATGTTAATGCTCTTTACTTTTTGGTGTATTTTTAGAAAGGGTCATACTGGTTGTTCCTTTCTGTGTATAGTGCTTCTTTTAGAAGTTCTTGTAAAGCAGGCCTGGTGGTAATAAAATCTCTGAGTACTTGCTTGTTCCTAAAAAATTTTATTTTTCCTTCAAATGTAAAGCTTAAATTGGCAGGATATGAAATTCTGGGCTGAAAATTCTGTTGATTAAGTATATTGAATATTGGCCCCCACTCTCTTCTAGCTTGTAGGGTTTCTGTTGAGAGATCTGCTGTAAGCCTAATAGGCTTACCTTTATGGGTAACTTGATCTTTCTCTCTGGCTGCCCTTAATATTTTCTCCTTCGTTTCGATCTTGGTGAATCTAACGATTATGTGCCTTGGGGTTGGTCTTCTTGAGGAATATCTTTGTGGTGTTCTCTGTATTGCCTGGGGTTGAATAGTGTCCTGCTTTGCTAAATTAGGAAAATTTTCCTGGATAATGTCCTGGAGAGTATTTTCCAGCTTGAATTCATTCTCTCCGTCACATTCAGGTACACCAATCAAGCGTATATTAGGTCTTTTCACATAGTCCCATATTGCTTGGGGACTTTGCTCATTCCTTTTTATCCTTTTTTCTCTATTCTTGTCTTGTTGTTTTGTTTCATTAAGTTGATCTTCGACCTCTGATACCCTTTCTTCTGCTTGATCCATTCGGCTGTTTAAGCTTGTACATTTTTCACTAAGTTCTCGTGTTGTATTTTTCAACTCCATAAGTTCGTTTGTATTCCTCTCTATATTGTCTATTCTTTTCAACATTTCATCTAACCTTTTTTCCAAGTTCTTAGTTTCTTTACATTGGGTTAGAACAAGTTCCTTTAACTCCCAGAAGTTTCTTATCATCCACCTTTTAAAGCCTACTTCAGATAATGGAACACAGTCCTTTTCCATCAGGGCTTGTTCCGTTACTGATGAGTCCTTTTCCATCAGGGCTTGTTCAGTTGCTGATGAGTCCTTTTCCATCAGGGCTTGTTCTGTTGCTGATGGGTTCTGATTTTGAGTATACTCGGCCTTCTTAGGCTGTTTTTTTCCCTTCATTGTAGATGAACCGCCTTTCTAAATAGGTTTCTGAGTCGACGTCCAACTTATTGATTCCCAGTGCTGGGATCCGAGCAACCCACTGTGGCAGCCTAAATAGCAGCGGTAAGACTGATGGTGCTCTTCTGCCCGGGAATCTCTGGTCTGGCTTCCCTCTTGAGTCCGCAACAAGCGGCTCTGACTTCCTGGAGCTCCAAACTCCGGTCAGTAGGGGAAGCAGTCCCGTTGGCTCTGCATGAAGAGCTGCTGCGCTGAGACGCCGGCAAAACCGCTGCGGCGGCCACAAGAGTCGCGCTGGCGACCCGTGGGGCTCCTCCACTGGGAATCGGCTGATCGGTGAGTGACGAAAACTTGTCTAAAAGTGTGGCGTCGTCTCGTTCTCTGAGCTTTCACTGGGAGCTACAATCCTGAGCTGTTAGTGGTCGGCCATCTTGGATCGATCGGTCCGGCACTAAATAATATTTTCTAAAAGACTATTTTTTTTTATTATCAAGGAACATATTCCATACCATTAAGGAAAAGATAATAAAATCTCCCATAATCGCTCCTACTAAAGATAGCCATTCTTAATATCTTATTTCTTTCCAGTCTTTTATAGGTATATATTTAATAACATAGTTATAATTATGTGGTATATATTAATAGTTTTATATCTTACTTTTGCTTTTAACATACATTTTTAAAAGACAAGTGATTGTATACATTTATGGGGTATGATATGATGTTTCATTCTATGTATATATTGTGGAATGACCCAATCAGGCTAATTAACATACCCCTCACTACAAATGTTTATCCCTTCTTTATGGTGAGAACATTAAAAATTCTCTCTTTTAGCTATTTTGAAATGCACATTATTATTAACGTGTAGTCACCATGTTGTGCAATAGATTACCAGAACTTACTCTTCCCTTCTAACTGTAATTTTGTCTGCTTTGACCAACGTCTTCCCTTTTCCTGTCTCCCCCACGTTTCTGGTAACTACTCTTCAACTCTCTACTTCTGTGAGTTCAACTTTTTAAGAATATCACAAACAAGTAAGATCTTACAGTCTTTGTCTCTTTGTACCTGACTTATTTCACTTAGTATAATGTCCTTTAGGTTCATCTATGTTGCTGGAAATGATGGCATTTCCTCCTTTTTAAAGGCTGAATAGTATTCCATTGTGTATATGTATGTATTACATTGTTATTTTTGTTATTACAGGGTGATTTTATTGGGGAACTTACAGACAGAAAGATTTTCTTGGGGGGGCTACATGAAGATCTACGCTCCATTACCTCCCAGACCCAGGGATTACACAACATAAGGAAAAGGTACACACACCACATTATTTTAATCCATTTGTTCCTTGTTGGGCATGTTGGTTGTATCCATTTCTTGGCTAATATGCCAAATGTATTAACTTTGCAAATATAGTTGAAGACACCTAGTACCCCTCTAATCCTTCCCTTTCTGTACACCCCTCTTAATGCAGAGGTAAGCATTGTCTTGAATTTTGGTATTATTTTGTTTTTAAAAATTGATACATAATATTTTACATATTATGTATATGTTACATGTGATATTTTGTAACCTCCACCAGAATGTGTAACAATCAAGTGAGGGCATCCATTACCTTGAGTATTCATCATTTCTATGTGTTGGGAACATTTCAAGTCCTTTTTTCTAGCTACTTCGAAATAGGTAATGCCTTGTTGCTAACTCTACCATTCTACTCTGCTACTCAACATTAGAATACATACCTTCTAACTGCGTTTACACCCATCCAACCAACCCTTTTTCCTCCACAATTCTATTCACACACCCTTCCCAGCCTCTGGTAACTTATTTTTCTACTTGTTTAGTTTCCACGTAAGAATGAGAATGTGTGGCATTTGTCTTTCTGTGCCTAGCTACTTTCACTTAACATAATGACCTCCAGTCCATCCACGTTGCTGCAAATGACATGATTTCATTCTTTTTTTATGAGTGAATACTATTCCATTGTGTGTATATATAGTATATTTTCTTTATTCATGTGTCTACTGATAAACAATTAATATCTTTGCTATTGTGAATAGTGTTGCAATAAACATGGGAGTGCAGGTATCCCTTTGATATACTGCTTTCTTTTGGATTTGTACACAGTAGTGAGATTCTACCATAGTTCTGTTTTTAGTTTTTTGAGAAATCTCCATACTGTTTTCCACAGTGGCTGTATTAATTTCTATTCCAACCAGCAGCGTATAAGGGTTCCCCTTTCTCTGTAGCCTTGCCAACATCTGTTATTTGCTGTCTCTTAAAAGTCATTCTAACTGGTATAAAATGATATCTCATTGTGGTTTTGATTTGCATTTTCCTGATAATTAGTGATGTTGAACACTTTTTCACATACTTGTTGGTCATTTGTATGTCTTCTTTTGAGAAAACTTTGCCCAATTTTTAATAGGATGCTTATTACTATTAAATTGTTTCAGTTCCTTGTATATTCTGAATGTTAGTCCCTCAATGGATGAATAGTTTGCAAATATATGCTCCCATTCTGTGGGTTGTCTCTTCATTTTGTTAATTGTTTCCTGTGCTGTGCAGAAGCTTTTCAGTGGAATAGAGTCCCATTTGGTTTTGTTGTCTGTGCTTTTGATGTCTTAGCCATAAAATCTTTGCCTAGATCAGTGTCCTGAATAAAGTGTTTCCCCTGTTTTCTCCTAGTAGTTTTATAGTTTGAGGTCTTAGATTTAAGTCTATAATTCATCATGTGTTGATTTTTTAATATATGTTGAGATATAGGGATCCAGCTTTATTCTTCTATATATAGATATTCAATTTCTCCGGCACCATTTTATTGAAGAGGGTCCCCTTTTTCCAATGTATGTTCTTGGTGCCTTTGTAAAAAGTCAGTTGGTTGAATATATTTCTGGATTCTCTATTCTATTCCATTGGTCTATGTGTCCTTAATTTCTTTCTTGATCCAGTGGTCATTCAGGAGCATATTTTAAAATTTCCATGTATTCCCACAGTTTCCAATGTTTCTCTTGTGATTTATTTCTAGTTTTATTCCACTGTGGTCTGAGAAGATACTTGATATCATTTCAATTAAAAAAAAAGTATTGAGACTTGGTTTTGTGTCCTACCACACAGCCTATCCTGGAGAATGTTCCACGTGCTGATGAGAAGAATGTGTATTCTGTAGTTCTTGAATGAAATAGTCTGTAAATGACTGTTGGGTCCATTTGGTATAATGTACAGTTTAAATCCAATGTTTCTTTGTTAATTTTATGTCTTGATGATCTGTCTAATGCTGAGAGTGGCATGTTGAATTCCTCAACTATTATTATATTAGAGTCTCGTTTTCTTTTTGACCTAATAATATTTGCTTTATAAATCTGGGTGCTCCAGTGTTGGGTGGATATAATTATTAGAATGATTATATCCTTTTCCTGAATTGACTCATTTGTCAGTAAGTAATGGCCTTCTTTATCTCTTTCACTGTTTAAAGTCTGTTTTTTCTGATGTAAATATAGCTGCTGCTTACTTTTGGTTGTTTGCACGGAACATATCTTTCAGTCCGTTTACTTGCAGTTTTTATGTGTCTTTATAAGTGAAATATTTCTTTTAGGCAGCATCTGGTTAGGTTTTGTTTTTTTTTTTTGGGACGGAGTTTCACTCCTGTTACCCAGGCTGGAGTGCAACGGCGCGTCCTCGGCTCATCGCAACCTCAGCCTCCTGGGTCCAGGCAATTCTCCTGCCTCAGCCTCCTGAGTAGCTGGGATTACAGGCACGCGCCACCATGCCTAGCTACATTTTTGTATTTTTAGTAGAGACGGAGTTTCACCATGTTGACCAGGATGGTCTCAATCTCTCGACCTCGTGATCCACCTGCCTCGGCCCCCCAAACTGCTGGGATTACAGGCGTGAGCCACCGCGCACGCACGGTAGGTTCTGTTTTTTAATTCAGTTAGCCAGTCTATATCTTTTAAGTGGAAAGTTTAATCCATTTACATTCAAGGTTATTATTGATATGTGAGCACTTATTCCTGTCATCTTATTGATAGATTTCTGGCTGCTTTGTGTACTCTTTGTTCTTTTATTTCTCTTGTTCATCATTGTGGTTTTGTGGTTAGTGATAACATTTGAGACTTTTCTTTTCCTTGTTCATGTGTTTCCTCTACCAGTAGTTTTTATATTTTCATGATGGTTGAGAGTGTTCTTTCACATCTGGGTATATGACTCCCTTGAGCATTGCTTGTAGGGCCCCTTCAGTGGTGACAAATTCCCTCAGCCTTTGTTTGTTTGGGAAAGACTTTATTTCTCCTTTATTTATGAAGGATAACTTTGCTAGGAAGAGTAGCCTTGGCTGAATGCTTTTTTCCCTTCAGGACTTTGAATATATTATCCCATTCTCTTCTGGCCTGTCAGGTTTCTGCTGGGAAATTGACTGTTAGTCTTATGGGGGCTCCTTTATAGGTAACTATATGCTTTCTCTTGCTGTTTTTATAATTTTTCTTTGACTTTTGAAAACTTAACTATAATGTGCTATAGAGAGACATTTTCGAGTTGTATCTATCTGGTGATCTCTGAGCCTCCTGTAAATATCTATATCTCTTGCTAGACTTGGGAAGTTTTCATCTATTATATCATTAAATAGATTTTCTAACTCTTTTCACTTTTTGAGGGACTGAAACTTGGAATATTTGGTTGCTTTATGGTGTCATGTATGTTGTACAGGCCTTTATTCATTCTTTCTTATTCTTTTTAATTTTTGTCTGACTGGGTTATTTCAAAAGACCTGTCTTTAAAGTCTGATATTTTTTCTTTGGTTTGATCTAGTCTGTTGTTGAAGCCTTTGAATGTATTTTGTACTTCATTCAATGAATTCTTCAGTTTCAGAATTTCTTTTTGGTCCTTTTTTAATGATACCTATCTTTGGTGAATTTCTCATTTATGTTCTGAATTGTTTTTCTTGATATCTTTGTATTGTTTTCCTGAGTTTCCTTTTATCTCAATGAGCTTTTTTTTTCTTTTTTTGAGACAGAGCTTTGTTCTTATCACCCAGGCTGCAGTGCAATGGTATGATCTTGGCTCATCACAATCTGCACCTCTTGGGTTCATGCAATTCTCCTGCCTCAGCCTTCCTGGTAGCTGGGATTACAGGTTTCTACCACCATGCCCAGTTCATTTTTGTATTTTTAGTAGAGATGGGGTTTCATCATGTTGGCCAAGCTGGTTTTGAACTCTTGCTAGACTTGGGAAGTTTTCATCTATTATATCATTAAATAGATTTTCTAACTCTTGAAAATCTGCCCACCTAAGCCTTCCAAAGAGCTGGGATTACAGGCATGAGCCACCACGCCAGGTAATGACCTTCTTTAATGTCAGATTTTGCATTCTTTATTTGGGATCTTATAAATGTCTTTTTCACTGAATTCCATTCCTAGAGAATCATTATGTTCCTTTAGAGATGTCACATTTCCTTGCTTTTTCATGTTTCTTTTTACATTGCTATCTGTGCATCTGGTGTAACAGTCACTTCTTGCAATTGGTTATATGTGCTTTCATAGGAGAGGCCTTTTTCCTAAGCTGTATTTGTGGTGTTGGTTGAATAGAGCACTTCGGTTTTGATTCTGGATGTGTGCAGTAGTGTAGTCTCTATGTGATTTCTTCAGTCATAAACAGTGTCAGTGGTGTCTATGATTTCTTTGATAGCTTAGGGTGGGGTGGTTCGTGGAGGCTGTGGTGAAGTTTTTCTGGAGACTGGGATGCCATTTGGGCCAGTCTTTGGGCTTTAGTGGCAGAAGAGATTGACCAAGTGTGACTGTACATGGGTTCTGGGGTGGTATATGCTGACAGTAGTATTATCTGGTCCAAGCAGGCCAGTTCTTGGCCTCCAGGTGATTTGTTCAAGTGCCACAAATGGCAGCAGTGAGGCAGGAAGGTGAGCAGGTTTTCTGGTCTCTGGATGGTGGCATGGTGTGGGTGATGGCAGTAGCACTGTTGAGACAACCTCCTGGGACTCAAGCAGTCTACACTGATGCTAGTGGTGGCTGTGATGGGCTGAGCAGGCCCCACAGGTTGTGTGAGTGGGCAGGTGCTAGCTATGATGTGCTGGGCTAGGCAATCCCAAAGCCTCTGGAGGGCATGCTTAGTTACTGGGGGAGGGCAGAGCCCTACTTCTGGGGAGCACAGGATTACTTTCAGTAGAAGCAGCCATAAGCAGGCGTCTTGAGGTGCACCACTGGCTCATGGTTTAGTTCCAGAGAAGCCCTGCAGTGGCAATGGCTGTGGGCCATGAAATCTGTTCCAGGGATGTGTGAAAATTGCAGCCGGTCTCTGCTTGGGAGGGAAAGTTGGTGCCAGTGGTTTCTGTCTTGGCTGCAGTACAGGCAGCTATAGGTGGGGAATGTCAGTGGGTCTAGCAATGCGGAAGTGTAGAAGTGTTTGGGCCCCAGAGCAAGATGCTGTGTGGTGGGCACTGGGTTCTCAAAATGGCATCCTGCTGTAGCTACTTAGGAGCCGGGTGTTCCTGGGACTCTTTGTGAGCTCCCACTCTGGAGTACAGTCTTCAGGTTGTACTTTATGTCACTCAGGGCCTGCAAGGGTCAAGGGGCTTTCTGATGGCTAGGACTGCAGGAGTCTGCAGTGTGAATATGCACCACTGGGCGTGTCTTGTTTACTCTTTACCTGCATTGGAAAGTTTCTCCAGGGTCCTGGCCAATTAAAGCTGAGCAGGCTGCTCTGCTTCCCTTTCTTTCCTTGCTTTCAGGGTTTCCCATCCCTTGCCAGATGAATTCCAGTGTTTTCTCTTATATAATCTATTTGAAGTATAATCAACTACTTGCTGTTTGGTTCTTCTTTGTGGAAGGAGAGAGTACCACATGAATTTAGTTAGCCACCTTGAACTGCTTGGTCCCCTAGTAATTGTTTTACTTTATTGCGGAACCTCCATAGTGTTTTCCAAAATGGTTGTACTAATTTACAATACCACCAATCATCTACAAGGGTTTTGTTTTTTTCAATTCCTCAAAAACATTTAATATCTTTCATCTTTTTATAAATAGCCAATCTGACATTTGTTAGGTGATACCTCATTGTGGTTTTAATTTACATGTGTCTGATGACTAGAGATGTTGAGAAGTTTCTTATATGTCTGTTGTCCACTTGTATATCTTCATTTGAGAAATGTCTTTTCAGGTGTTTTGCTCATTTTTTAATATAATTATTTGTTTTCTTTTTACTGAGTAGTTTGAGTTCCTTGTATATTTTAGATATTAGTCCTTTATCCAATATACGATTTGCAAATATTTCATCCCAATCTGTGAGTTGTCTCTTTATTCTTTTAATTGTTTTCCTTTGCTGTGCAAAAGGTCTTTAGTTTTATGCAGTCCTATTTGTTTATTTTTGCTTTCATTATATCTGCTTTGGGACTCTTAAGAAATCACAGCCCAGATCAGTGTTATGGAGCTTCCCCTCTATAGTCCCTACTATTAGTTTCACAGTTTCAGGTCTTACATTTAAGTCTTTAACTGATTTTGAGTTGATTCTTGTATAAGGAGTGAAGTAAAAGTCCATTTTCACTCTTCTGTATGTGGATATCCAATTTTACCAACATTCTTCATTGAAGAGACCATCCTTTCCCCATTGTGTGTTCTTGGTACCTTTGTCAGACATCAATTGACCATAAATGTGTGGGTTTATTTTGGGGCTCTGTGTCCTATTTCATTGGTCAATGTGCTGTTTTTGTGCCAATACCATGCTCTTTTGATTACTATAGCTTTGTAATCTATTTTGAAATCCAGTAGTATGATGTCTCTAGCTTTAATATTAAAATTTTTTATACGTTATTAGGCTTAACATTGGATTAACTGTCATAAGTCATTTAGTCTATTACTTCTCCTGGGAAACTGTGGTTGAGTTCATTTTATTTTTTGAGCTTTTATCAATGCATTCCAAAATTCAATTTATTTTTCTCTATTAGACAAATTATGTTTTCCTGTCTTACTCAGGATCTGGGTTCCTCCTCCTTATCCTATTCTCAAATCTTTTTGTTGGCATCAGTTGAGGTCCTGAGTGATGGCTACCAACTCACTACCTTGTCGAACGTGCAAATTTGACTACCTTGTCAAATTCGTGTTGCATAGCTTAGGGGGCAGAGAAAATACAATGTAAAGGATCTAGAGGAAAAAGACTACTTGATGAGACAACTTAACTGATATCGGCCATAACATGTATGACTATGAGAGTTGGGAAAGTACATTATTAATTTTATAAGTTCAAATTTGCATTTATATTGTTTTCTATATCTGTAGGTGGCCTGTGAATAATTCTTAATGAATGCACGTGGTTATAGATGTCTACTCTAAGCATTATTGGGTAGGCTTGGTATACCTTAGTTCATTTTGAAAGATCCAGGTGGTGAAAGGGGTACCAATGGTTATTTTATAAGCTCTTTAACGAAGCAAGAAAAATTTGAACAACAGTCAACTGAAACTTGCTGAGAAAATTTATTGCTGCCAGTTGAGATTAATGAAACATAGAGTATCTTTGGTAAAGACAAACTGAGGGGAAAACCACCTCTTTCTTTTGGTGACAAGCTTTTGTTATCCAGGGTTATAATGCCCTTGCCTCTTCTAAGATTCTTGGTGGTAGTGCCTGCTCTCTAATGACTAGCTTCGCTGAGCAGTTTGAAGCCTCTTCATTTTTGCCTTTTGCCTTCGAGCAGTTCTCAGTTTTTTAGTTTTTAAGAAATTGTCCTCTAATTGGTATAAAAAATCTTCAATTCGTCCAACCTAGAAAAAATAAACAGATGCAACAAGATTTGTCGTTGGTTTCTTGGGTCTCTTACACTTATAAAAACGGTGAGATATTTAAAATAAATGGCACATACAAGTCCATGTTGGGACAGAACTGGCAGAAACAGAGACGACTAAACGTAAAAGCCTCCTTCTGTTTCCGTGTTAGGTCCCCCTGTTTTACTGACTTAACACAAAGCACAAGTGTGGGAGTTTGCTTTATCCCAAGGCATTGGGAATGGAAATGGGGATTATTGTTGCCATGCAGTTTTTAATGGTCAGTAAAACCAGGGCTTTTCTTTGCTTTAAAGAAAGTGAATGGTAAATGATTAATCCATGGAAAGCCCTTTCTCCACCTTCTTTATCAACAATGGGAGTGATAAGAAACAAACAAACTTACCCCCCCTCAAGCCAGAGATTCAAGCATTTAGATGGCCCCAACCAACATGAGAGAAAAATGAATATTTGTATAGTCTTGGCAAGAATCATTTTTCCTTTCAATGAAAAGGAAACTCTGAAAGAATGCATTTTCTTAAAAAATGCCATACACCAGGGAATAAGATAAAATGATCTACACAACAATTCTTGAAAAAGAATTAGTCTTTCTCCAAAGAAAACTTACAATTATTCAATGGCAGTTGATAGAATGTATTATACTGTTTGTCTGAAAAAATTGTAGAATAAAAGTTTACATATATGCTGAATTGGGTTCTCACGAACTTCGATAGATAGAACAACTCATGCTTAACCCTGACTCCTAGGACCTGCATATTGTATTAGCTTAACATTACTCACTGAGCAGCTCATTGTCAGAAAGTTAACCCAAACTAGAGCACTTACTATTCAAGGTACCTGAACTATCATCTACTTAAGATAAAAGCACTTATGACTTCAATTTTCCAATGTTGAGTTCCACTTTTAAATTGCTTGATTTATCATTCAGAGTAATATCCAAAGGATAATTCAGATTGTCAAAAAGAGAATAATAAATGGTAGCACTCATCCATATGTTATGCTTAGGTCTTATATCACACCAGCACCAGGGATATAAACTGTCCACTCTTTTTCTTATTTTTTGAGAAAACAAGGTAAATTATTTATATGAAAACAATTCTTTTGAAACCCTTTTAAAAACTACTTCAGGTACATTTTCTAAAAAGCACATTGTTCTTTATGATGTCTGATCATTGCAGGACACATCAAAATAATTTGATAGAATATTTTTTGATTCCTCCATGAAGTCAGTGCATTATTCTATGTGTTCCATATCTATATCTCTATCTATCTATCTTTCTATCTATCTATCTATCTATCTATCTATCTATCTATCTATCTATCTATCTCGTTTTCACCAAAATAAGACATTAAAAAATTAATATGGAGCACAATCAGTGCAGATATAATGGATGACAGCTTACCATTACTTCAATAGTTGAGTTGATGACTCATTCACAGTATTTGTACTGACAATGTATCATTTAAATCGAAGCTCTTTACAATGAGAATATTTGCAATTAGCCTAAATATAATTTAAAATTACAATTCTAATGCAGCAAAAAATAAGACTGTGAAATAATTGTTTTAAAATATCCATTAGGTGTCTGCTGTCTTTTTAAAACAATTGTGTTCATTAAGAGCAGTATTGAGTAATGGGGTTGCATTGTATTTTAAAAAGACAAAGAAGAAACATAAGATGTGTCACTGAAATAAAAGAATTCTGCTGGCCGGGTTGGTGGCTCACGCCTATAATCCCAGTACTTTGGGAGGCCGAGGCGGGTGGATCACGAGGTCAAGAGATCGAGACCATCCTGGTCAACAAGGTGAAACCCCATCTCTACTAAAAACACAAAAATTAGCTGGGCATGGTGGTGCACGCCTGTAGTCCCAGCTACTCTGGAGGCTGAGGCAGGAGAATTGCTTGAACCCAGAAGGCGGAGGTTGCGGTGAGACGAGATTGTGCCATTGCACTCCAGTCTGGGTAACAACAGCGAAACTCCGTCTCAAAAAAAAAAAAAGAATTCTGCTGACTTAAGTGGGCAGGTCCAGAGCACATACTATGTGCGTGCTGTACCTGACCTGTATGTTCACCTCCCACCTGGCCTGTCTCCCTCCTGTGCTTTCAATCCATCTCGTAATGATGCCGAAATGAACTTTTAAATATAGAAATCTGATCAGATCTTTCCTTTGCTTGAATTACATTACACGGATCTCTAAACCCTTAACATGGCCTATATACCTCTATTCCTGGGTTATCAGGTTTCACTTGCATCTCTGGTTCTGTCTAATATCACTCCATCTGCTTTAGCACGTGGTACAGCTCTCAATTTTCTGAGCACAGCCATGCATTGTTCTATGCCCCCTCCATCTTCCTAATGGAACACGCCCATTAGAACACTTGCGTATCCTCTAGATTTCAGGTCAAACATCAATGCTTCAGGGAAGTCTTCCTTTAGAACCCAGGCCAAGTTGGTTGTCTCAGTAACATTTTTTCATCTCTTTGGATACTATAATTTTTTTACTTAATTGCTTATAATGATTTATATAATATCTGCCTTCTCATCTGGACTTTCAAATCCATAAGGCAGGGACCAGGTCCATGTTCACTATTTCCAAAACCTAGGATATTACAGACCTTCAGTAATCTACTCTCTGATAAAAGAGGTGAAGAGATTCAGAAAAGCATGTGTTTTTCCATACTTAAGTGAAGGCTGGATGGAAGGATAGCAGAAGGCCTTCTTTTCCTCTGGAAATTTAATGAACACGACTTTCTCATGCCACCCTTCTTTTACCCTTGTTTAGCTTTGACCATTGCCTGTCAAGGCAAGGGAATGACAAGGTGCTGCTTGTATACTCGAAACAGCCAGGAATACAAAGGCACTGGATGAGGAGTCAGCAGGAAAGTTGAATTCTGCTCTCAGCTTGGCTTATAACCCTGCTCTGTGACCCCAGGGAAATGACTTGGCCTTTCTGAACCTCAGCTTTCACCAACAGTTGGTATCAAAAGAGGGTTGGCATGGATAATTACCAAAGACACATCTGGTCACAAAATTCCGTGACTTACAGTCACATCAGATCCAAGCAGTCCAGTCCTAAAAATGAGTACTCACATTTTCAAATCAGAGGTTATTCCCTTAGATTACACCATTAGACGAATGACACAAGATGCAGCAAAGCAAGTCAATTTTAGCTTCTATACTTACTGAAGTGTACGACAGCTGCAGCATGTTTTTTAGTAAAGCTGGTTCTTTATTTTCTTTTTTTTTTTTATGTCAAGGAAAGAAAAATGCTGGTTAAAGAGAAAATAGATTCATATAACTAGAAGAACAGATTGCAAATGATAGAAAGTTCTGTAAAGCCCTTAGGAAAATAAAACACAAAGAAATATGTAAGTACCCAAGAAAGCACACAGTTTTTGAAGCAGAGGCTTTCTTAGACTCTTTTTAGTACAGAATCTAATTGCTTAACCGTCTCAGAGAGCCTACTTGGTCGTTCTGAGTCTAATTTTCCCCTTTGCAAAATGGGCAGATAACCTTTTTTCGTGTTTATACGTGCCAATGCTGACTTGACATTGCAGTGATATGGACATTAGACCAAATGAGCGTGCAAAGAATTTTAGGGTGTCTGATGATTGTGGAGAACGCAATATCAGTTGGAAGGCAGGTTCTAACATATCATATGACTGGTGGTCATAACCCATATCGAAGAGTAAGGAAGTTGTCATCAGCCAGTTTCTCAATGCCTTTTAACTCATATGCAAACACTACTATTATGGGTTCAATTGTGTCCTCCTCTAAATTTATATGTTCAAGTCATAAGCAACCCCCGGTACTTTAGAATGTGGACTGATCTGGAGATAGGGTATTTACATAGCTAATCCAGTTAAAATGAGGTCCTTAGGGTGGCCCTAATCTACAGTGACTGATGTCCTCATAAAACAGGGAAATTTGGAGACAGATGCTCACACAGGAAGAATACCATGTGAAGATGAAGGCAGAGATTGGGGTGATGCCCCCACAAGCTGAGGTACAATAAAGAATGCCAGGAAATCACCAGAAACCAGGGGAGAGGCATGAAACAGTTTCATCCTCACAGCCCTCAGAGGAACCAACCTTGAAGGCACTGATTTCAGACTCTTATGCTCCGGAATTGTGAAACAATCAATTTCTGTTGTTGAAGCCCCTCCGTTTGTGGTACTTTGCTACGGCAGCCCTAGCATGTGAATATTAACCACTAAGCCATAAAGTGAAGGGAGGAGCAACTAAGTTATAATTCTCCCCTCAAACAGGACTTTGATCCTTTTCAAAATTCTCGTTTCCTACTGATGTTCCCTACTTGGTTGGTACCCCCGGCACAGGCTCAGTGTTCACCTTGGGAACCAGGCTTGTCTCTTACCAGTAATAGCCGTGAGAAGAAGTTGATCTCAAACATGAATGAACAGGTAAATTATACTGAGAAGGAAGACGCTGGGCTTGAATTTAGGCTTCCCGTTAAATTTCATGTGGCCTGAACCAGGAGAGAGGATTAGGTGTGTTTACATGGGTTTGCTTATATGGGTTTGAGTGCTCAAAGGATATATATATTTTTAATTAAAGTGCTGAAAGATTGTTTTGAGGAAGAAAGTTGAGGAAATAAGAATAAAATTCATCAGGTATCAAGCTTATATGACTGTAGTGATAGTTACAGAATGGGAATGTGTTTTCCGTGATTAGCAGTTTGGACCAAAATCCTCTCAGCAAAACAGACAATTTACCCCACCACCGAGGATTTGATAACGTTAGTTTCTTTGCTTTGTTCCAGTTTAATTTCCAGACCAAAAGGTTTTAAATATTTATCATCCAAAATGGTTTGAATTTTAATTCTTATTAGAATTACAATTGTTTTCAAATAGGCTTGAAATTAATTTCTAAAATAAACTTAGTTTCTGAAACGAAGTTGTTTCTACTCTTCATAATACAGCAGTTTCCTTTAGCTTTTGGCTAGTGTTCAAAGATACAGACAAGCCCCTATATTTCTCCTTTTCCATTTAGTGAATTTGGTTTATTATTCAGTGTTTTAACCATAAGAGTGTAACATAAAAATCTGGGGTATCTACCCCCGAGATTTTACAAACATGCAAAAAAACATGCCAAACTATATCACCGACTCTTGAAAATATCCATAATGATAACACTTTTCAGTATGTTTAATATAGAATTCAAAAACTATTATAAAATTTTTTTTATCATATAGTCTAGGAAATTATGTGTTTGTTATGGTCTGAGTGTCTGTGTCCCCCAAGATTCATATATTGAAATTGTAACTCCCAAAGTGATAGTATTAGAATGTAAGATTTTTGGGAGGTGATTAGGTCACAAGGATGGAGCTCTTGTGAATGGGATTAGTGCCCTTATGAAAAGAAGCCCAAGAGAACTTGTTTGCTCTGTCTACCATGTGAAGACACAGCTAGAAGGTATCATCTATGCACCAGAAAAGAAGACTTCAATGGACACAGAGTCTGCCACTGCCTTGATTTTCCAGCCTCTAGATGATGAGAAATAAATTTCTGTTGTTTACAAGCTACCAAGTCTACATGGCATCTTGTTAATTGGTAATTGAGGATTCACACATGTCAGTAAAAAGCAACTCAGGAAGACCCTGCATTCTTTTTACCCAGTGTCTGTCAATGGAAATATCTTGCAAAACTGTGGAATACTAAAGCCGATATTGACACTGATACAGTCAAGATACAGAACAGTTCCATTACCGCAGAGATCTCTCATGTTGACTTTGTATAGCCATCTGTTTTTCTCCTGGTTCTCAACCTCTTCTTAAACCCTGGCAACCACTAATAAGTTCCTTTTTTTGGGACGCAGTCTTGTTCTGTCACCCAAGCTGAAGTGCAGTGGTATGATCTGGGCTCACTGTAACCTCTGCCTCCTGGGTTCAAGTGATTCTCATGCCTCAGCATCCTGAGTAGCTGGGATTACAGGCATGCACCAGCATACCAGGCTAATTTTTACAGTTTTAGTAGAGACAGGGTTTTGCCATTATGGTCAGGCTGGTCTTGAACTCCTGGCCTCAAATGATCCACCCACCTCAGCCTCCCAAAGTGAGCCACCATGCCAGATCATAGGTTCTTTGTTTATATAATTTTGTTATTGCAAGAAATGGAATCATATATAACTCCACACTTCTCTGGAGATTTATTCAGGTTGTTGTATCAATAGTTTATTTCTTTTTTTTTTTAGATGGAGTTTCGCTCTTGTTACCCAGGCTGGAGTGCAATGGCGCGATCTCGGCTCACTGCAACCTCCGCCTCCTGGGTCCAGGCAGTTCTCCTGCCTCAGCCTCCTGAATAGCTGGGATTACAGGCACGTGCCACCATGCCCAGCTAATTTTTTGTATTTTAGTAGAGACGGGGTTTCACCATGTTGACCAGGATGGTCTCGATCTCTTGACCTCATGATCCACCCGCCTCGGCCTCCCAAAGTGCTGGGATTACAGGAATAGTTTATTTCTTTTTATCACTGACTAATATTCCATGGTATGGATTTACCCGTTTGGTTAACCATTCATCATTTGAAGGATGGTTAGGTTATTTATAGTTTTGGGCTATGGTAAAATAAGTTACTATAAATATTTGTATACAGGTCTTTCTTTGAACATAAGTCTTTATTTTTCTGGAATATAAGCCCAGGAGTACAATTTCTAGGTTATACGGTAGCTATATATTTAATATATATTTTTTTTAGGTAGTGCTGATTGGTTGGATTGGAGATGAAATCAAAGGGAGTTGAAGCTGTCTTGTGTTGAGTCAGTTCTGGGTGGAGGCCACAAGATCAGATGAGCCACTTTATCTGTCTGGGTGGTGCCAGCTGATCCATTAAGTGCACGGTCTGCAAAATATCTCAAGAACTGATCTCAAGAACTTTGCAATAGTGATGTTATCCCCAGGTCACATTTAATTTTATTTTTGAAAGAAACTACCATATTATTTTCCACAGTGGTTATACCATTTTACATCCCATTAATAATGTATGAGTGATCTAATTTCTCCATATCCTCACCAGCATTTAGTATTGTCATTATTGTTTATTTTAGCCATTTTAATACATGTGTAGTGACATCTCATTGTGGTTTTAATTTGCATTTCCCTAATGGCTAGTGATGTTGAACATGTTTTAATATGCTTACTTGTCATTCACTTTGGTAAATGTCTGTTTGTATCTTTCATCATTTTCAAATTGGATTGGCTTTTTTTTTCTGTTGAATTTTGAGAGCTCTTTATAGAATCTGTATATAGATTAGTCTTTTGTTGGATGTAGGGTTTGCAAGTATTTTCTCTCATGCTGAGCTTTTTTTCATCCTTTTTAAAAAGTACTTCCACAGATAAATTCTTAATTTTAATGAAGTTTAATTCATAAATTAAACTTTTATGGATTGTGCTTTTGGTATTAAGTCTAAGAAGTTTGCATAGAGCAAAATCCCATAGAGTTTTCCCTATTGTTTTGTAGAAGTTTTATAGTTTTACATATAAGTCTGTGACCTAATTTGAGTTAATTTTTGTATGAAGCGTAAGGATTAGGTCAAGGCTGTGTTTTGGTTTTCTTTTATTTTTGGTCTACAGATGTGTCAATGTTCCAGCATCATTTGTTGAAAACACTATTTTTCTTCCACTGAATTGCTTTTACTCCTTTATAAAAAAATCAGTAGAGCATATTTGGGTTTATTTCTGGGTTCTCTATTCTGTTCCATTGAGCTTTGTGTCAATCCCTCCACCAGTACACAAATTCTTGATTACTGTAGTTATATAAAAAGTCTTTAACTGTAATCCCAGCACTTTGGGAGGCTGAGGAGGGTGGATCACGAGGTCAAGAGATCGAGACCATCCTGGTCAACATGGTGAAACCCCGTCTCTACTAAAATACAAAAAATTAGCTGGGCATGGTGGCTTGTGCCTCTAATCCCAGCTACTCAGGAGGCTGAGGCAGGAGAATTGCCTGAACCCAGGCGGTGGAGGTTGCGGTGAGCCGAGATCGCGCCATTGCACTCCAGCCTGGGTAACAAGAGCAAAACTCCGTCACACACACACACACACACACACACACACACACACACACACACACACACACACAGTCTTTAAATTAGGTAGATGACTTCTTCCCATGTTATTCTTTTTCTGAATTATTTTAACTGGTCTGTTTCCTTTGTATTTTTATATAAACTTTAGAGTAATCTTCTCTGTATCTGTGAAAACCTTGCTGTAATTTTAATAGACACTATGTTAAACTTGTATATCAAATTTGAGACTTTGATGGTTATATTATGTAGGGTCTTTCAATCCATAAACATGATGTATCTTTCAGTTTATTTAGATCTTTGATTTCTTTCCTTATTGTTTTGTAATTTTGGGCATACAAGTCCTGTAGATGTTTTGCTAGATTCACACCAAAATATTTCATTTGTTTGAGCAATTATAAATAATACTGTCTTACATTTTAGTGTCCTGATTACTGCTATTATATAAACAATTGAGTTTTGTACATTTGTCTTGTATCTTGCAACCTTGCTGAACTCATTTTTTGGGGGGATTTTTATGTAGACAATTATGTCATCTGCAAATAGGGAAGAGCAGATTTATTTCTTCTATTCTGTTTTACATGCCTTTTGTTTCCTTTATGTGCCTTAATGCAGTGCCTAGAATTTCCAGCACTATGTTGAATAGGAGTGGTGAAAGCTAATATCCTTTCCCTGTTCCTAATCTTAGAGGGAAAGATTTTATTCTTTCACTATTAAGTGTAATGTTAACTGTAGAAATTTTGGAGATGCTCTTTAACAACATGAGGAGGTTTTCCTTTACCCTTAGTTTTCTCGTATTTTTTAAATCACAAATGAGTGTCAATTTTGTCCCGTGCTTTTCTGAATCAATTGATATGATCATTTAATTTTTCTTCTGTAGTCTTGTTTATATGGCAGATTATGTTGATTTTGAAATATTCAAACATCCTTGCATCTATGGGATAAATCCCACTTAGTTATGGCATATAATTTTTAAACATGTTGCTAAATCCTAATTGTTAATAATGTAAAGATTTTTGCCTCTATATTCAAGAGAGATACTGGTTCATAAGATTTTTTTGCAACTATTTTTGTCTGATTTGGTATTAGGATAATACTAGCTTTATAACATGAATTGGGAAGAGTTTGCTACACTTGCATTATCTAAAAGAAATTGTGCAGAATTGGTATTAATTCTTTAAATGTGTAG
Source organism: Callithrix jacchus (assembly GCF_049354715.1). Lineage (NCBI taxonomy): Eukaryota > Metazoa > Chordata > Mammalia > Primates > Cebidae > Callithrix > Callithrix jacchus. The sequence continues at coordinate 14,134,358 of NC_133518.1, read as the reverse complement.
CAGAATCTTCCAGTGAAACCATCTGGGCTTAGATATTTCTGAGGAATTTGTAATTATGAATAGTTATATGGTTAATTAAATTATTTTATATTGGGTGAGTGGTGGTAGGCATGTTTTTTGAGGAATTGGTATATTTCATCAAAGTTATAAAATTTATATATGTAGAATTGTTCTAAGATTCTCTTATTATCATTTTACTGTCTGCAGCATCTGTAGTGATGTTCCATTTCATTCCTGGTATCAGTGATTTGTGCCTTCTCCCGTTTTTATTCATCAGTCTTGCTAGATGTTTTTAATTTTACTAACCTGTTCAAAGAAGCAGCCCTTTTTGCATTGATTTTTTTCTATTTTTCTGTGTACATTTCCACTGACTTCTAGTTTAATCCTTATTGTTTTCTTCCTTCTGCTTGCTTCATGTTTATTTTGCTCTTCTTTTTCTAGGTGTTTGAAGTTGGACTTCAGTTTATTGATTTGAAATTGTTTCTTCTTTTATAATGGATGCATTTAGTGCTATAAATTTTTCTCTCAAGGCTATTTTACATGTATCCCACAAATTTTGATATGTTATACTTTCATTTTTATTCAGTTAAAGATATTCTTTTATTTCTCTTGAGACTTATTTTCGATCCATGAACTATTCGAGTATTTGGAGATCTTTCTGTTACTGACGTCTAGCTTATTTCCGTTGAAGTTGTGGGACGCATCCTTTACAATTTCAGCTTTTAGAAATTTATTTAAGTTTGTTACGATCCAGAATAGGGTCTATTTTGGTACATATTCCATGAGCACATAAATGTTGATTAGATTCTGTTGCTTGATGGTGTTACTGGGTTATTCCATATTCTTATTGATTTTCTGTTTAGTCATTCTATCAACTGTTGAGAAAGGGCAGTTGGACTCTCCAATCATAACTGTGGACATGTCTAGTTTTTCTTTTAGTCCTGTCAGCTTTTGCTTCATGTATTTTGCAGACTCTGTAATTTGTGCATACACACTTAGAATTGCTTTGCTTTTTATTTTGGTGGATTGATATTTTAATTGTTGTAGAATATCATATTCCTCCCTGTCTCTGGTAGCTTTCTTTGTTTGAAGTCTCCTTTGTCTGATATTAATATAACCATGACCGCTTTCCTTTTATGAATGTTTACATGGTATTTCCTTTTATATCCTTAAATCTTGAGCTTTCTATGTCATCATCGTTAGTTTGTAGACAGCATATTTGAGTCATATTTTGAAGTCTGTTTTGCCAACCTCTGTCTTTTAATTAGTGTATTTAAGCCACCTACATTTAGTGCCATTATTGGTATGCTAGATCCTAGCCGGCTGTTTTATTTTTAATTTCCTTTGGTTGCTGCTTCTGTTTTATCCCCCTCCCTTTCTGAGGTTACTTAAACATTTTTTAAAATTACATTTGGACTTAACCAGAGTTTTTGATATATCTTTTTGTATAGCTTTGGAAGTATTTGCTGTACATATTACATTACACGTGTCTGTGTATGTAAAATATGTGCATGTGTGTATTCATTTTAAATCTGAAGTATAGAATCATTGCTTTCTTTTTCTCTTCCCCCTCTCCCACTTATAATTATCTTCAATCCTTTATATAAATTGAGAACTACATTAAACAATGTTGCTATTTTTGTGTCCGCAACCAAACATGATGAAGAAGAGAAGAATATTATTTGTAGTCATGTTTATGCTTACTGTGTTCTCTCAGCCTTTTTGATATTTCTAGATCTTTCTTTTGATTCCTTTCTATTCAGAAAACTTTCTTTAGCTATTCTTTTGGGGTAGGTTTTCTGATGATGAATTCTCTTCGTTTTCCTTACTTTCTTCCTTATTTCTAAAAGATGCTAGCCTAGGGTTGGCAATTGTGTTCTTTGAGTGCTAGAAAAGTATTGTGCCACTCACTTATTACCGGCCTCCATCGTTTCTTATGAGAAAGCCACTGCTATTTATTTTTTCATAGAGATAATGCATCATTTCCCTTTTGCTGCTTTTAAGATATTTTTGCCTTTAGTCTTCAGAAGTTTGACTATGATGTATCCTGGTATGCATTTCTTTGGGCTTATCCTAGTTGAAATCCACTCAGCTTCTTAAATTTATAGTTTTGTCTTTTGCCAAATTTGGGAAGTTTTTAGCCATTATTTTTTCGAGAACTTTTTTCTTCCTGTCCACTCTTCCTCTTCCTCTGAAACTGATGTCATGAATAATGGATCTGTTGTTACAGTATTACAGATGCCAGAGGCTTTTTTTTTTTACAGTTTATTTTCTCTTTTTGTTAAGATTAGGTAATTTTTTTTTTTTTTTTTTTTTTTGAGGTGGAATCTCACACTATCGCCCAGGCTGGAGTGCAATGGCATGGTTTTGGCTCACTGCAACCTCCACTTTCAGGGTTTAAGTGATTTTCCTTTCTCAGCCTCGCAAGTGGCTGGGATTACAGGCACTTGCCACCATGCCTGGCTAATTTTTTCTATTTTTAGTAGAGACGGTATTTCACTATGTTGGCCAGGCTGGTCTCGATCTCCTGATCTCATGATCTGCCCGCCTTAGCCTCCCAAAGTGCTGGGATTATAGGCATGAGCCATGACGCCTGGCCTAAGATTTGGTCATTTTTATTGTCCTATGTTTCTTTCCATGACTATCTCCTCTGTCCCTTTCATTCTGCCTTTGAGCCCATCCAATAAATTTTTTGTTTCAGTTGTTTTACATTTTCAGTTCTAAAATTTCTATTGAGTTTTTCTTTATATTTTCTCTTTCTTTGCTGATACTTTCTGTTTACTTCCTGGGACTATTTTTTTTTTCACTTAAATGTGTTTGTAATCGCTCATTAAAGCGTTTTTATAATGCCTGCTTTAAAATGTCACATAATTCTTCTTTTTCTGAGACAGAATCTCACTCTTTTGCCCAGGCTGGAGTACAATCACATGATCTCATCTCACTGCAACCTCTATCTCCTAGGTTCAAGTGATTCTCCTTCCTTAGCCTCCTCGGTAGCTGGGATTGCAGGCATGTGCCTATGCCTGGCTAATTTTTAGTAGCGATGGAGTTTTGCCATGATGACCAGGCTGGTTTCAAACTCCTGGTATCAAGTGATCCACCTGCCTTGGCCTCCCAAAGTGTTGAGATTACGTGCATGAGCCATCACACCTGGCCTAAAATGTCGATTCTTCAAATATATCTGATATCTCTGTTTTGGCATTCATTGATTATCTTTCTTCATTCAGGTGGAGGTCTTTCTGGTTCTTGGTATAATGAGTGATCTTTGAAATTCGGACATTTTCAGTGTTTTGTTATGAGGGAACTGCCTTGTTACTGAACTTCTGTGGAAACAGAAGTTCGGATTCCCAATTCACCCTCCATAACACCTGACAAGGGGCTTCTCATTACTTCTGGGTTGGGAAGGGAGTTCAAGCTCCTCACTAGGTCTCCACTAATACCTTCCTGGCTTGGAGGATAGGAATATCTTATCGTTGTTTCCCACATGGCCTTCACTGACATGACATTGTGGGAGAAGACTCACTACCGTTGCTGGGTGCTAACAATTTTGACTTTTTACTAGGTCTGCTGCGACACCATACCAGCAAGGATGGAAGTAGGTAAAGGGGAGATTGACTTCCTACTGCAGATAAAAGTTTAGACTCCCTAGTTGGCCTTCTCTGAAACTACCCTGTTAGGGTAGAAACATCGCAATACTTTTTTTGTTGTATTTTGTTTTGTTGTTAGTTTTGTTTTTGAGAGATGGAGTCTTGCTCTGTCACCCAGGCTGGAGTGCAGTAGTGCAATCTCGGCTCACTGCAACCTCTGCCTCCTGGGTTCAAGCGATTCTCTTGTCTCAGCTTCCCAAGTAGCTGGGACTACAGGCATGAGCCACCATGCCCCGCTAATATCTGTATTTTTTTTAGTAGAGATGGGGTTTCATTCTATGTTGACCAGGCTGGCCTCAAACTCCTGACCTCAGGTGATCTGCCTGCCTTGGCCTCCCAAAGTGCTGGGATTATAGGCATGAGCCACTGGGCCCAGCCTTGGGATACCTTGTTACTGCCTGGTGAATATAGAAGTCTAATTCCCACTTGAACCTTGCTAATGCAGGTGGGAGTGAGACCACCATTTTTTGTGTGGCATTTGGATAGAGTAGAGAGATTATTGTCTAAAAGTTTTCTGTTTTGATGTGCTGCCCTTTCTCTTATCCTTTGGCTAAGGAGAAAGGGCTTTGGTTGGAACTTTTTCTGGTTTGCACTCGGTGTTTCTGGACTATACCCACTTATTCGCCTCCAAGTGAGGGATGTATGAGGCAAACAAGAAAATCCCAGTGAACTCATTAGCATGTCATTTCTTTAGTCCCGATGTTCTTAGCTAGTCTGCCTTTTTGACTCTACATTTTAGAATCTTTTTTTTTTTTTTTTGAGACAGAGTTTTGCTCTTGTTACCCAGGCTGGAGTGCAATGGTGTAATCTCGGCTCACTGCAACCTCCGCCTCCTGGGTTCAGGCAATTCTTCTGCCTCAGCCTCCCGAGTAGCTGGGATTACAGGTGCGCACCATGCCCAGCTAATTTTTGTATTTTTAGTAGAGACGGGGGTTTCACCTTGTTGACCAGGATGGTCTCGATCTCTTGACCTCGTGATCCACCCGCCTCAGCCTCCCAAAGTGCTGGGATTACAGGCTTGAGCCACCGCGCCCAGCCTACTTTTTAGAATCTTATGCTTGTTTTCCACATAATGCCCAGGGATTTTAGTTGCATATAATGGGATGAATGGGGGAAAGCGCATCTACCCATATTCTTCAAAGTAGAAGTACTCTATCATAGGTTTTTAAAATGTGATTTTGACCCCTGTCCTTAGGAAGTTGTGCTTCCATTTCTTGAATCAGTTTGATCAGTTGCTTCTAAACAGCTTTATTTTTTTATTTTTTATTTTTTTTTTACTGCGAATATATTTTTTATTTAGTCATTCTGTTTACAATTGAAACTCTGGGAATTCAAAATTAACATCCTTGCCCGTGAGCTTCTTATAGACACCAGAAAAAGTTTCAACCTTGTGTTCCACATTGTTCTGCTGTGCTTTGTCCAAATGAACCTTTATGAGCCGGCTGCCATCCAGTTTCACGCGGATTCTCTTGCCCACAATTTCACTTGGGAAGACCAGGTCCTCAAGGATTGCATCGTGCACAGCTGTCAGTGTACGGCTCCGGGGACGCTTTTGTTTATTTTTTGTACGGCTTTTTCGAGTTGGTTTAGGCAGAATTCTCCTCTGGGCAATAAAGACAACATGCTTCCCACTGAACTTTTTCTCCAATTCGCGTACCAGCCGGACTTGGATTTTCTGGAAAGATTTTAGTTGAGGAACAGGAACAAAGATTATGATAGCTTTCCGGCCACCACCAACTTCAATTTCCTTGGCTGCCGTAATATTCAGCTCCCTGAGCTGAGCCTTGAGGTCCGAGTTCATCTCCAGCTCCAGAAGAGCCTGGGAGATGCCGGACTCGAACTCGTCTGGCTTCTCGCCATTGGGCTTCACGATCTTGGCGCTCGAACTGAACATGGCTTTCTCCTTGGTGAGTGCCGACTTAGGAAAAGCCTAAACAGCTTAAATGATATGATAAGGTCAATCACCTGTTGTCAAGCTGAAGGGGCCTTCTTGCCATAAGAGGTCTTTGGAAGTTGAAAGCCTATCAAATGCCTTGCAATAAGAGATAGACCGTGCTTGATTCTACATCTAAGTTAGGGTCTCCGCAGCATGTGTGCACACGCATCTCTCACCAGCAGCTCATGTTCCTCTCCAGTCTGTCCTCCAGCAGAAAGTCATTTCAGTGGAGTACACATTAGTTTAATGCAGTTGTGATGATGTTGAAAGACATGGGTGTATTTTGCTAAGGAATGTGTGTGTGTTTTAGATTCCAGTCTTGTCCCCTTCTCCACAGGTATCATTTTAAGAAAGTCATAATCAGGATAAATGATCCATGTCTTCCTTCAGAGCTGCATGTAAAGGCACTTTCATCTTTGCCCTTCTCCCAAAGATGAAAGGCATAATGAGTACACTGTAAATGACAGAATGAGCTGCAAGTCAATTGCTCTGAACTCCGTATTAATCCCACTTTCAATACAGAAAGGAGGATATCCTATGGTTCATTTAGCCACCAAGTGGTATAAGCTGTTATTCTGTTATTCCCCAGAATTATAAAGGATTGCAAAACTTAATGCATAAAACACAGGCAATAAAATGCTGGGCTGCCAAGCAAAGAAGACACTTTTAGTAATTTAAAGGAAGCAATGTATAGAAGAAACTAGAAACTTACTCTTCAGTTCAAAATACGATTGAGATATATGTTCCCACTCCTCTCACCAGAATATTACAGCGAAATTTTAAAGGATGTATTTTGAAAAACTTTTGCAAAGATACACTTCTGTAATAGGTTTGGAGTAATATGAGCATCTTGAATTTCTGTTTTAGTCACTTCCGTAAATTAGCTCATGAGTGGACCAGGCAGAGAAAGTACTCAGGAAGTGGAGGTGGTAGACTTTATTTTGGCCCACCTGCAGCCTCAAGACCCTCTGTGCTGCGACGGTAAAACTTGGAGGGGTAATGGCAATGTATGCTTATAAAATTGTGTTTTCACTGAAAGCCTGATGCATTGCAGGATGGTAATTCAGATAAGTCACCAGAGAGTGAACCTCAGGGCAACAGTAAGTATACTGCGGAAATGTCTAGACCTCTAAGCTGTTTCCTTGAAGTTCTGAAGTTACAGAAAGAGGGAAGGAAAATAGCATGCTATCAATGCAAACCTAAACATGATATGTCTAGAAAGGGAAGGATGGTGAGGGAGGGCAGTAAGAGCATCATGATCCAGGGAAGTACAGTGGGTCAGGCAGCTACCACGAAGCAGTATAGGCAAGTCGCCAGAAGGGCAGCAAGCTGTGACCTAGTGACGGACAAAGGATTCCCTGCCAAAAAGCAGACTCGAAGCTTGTCTCGCTGGCTGTCTTACAGAATCTGAACTTAGGTCAGGGAATGTTCTCTGCGCCACTGACTCGCAGCGGCTTTGTTGTGTGCTAGCTCATGATTAAGAATGAGCCTTTGACCCAAACAAATCTAATTCAAAACCAAACCCTGTCACTACAAAGTCCAGCTTGTTTTCTTACTTCTACACAGCTATTTTCCCTCATCTTTCAAAAGAGAGATAAAGGCATCTCTCTTATAGGGTTGCTGCAATCCTTAAATGTGATAATGTATTGAAATGCTTGACACACGCTAAGACATCAAGAATAATAACTGGTAGTATCTGTCATCCTCATTATTGTTTATCTGAAACGAGTTTTTCTGTAGCTTGTTCCAATTGTGATAGTTCTTCAAAAGTAAGCTTCAGACAAACTAACCTAGTCTGATAATTTGTGGGGTAACAGTATTTTATTAAGGACATGTGAATGATGACACATTAGTTTTGTCTGCTCCTTGATAAATTCTTATTTAAAGTGGCTCCTGGGCCGGGCGCGGTGGCTCATGCCTGTAATCCTAGCACTTTGGGAGGCCGAGGTGGGTGGATCACCTGAGGTCAGGAGTTCAAGACCAGCCTGGCTATCATGGTGAAACCCCATCTTTATTTAAAAAAAAAAAGGCCGAGCACGGTGGCTCACGCCTATAATCCCAGCACTTTGGGAGGCTGAGGCGGGTGGATCACAAGGTCAAGAGATTGAGACCATCCTGGTCAACAAGGTGAAACCCCGTTTCTACTAAAGATACAAAAATTAGCTGGGCATGGTGGTGTGCGCCTGTAGTCCCAGCTACTTGGGAGGCTGAGGCAGGAGAATTGCTTGAACCCAGAAGGCGGAGGTTGCGGTGAGCCGAGATCGCGCCATTGCACTCCAGTCTGGGTAACAACAGCAAAACTCCGTCTCAAAATAAATAAATAAATAAATAAAAACAAAAAATAAAAAAATAAAAAAAAGTGGCTCCTGGATATATGCTCCCTAGATGAAGGCCATGGTAGCATTTGACTCCTACGCAGAAATACTTCTGCTGCAGAGGTTTCCTGCCAAATCATCAATGTTTTAGAAGACAGTATTTTCAGCCAACAAAGCACATAAAAGAGGTGTTTCCAGTTTTGGAGGCAAGGCCAAGCCCAGGTGGGAAACGGGTGATTAGCAAATGCAGCTGCTGAAAATGATTTACATATTAACCTTATGCTTTTCCCTTGAAGTCAGAGGAGAAAGTTGGTTTAAATGATAACTGAAGTTCACCATCTAGATTTGGAACATTGCACTGTGGTGGGAAAGATGGCCAGACCAAGGCTCTCGGCTTTCTCCATTCCCCGGGTGAGCCTTGGTCTTTGCTCTGTAAACCATCCGAAAATGAGGTCCTCCCTTCCAAGGTGCAGTTGCCCCAGGGCTTAGCTTCTGACCACAGTCCAGAGGTTCTGCCAGGACTTTGGTTAAGGCTCTTCCATTGCAGTTGCTGGCCTGGATGCCATTAACACAGATTCGTTTGTCCCAAGAACCTGGCCTCTTCCAGCCCCTTGGGCCTTGTCTCCCTCCCTGCTTGTCCTCGGAACCTCCTCCCCAGGGTAATCAGCAGTAAAAGCCCTTAGGTTTCTTTCTCTGCTGATCTGTGCTATGCCTTGGACAGAACTGCTTAGCAGTGCTTGGAGCACACACACTATAAAGGAATTTGGGGATATGCTAATGAAGAAGCCCATAACCAAAAGCAAGAAGATTCACAATCAAATTGAGATAAATCTGCAGAGACTCCTTAAAGAACAAGACACACAGGAAAAGGCTGACTGTTGGAAAAACTGCTTTGCAAATGAATGGTACGGCTGCTGAATCTTTGAAAAGACAGCAATACTCTCAGAAGTACTAACCTATCCATGTATTAGCCCAAATGATGGGCCGATGAATGATAGTGCCTTGTGTACAATCTCCCTCAGAAGAGTTTCTGGAAGGATTTGCGTTTAAACGCTGATGTGGAAAGTAAATAAAACGTTTCAATTTGCTCGTCCCTCTACCTCCTGATCCGACTGCCCCTGTCCCATTTCCCAAATTTGTCTTCTCTCCTGTTGGCTTTGCCTACACCAACAGTCTTGAATAGAACAGAGTTGCTAAGTAACGTGCAACTCCACCACATTTTCATCCTAAAAGACCAAATTGGTACATCAATGAATGCCGTTTCTGTATGAGGACAATGAGTATGATTCATAAGTTAAGATTTTGAGGTTAAAAAGGAACACAAGAAGCGAAATAATTTTGAACAAATTCATATGGATGGTTTGAAGAGATCTATCTATGTGCTATTTGTTGGATTCATTGAAGCTTAGGAGGTACTACATTACATTAGATGAAATTTTAAAGTGGCATTTCTCCTCAGGAAACTCATAGGTTCGAGAGTATATGTGGGAACACTTTTCTCATTACTTACAACAAAGTTTTATTTTCCTCATTGAGTCTTCAATCGGTGACCCAGAGGCACAGCAGAACAACACAATACTTTATGTCATACCAGGTTAAATGCTGATCTTCTCAGTGCCAGATTCAGGCTTTATAAACGAAGAGCAAATAACTTTTTCTTCTCAGTTGCAGACAGAGTGTTGCTTAGCTGTTTGATTCTATGACAAGAAGATATAGGAGTGTTCCAACTTAACAGTTGGTGCTTCTTTTTAAGACCTCTTTTTCTATTTACTTTAAACCTAGTTCTTCAAACTCTAGCGGACCTTAGGATTCAATGGTAACAGAAAGTCATGAAATCTAAAAGTGATGTGGGTAAGGGCACACCATGCTTCTCAGAAGGCTATGACTTGCCCACGGTGCCACGGGTGGGAGCTGAATTAATGGTTAAGGATTTGCAGATTTAGGCTCTGTATTCCTTCTGGTTATAGACGGAAAACTAAGGAACAGAGATGGAGGATCCTATACAAGTGAGTTATAACGGTGGACGAAACATAAATTCCTCAGTGAGTCTTTGGATCAGATCGAAAGAACTTCATTTTGAGAACTGAAGACAAACTGGGCCGGTTTATAGCCAAATTCCACTTTGGTCGGAGGTCACCTTAATTCCCCACTCGGCCTCACACCTGAATGTTCAACTATACAGACAGCAATGCTGGTCACTCAGCCTTTTCAGGCAGCGCTTGGGCTTTTATCAAGAAAGAGTTTCGGCTCCAGGCTCAGATCAGTTCCTAGCTCCGCTACTTACTGGCTGTGTGACTTTAGGCAAACTGCTAAACTTCTCTCTTTAATACATGATACTTTTTACCTCTTGTGAGGATTATGAGCTGGTATATGTAAAGTAAAGAAGAGAGTTTGGGTCCCTGTTAAAAGCTCAGAAAATACTAACTCTTATCCTTTCATTGGATGATCTGACTTTCAAAAGACCTCTCCAATCAGAGCTGCAAGGGGGCTTAGAGTCATCCAGCCCAGTACCCTTATTTCACACATGAGAACACTGAGGACCAGAGAAAGGCAGTGGCTTCTGAGTTAACTGGTGACAGATCCAGGTCTCCAAATTGCTAGTTCAGGGTTTTCTTGTTTTCCTTTGTTTATGTTTTCTTGCACTAGTCTCCCTCTAAATCAATTTCTGCCTTTCTGAATAGATGACTTCTCACCTCCGCTCCACCACCAGGGTTCAAGGGTTAAGCCACCGTGATTGCTCTCCTGTGTCACTGCAATAACGGACTAACTCATTTCCCTGCTTCTGCTCTTGCCTTCTTCAATCTATTTTCAACTTAGCAGCTCAGAGTGCTTTCTTTGCACAGCATTATGTCCTCTGCCATTTCATCTCTCAATACTCTTACTCATTCAACTTGTTACCTTACCCTCCTTGCTCTTTCTTGTACATGCTGGGCACACCCTCCAATCTCAAGTGTTTTTCTTTTTTTTTTTGTTAAGATGGAGTTTTGCTATCTCAGCTCACTGCAACCTCTGCCTCCCAGGTTCGAGCTATTCTCCTGCCTCAGCCTCCTGAATAGCTGGGACTACAGGTACTCGCCACCATGCCTGGCTAATTTTTTGTATTTTTAGTAGAAACAGGGTTTTACCATGTTAGCCCGGCTGGTCTCGAACTCCTGACCTTAGATGATCTACGCGTCTCAGCCTCCCAAAGTGCTGGGATTATAGGCATGAGCCACCACGCCCGGCCCAATCTCAGGTTTTACATGTGTTGTTTTCTTTTCCCTTTCTTGGGATGCTTTACACCAGATATTTGCATGATATGCTCCCTCCTCTGGCACTTTCCATTTTCCCATTGCACTTTCTCCCCCCATGGCATTTACTACTTTTATAACATATCCTGTATTTCCTTAGGTAGTATTTGCTCACTTTAGCAGAATGCAAACATTATGAGGGTACTGCTTGCTCATGGCTGCATTTCCAATGTCTAGAATGACGACTGGCACAGAGGAGGTGCCCAGTACATGTGGGATGAGTGCACGAATGAGCAATGTGTCGATAGGATTTGTGGGATGTTCAAAAGACTGTTTCCTCAGGTGTTTCGTCATATAATAAAACTAAGCCTGTGTTCTATCCTTAATTAAATATGTAGTGGCAGGGGACTTTCCAACACATAAACATTTACCTCTTTTAAAAAAAATTATAACCTGGTAATTTCGTATTTGCATAGCTAAACCAACCAACATCTGTCTTTCTTGAGTTAATTGTTAGGAAATACTCTGCAAAGCCAAGCCAAAACAACCCCTTTCCTAAAACTCTGTAAAGAATATATTTCCATTCTGGTGAATCAGGAGAAAATACATTTGTTTCATTGTCTCTCTTTCTGGTCTCTTAGAGAAACTTCAAAGAAAACAAAATGTAGACAGGAGGTCAGCTCTCATGAATCAGATTTCATCTTGATAGGCTTTTTATAGACCTACAACAAAGTAGGGCCCTGAAAATTGTGTTAGGTAATGGGGATTCTGACAGACCCTTTAACTCTGTGGAACTAGGAGGTTCTGCTATAATTCTGCTGCTTCAGATGAAAATTTCAAGTGTCTTCATTAGGTACAACAGCTGTTTCTATTACAGATAACAGATCTCAGAGGTGGTGATGCTGATATCAACTTCGACTGGGCTCAGAACACAGTGTAGCTTGTACAATTAGGTTTTTTTTTTTTTAATTATTTTTTTTCTGCACACTCAAATTAACTTGGTAGCAGTAAAAGGAAATTACTTACTTGCTACCGGAATTGTCTGAAAGTGATACGATCATCTTTTGTAGAGTCACATTAACCAAATTAAAAGCCCTTGGGAAAAATTTGGCACCCTGTTCCTTCCCATTTACATCTTCCTCAAGACCTCTCATTTAGAAAGTGATGATCATTATCAGGGCTTTTAATTTGGAAAGACTGGCTGCTCACCAGTAAGCCTTTCTAGATACCCAGTGGTTGGGTAGAGTGGCTGTACTGTGTTTCAGCCTTGGAGGCCTTGACTCTACTGTCCTCCGGCTTGCTTGAAGGTATGATTTCTAGCCTGGGACACACAGCCCAGCCATGCTATTGTACATTGTTTCCAAGATGATGCCATCATTTTATTCTCTCATTGATTGCACATATTACTCCTTCATTGAGAGGAGGTGGATTGATTTCTCCATCCCTTGGAACATAAGCTGGTCTGTGACTGTTTTGATTAGAATGTGGTGGGAGTTGCTGTGCCAGTTCTGGCCTTACCCTTTAAGGGGATTGATGGTTTCTACTACCTTTCTCTTAAAATACTCCCCTTCTTGAAACTAAGCTACCATGCTGTTTAAAGCCTAATTCATATGGAGAGGCCATATTTAGGTACTCCAGTCAACTACCTAGGGTTATTAGTGTCAACCGTAAGCCACTTAAGTGAACCATCTGAAGTTCAGTCCATTCTAGCCTTTAGAGGACTCCAGCCCCATGCATGGAAGCCTTTTTTGTTTTTGTTTTTGAGATGGCGTTTCGCTCTTGTTACCCAGGCTGGAGTGCAATGGTGTGATCTTGGCTCACCACAACCTCCGCCTCCTGGGTTCAGGCAATTCTCCTGCCTCAGCCTTCTGAGTAGCTGGGACTACAGGTGTGCACCACCATGCCCAGCTAATTTTTGTATTTTTTTAGAAGAGATGGGGTTTCACCATGTTGACCAGGATGGTCTTGAGCTCTTGAACTCATGATCCACCTGCCTCGGTCTTCCAAAGTGCTGGGATTATAGGTGTGAGTCACTGCACCGGGCCATATGGAAGCCATTTAACTGAACTGCATGAGAGGCATTGAGTAAGAGCCACCTACAGGAGTCTGATCAACCCATAGAACTAACTGTGAGATAATTCTGACTTGTTTTAAACTGCTACATTGGGAGTGATTTGGGCTGTAATACAGCAATAGACAGCAACTACAATAGTGGCAAAATCATGACAAATCCATCACAGGATGTGCTTCTATGAACATGGGTATCAAATATATTTCAAGTGAGGTGAAATCAGCGGTAGTTTACATGACATAGACAGATGTCATGGTCTACCTTATTCTACCTTTTTAGCTGGTCCCTAGAAGTTAATAATTGGATTATTGTTCTATTACCACTTGGATTTTAAAATACAAATATTTACTCCACAAATGCAGTTTTTTGGGAGCGGTAATGCTTTACACCAGAGTACATCAAATGCTTTTTTTTTTATATGAAGTCTTGCTCTGTCACCCAGGCTGGAATGCAGTGGCGCGATCTTGGCTCACTGAAACCTCTGTCTCCTGGGTTCAAGCGATTCTCCTGCCTCAGCCTCCTGAGTAGCTGGGATTACAGGCACACAACACCACCCCTGGCTAATTTTTATATTTTTAGTAGAGTCGAGATTTCACCATGTTGGTCAGGCTGGTCTCAAACTCCTGGAACTTGTGATCCGCCTGCCTCTGCCTCCGCCTCCCAAAGTGCTGGGATTACAGGCGTGAGCCCCCGCGCACAGCCAGCAAATGTTTTCTGATGGTGCTAGATAGTAAATATTTTAGGCTTTGTGAGCTATTACAGTTTTCAACTGCTTAACTGCTTAACTCAGCCAAGTTGACCTAGATAATATGTAATTAAACGGCATGGCTGCGTGAAATAAACTTTATTGACAAAGATAGATAACATGATATATTTGACCTGCAGACTGGTTTGTCGACCCCTGTTCTAAACAACTATTTCTATAGCCCACAGAGACATGTGATGATATTGCTTGAGCCTCATCAGGATCACATTTGGCTGCTGTATCTCTAAGTCCCCTTGCCAGTCCTTCTCAGTGTCTGTCACAGGTGTCTCCTCCTAAGTTTGAAATGTGCTCCTCAAGTCCTTCTTCTGTCCTTATTCTATTATACTTTTTCTAAGCCATGATTTCAGCTAATGACAATTTGCCAATGACTAAGAGATATCTATCTTTATTAAGTCTTCTATCTAGAACCCCAGGCTTTTGTATTTCCTGTTGGGTGTCTTGCCAGCACCCGATGTTCAAGGCATTTTTGTGCTAGTTGTTAACCTAGAGTCTTGCAACTCCAAATCCAAATAAAATAGAATCACTATGTGATAACTATGGCTGGGAGTCCGCAGTTCCATTTCTTTTTTTTTTTTTGCCAGCTGTTAGATTCTGTCAGTAGACGGCATTAGAGGAGAAAGAGGGAACTTGCTTCTTTTTTTATTTCTGTCCCCTTTTGGGTTCCTGGGAGTATCTCAACAAAACTTCAATCAGAAACATACTTTCCTTTCTGCAGTAGCAGCCAAATCTAGTTTCTCCAAAAGTTACAAACCACATCCATTACTACCCACCTCCCCTATCACTTCCCTCAGAACCAGTAGGTTAGTGGCCCCGCCTTGGAGGTTTGGGTCCCAGCCCTTCAGGACTCCAAGCTTAGGGACACTGAGGGACACTGATAAGCTGAGCAGCCCCTTCTAGTCGGTGGTCTGAGCTTTGGCTTGGTAAGGTCCCTGCTCCAAGGTCCTGAGTTTTAGCCATTTCAACTTCCCTTGATTCCCCAGCCCTAAGACACGCTAGTTGCTTTCTTTAATGGCTTTCTTTGTAATAACTTATTTTTCCCTTTTGCCTCTTCACTCACCTAATTAATAACTCCATAAGTTATTTGACCATTCTTTATATTAAATTTCCATTCCTATATCTGGCACGGTTTCTTTCTCCCAACTGAACCCTAAAGGAGTTTATATTCTTGGCCAGAAGTGTCCTCCTACAGTGTCTTCTTCCTTAGAAAATGGCACAAGCAAACCTTTCCCTATTCCCTCCCCAAGGGCTCAAGCGAGTATCTGGGCATCATTCTTAACCTTTTCTATTCTCTCACCTCCCACATCCTACCAGCTGAACAAGGCCTATAGATGTGGCTTTCTGAATGCTTCTTTGATCCGTCTGCTTCTCTTCTTTTCTGTGCCTACAACCCTAAACCAAGACACCAGCATATCTCACCTGGACGATGATCTCTGCTTTATAACTGACTTCCCCACATTTCTGTAGCCCCTCAATCTGTTCTCCCCACCACAGCCCTAAAGATGTCTTAAAAACATTTTCTAGTTAAATATACTCTAAAACATTCCAAACTTAATGTGTAAGTCCTTCTGTAATTTCTCCTGCTTCTGCAGTTCATTTGGAAATATCTTCTTTACTTTTCGGTTAGTTTTTGAATGTGCCATGTTTTCTTTTCTTTTCTTTTTTTTTTTTTTGAGATAATCATGTAGTTTTTATTATTTGACTTCACAATAAAATCAGGTCATTTTTTTTTTTTTGAGACCGAGTTTCGCTCTTGTCACCCAGGCTGGAGTGCAATGGCGTGATCTCGGCTCACTGCAGCCTCCACCTCCTGGGTTCAGGCAATTCTCCTGCCTCAGCCTCCCGAGTAGCTGGGACTACAGGCGCGCACCACCATGCCCAGCTAATTTTTTGTATTTTTAGTAGAGATGGGGTTTCACCATGTTGACCAGGATGGTCTCGATCTCTTGACCTCGTGATCCACCCACCTCGGCCTCCCGCAGTGCTGGGATTATAGGCGTGAGCCACTGTGCCTGGCCGAAATCAGGTTATTTTTATTTGACTTTTATTATTTGACTCTTATTTAATTGGATTTACATTAATCAAAAAACTTCTACAATTCATGAATTACTTCTCCTTAGCTCAGTTTCTCCATATATATTCTGTTACGTTTGACTGTTGTTTTATGTTTTAATTTAGGTTTTGCAAATATATTCATTAAAATAATTGGGCCAGGCGCCGTGGCTCATGCCTATAATCCCAGCATTTTGGAAGGCTGAGGCAGGCAGATCACTGAGGTCAGGAGTTTAAGAGCAACCTGACCAATGTGGTGAAACCCCAACTCTACCAAAAAATACGATATAGCCAGGTGGCCGTGCTTTTTTTAAAAACACCCTTGGTACAAAGCGCTCCCTCTGTTTAGAAATATTATCCCCTTTTTACCTGGAAAACCACTACATATTCTTTAAATGTTGTCTAAATATAATTTTCTTAGTGACAGTGTTTCTGACCTCCCAGACAAGGCTATTCCGACATTTGTTTCCATAGATCACTGAACATTCCCTTTATTCCATAATATTCAGTTAGCGCATAAGTAGCTCTCTAGATCATAAGGACCATACAGGCAGACCAGTCTTGCCCAGCACAATATTCCCAATATCTAACTTTTTTCTGGCATGGTAGATACGTATTCAACACATATTTGCTGACAGTCAGTTTCTGCTTTTTTGTACATACAGAGGACTCCTGGGCAACATGGATTTGAACTGTGTAGGTCCATTTATAGACACATTATCTTCTGCCTTTGCCAGCCCTGAGACAGCAAGACCAATCACCTCCTCAGCCTATCCAACATAAAGACAGGGCGAAGACCTTCACTTCCACTGAATGAAGAGTAAATATATTTTCTCTTCATTATGATTGTCTTAATAACACTTTCTTTTTTTCTAGTTTATGTTATTGTAAGAATACAGTACATAATATGTATATATAATACAATATGTGTGAATCAACTTTTTTTTTCTCAATAACATTTCTCAACAACTTAACAGTGTGAATCAACTCTTTATGTTATCATAAGGCTTTCAGTCAATAGTAGGCTATTGGTAGTTAAATTTTTAGGGAGCCAAAAGCCAAATGTAGATTTTTTACTGTGTTCCTAACCACCATGCTGTTCAAGGACCAGCATATATCACCGGGCCTCTGAGTTGACTACAAAAGACACGTGCTTCCTCAGGTGCTCCAGCATCCTTTAGGATTGGCTTTTAAACAGAAGGTTCTTCCATTTGTTCCACATCTCCTGAAGCCAGTATCCCCTGGTGGGTTCTTACCAGGATTGGAGGAGTTGATTGATCAGAACTCACTACTTGGAGCTTGACTGGAGACCCAACATTACTAAGTTCTACATTTTCAGAGGGTCCTATCAGGTCACACAAGTTTCCTGGGTACCACTTGGCTCCAGCTGCATCTTGATACTTGCAGCATTTAAACCCCAGTAGCCAATGACGGATGTTCCTCTATTTCTAACAACCAGTATGTTACTCCTTTACTAAAAACATCAATATGCTAGTTTCTTTGTAGTTCCCTGAAATGCAGTCATTATTCCTCAAGTGAAAAAAGTAGAAATACAGTCGGGGAGTGGACTAAAACACTGATGAAAGGGCTTTACAAAATTATAAAACCGAGAACGAAGTCGCAGATCATGAAAATAGAATATGAAAATGCGCATGATAATGAAGAAAAATCGTGAAAGCATATGAACACAGTCTGTTGGAAAAGCAGCAGATTAAATAAATCCATATTTGATTTTGGTCACACTTCCAGGGAGAGAGCTGCATCTATTTTAAAAAGAAAAAACAAACAAAAACCAACCCGAAGAACTCTGATTCCTTTTATCCTCCAAACAGATTTGACCCAAGATGGACAGTTTCCTTGAGAATAATAGATCTTTTTCCTTCAGCTCAAAGTTTTACCTTTTGGATTGTATTCCACGCACGTTCTTTATCGTTTCTTCTTCCTTCAAGGGTGTCCATAGCATCTGCCATTAGTGACTGCAGCTGTGGCACCAAGATAAAAATTATCAGTGTGGAATTCACACAGAAATAACTTCTCCAAATACACAGATTAAAACCTAATTAAAAAATCATTTGTACGCTGATGATTTTATTACTCATCTTTCCTGCAATGAATATTGCCACCTCATCTCTGCTTGTCATTGCTGAATATTATTGCAGATATAAAATACTGAAACAATGAAAAGATTCTTCTTGAAAATTTGTAGAAAACATACAGGTTTTAATGCAGTAAGTGTTGATGTTTTGTGAAAAACAGACCTGGGCTGTAAAGAATGAAGGCAGTAGTTAGTTCTCTCAGGAAATGGCATGT
The DNA here is from genome assembly GCF_049354715.1 of Callithrix jacchus. Taxonomy (NCBI): domain Eukaryota; kingdom Metazoa; phylum Chordata; class Mammalia; order Primates; family Cebidae; genus Callithrix; species Callithrix jacchus. Next base: position 14,116,034 of record NC_133518.1, on the reverse strand, counting down.
AATACATGAATGCGTTTTACCGTTTTCTCCTGAGGCTAATGTATCATAATTCCAGGCATCATACAAAAGCTCACCAGAGGACAATACTAGAATTGCGCCGTTTTATTGCCTCTTGAAGCTAGCTCATTTAACTTCTTTTACTATTCTTTTCTTTGTTAAAATTTTGAAATAGCCAAGTTTTAAAAAATGTTTTATTTTTAGGTCCCATTCAAAGGCAAGCTTTAAACATTCTAACCTTTGCCCCAAAAGGCACCTGCTGTACTCTAAGGTGAAACTATCCTGTACACGTGGCCACAAAAATGAAGTGAATTATGTCAAGCCATGTGATAGTCAAAGGTTAAAAAAGTTCTTAAAAAATACCAGTTCAGTTCACTATCACATCAAACAGTATGGACCCTTAGATAATCTTTCTTTGGTGTAGATATTTCAGAGAATAAGCAGGGGGAGAGAGAATTGAGTCACTTACAAATCTTCTATTAAACAGTGGCTGTTTAGATAGCACCATACCAAGTATTACTAGGATTAATTATCTAGGTTAACCCACACTTGGAAGTTGCAAGGTAAAATCTGTTATTGAAGATCATGAAAACCTTACAAGATTTTTAAATATTTGGTACACAGATATACCTCCATATATATCTAAATTTTTTCTGGTGGGTATATAGGTACAAAAGTATCCAGTGAAATTTCATTTTCTCAGGTTTCAAATAGAGAAAAATTGCACTTTAAAAAATGTCAATAATGCTAGTTTGGGGCTGTCTGTGTAAATTTTGAAAAATAAGCATTTCCAGTGAAAATAAAAACCAAAACGAAACATAGATGTATGATTAAGAAGACTTAAGTGCAGAAAACTCCCCTGTATTTTTCATTTAAATTTTGAATGTGCTTTTCAGGAAGACAGGATCAACATTTTGCCGGCTTCTTAAATTAACATTTTCTTTGCTTCCTCTTATCTCAGAGGAGCATTAATCATGTAAAATTGGCTATAATATGCACCTTGAAAGCTCCATACTTACTATACTTCTGAGTGCCTTATGAATGGCAGGATAAACACAGTCTTTTAGAAAGGGTTCTTTCGCACACAACCATAAAGGTTTAGAAAGTATTATTGCCAGTTTTGACTTGGAAATTCCTTGATTCATAGACTTATTTCATAGTTTTCACCTTTAGTATGCATAGTTTTATTATTTGGCTAGTCATACGATTTCGTATGCTTACTCTGAATATCAGTATTTATTTAACATGCTTTTAGCAAGTTTAGATGAACATTATAAATGTTGGCAGCTCGTTTCTTGATTAAATCTTAAACAGCTCAAAGAGGGAGGGGTTCTTTAGTTGTCTGAAAATTACAGGTAATCAGTTTGGGCTGTTCTCATCGTTGCTCTGTGAATTCAATTCAGGGCTATAATTAGTTTTAGCTACTCTCAATTAAAGCTTCAAAGTAAAGGGCCTTTCCTACAGCACATGAAGATCTCCATATAGAGTAAATTTTACCTTTTCCTGAATGAGCAGCGCACTCTTTAGTAATTGTTTTTCAAATGAGGTGCTATCATTTCTAATATTAATTATGGTTATAATAGGCACATCTATCTGAAGACTATTTCTGTGAGACATCCCTTCCCCAGTTTTGCCTGGGTCTGTGTGTGGCTGAAGTGTCTGTTTTTCTGAATTAAGTGGTCAATTCAGTTTAAAAAACCAACTATTTGACTAGATACATAAAAAACTTTCGTTGATTTATCTAAATGTACTAGTGTTGGCTCTGCCAATACATATTTTAACCCTAGAAGTGATTAAGAAACTCTAAAGATGATTCTGTAGGGTCATTTTTCTATACGGCAATCACTCTTTTGTCCTCTCACTTGTTCTAAAAGACAATCATGTACTGATATACCTTGGAGTTTAGGGAACAATCTCATTTTACCAAAAACAAGAAGCCTGACATACAATATAAATAACTGGCCCTTTTCTCTGTTTCTACACATCATAAAGTTTTTGCTGTCATGATGGAAGCTAGTTAATGTGAGCAAATAAAAAGCAGAAACACACCTTTCTACGTTTTTCAGGTTCGTCATTAGAATGGTTCATGGGGGTTGGGGAGTTTGCCCTCAGACTACATTTATAAGCACGATGTTTTTTTTTCAAGACCATATCACTTTTCTGTTGGCTCTGGGCCCACGAAACCCTTCAACACAGAAAACTACTTACCAATTCCGCCTCCTGTTGACTGAGGTCCTGTAGGTAGGGAATGGTTGCCAGCTCTGCCATTGCTTGATTAATCACCTGGGACTGCTCCTTTACTCTCTGCAGCTGGCTGAGGAGGCTGGCATATTGCAACTTCTCCACAACACCTGAGCATGCAGGAAAACGCCCCTAGTCGCAAAGTAAAAGAAATGTTTTAGAACAAAACCACGGAAGTAGACCTCTCCCCAGGGATGGAAGTCAGGGCTCGTGATAATGTATTTACATCTTTTGAAACAATGGAATCTAGTACCAATACATGTTTCCTTCTATCATTTTACAGAATCGTCATATACCCCTTTTTTTCCAGTAGGTAAATATACACAAAAGGGAGCCCTTTGGAGAACCGTTGAGATGGGCTTGCTGATTGTCTTGCATTAGGGAGCTAGGCTGAGGGGAAAAGAGGGGATGAATGTGAATCTGTACTCCACTAACCCAGAGGTGATCCCACAGAGCTGTGTCTGCCTAGAAGGGGTGCCTTTATCTACATTACCAAAACATCATAAGAGCTAAGAGCCGCCTACTATCTTGTTTATCTGAAAGTAAAATTTTTAATGCAAGTTGAATGTTGACAAATGTTGTATAAGCCGAATTCTGTTTACCCCAATGGCTTCTGCGAAACGTCTAGCTCTGCTTTTATCCCCAGTTCTTATGGCATGGTCTTGCACAGTCTCCTCTTCCTGTTGACTAGCTTCACCCTGTCTGTTAGGACCATTTCAGTAACACGTTCCATCTTGACCCAGACTACTGTGTGCCGTGCCTTTGTAAGGACTGCCAAGTCCCATGCTTCTATTGGCATTTTGGGCTTGCTTAAGATGGGACACACTTAGGAAAAAGTGGCCCATCATCCACAAAAGAGGAGACATTACCTTCTATAAAACATTTAGGCCACGTGCAGTAGCTCACGCCTGTAATCCCAGCACTTTCGGAGGCTGAGGCGGGTGGATCACCTGAGGTCAGGAGTTTGAGACCAGCCTGGCCAATATGGTGAAACCCTGTGTTTACTAAAAATACAAAAATTAGCCAGGCATGGTGGCCCATGCCTGTAATCCCAGCTACTTGAGAGGCTGAGACAAGAGAATCACTTGAACCTGGGAGGCGGAGGTTACAGTGACCTGAAATCATGCTACTGCACTCCAGTCTGGGTGGCAGAGCGAGACTCTATCTCAAAAAAAAAAGTTTAATATAAATTGTAATACTTGATAGAAGAGACAAAGTTAATCACAAAATGCTCAAGTTTATCTTTAAGAAAAAGTACTTTTGACCTGGGTATATTTAAGAGTTAACATAAAAGCCTTGAGTTGCTGCTGTATTTGGAGGGTATGAGAAATGAGAATTCAAAAGAGGACTTAGAATGGCAATTGCATTTTATGTCCTGGTGCTCAGAAGAGAAGGGAGGTGACCAGGTGCCCCTTTATGGCAGGGATCCCCTGGACTGCCTACACCAGAATCACTCCCCTTGCTTGTGGACTTGACAGTTAGCAAATGAGTGCTGGGCCTCACTCAATCACAGTCTCTTGTGATGTGGACCTAGAAATACAAATTTCAGCTAGGTGCCTTGCCACATATTCAAATATCTCAAACAGAAGTTTGAGAACAAACCACCACCTTAAAGCTTAGTATCTGAGTAAAGATTGTTTCGTTTTGTGCCTACTTATGAAACAGAATTTCTTCCAGAAATTAGAGAAGGCAGACATGTAACGTCACTTTCTTAAGAGAATCTCCTTTAAGGAGAAAAATTGCTAGAAATGCATATGATTGAACTTCAACTTAAAATTAGAAAGCACTTCTTTTTGAAAGGCCATACTCATATTCTGATTGACAGCAACTTCTGGAAGGTGATATTTTTTCTAGAATCTTGGAAATAAATAAAGGTTAGGTACCGTTGTGCTGGATCTGCTTTTAATACCTATTTATGCTGTTCAACGAATGTCTTCTTCCACTAATTTGTTCTTTCTGATGAATCATTTACCTGAAAATCTATAAACCTATGATTGGTGATTGCAAGTGGTAGATTTGGGTTTCCTTCCTGAATTAATGAAAAAGCTAGCCTACCCATTCAGTTTAATCATTTAGCTAAACAATAGCATTCTGTCAAATAGAGGAAAGCAAGTTGGAGGAGAAACAGTTTTCATTCAGCAAATGCTTTCTTTGTCCTTTACAATGAACAAGAGGGCTAGCTGCAGGAAAGCGGTGTAGTGATTCAACCCTAAAGAGCAGAAGCAACGGCAGGCTGCTCAGGAACATAATCTATCAGTGTGATTTTCCAAAACACCAGGAAAATAAAAACAGTTCTTTGTTAGCCTGAACGTTGGATGCATAACAAAACAGGAAGTGCTCTATTTGAATAAGATACCAGGGAAAGAACAGAGTTGGCTGCTAACAGTCACCCATCCTCCTGAAGCCAAATGCAGCTTTGGTTAGTTATCAGGGCACTGTAGATTAATCTTCGACCTATCCAAGATAGGGGTTTTTGAAAGACAAAGTGGAAAAGAAATAGAATTGACATCTAATGCGGCAGAAATGTTTTAAAACTCTTGCTTTAAGGAAATTAAGAAAATAATAAAAAATAGGAATTAGCTTAAATATCTAATGCTAACAAAGACTAAATCCAAAGGCAGGTAGCCCTCCCAGTGAGACTGCAGGAATGACCTAAGGGCTTCTTAGCTGCTGGAGAGAGTGTAATGAAGTGGCCACATTGAAGCTAAAACCTCACACAGGTACAATGAGGGCTAGGTATTAGCAAGCTCAAGTGAAGGCTTCAGTCAGAGAACTGTCAAGATTTAATAGCAGTTACAAATAAATATTTGGCAAATAAGTGGCACTATATAATATTGCTGAAGAGCAGAGTCCAAGCTTTTCGGATGCATTTCCATTTGGCATAACATAGAAACATTAATTGCAAAATAGAGGTAGGAAACACTTATTATTGTTCATTTCAAATGTGCATGTGTAAACATTTTTTACGCTTCACTTGGAAGAAATTAAAAGTAAAATTAATGAGGTATTAAAAACATGGTTAGTTAGGTCATTTTTTGGCAAGTCATCCTGTGAAGGCGGCTTCATGCATGGCAAGAGATGTGATGATTTTAACTCTTTAACACTTAGCCCAGGAAGCACAGGACATAAGGTTTGAAACTGACAGCCGCCAATAAAATTAATGAATGGAAAAGCACAGTGCCATCCAGTAGCATGTGAAATAATTAGGACAAAAATCCAGAGAATGAAAAATACCACGACAGCAAGGCTGCTGGCTACATGGTGTTGATATTCAGTAGCATTAGAAGTCACGGGCTAGACGCGGTGGCTTACACCTGTATCCCAGCACTTTAGAAGGCTGAGGTGGGCGGATCACAAGGTCAGGAGTTTGCCACCAGCCTGACCAACATGGTGAAACCCTGTCTCTACTAAAAATACAAAAATTATCTGGGCATGGTGGCCGATGCCTGTAATCCCAGCTACTCGGGAGGCTGAGGCAGGAGATTGCTTCAACCTGGGAGGCGGAGGTTGCAGTGAGATTGTGCCATTGTACTCTAGGCTGGGTGACAGAGCAAGATTCTGTCTCAAAAACAAAAAAAAGAAGAAGTCACCGGGAAGGTGGATCATATTGCAGTTTATAACTGTCAAAATGCTGGAATCATCCTTGTTTGGCCATGTGTTGTGGACCTAGGAGAGTATTTACAAAGATAAGGAAAGGAGTGAAAGAAGCGTAAGGAGAATCATTGTTTGACACATGGAAACTCCCTGAGACCGGGAGAGGTCTTCACCAACTGTATCCACCACCTCATAGCAAGAGTTGAAAATTCATGTTCTCTAGGAAGCTTTTTTGTTTTTGAGTTGGTGTCTCGCTCTGTCACCTACGCTGGAGTGCAGCGGCACAATCTCGGCCCACTGCAACCTCCGCCTCCCGGGTTCAAGTGATTCTCCTGTCTCAGCCTCCCAAGTAGCTGGGACCACAGGCATGAACCACCACATCTGGCTATTGTGTGTGTGTGTGTGTGTGTGTGTGTGTGTGTGTGTGTGTTGTAAATGCGTTTATAATGTCGGAAAAAATGCACACCTAGCAGTAGATCACTCGGCAAGGCTAGTTTACTTCCTGCAGAAAGGGTGCAACTCGCTGGCAGTCTTGCCATGAGAGCACACCTGAACAACAGAGATAGGGACATTTATAACTTTCATCACCTGATGCAATTGCTCTACTGCTATGTCCAGTTTCCATTGGCTGGAACAGGACCTCACATTCTATGCTTGACCCCACTGGCTAAAAACATGGACATTTTCTGAATAGACAAGGAAAAAGAGGAAGCTAGTTAGGAGAAGGTCAGGAAGGTTTCCAAATAAGGAATGGCATGCACCAGGGTTTGGAGCTTGCCCAGTCCTGTTCAGATATGCTGGAGTGAGTCAAGGTAGCTGATTTAAGAAGTTGTTGATTTAGAGAATACATGAGCATATGTGTATGCTAATAGCAGATCATGGCCAGAGAGCAAGACTGTAACTTCTTATAATGTACTCTAAGATACAAACTTTGAAGAAGAACTTTCACACCGTGTGTGCTTTTTTAATAGAGATGGAGTTTTACCATGTTGGTCAGGCTGGTCTTGAACTCCTGGCCTCAAGTGATTGGCCCAACTCGGCCTACCAAAGTGCTGGGATTACAGGTGTGAGCCACTGCACCTGGCTTATATGTTCATTTTTAAAAAAACTGAATCCAGCTATGGAAATCATTCCTATGTTGTGTTATGCATGTTTTGCCTCTGGCAAGGATCATACTTTTAAATCAAAGAAATGTAATATGATTTAGTGAAAGAATATTGGAACAATATTCTGAAGCTCTGATTTTGAACCCTGGTGGTTTAAGCCTGAATATGTCACTTCTCTGAGCCATAGACTCCTCATTGGTAAAATGAAAGTGACACAATGTCACCAAATTGTGAGGGTCAAATTAGATAATGTGATGGGAAATGCTTTTTAAATTGCAGAGACTATGCATGTGCTTTTCCTAAGCCCTAGTTCCAAAGTGGAGATTCCTGCATGCAATCAGCACCTAGTTAATGACCAGGACTGCTCTGTATTTTAAAAAAGATATGTTTGAGTAAAGAAAACTTCTTAATTAGCTGGGCGTGGTGGTGCACGCCTGTAGTCCCAGCTACTCGGGAGGCTGAGGCAGGAGAATTACTTGAACACAGGAGGCGGAGGTTGCAGTGAGCCAAGACTGCGCCACTGCACTCCAGCCTGGCGCCTGGTGACAGAGCAAGACTCTGTCTCAAAAAAAAAAAAAAGAAAAAAACTTCTCGACTATCAAATATTTCAAGGGTTTGGAAGCAAGATTGTTTTGTTAGCTTTAGAAAAAAATTTTACTCACTTTATATTTAAAATGCTTCTGTTGAGAGTACGTTGCTATACTATCTCTTTATACGTAATTTCTGGAGAACAAACACATGGATCTTTTAGTTTAATGAAGAAAAATTGAAAATTAGAGCAGCCCAAAAAAATATTCCCTATGATATTATAATTTAATGTATTATTGCTAAGTTAACTTTTTTCTAATTAGATATTAGGTAGGTATTATAAACCTAATATTTACAAGACGACTAGATATTCAATATGTTTAGGGAATCGATCATAAGAGTTCTTGGTATTTTCTAACTATTGTTTAGAAACCTACATATTTGTCATTATTTATGTGACAGTATTAATGCGATAATACTTAAACACTGTGTTACTGATTCTGGTCATGGTGTTACGTCAAGAACTAGTATCATCTTTTGGGTCTCCTACTGTTATGAATGCTGAAGAATGAATGCATTGTATTTTCACATTCCAAGTCCATTTCCATTAAATAACATTGTCCGAATGACTTAACAATCTCTGAACATATATGGTATGATGTAAAGTATACTTCCTAGCCATTAGTTCCACTTTTAAATTTTTTTCCTTTTTGGGGAGATGGGGTCTCAGTATATTTGTCCAGTCAGATCTTGAATTTCTTGGCTCAAGCTGTCATTCCACTTCTGCCTCCCTAAGTGCTGGGATTATAGGCATTTTTTTCTTAGCCATTAGGCCTTGATGACAACGTGACATTGTACTAAGGTAAAGAGTTGTCTGTTTGAAACAGACAACAGAAATGTAAACTACAGCCTTAGTCACCAGTATTAAAAAGGACTGAAAAATCTAAAATTCTTTAAGATAAATTTATTGCCCAAGACACTGGTCACTCACTGTCTTCTACTGGAAATGCCTTGGATATTGGTTCTGTTCTACCAAGACATGTGAGGCTGCTCAGCTCATGGTCAGAGCCTGCTGTCAACCAGACTGCAGTCCTGACTCCAGTTCATGGCTGGAGATGGCATCTCAAATCCTGCCTGGGTGAAGGGATCTGAGCAAATCAGTGATCAAAGGAACGTAGGAGAAGGAAACAGATCCGAAATTCATAGGACATGAGTGCAATCTTCACATTCAAAGAAACATATGTAACTTCAAAGTACACAGCTTGTATAAAGAAAAAAAAAAGGTCTGTAAAACAGTCTTTTTGTCGAAGCAAACTAACAGCAATAGAAATAATTAAAGCTAAAATGCTTAATACTTCAAGAACATGAATTATGTACTTATGGTTCACAACAACTCTGTGAAGTGGGCCTGGCAGTTATCAGCCTATTTTTTAAGGAGAAAAAAGCAGTTCAGAGGTTAACTGACTGTCCTAGGTTACTTTGGCCTTGGGCAAAAGTCTTTGTCTACAGGCATCGCAAAGAGGGTATCAAATAATGACAATTCAATATGCCTAATATTCAAGTGAATGGCATCTGATATCTGACCAGAGAAAAAGAACACCTTGAATGGTCTTAAAAACACTACTGACGGCTGCTTGGGTTACCATTAATGGTACCATGAAGGAATAATTTCTAGTCACCAATTCATTACTTGCTTCATTAAGCTAAGTTACCTTTGCAGCCAATTTTATCAATCCTGCTTTATGAAGCTGTGGCTGGGCAAACAATAAGAAACGTAGTGTCAGGCCTCCATGTGCAAGCCTGGACCCAGAAAGTCTAAAGTCCTGCCTGCTTCAGCTGATCACCACCGCCCTTCTGCTCCCCACCCCCTCCCCCTCCCCCCCACGCCTGCATTTGCCATTATCCCTGATCTTCAGCTTCCCCCAGACAAAAGATTCCCCTCACCCCAACCTGCCATCTTAAATGTTATTATGATAGTGTGAATACTCTTCTCCCCACCCTGCCATCTTAACTGTTATTATGATAGTGTGAATACTCCTCACCCCACCCTGCCATCTTAACTGTTATTATGATAGTGTGAATACTCCTCTCCCCACCCTGCCATCTTAACTGTTATTATGGTAGTGTGAATACTCCTCTCCCCACCCTGCCATCTTAACTGTTATTATGATAGTGTGAACACTCCTCTCCCCACCCTGCCATCTTAACTGTTATTATGATAGTGTGAACACTCCTCACCCCACCCTGCCATCTTAACTGTTATTATGATAGTGTGAATACTCCTCAACCCAGCCTGCCATCTTAACTGTTATTATGATAGTGTGAATACTCCTCACCCCACCCTGCCATCTTAACTGTTATTATGATAGTGTGAATACTCCTCTCCCCACCCTGCCATCTTAACTGTTATTATGATAGTGTGAATACTCCTCACCCCAGCTGACATCTTAACTGTTATTATGATAGTGTGAATACTCCTCTCCCCACCCTGCCATCTTAACTGTTATTATGATAGTGTGAATACTCCTCACCCCACCCTGACATATTAACTGTTATTATGATAGTGTGAATACTCCTCACTCCACCCTGCCATCTTAACTGTTATTATGATAGTGTGAATACTCCTCAACCCAGCCTGCCATCTTAACTGTTATTATGATAGTGTGAATACTCCTCACCCCACCCTGCCATCTTAACTGTTATTATGATAGTGTGAATACTCCTCTCCCCACCCTGACATCTTAACTGTTATTATGATAGTGTGAATACCCCTCACCCCACCCTGCCATCTTAACTGTTATTATGATAGTGTGAATACCCCTCATTCCACCCTGCCATCTTAACTGTTATTATGATAGTGTGAATACTCCTTACCCCAGCTGATATCTTAACTGTTATTATGAGAGTGTGAATACTCCTCACCCCAGCTGACATCTTAACTGTTATTATGATAGTGTGAATACTCCTCATTCCACCCTGCCATCTTAACTGTTATTATGATAGTGTGATTACTCCTCACCCCACCCGACATCTTAACTACTCTTAGCCTTACCCCACCCACCATTGTAACTGAACTTATGGTAATGTATACTCCTTTCTCCTGCCCCATGACACCCCTGTCTGCTCCCAAAAGACTTGCCCCAACCTATAAAACCAACTCCTATCCCACCGCCCTTCGCTAAGGCCCTTTTCAGCCTTAGCCCACCTGCACCCAGGTGAATAAACAGCCATGTTGCTCACACAAAGCCTGTTTGGGGAGGGGGGTTCTTCATTCAAAGCACATGTTTTTAACACATAGTAGCTGATATTTAGATATGTTTGTGATCCCTGGGCACTTTCAGCCTTGCTCACTTCAGTTGCATTAAACTCTTTGAAACAATCTTCCAAAAACTGTTATTTCCCTTAAAAGTGAACACAGGAAAGTTGATGAAATTCCTTGCAGTCAGAAAAGTGGTACTGAGACTCAATATAAGAAGACTGAATTATTAATTAGATGTTAAGAATCTCATTAATTATGGTTTTAAAGTCTCCTTTATAGGCACATAAAAGATACATGTCTAAACAGATTTCCAAGTGGCCATAATACGCTTTAAAAGGTGATAAGAAAATGAGTTAAGAACATTGAAAAAGTGCATAATGCCTAGTTAGGCCTAACCTATGTTAACATTGTGGGATCTGAGCTGGTAACAGATGATGTGGTCAGTTTCCTGATAAGTGACAAGGTAAGGCAGGCCTTTCTTTAAAGAGCCGGGCCTGGCCAGGCATGGTGGCTTATGCCTGTAATCCCAGCACTTTGTGAGGCCAAGGCAGGTAGATCACTAGAGGCCAGGAGTTCAAGACCAGCTTGGCCAACATGGCAAAACCCTGTCTCTACTAAAAATAAAAAAAGGCAGCCAGGTGTGGTGGCAAACGCTGTAATCCAGCTACTTGGGAGGCTAAGGCACGAGAATCATTTGAACCCTGGGGAGGTTGCAATAAGCCAAGACTGCACCACTGCCCTCCAACCAGGGTGACAGAGTGAGACTCTGTGTCTAAAAAAGCAAAATACGAAAAACTAAAAACAAAGAGCCAGGCCACAGGCAGATCACCTCCACAGCACCCAGCACACTGGCTCTGCTAGGCCAGCTGTGCACAGGTGAGATGAAATAATGCTAGACAGTGATGGTTCTTGTTAGCAAAGCTTTCTCTGCTTGCATGGACCTGACCATGAGGGTAATGATGGGTGTGGGTGTGGGTCTTTAGGATTTTTTTTTTTTTATAAGACAGAGTCTCACTCTGTCGCCAGGTGCCAAGTTGGAGTGCAATGGCGCAATCTCAGCTCACTGCAGTCTCTGCCTCCTGGGTTCAAGCAATTCTCCTGCCTCTGCCTCCCGAGTAGCTGGGACTACAAGCCTGCACCACCACGCCCAGCTAATTTTTGTATTTTTTAGTAGAGACAGGGTTTCACCATGTTGGTCAGGGTGGTCTTGATCTCCTGACCTCGTGATCCACCCGCCTCGGCCTCCCAAAGTGTTGGGATTACAGGCATGAGCCACTGCACCCGGCCTGGATGGTGTTTTGTTATGGCTAAGATAGAGATGGATTTTTTATTAATAGAAATATAGGGAGAGCACTGAAACATGGTTGTGGGGAGGGGTAGCTTTGTGGTAGGAACATCAGCAAAAATGTGCTTTTGTATTTCCAATGCATAGAATTGCAAATCATGCAAATAGATTAGGTGTTTTATAGCTTTTGTAAAATGCTGAATGATGTTATTGAGCAGATAAACTGCTGAACAGATGTTAAGTAGCTGTTTGTGATGACCCCCTTGGTTCCCCTTGTAAGGTAAGAACATCAAATCAATGATGTAACACAAAAGAGGGAACAGGAAGGAAATTCTTTAACATTTCCAACTTATAAGCCTTTTCAAAAATATTAAAAGAGGAGAAATCTGCAGCCTTTATAGCCTGTTAATGAGAAGTTCTCTTTATACACTTTCAGTACAGTGGCTTAAATTTTGTAAAATAGCAGTGTAATTCAAGTCTTATTTTGGGCTCTTTAAGACTGAAAAGTAGGAAAGGCATATTTTTCCTGAAACATAGAAAGAGATTAGATAATTTACCTTATGGCTATATAAAGATCAATTGCCAATGTTTAGAGAAGCATCCAATTCATCAGTGTGGTACAGAGGCACTAGCTTGAAAAGCTCTGAATTCTTGGGTAGTAATGAGATGGTTATATGCAATAGCTCAATAAGTGAAATAGAGAAACCATTGTGCTCGCTAAAATTTTGTTATTGATTTGAAATGGGAAATTCTTTGCAGTGTTGAATTAGATATCAGGAAGGCATAAAGAAAAGGCTCTTTAAAGAGACACTACCCTAATAAGTGCTTGAAATTGCAAAGTGTAGCATTATAGTATGTTTTAGAATAAAAGAAATAAAATCATTAGCTAAAATTTGCTTGTTTTTGCAAGTGAGATTTTCTGTGAATGTTTCCCAAATCCCCCAGCACCTGCACTATTTGCCACGTCAGCCTTATATACTTCTAGAATTCTCTAAAATTTGTACATTGGACAAATATAAAAAACTCATATACCTACATTCAGTTGGGTGCCTCTAATAAAATCCAGTATTGGCAAGATTCGCTTCCCCATTGTCTCCATTTGCCTCACGGTATCTTCTCTGGTCAGCGAACCGAAAGGAGTTTTATGCTCTAAAAATTGCAACAATAAACTTTTATACTATTTTCTCCAGACTTCCATTTTAAAATGTTTTCTTTAGCAAGCTATAAACAGATCTCTCAATATTAATAGGTATGAAATCTTTAGTATAGAAACCAGTCCCATCCGTAGACCATATGTGTAACAAGAAAAGATCTATGGGGAGAAAGGCCGAGGAGATGCTGCCCTTTAGAAACTGTCATTTATTTATTTTGTTGTGTTTCTTGATTGAGAGATCTAAGAGACAGCCTATAACAATTCACCTATCTCTTCAGAGTATGTTTTTCCTGAGTTGGGGAAAAATGTTGTCATAAATGTGTCTGATTCTTGTCTTGTTCCTCCTAGGTATTATTCAAGTGTGCAGATCCATTGACTTTGAATGTAGCTCGAAGTTCAGATAAGCCTCAGAGGCTACAGTGCCAGACAAAACACAGTTCTTAATTATGTGGTTATAGCTGCAGGAATAGATTTAACCTGGTCATGAATTCAGCACGTAAGTTTGAGATTTCAACTGCATGTGAATATTTTGATTTTTGAAAGTTTCAACCGCGATTACTGAACACCATTTAACTAATACTCTCCAAGAGATCTAAGCTCTTAGCTAATTACATAAGAAAAGAGGGGAACAGACATTAACACAACAGATAATACAACTAATTTAAGATTGTCATTGGCTATATTTTTAATTCCATAGAATAATTTCATTGCATAATTTTCTTCTACCTTTGCTAATTGATTATGAAGAAAATTAGTATTAAGTGTCCTCTGATTAGGCTTTGGCGATAGTGGGGGGTGGGGTAAAAGGATTAGACTGAGTCAGGTGGATATTCCGGGATTGTGTATGTTCTTGGGGGAAAGAGTTCCTGGAACCAGAATTCCAGGTATTGGTAACTCACCCGCAAAGATGATTAGGAGTTCATTTTAACTTAAACATTTTTTGGGGGCCCCAAACTCATCACAGGCCCTGCTATATGCTAAACCCTGTAACTTCAGATGATTTACCTGTGAATACCGGCAGCCTCCTACTTGTTATTTTTTCCAAAAATTTTCCATCTTCTTTGTTTTTGAACCCAAGAGTCAAGAGATATTGTTGAGGAGGAAAAGATGACCAGTTAGCTGTCTGAGGCAACGTGTGGAGTGCCTGAAGATCTGAAAGATGACAGAAAGGGAACTAAGAGGCTTTGTTACAGTTTCCATAGTTTTAGGGCTTTCCCCCCACAGATTTCAGGAACTGAACTTGGAAGAGTGATAAATATAAACAAATCATGTGTAAAATTATGTGTATCAAATGGTCAAATAGGTAACATCAAAGTCATATTTCATTATACTTTTCTTAGTAATCTAAGCATACACAGAGCATAACAATAAAATACAGCTAGATTACATGGTTATCTTTCTCCATCTGCAGAATAAGAGACATTCAGGACCAGCTTGCAGGCTTAATATTTTTAGCTGTGACTCTTTTCAAGAGAATTTGATTTTTTTTTAGACGGAGTCTTGCTCTTGTTGTCCAGGCTCTGGAGTGTAAGAACGTAATCTCGGCTCACTGCAACCTCCACTTCCTGAGATCAAGTGATTCTCCCACCTCAGCTTACTAAGTTGCTGGAATTACAGGTGCCCATCACCACACCCAGCTAATTTTTGTATTTTTGGTAGAGATGGGTTTTCACCATGTTGGCCAGGCTGGTCTTGAACTCCTGATCTCAGGTGATCCACCCTCCTTGGCCTCCCAAAGTGCTGGGATTACAGGTGTGAGCCACCTGCCTGGCCGAGAATTTGATTTGTCTCTTCATAGCTTAAGATGTAAGGAAATAATGTTAGTTATAAAAAAAAGAAAAAAAAGAGAAAAATTACCAAGTGAGAATTTAAATATAAAGCTAAGTAATTTAGTTCCCATCCTTCATATAGCCATAGGAGAAATTTAAAATGATAAATATGATAAATGCACTATTATAATTAGACTTAGAAATAATTCTTGTCATGAAGATGGTTCTAAAATAGACTCAATTCTTAATGACCGTAAGAGCTAATATTTACTGAGCACTTGTTTTCTAAGAGTTATGTGTGCACTGTTTTTTGAATTCCACACAGTAACTTCACAAGATTGGTGCTATTGCCCCCCTTTATGAGTAAGAGGTTGAGGGGCACAGATGGGAAGTCAGTTACCCGAGAGCACAGCTCCAAAGAGGGCGAAGCCGGATTCACAACCAGGTAGTCCAGACACCACAGGCACAGCCACCACACTCTTCTTCAAGATTACTTGGCACTGGATCACTTTTGGGGTAGGGATAAAGGCCCACCTTACAGATGATAAGACTGGTGCTTCAAGAGGTTACAAACTTGCCCAAGATCACATACTGAGCAAACACAGGAACCAGAATTGAAAGCCAAAGGCTAGCCACTCAGGGACCTGGAGGCAAGACTCACTTCATTCATTTCCATTTTGAGTAATGAGATATCAGTTTATTTTATTTTATTTTTTTTAGATGGAGTTTCACTCTTGTTACCCAGGCTGGAGTGCAATGGCGCGATCTCGGCTCACTGCAACCTCCACCTCCTGGGATCAGGCAATTCTCCTGCCTCAGCCTCCTCAGTAGCTGGAATTACAGGCACGTGCCACCATGCCCAACTAATTTTTTTGTATTTTTAGTAGAGACGAGGTTTCACCATGTTGACCAGGATGGTCTTGATCTCTTGACCTCGTGATCCACCCGCCTCTGCCTCCCAAAGTGCTGGGATTACAGGCGTGAACCACCGCGCCTGGCCGAGATGTCAGTTTATTAAAGTAGATTTCTCAAATGAAGGATGATGAAAAGAGAGGTTTAATAAGCCCTCTTTGTCTAACACTGCCTGAAAGGGGAAAAGGCAAAATCCCAAATATTGTTGAATGATGGTTTAGTTAAAGGCAAGATTTTAACTTAGACTCAGAACTCAAATGGTAATGGTTTGAATATAGCCTTCACTATTTATCTGTAATACTTCTTTTAAAAACAAGACAGTACACCATGATTGGTTTTTTTGTTTGTTTTGAGATGGGGTTTCGCTCTTGTTGCCGTGGCTGGAGTGCAACGGCAGGATCTTAGCTCGCTGCAACCTCCACCTCCCGGGTGCAAGAGATTCTCCTGCTTCAGCCTTTGGAGTAGCTGAGATTAAGCACTCGCCACCATGCCTGGCTAGTTTTTGTGTTTTTAGTAGTGACAGTTTCATCTTTTTGGCCAGGCTGGTCTCAGACTCCCACTCGCCTCAGCATCCCAAAGCGCTGGGGTTTACAGGCATGAGCCACCGCGCCCTGCTACCATGAGTGTTTCCTTTAACAACACCGCCCTTTTTAAGCTGCAGAACCTTTTCTTCAAACTAAAATTTCTGACAAGCCCAATATTAAAATCCAATAAAAAGTAGGGCATTCTGTTTGAATCCTGACACACTGATTACCCACCCTTATACTGTACCCTGTTCTATGCCCTACTCAGAGTCGCCACCTTGAGCTTCTCCACAGAACCTCAGTTTTTCAAAACAGGAAAACACTGCAGAAGGTTATGTGTCACAGTTTGGGTAAGTAAATAGTGTATGTCTGTCAAGTTGAGAGTTAAAATATCTGCTGATTATGGAAAGATTTAAAATAAATCTTTGAATTTATTTTGAACAATGGGAAGGCATGGACACAGGGAGGGGAGCACTACACACTGGGGTCTGTTGAGGGGAAATAGAGGAGGGACAGCAGGGAGTGGGGAGTTGGGGAGAGACAGCATGGGGAGAAATGCCAGATATAGGTAAAGGGGAGGAAGGTAGCAAATCACACTGTCACATGTGTACTTATGCAACAATCTTGCATGTTCTTCACATGTACCCCAAAACCTAAAATGCAATAAAAAATAAAATATCACAAAATGCCTTTGAAATGCAAACACAGAGCAAAAACATATTAATCCTAAACATTCTTTAGTTTTTCTTTGGTGACTTAGGACCGAGGTCATCTCTTACTGTTAATGAGGGCTAATATTCATCTGGCACTTCTGTGCCATACACATTATCAGGATTATCTTTTTCAATCACGGAGTGGGGAGCTGGGCATATTATCAGGCACACCCAACAGATGATAAAGAGGTTACGAAGTCGCCCGAGACCACACACTGAGCATAGGGGCCAGAACTAAAAATCGGGCAGCTGGATGCCAAAGTACAAAGGTTTACCACTGAAAACTGTCCCTGTGACGGTCTAGGGTCATGGTATAAAAACGGATGGGAAACATGCCATACAAATGCCGGTAAACACTATCTAAAAACTACAGCAAATGTTCAAGAGTTCTCAAACGAACAGAGTGACTTTTAGGCATTTCAACATGCAGACTGCAGTATTAGATGCTTCTTTAGTTGGTGTTTGTGTTACAAAATGCCTTTTTTTTTAAAAAAGTATGGCTCATTTTATAAACAAGGTAAAAATGTGATTGCTGCTTTTAAATTTCAAAAGTGTAGGAAGTTTCTTTGCTTTTGAAATCTGCAGCTGATAATCACAGACGCACTTGTGTTTGCAAGCGAATATCCTGCTGAAATATTAGCAGGGGAAGAGCTTAGTAGTTTTACTGAAGTTGACAATAACTGGATTGTGTGAAAAGGCAGCTGAGTAACCTTGATATTTGGCATTTTCTGGTGCAGCCCTATAGCCAAAACCAGCCTGCTGTTTGAGGACTCTCTTATATAGATACCTAGCATCAAGACTTTGAGTGGTTAACCTCTTCTTGTCCTTCAATATTTGATAAAGAGTAGAACAATACTAATACTGGCAGTGATTATATAAAATAGAAACTGTCAGTACTATATTATAGCTTATTATAAAACATGCTTGCAAAAATGTAAATATTCTCTTTTCCTTCCAATCCTGTATGCTTCATCCTGTGAGTATTTGACCCGTTATTAACTTTCATTTGAAGTTTTTAAATGTAAGCGGCTTCTATATACATACAGTTACATTTGGAAAAAAAATTTTTTCGGTATCATTCTTTTTTCATTTGTATGCAGGGTGAACTGCTCTTGTATGAACATTTAGCCTAGCAGGCGTTCTATGACCCAAATTGACGGCACACTTACCAGATGTTGACTCTCATGTAACATTAATTTGAGTGCTAATCGTTCTCAATTTTGTGCTCATAAACGTCTACCTATGTCCGAAAAGCCCTGTGCCTCTGATGGATATAAAAGGTAACCAGATTATGTTATCCTTCTGCAGGAAAGTAGAATTGGTTAAAAAACGTCTTCTTTGCTTCTGTCATGTCAAAAGAAACTTGGGAGAAACAGATCTTTTAATGCATCATTCCTTTACAATTTATCTCAATTGGAGATGAAATTTATATGACTATAACGGAATTTATTGTTAAAAAAATCAGTTTGCATGTGTGACACGGTTCCACATTTTTACCAGTAGCAAAGTGGATGCTTTAAAAAATAATACCAAAGATAGTTTATGCAGATTAAATTTCTCATGAAAACATTATCTTTCAATTTCCTTTCCCCCAGATGAAAGATGTCAAACTTTCATCTGGGGGAAAAGAAACTGAAAGAGGTAAACAGTTTTCCCTTCTTCAGAAATATTTTATTGTACTCCGGAAGGCTGAAATTGACCACCTTGCAAGTCCTCGAGCTATTCTGGCTTCTGGACTTTTTGGTTTTATTGTTGCTTCCTTAAAATCATCTTCCTGGAGTTCTGTAGTAGTCTCTCTCTCTCTCTCTCTCTCTCTGACACACACACACACACACACACACACACACACACACACACACACGCCGGTCCTGTTTCCTCCTGCCTTCTCATTCGTGCTTCTCACAGCTGTCCCCAGCTCATTGATATTCTCTTCATACATACACCCTTGGGAATATCTCTACTCTTGTGTCTTTGGCTACTATTTTTAACCAAAAAATTGGACATCAAAGCTATAGTCACAGCTGAAAATCTTTGCCAAATTCCAACACAGCATTTCCAAATACCTACTGGGACATTGCTATTTGCTCATCATTCCAAAAGTTACTTAAAATAGAGCAAATATGTTCCTCAAAAGTGATTTTCATAATCTCTACAACTTCTCTTTTCCTTTATTTTAGCCAGTCTGTTATGAGGATAGCCATTATTCACCCATTTATTCTGGCTTAAAAATTTGACTTTTCCTTCATCTTATTCCCCATTTAATGAGTCTCAAAAATTAATTAAACCTGCACATTGCAATACATTCCATATCAGCCTGTTTCTCTGCGTTGTCATTGCTATGACCTTGGTCAAATTTCTCATCATATGGTATCTGGATTATTGAAGCGTTTCCCAGCCAGTCTCACGGTTACCAGTGTTGCTTCATGCCAATACATCGCCACATCACCACTCAACGAGTATTCTTGAAACATCACCTGCCTCTTTCACTGTCACGTCCTTCCTCAGGAACTCTGGGGACTTTTCCTTGCCTGGCATTCAAAGCTCTCAGCAGTGCACATCTGCTTTACAAACTATCCATGATTCTTCCATTTTCTCTACTACTAAACTTTACAACCACCTCTGCTGATTTCACTGCCTGTGCTTATCTGGCCTCTGAACTTCTGCTTGTGATTCTCCACTCAGAAACAACTACCTAGTCTCATTTTTTCCTTTATTCAGTTGATCTATCCTTCCAGATGTGTCTAAGTCCCATCTAGCTCATAGAGGGTTTCCTATAAGCTAGATCCTATTACAGCATCCTGCATTCAATCTCTTTATTCGATTTTATTTTATTTTTTAAGAGACAAGGTTTCACTATGTTGCCCAGGCTGGAGTGCAGTGGCTTTTCACAGGCGCGATCCTGCTACTGAGCATGGGAGTTATGACCTGCTCCATTTCCGACCTGGGCCGGTTTACCCCTCCTTAGGCAACCTGGTGGTCCCCACTCCCAGGAGGTCATCATATTGATGCCGAACTTAATGCGGACACCTGATCGTAGTGCACTGCAGCCCAGAAATCCTGGTCTCAAGCGATCCTCCCACCTCCCAAGTAGCTGGGACTGCAGGCACATGCCACCGTGCCCGGCTCAATCTCTCAACATTTATATTCAATCCAGAGTGAATCTCCTGTTTCATAGGGGCATGTCTTAACACCCTGAGAAATCTTAATCCTCTTGAAAATCACATCTTTTGTGTTTGTTTTAGATTTTGGGCTTTATTTTTGGAGACAGGGTCTCACTCTGTCACTTATGCTGGAGTGCAGTGATGCAATCATAGCTCACTGTAATCTTGAACTTCTGGGCTCAGGCAATCATCCCGCCTCAGCCTCCAGAGAAGCTGGGACTAAAGGTACATGGCCCCATGCCCAGTTAATATATTTTTGTTTAATTTTTAGTAGGGATGGGGTCTTGCTATGTTGCTCAAGCTGGCCTTGAGCTCCTGATCTCAAGTGATCCTCCTACCTTGGCCTCCCAAAGCACTGGGATTACAGGTGTGAGTCACTGTGCCCAGCCACATCTTTAAATTATCTTCATGCCTCAAGCACCTAACAGATGCTCAATTAACATTTGAATTCAATCTGAAAACACACATTCCCTAACCTTGAATTTTTAATGGTCCAAATAGGACTAGAACTGCAAAAAAAAAAAAAAAAAAAAAAAAAAGAAAAAAAAAAATCAAAGCTAATAAAATATCTAGAGCTTCTGAGATATGACTTATTTTCTGTCACTAAACTTAGAAAAAAATCACATTGTCTTTGTTCTTCATTTTGCCTAAACCCCAAATGGGTTCTGTTCACCTTATGAAGGGTAAGTGAAGTAAAATAATTTGTACTGGGTGACTCAGTAGAGCAGATGCCCAAATAAACAGAGCAGCTTTGCCTGTATGGAAAACTGGTTTCATAGTTGGCTTGCTGTAGCTTTTTCTCTGGGAAGTATGTACTCAGTCACAAAAGATTGGATTAATGGGGAGAGTTTGGCTTAGTGCAACCGTTGGCAACACCAGAAAAACATCTGCAAAAACATAAAATACGGACTGTAGATGAACAGACGCATCTATATATGTGAGGGTTAGCTATATTTGTCACGTAGTTAAATATCCATAAAATGAGTTTGAAGCTCTCTGGAAGTAAAGCAGTAAGCATAGACAACATTGTTATCTGTATTTTCTGATGGATACTTCATCGTAACCACAGCCAACAGATTGTGAAGGAACATTGCAAAGCGGTTTCTTAAAAACAAAAATCAGAGATTTAAAAACACTTTTAGAAAGAAGCAGATTTGTTGAGCTCTATCATTACTTTTCTTTAAGTTTCATTTTCTCCTCTATTTTCTGGTGTCTGTGTCATTTCCCTGCCCTTTGTCCATAACGAAATGTTCTGACATTTAGGTTAAAGCAAAATCTCATTTTTTAAAGGTCCCAATTGTTTAGTGTGAGATAGGACCATGTAAGTTTTATATGACTCCTTTTTACTGATCGGTTTCAGACTTTCGTTTCTACAGTACCTTCATAATGCCAACACGTCGTCACTGCTTCTTTCTCAATCATGTACTGAGTTTTATTTTGTACTCAATATTTCTATCTTGGAAGTTATCCACAAATTCCCATCAGCAAGAAAATAGCAAAAGGTGGCAATTTTGAAGCAAAGTTATTGTTATTGCCCCCATAAATAATAAAATGGTTTCTACTTTTAAAAGCAGATTGTATATTTTGATTTTTGTATTTGATATCTGAGAAAATCGGCAGGGCGCGGTGGCTCAAGCCTGTAATCCCGGCACTTTGGGAGGCCGAGGCCGGTGGATCACGAGAGATGGAGACCATCCTGGTCAACATGGTGAAACCCCATCTCTACTAAAAACTACAAAAACTTACCTGGGCACGGTGGCACGTGCCTGTAATCCCAGCTACTCAGGAGGCTGAGGCAGGAGAATTGCCTTAACCCAGGGGGCGGAGGTTGTGGTGAGCCGAGATCGCGCCATTGCACTCCAGCCTGGGTAACAAGAGCGAAACTCCGTCTCAAAAAAAAAAAAAAAAAAAAAAAAAAGAGAAAATTATATGTATAATATATAGATAATAAATAGTACAATAAATTATATTTCTCTTTGACCTTTACTGTAATTTCAGAGTTGTAGACAGAAATAGGAAAAAATTGGTTTTCATTCCCAAGATTCCTAATTTTCACTTCAGGCTGCTGGTCTACTTCTCCAAGATCAAGTTTTGTATATTTAAGTTTTTTTCTTGCAACCCACATAAAAACTTAGAAAGATACATAATCCCATAGGAATTTTACACACAGTTCATTTCTCTTTCATTTGAAATTCTTATTGATTCCAAAGTTTTATGTTTAATGAGCTCAACTGGGTCTTTTTTCTGGTCTTTTATGACACTGAAGTTCCTTGATCCTACCTACTTTTATCAAAGTAGACTAGAGATAATACAAACATTAAAGATATGGCAGTTCCTCTTCAATGTGTATTACACTTACTGTCATTGGAATAACACAATGTTGCTATAATTCCGATAAACCGGTGTCTCATTGCACAGTATAAGATTTGGAATGGTCACTGGTTAATTGACTATCTGGCATGCATTTCTCTCCTCCTCCCCTTTTGATTCCTTGGTAAATTCTCTCAGTCACCTCCTACTCCAAAAGTGAGACCCACCTGACTAAGTCAATTCATCCATGCCATTTCCCTCGGTCCCAGTTACTGGTTCAATCACAAGCATATGATGCAGTTAGGGCCGATGCAGAAGAATGGGCTCCGGGAATTACGTGGAAGAGGCACTCCTGTTCCTTGGTACAGGGAGATTTGAGATCTGTAATGCCATTTGAGAATTTTGCTATTATCTTCAAGAACCTAGCACTTGAGGGCATGGTAGAGTTATTGGAACACTAGGTAGAATTTGAGAATAAATTCTCAAGTTGACTGTGGAAACAGAACGGTGAGAGATAGTGAGTGAGGTATTGGTTGGATCAAGCTGTGCTTAAAAGAATTTCCACCTGTGGATCTTCAAGTTATGCCAGTCAATGTGTTCCAGTGTGTTCTGCCCCTTTAAAGCTTAAATACACTGAAGTCAGTTTGAGCTGTGATTCCCACCACTTGAAACCAAAGATTCCTTATACAGGGGTTTAGCTAGTAGTTCAATATATCTTACAAATAATGTAGGATGCTTATTACAGTTGAGATGCAAGAGAGTAATGAAACTGTCATGTTGAATTTCTGGGAAGCACATTTTTCTTATTTAAGAAAAATAAAGTTGGGGGATTTGGAATTATTACTTTTTATGGCTAGCACAAAGGTAGCAATATTGAATAACATCCTGGTGATGCCATTATTTTAACATTATTATATTATTACTCCTAGTAAAAATAATAAACGTTTAACATAATTTTTCTTGACCTAGATTATAATAATTATTTTCCCACTTTGGGTTAAATTCTACATCTCACAGAAAGCGATCCTTGGATAGTTAATTTAAAAATTGCACAATAAAAGTCATGTGATCTTAAAGCCTTAAGTTTTCTTTCTATTCAGATTGGTGACTTATCCACTTGTTTGTTTGTTTATATTTATATTTACCTTTGTTCTGGAAGTGTGATGACTTGTCTTACAGAAATACATATGAGATCAGAAAAATATAGTGTGTTTGAAGAAAACGGTTCAAAAGAAAAATCAAGAGATACACAATGAAGCCACAAGTAAGATTAATACACAAAATATATTTTATAAGTTCCTGTATATTTGCTAAAAGTAAAGAGAATCAAATATATTATTCACTATGCTCTTAATTTAAAAACTTCTACAATCACAGAAAAGCACAGTGATTTCTTTTCCTGAGAACAGACTCTCTTTTTTGCTTTTTGTTGAAATTAGTTTATAAGTACTACAACTCTTCATATAATAAGCTGAATTATTCATGATAATTCAAAAACAAAGAATTATCATATACAAAATTATTATTATTCATGAATTATCATGATTGATAAGCAAATAATCCTATAGTAATTTATCAGAAATTTCCTATAGCTAACATATATACAATTTTGAAAGTCACCAAGACTTTGATTTAGAATTTGAGATGAGATGCTGATTTACATATGGAAATCTAAAAGAAGAGACATCTTGATATATGGATATTAGATATTGCTATCCACTATTCACTATTAGCCCTTAGTTTCATTCTGATGAAACAACTTTTTTTTTTGATGAAACGACTTTTAATCTCTTTGATTTCTGTTAACCTCAGAAACAAAACAACTGTTTTTGACCCCTATTATCATTATCCACAGCTTTGGAACTTTAGGACAAAGTCATAAGACCTGAAATAAAAATGAGAGATATAAATATTAGAAGCAAAGAGACCACCGTATTATTACTTAATAATAGATGGTTGTAGAAAATCCAAGAGGATAAACTGAAAATCAGTATGGATAAGAGTTCACTAAGGTATCAAAATACAAAATATATAAAACTCAGTATAAACATTCAAGATTTAAAGCTTGACATGGTGATACCTGTCTATAGTCCTGCTTACTTAAAAGGCTGAGGTGTGAGGATTGCTTGGGACCAGGAATTCAATAATGTAATGTGCTGTGAGCGTACCTGTGAATAGCCACTGCACTCTCGCCTAGGCAACATAGTGAGACCCCATCTCAAACAAACACACAAACAACAAACCACGTCAGATTAAAAAACCCAAAATATATAGATATCATAAAATATGCAGAATATTGAAAACAATGGTTCGATCCATAATGGCAACAAAAATAAAAAATAATTAGAAATAAGCTTAGTAAGGTAAATAATTTTGATGAAGAATTTGATTACCTAATTTATTTGACAAATATTTTTAGGCTCTTTTTGCAAGAATCTACAAATATATGACAGACGTTAGAATGAAAAGGTAAGATAATGGAGGGCATGGTGTTGTTTACTATTTGGTGACTGTAGTAAACAGCCAATTGTAGTACAGCATGGTACATTATTAATTTAAGGTGAGACTGGAGTATGAGTAAAATCATAGAGATAAACATCTTGACCGTTGACAAAGGGAGAATAAACTTGTTTGACTTGTTTAGGGCCTAGACTAGAATTTTTTATTTCCTCTGGGAATTTTAATTATAGGCATGTGGGTTAAGGTTTGAGTTTATGCTACCTGGGTAGTTTAGGAACTCTCATATCTAGGAATAAACTACTCTGATTGGTAACATTCTATGTTATGGAAAAAGCAAAAGAAAATTCTTTGGGGCAGGATGGAAAATCACCCTAGACAGCACAGGATTTTCACAGATCCAGGCCCACTGAATAATGGCTTACACCTTGCACACAAAAGTGGAAAAACATGCAAAGTCACAGTTTTCAATGAGTGAGAGGTGGTGTGGTATCACAGAAAGATATTTGGTCTTTCTTTCCAGTTTCTGGCACAAAGCTCCTAAGACCTTTAGAATTACATGAATGATGAAAATGATAGGAGAGTCTTTTGTTATAAAGAGGCAACATTTGGAAGGCCTATAATAGTTTCAGGAGGAAACCAACCAACTGCCAGGGAGGAAACAGGGACTGAAGATTGAGTTAATCACTAACAGTCAATTATTTAATCAGTCATGCCTACATAATGATATCTTGATAAAAACCTCGCAACAGCAGGGTTTGGAGACCTTCTGGGTTGGTGAACACATTGAAATTCTAGGAGGGTGATATTCCCAGAGAAGGTATGAATGCTCCAGGCACCCTCCCTCCCCTGTCATGCATTTCTCTATACATGCTTCTCTTTCATTTGGCTGCTTCTAAGTTGTATCCTTTACTTATTGTTACTGTTAATATGGTAACTCCTGAGTTCTGTGAGTTGATCTAGCAAATTATCAAAGCTGAGAAGGGGATTATGAAAACCCTTGATTTATAGTTGCTTGGTCAGAAGTATAGAAGGCCTAGAATTTATTTCATTTTATTTTTGAGACAGAGACTTGGCTCTGTTGCCCAGGTTGGAGTGCAATGGTTCAATCTCTGCTCGCTGCAATCTCTGCCTCCTGGGTTCAAGCCATTCTCCTGTCTCAGCCTCCCAGGTATCTGGGACTAAAGACGTGCCACCACACCCGACTAATTTTTTTTTGTATTTTTAGTAGAGATGAGCTTTCACCATGCTGGCTAGGTTGGTCTCAAACTCCTGACCTCAAGTGATCTGCCTGTCTTGGCCTCTCAAAGTGCTGGGATTACAGACATGAGGCACTGTGCCCGGCCAGGCCTGGGACTTATAATTGGTATCTACAGTGGAGGGCAGTGCTATGGGACTGAGCCTTTAACCTGCAGGGTTTTCAGGTAGTTAGTGTCAGAATTGAATTGCAATATTGAACACCTAGGTAGTGTCAGAAAGCTAGAGAAGCAGTAGTGTGGGAAACCCTACACATTTGACATCAGGATATTGTGAGGAAAAAAGCACTTCAGAATTGGCATCAGAAGCGGGATTTGCTAGAATGGCCCTGACTCACGGAAGCATGTGGTTTGGGAAGAGAAAGGACGACAGGGTGAGGGAAGAGGAACCTTGGATTGGCTATCCATGGTATGGAGCAGCAGCTGTGCTTCAGTTAGTTACTAAACATAAAAGTTACCAATGGAATTAAGAGGTGAATCTCATTCCCGGCCTTTCGGTTTGCTGAATACATAGGGTAATGCAAACTAATAGAAACAATAAATATACACTGTCCTGGTTATTATTATCTATAAGAACTAAAATGAAATTAAAAGTGATTGACAGGTGAAATTTTAATGCTGAACCAAGCAAAGATCTCAGCGGAACTGAACTTCAGCCACCAGTCCCCAAAGACTCCCAAGGGGAGAAATTATGCAGGGACAACTGAGAGTACCTCTAAGACCTCTGATTACTAAGAAGGTGGTCCACATTGAGGGGAGGGCAAAACCGAGAAACTACTAAAACCAGGAGGAGGAGTGTAAATACACATACCCAGGGGGTGTATTTTTGTCTGTAGATCAGTGTCATCAGCTTCCTTTACTAAAATGTATTGTAAGAATGACTAACTTAAAAAAAAGTAACTTTGTTTTTAACTGTTGTAGAGTAGGAAGGCATGTTTGGGTGGACATAGGATTCATTGCTCACTGTAGGACCACTGCAGATAGATATACATCATCCAGACACACAGCAAGTTATTCCTAAAAGAACAGTCAGCCTGGTGGACTTAATACAAGTGACTATAAGACCTGTTTACCCTGAGAAGGGGGACTGTGTGGCTCCTATAAATGACAAGTGGGACATCCCAGGTGAAGGAACTGATATGTTTCATAGGCAAGGCATGTAAGACTGAGTTCAAAATAATCAGGATATTTATCCACTAAATATGCCCATTACCCAGGGCATGGTCAATTAGTGCCCCGTGTAACTTAACTGTTGCAAATGGAGCAATAGTTCTTATGAAATTTGCTTTCTCAGCTTCCCTTTTTGGGTCTTACAGATGCTATAAAAAAACATTAGATTGTTTAACAAGAGAAGGAGGAGAGGTAGAAGAGAGAGGAAAGGGACTTATCCCAGCGATTTGGAAATTGATGAGAGGTTATTAAGAAATGGGGTGAATAAAGCAAACACTGATAGGAGGAAATAATAGGGAAGAAGGGGAGAGTCAAAGGACTCATCCCTGCAGGTGGAAATCTTTAGATGGCTGTTAAGAAATGGGATAAACAGATGCACATTGATGAGGTTGAAACAAGTCTTAATACAGCACTATACAAGGGTAGGTGGACCAAAGGGATCCTCTGCCAGTCTCTCAATATGAAGGGGCCCCGAACAAGTTATATTTACCCCAATTTTGAGACAGAGCAGAGACCCCCACTTCGGAGTCTGTGGGTCTCCAATATCTTGAGTTTCTTCAAAAAAACGTTTCAGGAACCTACGTAGCCCCGAAAAGTAAATAACTTGATAAACAAAAATATAATAATAATTCAAAACAATAGCCAAAGAATTTAGAATCACAGAATATTTGTTTCTCCTATAAAACCTAAAAATAACACCTTAACATATGTTTGAGTTGTTTTTCAGAAATCCAGACCCACCCCCCACCCCCCACCCACAAAATGGATCCACTGGCATGTAAACCTCAGATAAGGGAGAACTGAGGACTGAACTCTAACTATGATTTTGGTTTTAAATTTCTTCCTGACGGGCCTGGAGGAGGTCACACCCACATGCCAGAGGTAACATTCTTTTCTCCTGACCTCAAATTATAAAATGAAGCTTCTATTTGTTAACCAATTACAAACTAAAAAATCATTAAATTTACTTATGTCCTGGAAGCCCCTGCTCCAATATATCCTGCCATTTTAAGCCAAAACCAATGTACACTCTCCACGCATTAATTTATCATTTTGCTTATAACTTCTGCCTTCCTAGAATTTACCCCTGCCTTTAAAAACCCTTGCCTGCAAGGCATCAGGAAACCTTTCTGTCTCCTATTACAAAGCTTGGTGTAAATATCTGGTCATGATGCACCAAGCAAGTGGACCCCAGTTTGGTTCATAAAAGTTTGGGGATTTTAAAAAGCTGGAAGGGAAATATTACAATGAGAGACTGGTCTGTAGTCAACTGGGGCAATAGATAGGCAGACTAATCAAAATAATGATTGACAAAAGGGTCTCTTAGCTTGACCCTCCTGCTGCAAACCCAACATCTTTTGCAAATGAATAGGTAAAACAGTGAAGAGAAGGTTACGGAACTTTCTGACACTGGAGCATCATGCACTGTGGTAGCAAAATACGTTGGTGAAGCCCTAACACAGACTATAGTTAGACTGAAAGAATATATAAATGCAAGAGCTAAGAGTAATGTCCTTTTAAAATAATATTTGGTTTTTGTCCCTAGTTCCTGACACAGCTTCTAAAATGACTGAAATTTTCTGGGTGATAGGAGCATCTTTTGTTATTCATAACAAGCTCCTTTCAACGTGACTCTTGGTGGGTCCTTAGATAACTTTGGGATGAGGGCAGTTTGCCAAAGAACAAACCATGTGATTAGAGGCTTGAAATGTTCAGCCTCAGCCCTCTCTTACCTCTGGAGAGAGGAGAGATGCTGGAGACTGAGTTCATCACCAGTGAGCAAGAATCTAAACAAGGATGCCTATATAATGAAAACTCCGTAAAAACCCGTAACAGTGGGGGTTCAGAGAGCTTCCGGGTTGGTGAAGACATCACGGTGCTGGGAGAATGGCATACCCAAAGAGGCCCTGGGAGCTCTACATTTTTCACCCTTAATATCTTGCCCTGTGCATCTCTCCCATGTGGCTGTTCTTGAGTGGTATCCCTTATAATAAACCAATATAAGTAAGCAAAGTATTTTCCCGAGTTCAGTGAATTAATGACTGATCATGAGGAGTGGGCTGTGAAAACTCCTGATTTGCAGCTGGTCAATCAGAAGTATTGCAACTGCTATCTAAAATGGGCAAAGTTTTGTCATACTGAAGCCTTCAGCTTGTGCGACCTGACACTAACTCCATGTGGATAGCTATCGGAATGGAATTGAATCTTTGGACTCCCAGTTGGTGTTGGAGAATGGGAGAATTGGTTGGTTTCTAAGGAAATACTCCAGAGATGGCTAAACAACGAACAGCAGAATTAGCTTTCCAAGATCTTGAGAAATAGCACTATTAGATACAAAATATAAATTTTTAAAGTACTAAATATGATACAAATCATGAGAAAACTAGATTTTTAAAAGTTGTTTTGAAAAGGATTTTAAACACATGGACTCATAGAAGGGAGGAACACACACTGGGGCCCTATGAGACAAGTTTATCTATATAACAAACATGTATCTCTGAACTTAGAATAAATGTTAAATTTTTAAAAAAAGGGCCAGGCACAGTGGCTTATACCTATAATACTAGCACTTTGAGAGGCTGCAGCAGGAAGATTGTCTGAGCTCAGGAGTTCAAGACCAGCCTGGGAAACATGGTGAAACCTCATCTCTACTAAATACAAAAAACTAGCTGGGCATACTGGCACGTACCTGTAATCCCAGCTATTTGGGAGGCTGAGGCAGGAGAATTGCTTGAACCCAGGAAGCAGAGGATGCAGTGAGCCGAGATTACGCCACTGCACTCCAGCCTGGGTGACAGAAAGAGACTTCGTCTCAAATAAAAATAAAAAAAAATTTTTTTAAAAAGTAAATTACATAAAAAAAGATCTCGAGAGAACTTCTAGGAGTGGAAAAGCAATTATTGGAATGAAAATCTTGAATCTATGAAGGTGTGATCTAGACAGAGCTAAAGGGAGGATGAGAATGCAGATCTGAGAATTTCAAAATGAAGCAGAGACAAAGACATGGAGAATTTAATAAGCAGCCTCAATGATGTGGAGGATAGAATAAATAAAAGTAAAAAATGTCCAGTGAAAACTCCTAAATGAGAGAATAGAAAGAGTCAGGGACTAAAGTATTAAAAAGGAAATGGATGACAGTTTTTCACAACTGATGAAAGATTTGACCCCTTAGATTATGAGCACAGTGACTACACAGGTTAAGAAATAAAAATTATACCTAGACACATCTGTAGCTAAACTGTAGAACATCAAATGAACATGATGTTAAAAGTATCAGAGATAAGAGAAGATTATCTACAAAGGAATAAGATCTGACTTCCCAACAGCAATGACATAAGTCAGAAAGCAGTGAAATAATATCTTTAAGGCACCAATATTTTAGCTTAGGAGTTTATAACCTGTTGAACTGTTATCTAAGAATGAGGGTGAATTAGAGACATTTTAGACAATCAGAAATGAAGGGAGTATACTTCCATCAGACTCTCACTTTGGGAACTTCCAAAGGATACCCTTTAGAAAGAATGAAATAGAATTCAGAGGAACTGAAATCTAAGAAAAAATTTGTAGACATGTATATATAATAGATAAATGTTGATTATGTAAATATAATTATGATCATAATTAACGTAAGGAGGGTTTCAGGAAAAATATCAAGTTAGAATAAAAATATATTATGTATAATATTAGGGAGTGATTTTTGTTTGAGTATTCTTTGATGTTTATCTTGTTCAGTAGATAATCATTAAATTCTAATTCTGTTATCTATGTGTACAATAAAAATATAGTTTATAATTTTCAAAACCGTAGAGGAGAAAAAAATGAAGGAAAAAGACCTTGAAGAATATGAAAGAAGGCAGGTTTGGAGGGGAGAAAAGCATGTGGACTAAAGCCTATAATATGGTAGAAATAAACCAAACACAACAGAAAAATCAACAAAGATATATCTAGCACTTATTTGTCAGGCACTATTTAAGCCAATGGTGCACAGACAGAAATTTCCATGTTTCAGCAACTTATACTCTGGCAGAAAAACTCAATCGATCACCTCAGGAATTAGAATAAGCTTACTTATTCAAAGACAGAGA
Organism: Callithrix jacchus; assembly: GCF_049354715.1. Taxonomy (NCBI): domain Eukaryota; kingdom Metazoa; phylum Chordata; class Mammalia; order Primates; family Cebidae; genus Callithrix; species Callithrix jacchus. The sequence goes on along the minus strand of NC_133518.1, from coordinate 14,084,514 downwards.
TAGACTACATAAATAAGTAATTAAATAAATAAAAGTCAGCTGTGTGCTATTTTTAAGAGCGTATTTTAACACAAAGGCATAAAATGTTGAAAGTAAAAATATGTGAAAAGAAATACTAGAAAAATACTAATCAGAATAAAATTAGTGAATTTATATTAACATCAGACAAAATAGATGTTAATACAAAAAACATTAACATTAAGGTGAAGAGTGTAATTACATAATGATAACATTCAATTAATGATCTTAAAACAGTAGGCACGGTGATGCTGAAACAAAAAGTGAAAACTGACAAATTATAAGAATAATTGACAAATCTACCGCCATTTTGAATTCCTGTAACATCTTTTTTCCCTATATACCAATATCAAGTAGACAAAAATTGTAGCATCTAAAAGATAGGAGTCATTTTCAAGCTTGATTTGTCTAATAAATACACTAAAAAACCCTGCATTCAACGATTAAAAAATGACATTCTTCTTGAGCACAAATGGTATATTAATGAAAATTGAACACATATTAGGGCATAAACCAACCATAACAATTTCAGGAATTATTAAAATTAAGATTATATTTTTGAACATGATGCAATTAGGTTAAAAATCAATAATAAAGATAGCTAAACATTTCTATAAATTCAGATATTAAAAACTGTATATTTAAGTCAGTCATGGCTCAAAGAAGTTTTCATAATGAAAGTTAGAAAATATTTTAAGATGAAATACAATGAAAATGTTTTTCAAAATTTGTGGGGCACAACAAAAATCATTCTTGGTGAGAAGTTTATAGTCTTTACTACAAACGAGGGGGAATGTTGAAAATTAATCACCTCAGAATTCAGTGAAGAAAATTAAGTAATAACAGAATAAGTTCCCAAAGCATGGCATAAAATAATAAATATAAAAGCAGAAAGGAGTTACACATAAGGAAAAGGATACCATAAAAAGGTTTGAGAATGTCAAAACATCTGGCATAATAAGTATAAATGACATTTTAAACCTGATAAAGAATACTTATCAAAAATCTACAGCAAACTTTATACTTAGTGCTGGAAATTTAAGTCTTTTAACTCTGGAACAACATGTGGATGCCTGGTATCACTCCTTTATTTAACTTTGTGTTGTGGTCCTGGCCATAACAGTAGAAGCGTGAACAAAGAAACCGAAAAGAGTGAATGTATGTACTTGTATGTACTGGAACAGGGATGGATTTCTTTTTTTTTCTTTTAAAATTTTTTTTTGAGTGGAGTCTCACTCTGTCATCAGGCTGGATTGAAGTGGCTCAATCTCAACTCACTGCAACCTCCGCCGCCTGGGGTTCAAGTGATTCTCCTGCCTCAGTCTCTTGAGTAGCTGGGATTACAGGCTCCTGCCACTGTGCCTGGCTAGTTTTTGTATTTTAGTAGAGATGGGGTTTCACCATCTTGGCCAGGCTGGTCTTGAACTCCTGACCTCATGATCCACCCACCTCAGCCTCCGAACGTGCTTGGATCACAGGTATGAGCCACCATGCCCTGCCAGATTTCTTAAATATGACACCAAACCACAAGCTGTTAGGCTGAGGTGGGTGGATTACTTGAAGTTGGGCCAACATGAGATTAGCCTGGCCAACATGACCAAATCCCATCTCTACTAAAAATACAAAAATTACTCGGGCATGGGGGCATGTGCCTGTAATCCTAGCTACTCAGGAGGCCGAGGCACAAGAATCACGTGAACCTGGGAGGCGGAGGTTGCAGTGAGTCAAGATTGCGCCCTTGCACTTCAGCCTGGGCGACAGAGCGAGACTCCATCTCAAACAAACACACAAACAAACAAATAAATTAAAAAACCCCAAATTATAAAATAACATTAAAATTTAAATCTCAGTTCATCAAAAGTCACCACAGAAAAGTCAAGCCCCTTATTGAGATAAAATATAAAAAACTCCAATAAATCAATAATAAAACTGTTCAAAAAACTCAAATAAACAAAGGGTACAAACACGCAAATTGCAGTAATATAGAAATAGTAAAAATACAATTTTTACAAATTTGAAAACTTTTTAGAACTCTTCTATTTATCCTTTAAGGAAATGTAACCACAGGACAAATAATGACAATAAAAAATTAATATCTAGAATATATAAAGAACTTTTACAATTTAAAACAGCAATGATAAACAACTCAATTAAAAAAAAACAGAAAAAGACTTAAAGAGATATTTTTTCAAAGAAGACATAAAAATGGCCAATAAGCCCATAAAAGATGCTCAACATCACTAATCATTCAGGAAATGCAAATCAAAGCCACAGTGAGATACCACTTCGTATCTGTTAGGATGGCTATTACCAGAAACCAGGAAATAATGAGTGTTGATGAGGATATGGGGAAATTGGAACGCTTGTGCACTTCTGGTGGAAATGTGAAATGGTGCAGCCACTACAAGAAACGACATGACACTTATTCAAAAAATAAAAAACAGATTTGCCATATGATCCAGCAATTTATACACCAAAAATAATCGAAAGCAGGGAAATATTTGTATACCCATGTTCATAGCACTATTATTCACAGTAGCCAAAAGGTGGAAGCACCAAGTTTTTCTCAATGGTAAAATAAAGAAAATGTGACATACAAATACAATGAAATATTATTTAATCTTAGAAAGGAAGGAGAATCTGACATTGGCTACAACGTGGATGAACTTTGAAGACATTATGCTAAGTGAAATAAGCCAGATATAAATGGACAAATACTATATGATTCTACTTGGAGCTGTCAAATTCATAGAGGCAGAAAATATAATCGTGTTTGCTGGCGAATTTGGGGGAGGAGAAGAAAATGCAGAGTTATTTAATGGGGAGAGTTTCAGTTTAGGAAAATGAAAACTTTTTGTAGATGGATGGTGGTAATGGTTGCCCAATAGTGCGAATGTGGTTAATGCCGCTGATCTGTACACTTAAAAGTGTTTAAAATGGTACATTTTATGTCATGTATATTTTACTACAATAAAAAAGGAATAATAAATTTATGATCGTGATTACCTCTGGAGGGGAAGGAGGAGATTAGGATCAGAAAAATCTTGGGAACTTCAACTATACAGTACTTTTAATGTTCTATTTCTCAAATAAGATGGTAATTATGTAGGTGCTCATTATATTATTTTTGTGTCTTTTAGCACAGTTCAAATATTACATAACTAAAAAATAGAAGCTTCTGATTCTTGTAATCTCAGAATAGATGATTTGGACCACCAAGCTTCTTTCTGAAGACAACTAATATTCCTAGAAGAAATCTAAAAAGTAGGTTTTTCTAAGAACATCAGAGAGCTAATAAGAAGGAGGAGGCAGAGCAAGATGTCCAAATAGACGGCTTCCGTGATTGTCTCCCCAGCAGGAACACCAAACTGAACAGCTATCCATACAAGAAACACCTTCATAAGAACACAATATTAGGTGCTATGACGGTACTGGGTTTTAACATCATATCAAGGAAAGAGGCACGAAAGAGGGAAGGGAAGATAGTTTTGAAGTGCTGATGTCACTCCTCCCCATTCCCTGGCAGCAGCCAAGTGGCACAGAGGGATACTCTGTGTGCTGGGAGGAGGAAGGACACAGTAATTGTGGGACTTCGTACTGGAACTCAGTGCTGCCTTATCACAATGGAAAGCAACATGGGGGCAGAACCCAGCCAGCACCCATGGAGGGAGCATTTAGATCAGCCCTAGCCAGGGGGGAATTCTCCATCCCAGAGGTCAGAACCTGAATTCTGGCTAGCCCCATCACCACGGGCTAAAGAAGCGCTGGGGTTCTAAATAAACCTGAAAGGTGGGCTAGGCTGCAAGGACCTCAGTTCTTGGGTAAGTTCTGGTGCTGTGCTGGGCTTGGAGTCAGTGGACTTGGGGTATGTGATGCCTTAGTGAGACACCAGCTGGGGTGGCCACGGGAGATCTTGTATCGCCCCTTCCCCAACCACAGGTAGTGCAGCTCACAGCCCTGGATAGACTCCTCGCTTTTGCTTCCGGAAAGGAGAGGGGTAATTAAAGAAGACTTTGTCTCGCAACTTGGATACCAGCCTAGCCACAGGTTAGGGCGCTAGGCAGAGTCCTGTTCTCTCAGACAGCATTGCCAGACACAACCTGAGCTAGAGGGGAACCTGCTGCCTTGAAGGGAGGAGCCAGTCGTAGCAGGATTCATCACCTGCTGATTGAAGAGCACTCCGGCCTCAAATCAACATCAGAAGTACCAAGGGAATACTCACCGGGCACCTCGGGTGAAACCCAGGCCCATACCAGCTTCAGGTGTGGCCCAGCACATGCCCAGCTGTGGTAGCCAGGGGGAGAGACGCCTTCTCCTTGAGGAAAGGAGACAGAAGAGTAAAGGGAACTCTGTTTGGCAGCTTGGGCATCAGCTCTGCCAAGGAGGCTCCTGTGTCACCAGTTTCAGGCCTCTGCTACTGGACAGCATTTCTGGATCTGCTCTGGGCTAGAGAGAAGCCTTCTGCCCTGAAAGGAGAGACCCAGCCCTGGGAACATTCACCACAAACTGGCTGAAGAGCTCTTGGGCCTTGAGCGAACATTCACAGTAGCCAGGTGGTACTAGCCGGGAGCCTGGAGTAGCAGTGGCCCCAGGGGAGACTCCTTTTATATGAGGAAATGAGATGGGAAAATGGGAAGGACTTTGTCTTGTGGCTTGGATGCCAGCTCAGCCACGTAGATTCCAAAGGTTTCCCACTCCACGCCCTGGCTCATGGACAGCATTTCTGGACTAGCCTTGGGCTAGTGGGGAACTCACCACCCGCCACCTGCTGACTGACCTGCCCTTGGGCTTGAGTGAACACAGCCAGTAACCAGGTAGTGACTGGGTGTGTCTTGGGTGAGAACCAGTGCTTTGCTGTCCTTGCATGTGATCCAGCACAGTCCCAGCTGTCATGGCCACAGGAGTGCTTGTATCACCTCTCCCAAAGCTTCAGGCAGCTCAGCACGGAGAGAAAGACTCCCCATTTGTTTAGGGGAAAGGAAAGAGAGAGAATTAGAGTCCCTACCTGGTAATCCAGGGAATGCTCTTGAATTTCACCCAAGACCACCAAGGTGGTACTTCCATGAATCTGCCAGAGTCACAGTGTTACAGGACTAATGCAGAGATGGCTGCAGGGCCAAAGATTTACATCACAAAACTCAATCCTCTTTAAATACTTGGAAAACTTTCCCGGAAAGGATAGGTACAAATAAGCCCAGATGGCAAAGACAACAATAAACATCTCTTTAATAACTCTTTAAATAAACTCTTTATGCCCAGACGTTGTCAATTTAAACATGTATAAACAGCAAGAACATCCAGGGAAGCACGAACTCACCAAACAAACTAAATAAGGCACCAGGGAATCCAGCGCGGATTTCCTTTATGTAATGCATGCTCTGAGTACATGTGGGTTTGAATTGCTTTGCTCATACCTTTCCAGAAACACCCCTCCACATTAGCTTACGTTTCACTTGCATTCACAGAATATCTGAACAATGTCTGCATTGTTTACAATAGCAACACGGTGGTGTGGGGGCAAGGTGCTGATTAGAAACGGAATAGTATGCAGCCATAAAAAACAGTGAGTTAGTGGTATGATCATGGCTCACTGCAGCCTTCACCTCCCAGGCTCAAGTGATCCTCCCACCTCGGCTACCGAAGTAGCTGGAACTATAGATGTGCAGCTTCATGTCCAGCTAATTTTAAAATTTTTTGTAGAGATGGGGGTCTTGCTATGTTGTTCAGGCTGGTCTTGAACTCCTGGGTTCAAGTGATCCTCTCACATCAGCCTCCCAAAGTGTTGGGATTACAGAGTGAGTCACCATGCCTAGCCAAGCCGAGGGATTTCATCAACACCAGACCTGTCTATTCATAGCACAGAATATTATACAGCAATGAAGATGAATAAATGAATGCTTTTTGCAACGTGGAAGAATTTCATAAACAAATTATTGAGCAAGAGAAGCCAGATACAAAGGAGCATCTACTCTGTGATTTCATATTTATAATATTTCAAAGCAGGAAAACTGAAGTCTAGAGTTTAGGAATAGAGAGGTGGTAACCCTGTAAAGTAAGACAGCAATTACGCTAGAGTTTAGGACAGTAGTTACCTTGGGAGGGGGTAGGAGTCGTTTCGGATTAAGAAAGGGCCGGTAAAAGGTATCTGGAGACCCGGTAATGTTTGGGTTTTTTTTGCTCCATAATAAATTAGGTAAGCTGTATTTTAAAGTGCATTTTTATATGTGTGTGATATCATGAAATGTTTTTAAAAATGAAACTACTAAAAGCAAATAAATAAATAAACAAATGGGTTGGATGGGGCTCTGTTTTAGCTGTAAAACGCAGTGATTATTTGTAGACCACAAGATCATAAAGAAAATGCTCATGTTCATAAGGTGTAGGTTAATCGTGAGCCAAGTATTTGAGGAGAAATAAATAGGATTTGAATGCTGACTATGCAAAGAAAGAAAGATAAATAAAAATAAAATAAAATAAATACAAAATAAAAAATACAAAATACATTTTTAATTCTGTTCAAAATAGTGTATTTTTTAAAAATAGTCAAATTTTAAAAAAATTCTCAATTTAAAATTGTTACATGCTACTGAGAGTTCAGTCTTAGGGGATTTTAATGCTTGGCTGAATGACTTATTAGACGGCAGAGCCTAATGATTAACCATATTGTTACAGGGAGGCTACATCAGAAAGCATAAGTAAAGCGATTCAGGAAAAATAAGGTGTGAACGGTTGAACACTTACTTCACTCACATGGAGAACTCCCTCACCTGCTAAAAACGAGTTCTGCTGGTTTGGAAATGGTCACGGGGCTTTCTCATGTAGATTGAGATAATGGGGATGGGTAAGAACCTGAGAAACTGGTGAGACTATCAAGAATGACACTGGAAATGACTCATCAATTCATGAGGGAATAAATTTAGAGGACATATCTGGATAATTGTGAGTGGAAAAGGAGACTGAGGGACGCTACCATGTAGATGTTTGTGTTTACGTACATGTGCGTTTTACAAGGTTTTGCTGAGCATATGGCTACAATACCTACCTTACCTGTTTAACTTCTGCCACACACCCCATTACAACCGTCCTACCCCATCTCAACTCATTGGCTTTCTTGAGAAGCTGCAGTAAAGGTTTATATTACATCCACTCATTTTCGGATTATTGACTGCTGTTTCTATAAATGCAACCTGTCTGCCTTCTTCAGTCAGCTCCTATAAGGCAGTATGCTAGGCAAGATGCATTGTAGTTTTAGGGATTTCAGGTACAGTGTATGATGGAGACCAGAGGCGAACAGCGCTATCATCTGCCACTGCAAAGAACAATTGAACTGCTGGTTGAGAAGTGGTTAAATGGAGGTAAACTTCATTAGATGGAGCAATGCCAGAGCACCACACTTTCCATCGGAAAGATCAACAGTTTAATATTTTAAGAACGGAGAATTTAGCCCCCTATGTGAGGGATTTCTTTAGCTTGGGAATGATTTTCTGATTCTAAGAATTCTGTGGTGCAAATATTAGATATTAATCATCTTATAACCAACCTGGCTTTAACACTGCCATAAATATTGGGGATGCAGACTGTTTGATTCTATAACTTTTCTTATTTGAGAAAACTAGTTACAAAGAGGAAAATAGGCCGATCTTGAAAACTCTTGATCATGATAAAATTATAATAATTTAAAGAAGAAAGAATAAAATGAGAAATGTTAACTTTACGTTTTAGAGAACATAAGAATGTATTATTCTTACTGGTAAATGATGACTGAAGAAGACCAAGGTTATAAATTTCAATGAAAAGTAATTTTTAAAGGCCTATTTTAAAACAATACATTATTTATCTGAACATACATATTTACTCTTGGGATTTAAATTGCATTGGAAAGACAAAATATGACTCTATCTACCTAAGTGTTAAAGTAATTGAGATCTGATTCAGAAAACTTTTCTATTAAACATTACTAACCACCGATCCATTACTGAATATTTATTTATTTAGCAAATAAATCTTGATATTTTCATCAAGAGGAGACAGGATATGCTGATTGTATTACTTTATTATTATTAAAATACAACCATGCAAAAAATAAGAACTATGCAGAATTGCATTATTTCATTGGAATATATGAATAAAAATCTCAGGCAAAATCTTTATAAATGAAAACATAAAAATTCTGGGGCTGGTAAATTATTATTTGTTTTATATACCCTGACTACTCTGCATGAATCAAACTAGGCTTTTTCTTAATATTATAAAAATAAATGGCTATGCTGCTAAAAAAAATCAGTAATTTTTTCTCCATGAAATATAATACAATACAGCTCTATTATAACATGACTTTAAAATTTTGGTGGGTTTTTATCATATTCCTGAAACAGAAAAGGATGCACAGTAAGTTCCTGAGCATGTATAAACCTGGTTATTCTACAAGGCAGCTTTGACTTTTAACTCTCCCTCATCAGTTTCATAGAAATTATTATGGTAATAAAGTTTTACCTGCCACTGACAGTGAATGGGTTTTCTCATGATAATCTGTGAATTTTCACGTGATAAAAATCACTGTGAAATTAACATATAATGTTATTGATTTATTCAATAAATTGTTTTAAATTTTAAACCCAAATACATTTCAGAATGAGTGAATTTTATACTTTTCCCCCTTGTGTCTGTTTTTCATGTGGAAATCCCTGACAAGGGTGACCGTGAATTGGGGGCTGGCTGGAGAGAAAATCTGGCCTGGAGGAGCTCCATTGTGAATATCTTCCCTGCTCATCAACAGCACCTCTGCCAGCCTGTGCTGGGCTCACTGCACTGTCATGTGACCAAGAAGCAATAAACTCAACACTATCTATGCTTGACGAAGGTGACCCAAAGTTGGGCAGAGTTTCTGAGTTGGAGGTTTGTTTGCCAGCCTCCACTGGGAGAATTAAATATGTTAGTCTCCAAGTTTTAATGATAATAATTACTTCTCCAGCGAAACTTTGATAGGTAGGCTCCTCATCCAAGATCTTCAAGGTACAGATTGTATGACCTTCATCTGTTGACTATTTATGTCTATGACTTCTATAACTTAGAAATTCTTACCTATAGCTTCCATTTCTCTTGCTGCAGTGAAAGTTTCATAACTGTGTTTTATCTCTTGGAGCATCGGTATCTCTCTGGAAATATTATCTTTCTGTGGCTGGGTACAAACACATGTTTAAGAGCACATCCATCTGTAGCTGTCTGTGGAGGGGAAGTATGTGGTTGAAGAATAGACGTATGTACAAACTCTGAGTGTTTTTGAGGCTGGAGTAGACTGCATATGGATGAGTGTTTATTCGATTGACTTAGCAAGAACTTGTTGTGTACACTGTAGCTGGAGTAGGAAGCTGCCTACTTGTTATGATGTAAGGCAGAGAAATATGTTAAAGTTACCAGATTCAACAAAGAACCTCCAAATCTCAGTGGTCTGAAGAAAGATAACTATGTTTTTCATTCATGTCAGTATTCAGAGGGTGACCATCTACATGGACATTCAGGAATCCAGCTTCTTTTGTCTTGCAATCCATTTCCATGCTTCTCTCCACTCCCCAGCTGGGGAAAGAGAATTTAACATAGAAGGGTTTTATGGGTCAAGCCTGGAAGTGGCATATATGATTTCTGTCTGTATTCCCTTGATCATTAGTCAGAAATCCTCACCTAACTGGAAGGGAGGCTGGAAATGGATTCTAGATATATGACTGAGGTAAAAAGAAAACACATTGGCAAACAACTAGCCAGTTTTTGCCATATAAAGTGGCAACAACCTCTACTTCCAAAGTGCTCTGTTTATCCTACATGATTCTTTTGGTTAGAGTCAGCCTTCTATTTCACATTAGAGCTTTGGTTTTAGTTGAACATATTCTCTAGGAAAAGGGAAAAGTCTAGTCAAATATTTGTGCTGAAGCATAAGTTACTAAGGTCAGATCCTTTCTGAGGAGCAGGTGTATTCTCAGCACCTAGCGTACTGTGTAAATAAATGTTTGCTGAATAAATGAAAAGATAAACAACCCCCCAACCAGGTCCATTGTAGATCCTCTTCTTGACCTAAGGGTCCTGGCTTGCTGGAGCATGCAGAAAGGGAAAAATGGTAGAGTAACATAGCCAGTAGAAGACAGGGCTACAATTACCTCCAGTCTCCTGTGGAATGGAGGGGATTTATTAAGACTCAGAAAGTTCACAAGCCAGCATCCCAGCGGGAGGAGGAAGTCTCAGAGAGTGGCTCTAGTTTGGACTGACTGGTATGGTAAGGGTGGGTTGGTGTACGTATGAAGAAGTAACTACACCAAGAAACAGAATGGAGAACCCATGGAGGTGCCTTGGGTCACATAAATGAATCTTTCAGGTCCTGCTGAAAACACCAGAGCTGATCTCAAGTAGCACCAGCCATCTGATAATACCAGCCTGCTACAGATTGAGAAGAAGATGTCTCCCTCATGTGTTCACTGACCCTTTTGGACATGGGGTATGCTTCAGCTCTATGAAAGCTGAACCAGACCACAGGGAGAAGAAAAACCCATGAAAAGGAGAAAGAAGCTGGTGAATGTGGTTAGATAGGTCCTAAATATAGATTAATGGTAGAAATGACTGAGTTATACTGAGTGCCCTGGAAGAGCATAGGTAAGTAAAAAGTATAGACTCTTATGTTTGTACATAGTCGCTGTGTGACTGTCTAGTCTTACTGGTTGCATGAATATATGTTACAATGAATAGCTGAATAAATTTTCCTCAGGATAGAAGCTTCTTAAATTCTATCTATAAGGCTGATAATAGGAAGATGCATTAGTTTGTTCCCATGCTGCTAATAAAGACATACACAAAACTGGATAATTTATAAAGGAAAGAGGTTTAATTGACTCACAGTTCCACATGGCTGGGGAAGCCTCTCAATCATGGTGGAAGGCAAAGGAGGAAGAAAGTCACGTCTTACATGGCAGCAGGCAAGAGAACTTAGGCAGGGGAACTCTCATTTATAAAGTCATCAGATCTTGTGAGACTTATTCACTACCACGAGAACAGTATGGAGGAAAACTGCCCCCATGATTCAATTATCTCTACCTGGCCCTGCACTTGACACTTGGGGATTATTACAATCCAAGGTGAGATTTGGGTGGGGACACAGCCAAACCATATCAGAGGATTCTGGTTTTTGGAAACTGCCAGGAAAACAAAGTATCTACTCTTCTAGGCCCTATCTGTCTTCATGTTACTCACTTCTTAGCTATTACTTTCGGCTACTGATGCAGCTCTAATCACCTCTCTGCATCTTCTGGGAGAGATGGCCAGAAAATAACACCTGACCTTTTTTCTTCTCATGCTGTGTGCCCTCACCCAGCTTGGAATTGTCTGGGGGAAAAAGAGTTCTACCTCCAAGACTGTGCACATTACAGTTAGAAGCAGTTGTTTCGGCATTATTCCAGCAATGGCTTTGGGGAAACCCTTTAATTATTTGCAACAGAGGTATATAATGTCAGTAATGCAGTAGTATTGTTAGCTCAAAGCACAGTTTCCACAGAGCAAAGAACTTGATCAGTACCAACAAAATTTAAATTCTAGACTCCTTTCTCTACTTCACATTCCCCCTCCAGAAGCTGTCTTTTCTATCAAGATTCTCATATAGCACTAGCACACTCTAGCAGTTAGTAATTATAAAATAATAGAAACAATCATTAGTAACTTATAATTATCTTCTCTCCCAAAGTGTAAGATTCTTTAGCATGAATCGTCTTGCCAACAGATCATAATTCATCTTGATAACAGGTTTGATGGAATTACATGAGATGTGAGTCTGGCTCATTAATGTTATTATTGTTTCTAAACTCTTGGCAGTGGTGCTTCCAAACTATTAATTAATCTTCATGACTTCTCTGTGAAACAGGTTAAATATAACTAAACGTATTCTACCAGAAGAGAAGTCGGGAAACTGGTGATCTCCTCAATGAATCTCTCTCCATTACCAATGGATCTGGGGGTGGAAATGGAAATCACCGAATCAGACTCATTTCTCCATAATGCTAGATAGATATGATTATGTGCTCCTAGTGTGCCCCTCCAAAAAAGCCTTTAAATATTCATGGAATAATGAATAATTTATAACAATTAACAAAAAATATGAGTTTGACGACTTTTTAAACTTACTTTCTTATGAAACGCTCAAGCTCAGTAAGTCAGCACAAACGGTTATTATAGCCTGTATTGTGCTTTCTTCTCTTCCCTTTCTCTGCCCTCAAATTACTATTGTTTCTTAGGGATTTACTAGTCAGTCATCACTAGTGGGATTTACTTACTATCTTTCTTTTGAAGAGCATGAGGCAATATGGAGAAAAATAAATTCATAGGACCTACATTTAATGTTTCTGTCACATGGAAATAGTGTAGCTTGATGGCTTGTTCGTGGGTTCAAACCCAAGGCCTATCTAATTTGCTGTGCGTCTTTGGAAAAGTGATGTATCTTCTCTGGTTACTGTGTTCTTGCTCCTAAATGGGAAGCATGTTACCTCATGGTTTATGGGAATTATAAGAAATAATGAATGTAGAGCATCTGGCAGCTTAAAAGTGATCAATAATGGAGTACATTATTAACATTCTAATTCAGTGACTCAGCCCCAAAGCTCTGAGAGAAGGGATGAAGGAGGCTGAATAGAAGGACGTGACATCAGGAGTATGCATTTAGAGGTTTTCTTTAACACGGTAGTCATTGTTAAGTAGCTCCTAATTTAGTACCAAAGAAATCCTCCTCTTAAACCAAAATAACACTTGACACACAGTAAGTAGTACAAAATATTTTTTTGCATGAATGAATGAGAACAAGTGATTCCCAAAGACGAAAAAAGGAAAAACCGTAATACCAGTGTTGCGCCCTCTACGGGACTGTCAGCTATCCAGATCTCATTTGGATACCAGTGATTCAAGAGCACAAGGAAAGAAGATTTGAGGTGTGAGACAATTAGGGGGAGAAAGTAGAAATAGTAGGCACTGGAAAAAATGCATCAGCAGGAAAACACTCTAATCATCATATTATCCTTTACTGATAAAGGATAAGGGGAAAGATGACATTTTATCACAGATCATTCCGTCATTTTTTTAAACATTAGATTTTCTAGGTTTTACCACTATGTCTTAAAATATAGAAATACTGTGCTAGAATCATGATGCTATCCTTATTTAAGACCTTGAAAATCACTTTCCATTTCAAGTAGTCAGATTAAAACAGCAAACTCAAAAAACAGAAGCAATAAAGTAATAAACCAAAAAGGACCCTGTATTTGTTTGATTGGAAGCAAAATATCAGCTGATAATTTGAAGATACTGAATCTTACCTGTGTAGATATACTCTGCATACACAGGATGAGTTTTTGTGAAAACGTCTTTTACTTTTTCTATTTCATCACCTCTTATTTTTGTCGCAAATGGTGTGTACATAACTGAGAAAGCTTCAGCTCTGGTGATGGCTTCTTCAATCATGGCCTAAGAGGAAACGAACAACCCATTTGGCATCAATAACAATTTATGACTTTTTAAGATTGTAACAAATATAATTACCTTTATGGATGACTTAAAAATCTATATACTGTACTGCAAAGATAACATATTTTGGTCTTGAATATTCATTAGAACAAAATTTTAATTAGTTCTGGAAATACTATTTCATATTAAGAAAACCAATTAAATGAAGAAAGTTTGTAAGCAGACACCTCTAAACTGAGCTTGCTTTAAGATAAAAATACAAATTCTATTTCCTGAGGTGTCATTTTTACTTGATTTTAAAAGTCAAATTCTTAAGTCTGACATTGTGATGAACTTACTCTTGAACAGACATTGGTGAGCAATTTGTATATAGATAGATTTCTTTCAAAAACTAAATTAAATAGCTAAAGTATATTCCGTAAATAACATGGCAAACTAGACAGACGGTATTTTTTTTTTCTTTTTCCAATACCTGGGAAAGCCTTTTAGAATTAAAAAAATCCTTCCTCAACTTCCTCCCAGAAAAGCTTCCCTTCCCTCCTGATCACAAGAGCTGTTTAAGATGGTTTCAGCTATTTAAGAATTTCTTTATGTTATTTCTGCTCATGTACCATTCTTGATAAAGCCCTGCCATCATCCTTAGCTTCCTGTTTTAAATAGGTCCGTTAGTACTTGTAACAGACCTAAAAGAAAGTTATGTGAAGTTTTAAGGGAAATTTATTCCTTTCCTACAACTTTTCCTTCTAATGAGGCTTGAACATTTAACAAAAAGTGGGAGTGTCTATAGTTACCTCAGTTTTTGAATATGCCATAAATGCATATTATAAAATGATCCATTTTATTTATAGAAATGAAATTCTCCCTGACAACTAAGGCACAAACAAACAATATAGAAAAATAATAGATATAAGCTTTACAACAGAGAAGAGCCATTTCACAAACAACAGTTTACATTATTGCCCTTATAGTATTTTGCAAACAAGTTTTCCATTGATAATAAAAACAGCAAGGAACTGATTTTAAACTGAGAAGTCTAAATAAACTTGTTCATTTCTTAGTGATTTCCAATGCCTCGATGGTCATCTACATTGCTTGTAAAAGAGCAGCTTTGCAATAATTTTCTGGATGCAAAGGGTCTTCCTTTCTCTGAGACTAGCTTAAAAATTATGTAGAACTTAGTGGTGGACAAATTTCTGAATGAAATTCAACAAATTTATGGATAATTGAATGCTGGAACTTAACATTGCCTTCAACATTCTCCTGTTCAAGTTTTTTTTTTTCTTTTTTTTTAAATCAAAACAGGACCACAAACAAAGACCTAAATTAGAAAAAAATATGTAGAATTAAAGTTTTTTTTAAAAGACTGAATTGTATATGCAAGGATTACAACATTTATCAACAAACTTACTAAATACAGACAATTCATTTAAATTACATCAATAATATAGTATTCATATGTGTCATCTGGAAAGATAGGGACACAGGCTCTGCATTTTGAAAATCCCACTAGATGGTTCTGGAACATGGGTCCTAAATAGGCATGAAAATGGATTTCATATACGGAGCCATTTTTTTTTTTTTTAATTCTAGAATGGTCATTCTTTTTTTTTAAATTTATTTTTGTTTTTTTTTTTAATTAAAAAAATTTTTTTATTCTAGAATGGTAATTCTAGATGTTGAAGAACTTCAATATTCTCCTGTTCAAGTTCAAGGAACTAAATGGGGAACAGAAAACGTACAGAGGTTCTTCCAAACCCAGAGCCAGCACTCAGGTGGAGTGAGCGACGGACTGTGAGGGCATGGAAAGGTCTGGATGTGGAGACCTGGATGCCAACTTTGGAAGGCTACTCGGGATAATGCAGGCAGCAGGTCTGGGATTCAGAGTTGTGAATTAAGAACTCAAATAAGGGCCAGGTGTGGTGGCTTGCGCCTGTTATCCCAGCACTTTGGGAGGCCAAGGTGGGCGGATCATGAGGTGAAGAGATTGAGACCATCCTGGCCATCATGGTGAAACCCAGTCTCTACTAAAAATACAAAAATTAGCTGGGCATGGTGGTGTGTGCCTGTAGTCCCAGTTACTCAGGAGGCTGAGGCAGGAGAATTGCTTGAACCTGGGAGGCAGAGACTGCAGTGAGCCGAGATCACGCCACTGCATTCCAGCCTGGGCAACAGAGCGAGACTCTTATCTCAAAAAAAAAAAAAAAACAAAAAACTCAAATAAGGTGTTCAGGCACCAGGTATTAGTCCTTTAGCAAAAATAAAGATCCTTTATATTGAGTAGAAGGAATGGTTCACTGCTGGAACTGATCCTGGGACGGGCTGTCCAGAGCATCAAGCGTGTGGTTGCACATGCATGTGTGGAGTGATGAGCCGAAGAGGAAAGCTGCTCTGACCTCAGTTCTAGCGTCAGGACTGCCTTTACTGCCTCTGTCAGCTATTGGCTCCTGCGTCAGTTTCCTGGGATTGCTACAACAAAGTACCACAGACTGGGCGGCTTCAACAACAGAAATTTATTTTCTCACAGTTCTGGAGACTGAAGTCCAAGACTGCGGTGTCAGCAGGGTTGGTTTCTTCTGAGGGTCTCTCTGCTTGACTTGTAGATGGCTGTCTTTCTCCGTGTCTTCACATGGTCATTCGCGCGTGTGTGTGTGTGTGTGTCCTGATTTCCTCTTTTTATAAGCTGCAGTCATGTTGGATTAGGGTTCACTCTAAAGCTCTCATTTTAACGTAATTACCTCTTTAAATATCCTATCTCCAACTGAGGCTGAGTGTGGGCTAATGAAATGCAGTCTCAGTCTGAGGCACTGGGGGTTAGGCCTTCAACAGATGAGTTTTGGGAGGATACAATTCGGCGCATAACCAGTTCCTCGCTCATAAACAGCTTTCTGATGGTCTCTGAACATCTTGCCGAAGGGAATTTTGCTTTGATTTCTGGATTAAAAAATTTAGCAAAGGTATCTAATCCTCCAGTTTGCTTCCAGAAAGACATTAGCGAAATCCTAGGCAGGCCAGGATAGACGAAAACCGCTCTCTGCACCCCATTTCTTTTCCAACTGCTGGCAGCTGAAGTAACGGCTGGCAGGGTAGCTTGGCGAAGCCATCTCACAGTGGGGATGGTAAGACTCATGCCTAAGGACCTACACCAGCCTTTTTAAAAAGTGGCAGAAGTGTAGGTTTTCATGCGGCAGCTTGATCTGCTCGTTGAGGGATCTGTACTCTTGGCTTAATGCTCAAGGCATTGCCTTAAGGCCTTAACAGTGTGCCCACTCAGTAGGGGATGAGCTGGAGAGTGGCCTCTCTCCCTTTGAGAACCAAGAGAGATGGGTTTTCCATGGCTTCTGCTCTGCAACCTGAAGATGATGGTAAGAAAGTGGGTGAGTAAATAGAGTGAGTCTGTAACTTACGAATGGGAATTAAATTCTCCATGGAGAGGCTTTCTTAAAGGAAATTATTATAGCCCCAGGAAGAAACAGAGCAACACAGAGTAGAAATGAGAATTCAGATGACCTTTGTACCAGATCCTGAAACATCCTTTTGTGTTTTAACGTACTAATATTTTTTATTGTTCTAGAGACAGACAGTCTGAAGGCTTTGAAGCTGTCCCACATGGCTGCCATAAAGAACTAGAGTTAATGGCCGGGCGCAGTGGCTCACGCCAATAATCCCAGCACTGTGGGAGGCCGAGGTGGGCGGATCACGAGGTCAAGAGATCGAGACCATCCTGGTCAATGAGGTGAAACCCCGTCTCTAATAAAAATACAAAAAATTAGCTAGGCATGGTGGCGTGTGCCTGTAATCCCAGCTGCTCGGGAGGCTGAGGCAGGAGAATTGCTTGAACCCAGAAGGCAGAGGTTGCGGTGAGCCGAGATCGTGCCATTGCACTCCAGCCTGGGTAACAAGAGCGAAACTCCGTCTCAAAAAAAAAAAGAACTAGAGTAACATGTATATATTTAGCGATATTGGAACCTTATCAATAACTGATTAGTGAAATAATCTAGAAAAAAATGTAGCCTTTGTATTTAATTCAAACAGTAGGATTTTTTTTGGCTGCTTTGGTTTAGACACCAAAAGATTAAATTTTCATTTTGTTATGACAGTAATTTGGCAATTTAGAATTGGACTTGTCTTTTTTCAAAGCCTAATATGTGTAAATTAAAAGGACTTCAAAAACTAGAATGATTTGACATAATCATAGACATTAAAATATAAAAGATATATTTTAATTTACTTCTATAATCAAAGATTTTCCTTGATTTTGCAAGTAAAGGAGGAGACCAGACATGGAATTGCTAGTTGTGAAAAATAAGCTGTACTAAAAATGGAGGTAGATTTCAAATGATACTTCTTAATTAGACATAAATATTTTGTAATTGAATCATTCTTTCTGACCTGTGAATTTCTCTGATGTCAGTAAATGCTGCAGAGCATGGGGCAAACAATTAGCCCTTGTGCCCTGTTGTTAAATGTACATTGCTGTTAATTATCCTTTCTCTGCTGTTACTCAAAAATAAGCTTTGAAATTAAGTGTTTACCTTTGGGAGTTCTAATCACTCTCTATTGTTGCTCTCACATATATCAAGTTTTAAAGCTTATATTATAGTTACATAAGCCAAGAGTGTATGTGGGCAGCTCATTTTCTCTACAAACAGTAACTTATAGTAATTTCTCCTTGTACTGTAGCTAAGTAAAAAGAACCCCTTGCTTAGAAATCAACTTGCCCAGGATGACTGTACAAGAGAGACCATGGGAGAGAAAGGAGGAGAGAAAAAGAAAAGCAATTAAAATACAGGGAAACATGATCAGGAAAAAAGAAAGAAACAAAATTTGTCTCCCTCATCTAACCTCCAGAGGGTCAATTCTTCCTGGTAAAATTTTAAGAGCACTCAAGGTGGCCAGAATAAAGCTGGCAGAAACTATAAACCTCAAACATTTTCAGGTTGATAGAATTCCTCCCTCCCTTCCTCTATTCCCTCCCTCCCTCCCTTCCCTCCTTCCTTTTCTTCCTTTCTTCATTCCCTCCCTCCCTTCCTCCCTCCCTCCCTTCCTTCCCTCCTTCCTTTCTTCCCTCCTCCCTTTCTCCCTCCCTTCCTCCCTCCCTCCCTTCCTCCCTGCCTGCCTTCCTTCTCTCCTTCCTTTCTTCCTTCTCCTCCCTCCCTTCCTTTCTTCCAGAGGAGGAGTTTAGCAAATTCAAACTTTTAAACTATGTCCTTGGTGAAAGTGATTTAGTAAAAGGGAATCTTGTCACTTGTAATTAGAAAACATGATAATGATTATAGATTATCATCAAATTATTCCTTTATTGTGACCAGTTTTAGGGTTGACCCTAACTGGAGTAAATTGATTTACTTAGAAGATTAGGAATTTTCCATCCCAATTTCTTGAGATTAGGAGAGGCTTAAGTGACTCTTCCAAGGACTTCACTTTTATTTGTTTGTTTGCTTTTTTTGTTGTTGTTTGTTTTTGAGACAGAGTCTTGCTCTGTCACCCAGGCTGGAGTGCCGTAGTGTGATCTTGGCTCACCACAACTCCCTCTCTGGGGTTCAAGTGATTCTCCTGCCTCAGCCTCCTGAGTAACTGGGACTACAGGCACCTGCCACAATGTCTGACTCATTTTTGTATTTTTAGTAGAGATGGGATTTCACCATGTTGTCCAGGCTGGTCTTGAACTTCTGACCTCAGGTGATCCTCCTGTCTTGGCTTCCAAAAGTTTGCATTACAGACATGAGCCACTGTGGCTGACCTTCAAAGGACTTATTCAATGACTTTAAAAAATTCTATGGAGCCGGGCGTGGTGGCTCATGACTGTAATCTCAGCACTTTGGGAGGCTGAGAAGGGTGGATTGCCTGAGCTCAGGAGTTCGAGTCCAGCCTAGGCAACATGGTGAAACCCCATCTTTACTAAAATACAAAAAATTAGGCAGGCAGGATAGTGTGTGCCTGCAATCCCAGCTACTCAGGAGTCTGAGACAGGAGAATGGGTTGAACCTGGGAGGCAGAGGTGGGAGGCAGAGGCTGCAGTGAGCGAGGACTGGGCCACTGCACTCAAGCCTGGGCAACAGAGTGAGACTCCATCTCAAAAAAAAAAAAAAAAATTCTATGGAATTTAGAATTAGTGTCTCTAATGTTACATTTCACTTTTTGTTTTTTTGAAAATTATCACTTTACCTCACAGGCACGTAATAGGCATTTTCCAGACTCCCTTACAGTGAATCGTGGTGCAATGTGGACCAATGCAATGGAGGCAGGAGAGGCATTAACTTTCTTCAGGCCTGGCCCATGAAACTCTGCCTAGCATAATCCTCTATTTTCTTTTCCTGTCAGCTGCCTTAAGAAAGAGGACTGGGGCGGGGCGTGGTGGCTCAAGCCTGTAATCCCAGCACTTTGGGAGGCCGAGGCGGGTGGATCACGAGGTCAACAGATCGAGACCATCCTGGTCAACATGGTGAAACCCCGTCTCTACTAAAAATTACAAAAAATTAGCTGGGCACGGTGGCGTGTGCCTGTAGTCCCAGCTACTCAGGAGGCTGAGGCAGGAGAATTGCTTGAACCCAGGAGGCGGAGGTTGCAGTGAGCCGAGATCGCGCCATTGCACTCCAGCCTGGGTAACAAGAGCGAAACTCTGTCTCAAAAAAAAAAAAAAAGAAAGAGGACTCGGTCCGGCGCGCTGGTTCACGCCTGTAATCTCAGCACTTTGGGAGGCCGAGGCGGGCGGTCATTTGAGACCAGGGGTTCAAAACCAGTCTAGCCAACATGGTGAAACTCCGTCTCTACTACAAATATAAAAATTAGCTGGGGGTGCTGGTGGGTGGTTGTAATCCCAGCTACTTAGGAGGCTGAGGCAGGAGAATTGCTTGAACCCGGGAGGTGGAGGTTGCAGTGAGCAGAGAACATGCCACTACTCCAGCTTGGGAGACAAAGCGCGAATCTGTATCCAAAAAGAAAAGAAAAAAAAAGAAAGAAAAAAAAGAAAAGAAAAGAAAAGAAAAAGAAAGAGGACTGACAGATGGGAAGGATGATGATACCGCGCGGTGGAAGCAGTGTGGATTCTCAAGTTGCTGATTACAGTAGATCCGATCAGAAACACCCACGTTCAACTACAAGTGAGAAATCAAACTTCATTGTTTTAAGTTTCTGAAATTTGGGGTTGTTTGTTACAGTAGCCTACCCTAATATACTGAAACTAATAAATAAAACTTAGAATCTTTCTCATAATTCATTTTTATCTACTAAGACTTGTGTATTATTTTGGAAAGTAAAGAAAAACATGACATTTAAAGAGATGAAACAACCTTTTATTTAGAAGTGTGATAAATGCTTTTTATATGCTATTTCCTTTAGTCCTCATAAAATCCATCTAGGTAGGTATTACTAGTGATTGAATATTACAGTTTTATTGTTTTATTTTCAGAGTTAATATTATTAAATTCAAAGAAGCTGTGCTATACTTGCAAGCTATAAATGATTGAGATAGGTACCTTTAGTATTTAATGACTAATAAAGCTCTTTGTTATTACATTAATAATAACGCAATTTTAAATCATGATAATTTCCTAGAAAATGGAAAAATAAAATTTTCTGAGCAACATTATTCAAATTCAATTTAAAAAATATACATATTGGTTTAATTTGGAAGATTTCGATATTCTTGAAATTTAGAATTGACTTTAAAAACAGATTTTCCTAAATATGTTACCTTGAGACAACCCTATAAATCCAATCACTGTATCATTTATGTAATAGTGAAGATTTACATTTTTATGATGATTTTATTAATATAATGGTGTGTCAGAATAGAATATATAATAATCGATTGTCCTTTCTGCAATGATCAACATTTTGATGCTAAAATATTACTCTGGACTTATGGAGGCTCTTTTATAAAGAACATTCACTATAAGTTTCATTTTTTCTTAATATAAGAGAATATTTGGCAGCTTTGCCATTGCTTCTGTCAGCCCAGTGATGTGAAAGTTATAAATTTTTCATGCAGTTTAAATAAAACTATTTAAATTTTATTTGCATTGTTTAGAAATCACTAAAAATTGTATAAACAGGTTACTTGTACCAAGGGAAACAGACTTTTATATAGCTTTTTTGAATTCTGTACTTTGCAACCCTTTCTGTTTAAAAAGAGTCACAATAAATATGATTTTAAATTTGAAGCCTTTAATTTAGTTTTGTAGTGTGTTACTGTGATAGAATTTTAGAACATATATATGTATATACACATGCATGTGATTGTATAAATATATTATTCACGCTACTGTCTATCATTCAGTATGGTTAAGGTTAGAGTTTCAATTATATGTGATGCCTCCATTAACTAAATAACTTTACTTAATGCCTAAAATTTACTCTGCATCGATTTTTAATCATTTATATTTTATAGTAAAATTTTATTTCCATGTTCCTTCAAGATAGAACTAAGGAGATAGAAAGGATCTAAAATATTATTTTATAATTACTAAACCTTATAAGTAAGGAAACTAAAGCTTGGTTAGAAAATTAGAGGTTAGAAAATTAGAAATAAAAGCAAGACGAGAGCCCAAGTTCCCTAAGCCAGTCTTCCTTCTACAGTGAGCAACGTTTTATTCTTTTAATTAGATTGTAAATTCTTGGAAGTATAAGATCAAGTATTGATTTCCTTCTTCTTTTTCCATCACTATCTATTTCTGTCTCCACAGACAGCTTGAATTTGACTCTAGCACAAACAGAGAAACAAACAGACCACATCAAACCATAGCAGGATCAAGATCCTCTTTATAACAATCCAACACAAAATGGAATATTCAGCACTCACACCTACTGGCCACAAGTAAGACTGTTTTGTCCACTGGCCCCTCATTAGATTTAGGGCATGCTATCAACTAGCATGCCAGTGTCAAGGAGAAACATTTGTAAAAATTAAATGAACAGCTTTTTGATAGGGGAGCTTAAATAGTAACATGCTGAGGTCGGTCTAGCTTAATGGTAAAGCATATATAACTTATAAATAGAACTTAGAGTATGTTCTTGTTCTATAGACCCTGAGGAATTTTCTGTTTGCACATTAGAGAAACAACAGCTGAAAGAAACTCAGAGTTACAAGTGTGGGTTTCAACAGCCTCCAGACTCTTTAGGATGCCACAGAGCTTTTATTTATGATGACTTAAAATGAATCACCAAAAGGTATCACAGGAATAAATAGCTACATTACCTGCAATTAGTTCATAAGGACAACTGGGTGTTACTAATGAGCCTTAGCCTCTGTATTCAGTGGTAAATGTCAACACAGTTTGGGACCCTTTTTTGTCATTGTGCATTTCATCTCTACATTTCATTTAGTTGAATGAAGGTAGGTATTTCTCTTCCTAACTGAATGTTGTTTTTCAATTGTATTTTTTGACCGTTGGTTTTAAATTGGGGTGTGTCTTGCCAATACACACAACTAATTTATGCCAGGGTTGGGACAAAGATCTGGTGACTTGGTTCTCAAACTTGTATTGCCTTATCTACTCAGAATTTGTTTTATCTTTTGGGCTACTATTTGAGATGGCTTTGAGTGGAAGGGTCAGGGATACCTTTGAAGAGGTGTATACTGGAAAACAAATTAAAAAGATTTGAGGACGTTTAATCCAGAGGCAAGATTAAGGTTTTAAGGGCTAACTTGCTGTCATCAGGTAGCAGTGCGTTCTCAGATTCTGCCTATGCGGACTTCATTTGGGTTACTTGTAAACCTGAAGAGCTCATTTGTTTATTGAATGAGTATTTGCTGTACATTGGCTAAGTGCTGTAGATAAATTATTCTGTTAATTTGCTAAAACATTCAAATCAGTTACATCTTAGGGCCTCTGACTCTGAGCCATTATGCTATGCTGACTTGTAAATGATGTTTACAGCCCTGTCCAGCCCTAAGATTGGATTCCAAATATATGCACAGAGCTTCAGAGGGCAGAAGCGGAATCTTTAGCAGGAAGAAGAAAGTACTAACGGAGGCTTCTAAGAAGAGAATTGTTCATCTCGGAAGTTAGTAGCTCATGACCTTGGCTGTGCGCAGATCAAGAGAAATGAGTGTATCTGGAATCTAGTAAAAGGAACGACTGTGCCATTTAAATATTACTCAAAGTTTGCCCAGGTCTTCGCCTGCCTCCCCTTAATTTCTTTTCTCACAGAAGTTTCAGCTTTGCCTGGCAACCAGACACCTTTTATTTTTCTTTCTTATTTCTTTAATTTGTCTGCAATTAATGTCTTCCAGGTTGTGGCCTCTCCAAGAGGACTTTATATATTTTAAAAAGAACAGATCGCAGGAGGATAATTTTATGGGGCAGGTGGCCTTTTTTACATGACTTCTATGCTTTAATCCTAACCTCAAGATGTCTCGGGGGGAATAATTGCACCTGTGAGAAATGCAATGGTCTTGTCAAAATACATGTATAATGTATAGATGCACATACATTATATATATATTTCTATGTGCTTTGTGACAAGAAAAAAAATCACAACTTCATGCAATATTAAATGAAATGAGATGAAGTGCTAACTTCAAGACACCTGCCACCATACTTCCAAGTTATCTGTCCAGTCTCTGGTTACATCTCTGATTTGCATCTTATATGAATGTCACAGCAGGCCAACTTCCACCTGATGAAGAATAAATGCCAAATGAAGTGAAGGCTTGCCATCCTAAATATGGTATTTTCCATCCCTTTATGTTTGGGCTTGAAATAACCCTCCTGAGGTTTTCTGGAAGTTATTGTTTCTCATAGGTGGTTGGTTCCTGGTGTGGGCTGCACTCTATATATATAACAGCACCTATGCTTTCTTGAATAAAAATAGGTTAGCTTAACAGTTACTTTATAATCCTGAGAAAAACGAAATCATGCCACATGTTAGAGGCTGACATTTGAAATGCCAAGGTCTCATTATTTGGAAGAGAGAAAATTATCATGAAAAAGAGAATGATTCAGCCCAGGTACTGATAGAGTAGGCAGTCTTCAACAATTACTGAAGAAAATACAATCATATGAATTCAAGAAAAAAGTAGAATTTATTTTTAAGTGGGGTGCAATACCACCGAAATGATGGCTGAGTATAAATAAAATCATTAAAAGCTTTGAGCTCTACAGATGATCTTACACCTGGGTGAACACAGCTTAAAAAATTTCATGATTTCATGGAATCGTTATTACACATCTCCAACTGCTAAAAAAAATGTGACCTCAATTTCTCTGCAAGCTTGTAAATCAATAACCCATAAAAATCTATGGAAAACATAAAAGATAACCATAAAACCCTCTGAATTTGGTTTTGCTATAACAAGTTTTGATTTTCAGATGCAAACCAACACAAGAAGGAATCAACATACCTGTAAATTTAAACCGGAAGGGAAAGTCTCTATGAAAATAAAGTAAGCTCATGGAAACCATGCAGAATAGCCACAGGCCTCCTGGGAATCAAATATCTAGACCTAAATTTGTTCAAGTAAAAAAAGGCCTGAATTGCTTTCAATCTCTAAGCCCATATCTTTCTCAAATGAAAGAAAATGAAAAGAAATTTGGGAGTTCCTTTTTTTCTTCCATTAAAACCATCAGAAACCCAAAAAACTTTTTAGTAGGCAAAAAAAGAAAAGAAAAGAAAAAGCTACATTTAAATGATGTGGGCTTCTGCCATCACCTACTAATAATACAAAAAAAAACCAGTAATATTTTGAAAAAATAGACGTTTCTGAACAAGATACAAAATAAAAATTGCTCAGGGGTGACTGAGGATTAATTTTCTTGCTTGATATAATGCCTGAATTTTTTTAGTTTATTTATTTGTTATTTTTATAGTGATGGAGTCTCTGTTGCCCAGGCTAGAGTGCAGTGGCTATTCACAGTTGTGGCTACAACCTACTATAGACCAGAGATCCCCAAGCAGGGCACATAGCAAGAGGTGAGCGGCGGGCCAGTGAGAAGCTTTATCTGTATTTACGGCTGTTCCCCATCAATGGCATTACCTGCCTGAGCTCTGCCTCCTGTCAGATCAGCCGTGGCATTAGATTCTTAGAGGAGCATGAACCCTACTGTGAATTGCTCAGGCAAGGGATCTAGGCTGTATGCTTCTTATGAGAATCTAATGCTTGACGATCTGTCACTGTCTCCCATCACTCCCAGATAGGACTGTGTAGTTGCAGGGAAACAAGTTCAGGGCTCCCACTAATTCTACATTATGATGAGTTGTATAGTTATTTCATTATGTATTACAATATAATCATAGTCAAAATAAAGTGCACAATAAGTGTAATGGGCTTGAATCATCTTGAAACCACCCTCCCCACCGCCCCCGCTTTACGGAAAAATTGTCTTTCACAAAACCAGTCCCTGGTACCAAAAAGGTTGGGGACCACTGTTATAGCTTCCAACTGTTCCTGGACTCAGTGATTCTCCTGCCTCAGCCTCCTGAAAAGTGGGGACTGTATCAGCTCTGTTACCTGAATTTTCTAACAAGCTTTAATAGTCATCCTGCAGAAAAGGCTGATGTGCAAGTGAAGTATGCTGCCCCTTGCAGGGCACATTTGAGGCACTGGCAAGGATTACTGCCCTCAAATTCTTGTATGATCTGAATGCCTGACGTTGTGAGCCATTTATTTCTCAGTGAGAGTTGGGGCTTCAAAGGCAAAAAACCTCCAGAAAGGTGTCATTGTGGCTAAATTCACAGAGGCAAAGCAATTGAATACTCAGCCCATTTTCGAAAAATACTGCCTGGTGGCAATGTACAGGTTGGGTCGAAGTAGGGACAGCATGAGGAGAAGAGAGGAATGGGGTAGTAAAAAGCAACCCCGCCGACTTGACAGTTCAGCTAAATCAACGTCACCGTGTGTGTGTGTGTGTGTGTGTGTGTGTCCTGAAATACTGAAATATGCACATGAATTTATATAGGTGTCTTGTTCAGGTTCTTCCCTCTCTCCCTCCTCCCTTCTTCTCTTCCTTTCTA
Organism: Callithrix jacchus; assembly: GCF_049354715.1. Taxonomy (NCBI): domain Eukaryota; kingdom Metazoa; phylum Chordata; class Mammalia; order Primates; family Cebidae; genus Callithrix; species Callithrix jacchus. Next base: position 14,058,057 of record NC_133518.1, on the reverse strand, counting down.
ATGCCTGCAGCACTCACAGAACATCAATAGAAGAACTACACAAAACTACACAACCAGCAAATAATGTCACGGTCACTATCTCCTTCATGGAAACACTCAACCTTGGATCAAATACATGCCTCAATTACATCTTTCATTTAAAAGTGAACCTCTCCTACTGGCATACTACCTCAAATAGCATCAAAGCGAAATGAAACACAGACAGCTTTAAACAACGCTGGTAACCATGGAAACATATCATTAAAGAATATATAAACAGGAATGAATAATTAGATGAGAAATTTATGTCTACATTTATCTTTTTGCAAGACCCAGGAAAGGAAGCTGCCTTTTACCTCTCACCTCAATTTGGATACTTCCTCTTTAGCCTGTCTTCTAATTGAAAACTAAGAGAATTCATAAACTGGGGATTTTAATACTGTCTAGCTCAGCAGACAAATTTCTTTGTAGGCAAATGACTAAAGAACATTGCATGCCCACAGTGGTCTAGATGTGACACTGAAGCAGCCAAGGGGTTTGCTTTAGGGATGTGAAGTACACAGGAAAATCTGACTTACACCATGGGGAGAAGGAGACAGCAGTTATTAACCATTAACAATGGGAAACACAAGTTGCCTAAGCAATTGGGAGGTAATCTACGTAGTGGGAAAATGGAGGGGAGAATCTGGGTCTTACAAATTATTTAAATTGCATTGTCAGGTAGGCAGGATCACCTGTGCAGGCCATCCAATGTCATACCTTTGCACATAGGGCGGTCCCAAATAAACTCTATGACGGGCTAAGTTGTTCACTAACTTAAAAACTGGAAATAGCTTTTGAGACGTACGCCTGGGGCTGTGCATCAGAATCACCTGGTTGAAGGGGGGCAGTAGAAAAATACAGTTTTTAGTATCCCACTCACCTCTAGGAATCTAATATTTTAAATGTTTTGCTAAGTGACTCTGATGCAGTTAGTTACTAGACTGGTGTTTAAGAATACTCACCTGGGTCAACTTCCTCTTTGGAAGCCTAACAGAAGCACAGACTAGGCCCTAGAGCAATTTTGGTAGATTGACTCGTTTTCTCCTCCCTACTGCAATGTCACCTCCACCCCTTTGTTGTGTAATGGGCTGAAGAACCTGCAGTTTGCTCTTGGCCTTGATCATGTGGCTTGCTTTGACTAATAGAATGTTAGCAAGTATGGTATGAGCAGAGGCTTAAAATGTGCTTATGTGCTTTGTCTTTCTCTCTTGGAATCCTGCATTTTGCATGAAAAGAACCTACATAAGGTAATCATTGGACAAAGGAGGGTGAAAGATATGTGAAATACACTTGGAGCTAAGCTTGGAGCTAAGCCTAGCCCCGCCCAGCCAAGATTAGCCTCAACTAGTCAAATTTGAGCCAACGTGTTTATTTGGCAAACCACCGAGTTTTAGCGTGGTTTGTTACACAGTATTATTGTAGCAGTAGCTGGCTAATAAAAAAATGTAGTAATTTATCAAAAATTGAGTCAGTATTGGAATTAGAAGTTAAATTTCCTGAATCTCAGGCCCAACCTTTTTCTACTGCTCAGTGATGCCTATTTTTCCTTAGCTTCCTTTCCTGGGCAGGATTGAGCACAGATGTCCATTGCCTTCAAAGGCCCTTCTGCTTGGCCTACATCACCTAGATTCCTATATTTCTGTCAAATTTTCTCATTAGACCTTACCTTTCCCTACATCTTATTCTTACAGAATTCTGCTTTCGCCTTTCAAAGAAGACTAAGAAAGCTCAAACTAATTTTTACAGTTCTGTTCGGAGGTAAAAATGTACTTAGTTAAATACTTCTAGATAAAATTTCTTCTGCATATGAACTGAGACTGACTAGAGACTCAATGCCAAGGTAAGAATTTAAGTATGATATGTAGGAATCAATGGGAAAATACTTTTGGGTGAGTGTCCTTAGTGTTTCTCAAATTATATCTAATCCAAATACTATAGGCCCTGGGATGCTTTCATACACTCTTTATGCAAATAATTTAGAAACTCTCTGCCTGACAGGGCCAAATAAATAAATACACTATAAATATAGGCCACTAAGAGAAGTGTTCAGATGGTATCTGTTTTGTTTCTTTCTGTGGAAAAATTTTTCACACAGTAGCAAATCTTCAGAGAAAACATATTTCTCCAGAAAATGTAGGTGTTTCGTTAAGGATGAAAATTATTTTCAGTTCCTTGACCTAACTTTGCCTGTAGTTTCATGTTGAAGATTTTATATTTATTTGGGGTTGCTAGATAATAAACTTTTACCATGTAAAGGACTAATATTGGGATGATCTTGCAATATGAAGAAGAGAAACAAAGACTAGAAGAGAAAAAAGTTGTCATTATTAGTTCAAGCCATCAAGTCACGTTCAGTGTTAACCTATTCTACATCATCCTCTGCTTTGTTCGGAGAAATCTATTCACTTGCTGCTGCCTTGATTGTCATGTTTCAAAGAAGCAGTTAGCAGGCTAAGAACTTGGAACTTCCATGGAGACACCTGTGAGCGCAGAAATTAATGAGCCTAGAAGATCTATTGGAAATCTGCAACTTTCTTCAAAAATTCTATTGATCCTATGCTCGCTGCGGCAGCACATGTACTAAAATTGCATCGATACAGAGAAGATTAGCATGGCCCCTGCGCAGGGATGGCACACAAATTCGTGAAGCGTTCCATATTTTTACATGGACACAGGGAGGGGAGCATCACACACGGGGGTCTGTCGGGTGGAACTAGGGGAGGGATAGCAGGGGATGGGGAGTTGGGGAGCAATAACATGGGGAGAAATGCCAGATATAGGTGATGGGGTGGAAGGCAGCAAACCACATTGCCATGTATGTACCTATGCAACAATCTTGCATGTTCTTCACATGTACCCCAAAACCTAAAATGCAACAAAATGTCTATTAAAAAAAATTCTATTGATCCTAAATTCAGCTGAAGCACAAAAATTGCTCACAGTTGTGAACTTAAAACACATGCATACCCAACTAAAAAAATGTTTGTTGGATTCATAATCACTGATGTTTAAAATCATAGAACTGTGCCAAAATATTTCTGTGTCAAATGTTATTGGCTTGAGCTTCATGTCAAACCAATATTCAATTTGATTGATTGAACAAATCTTTACTGAGCGGCTTTTCACAATGCATTTTGATGGCGTTGTGAAAGCAGATTGACAAAAGGTGGTGTATAATTTAAGTACCTTACAGTCTGCAGCTTTTCCTGGTAAATAGTTTGTGCCAGAATCTGTGCTCCTTGAAGACAGGATAATGTCTATTTTGTTCATTCCTATATCTTTAACATATAGCACAGGGCCTTACATACAGTCACAAATAAATATTTGTTGAACGAGTATGAATGGCAAATACAATGTGAGAGTAGATAATAAAGGTATCCACTAACTTAAGGAGAGTCTGGACACTACTGCAAAGGTTTCCAGCTTGAACGATCATGGTGCAGTTCATGGAGGCACCATATGACAATAACATTGTGGGTGCTATTTTTTGCTTTGAGTGTTAGAAGCAGTAAATGCCTCCTGGTAGGCCTAATAGCAAAAAGAAAAGGGTTTGTTACAATAGTGACAATCATGTAAAGAGAATGAGTTGTTAAAGAGTCTTAGCCTGTGGTCTGTGCACCCCTGAAGTCCGTAGGAAGGCGTTAGGGACCCACAGACTATGAGCCATCTTTGAGCATGTGGCTGTGGAAAATCTTTTGTCTCTCAGTTCAGCCAGCTTCTGGTTTTGTCCCTTGAGAGTAGGACTAATCACACCAAAGAGATATTTCTTTTTGGTAAGCTGCCTTTGGAAACCATATAGGCCATTGATAGCTTTGAGATGGGAAACATTTCAATGCCAAGTGCAACTTGAATTGGATGGGAAGTCTTGGTGTTCTCTGCACAGATGGAAGGCCTGTGAAGCTGGCACTGCCTCAGTTCTGCTGCCTCACTGAAGAAAGATGCTCCACATGTCATGCTTTCTACACGGGCCTGTGTTGGTGTCAACAGCTCTTCCAACAATCCAAAAAGAGGTCTTTCTACTGCTGTGAAAGTCTTCAACTTCTTCAGAGCCAAGAGCTTGAATTAGTGCCTTTTCAGTAGATCTTTGTTAAGATACAAGAGCACACCATGAGGTTCTTTCCTTTTAAAGAAGTTTGTTGACAATCCAGAGAAGAGATTAAGATGTGATTTAGTTTGGTTAATTTTTTACAATTTTTTAAGAGAAAAAAAAACTCCTTCTTAGAATAATCTGATGGTGAGAAAAGCCAGGACTAGCTCTCTAATGGCTGATATCTTAGCACATAAATTAAACAAATCTTTTGATTGAAAATGCTGAAGTTACTATTAGAGAACCTGCCAAAAAAACTATAAGCTTTTTTTTTTGGCCAAGCAGCTACTGTAAATGAGGTGACTGAAGTCAAATAACAATATGGATTTTCCAACACTGAACGCGAGACTGGTGAGGCCTTGAGTTTCTGGGGACAAAAATTAACAGACACTTGGCAAGTGGCTTATCCCTTATGAAGGTCACTTTTTGTTCAGACAGCCTTAAAATGGAAACAAATCGCTGACATAGATAGCCTTGATGATCTAAGCCTAACAAAGATGACCTCATTCACTTGAGGACAACGGAAATGGCGTCTTATAAATTTAAGTTGAAAATTTTGGTAATTCTTTTTTTTTTTTTTTTAATCCGGAAGGGTGTTTCATGCATTTTTTTTTTTTAAAGAAAAAAAAGAATGAAGGAGAGGAAGAAACGGGAAGAGGGAGAGGGAGAGGGAGAGAGAGCGGGAGTGTTGCTTTATTCTAAAAATGGGTATTGAAAACCTCTTTTATGCCAATAATTGTGCTTAATAATGGCCAACCAATATTTCATTTAAACCTGTGAGTAGGTGTGATGTGGTTACTGATGAGAGTGTATATTTTTTTGTATTTAAAGTGGAGAGTTCTACAAATGTTTAAGTTTACTTGTTCCAGATCTGAGTTCAAGTCCTGAATATCCTTATTAATTTTCTGTCTCGTTGATCTATCTAATGTTGATATTGGTAATTCTTGATTCATGCCGACCCATCAAAGATACTGTGTAGTACTGGAGCTGTAACTCCACTTGCTGGTAGAGATTTTGTGAATCAGGATCTTTCCTGTTATTGACATTAAAATGAAATGTTGAAATTGGTGCAGTATGAAATATTTCAATTCCTTAATCTAGAAAAACTACAAAAGCCTTTTCACAAGAGTGAGAAAACCATACCTTTCTGTGAATGCTGTTTCGGTATTCTGACTATGTATAGGAGCTCAATTTCCAATCCAATGAGATAAAAAGTAAGCACATATTTTGTGTGTATGTGTTTATGAGTATTGTTCTAGGTTGCTGCTTGTAAATGAATTAGATTCTCAGAGGGTTCTAGAGCTAAAAAAATAAAAAATAAGAAAAGGAAAGAAAAACCACTAAGGCAGGGGATGAGCTGATCAGGCAACATGCCCTTGTTTAGTGGGGTCCTCTGCACTTGTTCTGTGGGAGTTCTGTGATATAATTAGCTGTTAGCTTTTCTCACTTCACTTTGCTGAGCAGTGCAGACCAGGGTTGGCTCTGTCACTCACATGACATGAGTTAAAGATACACACATGAAAAGCTTTGTGGCTCAGAATGTGGCTGAAAGTGAATGCAGCAGAACAGGATAGGGGAGCAGGAGATGCAGGAAGCCTGCTTGTTTTCCTCATGTTATTAAAACCACCCCTGGTCTAAGGAGCAGGGAGAATTGAACTAGAGTTTAATATAAAGTTCTACTTGTAATAAAATTAGTGTAGGACCAATATACAGGGAAGCTGTTTCAAATATAGCTGGTTCTCAGCCCTACTTCCTACTTTCTATTTTGCTAATTAGTTCAGAATTGTGGTGAGGTCTCCAGGTGTTCTCAAGGAGAATGGCTGATTACAGATGCCTGGGTATTGGGTTGCAGAGATATTGTGTGCAAGTACAGTCATGACATGTTATTTTCAACCCTCTCTCGTTATGAAGAGGTGACACTATTATAGGATAACATGTGCAAACACTTATTCAAAGTGATATATCCCAGTGTGAGCTGTCATATAGCATAGTGCCTTATGCCTTTCTTTTCCTTGCTGGGTTGATGATATGAAAAATGTTCTAATGCAATTGAAAGGTTCTTGAGCTCACCAAAGCAAAGGTCCATCCATTTGCATCTGAGAATTTGTAAGTCAACCATCTGTAAGAGCAAATATAGGCTTGTCCTCAAATTTTTACATTCTGAAATTTTCCATTTCCTGTTAAGGCCTCTAAGAAGAATAACCAACTAAAATGGCATGGATTTTATATGGTTGAAAGGAAGATACACAGTAATATAACTTGTGACAAAGCTGGTGAAAATAGTGCCTGTCTATTTAACCTTAACAGATGCCTATGAAAGTGCATGCAGATACAGTCTCCAGTCTGTGACGTTTGGGGACATTATTGAAGTCATCAGTGAAACTGCTAGGGTGGATTGGGTAGTGGGGCATACATATCTTTAAAGATGGCATAGACTTGACACTCCTTGGCAAGGTTTAAAAGCCCCCTTCTGATTTAGGACAGAACAAGGCGTAGGGATTCAAACATATACATTTGAATGAAGATCAGGTAGAAGCTGATTAGCGCGAGGAAGTATATAATGGGTGAGAGATCGGTGTGGCTTGCTGATGTTGGGACTTGATAGACGGTGTTAATTTATAGAATTTATCGGCAGGAAGTGATTTCTAATTATGTTGCTTCCTTTTTCCTCCAAATCTGTGACATCATTTTTGGAGGTGCCTAAGATTTTGGATAAGATTTTAGTGCTAAAATAGGCTTTAAGAATAAACCTTCTCAAACACTTTATTCCAGTCATCCTCACTTTCCAGGTGAAGCTCCTCTAGAGACCAACTTGCCCTAAGTCAGTATCTAGTTAGTATTAGGACTTGTACCAAATCAGACCTGACTTCCAAACAAGAGCTCTTTTTCCCTTGCACCAAGTTACTTCCAATTAGGAAAGAGAGAATACAAAGAGAACTATTTTTTATCTTTTATTACTGCATAATAGTAAAATGTTCAATTAATCCATTTTTATATTGCAAACATGCATGCATTCATAAGTGGAGATTATTTTCTTAGTCTGAGGTAAATAAAATAGGGATATGAATGTTCTCTGAAAGCTGAAGGAAACAGAAAAGGTTCCTTTCACATCAGATGGATAATGTGCTGACATGATAACAAGATTTGAAGGAGGCATGTCTCAAACACGAGCGTAAAAACTGAATTATCACGCTCGTGAACCACAACATGGTCAGACAAAATTCTTACTTACAAAACTCCCAAGGTCTTACTTTGTCTTAGGTTATGCTGATATTGGATCTATTATATTCTTAGTTCAATGAAGAAAACACAATAGGTACTCATATGTATTTGTTTAATGAACAAATTAAGTCAAGCATTCACTGGGGACCTAGTATAAGCCAGGCCTGCTGAACATTTTCCAGTCCTCAAGATTCACAACTCCTTTCTCACCTCTCTTAAATCCTTTATAAAAGCCTCGAAAATCCTTTATAAAAAGTCCTCTTTGTATATCTATAGCCATATTATTTGCTTATTTTTCCCATCTGGCATGTTTTAACAACTACGTAGTTATGTGTTCATCAGCAATTACTACTATTTGTATGTTCCAGATTCTCTTAGGAAAGTCTTAAAATTATCAGAGAAGTAATAGCTTGTTTTGGGATTAAAATTTTGTCTACCTGGAGATGAACTTTTGTTTTTTTATTTAAAAATAGTCACGGAACTGAAGTATAGTGGGACTAATTTAAAAATTTTTTTAATACAAGATAAATTAATCTCCAGATAGACAGAACCATGTGAGTTGCTGGAAACTGAGTATGATAAACCTAACACTTTAATGTCTAACAAAGATAACCTCTGATACAGAGAGACAAAAAACTAGGGGCCAAGACACAGTAGTGAAATTGTGGTTAAAAAAAAAAAAAAAAAAAGACCCAGGAAGCTTCAGAAGCCAGTTGATGATTATTTCTTACTTTACAATTAGTGGCTTAGAACATCTTATTTGGTTTGGTTCAAAAGGTTTGTATTCAATTATATGAAACCATCTCACAATACAAGGAAGTAGCTCCACACGGTAGAAGAGAAGACATGGAGGAGACAGGTGGCTTTTGTAGTCGATTTTCAAATATTTATAACAATGTCACTGGAATGGGTTTTCATGAGGACTCACTAGAAACAACAAGATGGAATTTTTAAGGGAGCAGCCTGGATGTTACTTTTGCGGTGGTGAAGTGAGCTCTTCATTTTAGATACACTTAAGCAGGAACTCACCGACAGCTTGTTGCGGGAGGGTAAAGCAAGGACAGATTCCTGCATCATAAATGAGATTGAACTAATACATTCAAAATTTTTCTTATAATTCTAAGAAATTAGGACTTTCTTCTTGGTATCTGGTTGAACTTTGGGATGACTTCTTGCTGCCATTTTGAATAACAAATGAGAAACAAGATCCGCAATTTGCTATTGGCTAAGTATTTCAAAGAGTACATTGTAAACAAATACATCTGATCTTTGCATTTTTCCTTTATTATGTAATTAATATTACTTCTAGTATCTGTTTTTACAGGCCATAGATCAGTAAGAATCTAGGAAAACACAATGTTCATATTTTAAAGGCTCATAACAGCATGCCTGGAAAAGTAGTTCCTGGGATCTCTAAAATTTATATTGAGTTGTAAAAGTAAAGTATGGGCCACAGGTTAACAACCTTGAATTTTGCCCTTAGAATGAGTCTTAGAAAACCTACTTCATTATGAATACATTATTATTCAGTAGCTTCCTTCTGATTGATATGCCCAGAGCTACCTTTTTCTGCAGTCTTTTAAGCACCAATCTTTCATTTTGGCTCTAAAAATAAGATGGGCTTCTCCTCCCTAGTTGGGACATCAATTTTTACCTGCCAATACAGTTTGATGAGCTTGCTTATGCTCTGCTCTCTTCCTCCACCAAGCCAGAACACGTAGTCAGCAATCATGGCGCTCCTAAGAAGAAGGACAGATTTAAAACAAAAACGAACAAATGTATGGAACAGAAGGAAAACCATAATAAGCAGTATATACAAATCCTGAGGAAGATAATTTTTAACATATAAATTTCTCTAGACTAATATTAAGCAAAGCACAAAGCACGTTTTAGAATGTTGAAACTAGGGTTTTTGGGGGGTGTATATAAACTGAAACTATAAAAGAGAAGCAATAAGCTATTTGTCTTCTAGAGGGTTTAAAAAATTTATACAGTGTAGTAAGAAATTTGAAGATTATGAGAATGTTTTGTTTTGATTGCCCTATAGTAAGCTTCAAAGCTCTTATAAAGTGACACAGATTTTATGAACTTTTAGGTCTTCAAATCTAGCATAGCATAGATAGCTACCTATTAGATTGGTATTTAAGCATATGTCAGACTTGACCTCAGTTAAATCTTATTCACTGCTGATTAAATTAGCCTCTGAAAACAGAAAATATAAAATCTCTAATTCAAGGAAGAATCCTCTCCCCCAAACTTTGTGTGTAATTGAATTGATTTTAGTGTCTAGTGTGTACAATTGCTGCATTAGTCTTATTAAGTTGAGGGGATATTAAAAACTTTTGTGCAATGAATATTAACTCATTACTCAGTACCCTTTGGAAAAACAGTTTACTTTTATGACTGTTTCTCTGCTAGGTCTCTCTATTTCTTTTTGCCAGAGATTCCAAATCCAATTAAATGTGACTAGAAGTAATTCCAAATTGTCACATTAGCCAATTAAACATATAATAATCCTGTGTACCTAATCACTAGTACCAAAAGTTTATTTATTTGAGTAGAACTATCACTACGTATCCCTGAATGTTTGTCTTATCTTTGCCTGCAGATATGTGTAGTTTCTTGACATCATTGTAAATTGAATTAGAAATTTTCCTTTTCTAAATATAAGCTGTCTAAGGTGTAGCAACTATAAACTTACTCTGTTAAAAAAATTTAAATGTTTAGATTCTTCTTCAGGACAGACAAAAATTAGGACTAAAAATCAATGGTGAAAACAAATACCACCAACTGGAGGATTATTCAGCTCAATAAATTCATGTGTATATATAGTAGTATTGGAAAGAAGCTGCCCACTGACATTTCAAGATAAACGACAGTAATTTAAGAATAGCTAATATTTTAAGAATCCTTTATATTTCCCAAAGCTCTTAATGATAAGGTAAAGAGAGGTAGGAGGCTTTGATGTGTAAATATGAATGGGGCAGAAACAGATTATAACAGTCATAGACTGTAGAGGGACAAAAGTGCATTTCAAATGTTTGCATTCTGATAGAAGCACTTGGAAACATTTTCTTTTCATGACTAAAAAGAAAGTTCACTTGACATGGAGCTGCCTGTTATTTAATAGAAATTCATTTAATAAATTCTGAATTTAAGAAATATAGAAATTTAATTTTCAAGGACAACACACCCTATATTTATAGAAGTTGGGGACACTTAGGTGACGATTTGGTCAGCACTCTGATTCCTTCTACCATTAGCATTTGGATTTATAAATATGGTTCGACAAACATTGCTTAAGAAGTATACCAGCCGTTAGTTAAAGCAAGGGTGGGCAAACTTTTCCTGTGAAAGACCAATAGTAAATATTTTAAGTTTAGTGAGCCATGTGGTCTCACAACTACTCAACTTTGCTTTGCAGAAGCAGCTACAGACAATACACAAACTAATTAGTGTGGCTGCGTTACAATAAGATTTTATTTACAAAAAGGATATTGGGGTAGTTTAACTCTTCAATAAGAAAATTGGCAGGCTGATCAAGCCATGGGCATTTATATAATTGTCAATCAATAGTTCAATGCAGTGTGTACACATTCCAGCCACAGGGCCCCTTAGATATTTCAATCTGCTATTTTCTCTTCAAGGGACAGCATAACATGTACTAAAATTACTGAGCAGAGTCCAGGAACTAAACTTGACAATTTGAAACGTGCAAAAATGTCAAAGATAATTCTGGATTAATTAATAGTGGCTTGAGTCAAGTCAAAGCTAAATTGATAAGAATTTTTATAATGTTTGTTATTATCATTTTTGGGTGAGGAAAATTGTGAGAGAGAAGGAGGTACATCACCCCAGTGGGTTTCTAAGGTTTTCCTGAATTTTTAATGCTTTTGGTAATTTTGTTTTGTGTTTGCCATTGTAAAATTAGGATTTTTAGCATTTTTATTAATGTTTTATGAAAGTTGCTTTTTCTGTAATATTATGTTGTCACATTGCTACAGTCTTAAGTGCACTTTTTCATCTGGGGGCTCAAATCTATTTTAAAGGAACATAGCTCCAAATTTATATTGAAACCATGAAGAATTAAGATGCATTGAAATTCATTACCTGCCGTACCTCAGTGAAGCATAATTATTATAAGAGCAAAGGAATATTAGAATTAAATAACAAAAAATGATTTCCTAAAGCTTCATATTGGCTGAGATATATTTCAGAACTATGATGTATGTCCTTCAATATGTGGCGTGTATTCATAGAGCTGTGTTCATGTTTGGGACACAATTCAGGTTGTAATTGCTCTAAGTCCCTTTTTCTTCCCAGTGGAAATGGCAGATGTGCTTTTACCACTCGCCTTCCTTTGTCTGGTTCCCTATTGTAGCTCTGCCCTACTGCTCAGCCCTCATGAATTAGTGAAAATTAGTGAAATGATATGAAAAGTGCATGGAAATTGCATTATGTCATGCAATATTTGTGAGGCAAGAGCCATGAGCTTTTCATCATGCTGAATTTATAAAGGGCAAGATAATTAAATGATAAACCCATCGAGCATCTATAAGGAGTCAAGTACCATGTGAGATCCTGGTTCTGGCAGACTCATCCCATGAATCAGATGTAAACAGAAACCCATCATTCTTTCTATTCTCCTTCAGGTATCTCTCTACCATTAGAACAATATCTAGGTGCTAGTCAATGTGATTCAGTTGCTTCCAACTGTTTTCATTTCATTGTCAGGATTCTATTCATCTTATTTTCATTAACCTACTGAATGCTGTACCTGCACTGGAGCTAAAAGATCATGTTAGTCAAACCCTTTTAACTGACAATCAGTGGCTTAACATCTACTAATTTTGAGCCTTTCCGACGTGATAAGCACCGTGTTAAGCACTTTGTGGAGCAGAGTGTAAACCTAACCCACCCACTTCTGCACTAGATCTCATCCAGTTGCGCCTACTCATGGAAACTACTCACCAAGTCTCTCACTATTCTAGTTTTCTTTTCGCTCTTTCCATTTCCCATTTTCTCCTGGAGCTTTTCTGCCAGCATACACAAACGCTGTTGTTTCTTCCTTTTAAAATGAAACAAATACCCCAAAAGCCTGTATTGCTCCACTTCCTCCATTCCAATTATCACCTGAGTTCTTCTTTTCAGTATTAAAAGGCAAACCAGAAAACCTCGCATTCCTGAAAAAGCTGTGTGCATTCTCTACATGTAAGTTTTCTCTTCCTGTTGTCTCTGCAACTGACTCCAGCAGGGCTCTCATTCCCACCACGTCACTGAAACTGCTTTTATCAGCACTATGAATCGTCTCTATATTACCAAACGTGATGGTTCAATTTCCAAGCTTCATTTTCTATGCATTCTCACGTGTGAGGCATAGACCAGCTCACTCCCTCCTCCGTGTACACTCTCCCACTTGGCTTCCACTGCGCCATTCTTTCTGGATTTCCTCCTATCTCTCTGGTTGCTCTTCTCATCTCCCTGGATTCCTAACTTTGGGGTGTCTCAGGATGCAATGCCTGGACCTTTTTCTTTCTTGGTGAATTCATCAGTTTCATGGTTTTAAATAGCATCTATACACTGAAAAGTCTTATGTTTATATCCTGAGGCGAAACCTCTTCCTAGATCTGCAGAATCTTGTAGAAACTGCCTTTTATACTTAGATAAAATAGGTTTATACCTACTTAGATATCTAATAGGTTTGAAATTTAACTTAATCATCTCAGAGACACAAGTCTTCCTTACTTCATCTCCCCAACTTTTAGCAGTCTCCAGCTGTCTAATTTCTCAGACAAAAACCTTGGTATCACCATCAACTCCTCTCTCTCATGTTCCCTGGTCAGGCTCTCTTTAACCTACATCAGAATCTTGCCATTTCTCACCACCTCCAGCATTATCATCTGGTCCATAATCCCTCATCTGGATTATTGCAGTGGCCTCCAAACAGGGCTCCCTGCTTCTCTCAACACAACAGAGTGATCCCATTAAAATTAGGGTGCTAGAGCAGGTCTCTCCTGTGCTTAAAACTGCAAAGCTTTTTGTCTTTCTCAGAGTAAAAAACTAACCTCTTTATAATGGCATTTGAGTCCTATATTATCTGGTCACAAGCTGCCTCTCTGACCTTATTTTCACTGCCTTCTCCTTAGCTTACTCTGCTCCAGACAGAGTCCATCAGCTGTTCCTCACAAAGAATGGCCATACTGTTGCTTCTGGGATCTTGCCCATGACAGTCCTTCTTTTGAAATGCTCTTTCCCTAGATGGTCTTATGACTCCCTTGCTCACCTCCTTCGGTCTTTGTAGGTGCCATTTTCATGGTGAGAACTACCCCAACCAGATTCTGACACTATCCATACCCTCACTTGTTGTACTTTTTCCCATAGTACTTATCATCATTCAACATAAGGTTTATTTTACTTGTATTAGTTTTTTTTTTGTTTTTTTTTTTTTTTTTGGGACGGAGTCTCACTCTGTTGCTCTGGCTGGAGTCCAGTGGCACAATCTTAACCCACTGCAGCCTCCATCTCTTGACAGTCCACAGGTTCAAGCGATTCTCCTGCCTTAGACTCCTGAGTAGCTGAGATTACAGGTGCCCGCCACCACGCCTGCCTTTTTGTGTTTTAGTAGAGACGGGGTTTCACCATGTTGGCCAGGCTGGTCTCAAACTCCTGACCTGGAATGACCCACCTCTGCCTCCCAAAGTGCTGGAATTACAGGCTTGAGCCGCTGAGCCCAGCTATTTGTATTAGTTTTGGTGGTGTTTATTGCTGTCCTCTACTGCAGGAGTCAGCAGATCATGGTCTGTGGGTCCCATCTGGTCTGCTACCTGTGTTTACAAATGATGTGTTAATGGGACACAGCAATGCTCATTCATTGGTGCACTGCTTACACATTGTCTATGACTGCTTTCGTGCAACAGAGGCAGAGTTGAGCAGTTGCAAAAGAAATCCTATGTCTCACCTCACAAAGTGAAAGATATTTACTATCTGGCTCTTCGCTGGAATGTAAGGTCCCCAGGGGCAGAGATTTTTGTCTGTTTTATTCACTGCTTTGTTCCTTGTGCCTAGAACCGTGCTTGGCATGGTAGCCACACAATAAATATTTGTTAAACAAACAACTACACATTATCTTATTTATTTATATAAACTCAAAAATTAAATTCTATGCTACAAAGAGCCTGAGACTAACAGAATTACATAGCTTACTAGGATTCTGACAGCAGCAGTCTGGCCTTAGAGCTATCTCACAGTCCATATTTAAGAGAATGCTTTTGTAGTGAAAGTGGCATGGTAATGGAGCGACAGAATGGGCTTTGTCAGTCTAATTTGTCCAATATGGAATCCAATGCAAAATTTAGCTCATATGAAAGCTTAATGAATGCTAATGGATGCTGATGTATTTACGGCATAAATTGAAGAGGAAAGGTATTGGGAAGCACGTTGGCCTAATGTGTTGATCTAAAATTAATTTTAACATGATGCCTTCAGTCATATGTTAGCAATTATTGCTTTCCTACAAGGAAATCTTCACATTTTATGTACTTAATACATCTGTTAAGTACAAAAGGGGCAGAATATGGTTTTTAAATATATACCCATATAAAATAAAAGGTTTTTATATTATGAACTCAGCTGATCGTGAATCAAATTTTGTTCCCATAAAATGGCAAATACATAATAAAATAATGTGACATATTATTAATCAAGTAGGTACCAGTTTTATTTTTAAGTTTTATTAATTTATTTGTAATTACTATCACAAAAGGATTATGAATACAAGCGCATTTATGTTAGGTGACAGATGAATATTTCTAAATGGACTGTGCAATTCTAAGAGTATGAGAATATATTACTGACATTTCTTAAGGCCTATGTTCAGATTCAAAATTCATAACATTTCTACTCAGTGTGGCCACATGGTGGTGTAAAACAATAAGATATGGGTAAACAACAAAAAAAAAAATCGCAGCGCACAATCAGCTGTGTGGTCTCATTGGGCCGACTGGCTGAGACCTTGAAAAGTCATTCCGTTCATCACCTTGCCTTTAGGCAGGATCACACTTAAACCTTTCAAATGAGACTGATGAGAATCTATTCTGTTTTAAAGACCTCCACAGAAGGACACTGCTCTGCTTTCCTCACTGATTCCAGAGTTTCACAGTCATAAATAGAATCTTCTGCAGTTTTAGTCGGCTGGCTTTAGTTTTCTCTCCAGCGTTAATGCTACCAAACTACACTGTATTCTCTGAACAGAAGTTCTAAATATCCTCATGATAATTTATTAATCTTCTTTCTCCTATGTTAATTAACCCCAGTTGCTTCCATCTTTCTCCAGTATCCTCTTTTTTTTTGCCACAAGTCAGTTTTGTGGTTGCCTTTCCAATTTATTTAGGTTTCTCCTTTTCTTCCTTCTACAGCTGGAAATTGATCTCTCTCAAGGGTGATAGGATAATCTGTGATCTATGCATCTATTTCATTTATGTAATTGGTATAGGTACTTCTGAGAGGTGTGTGTATGGGATAGTTTTAACTACAGAATTCTTTTGTATTATCAATGTGCTTAGGAGGTTGTTTCCTTTCTCCTAGACTTAAAAAAGCTCAAGAACATATGTATATATGCTGTTAATTTTAGATAAATTAATATTGATGCAAATGTATTTCTCTTTTGAATATAAGTACACACTAATATTAAAGACAACATTGTTATGGGGAGAAGGTCTGAACTAAAAATTCATTCAAGTGGAGACACACACACACACACACACACACACACAAAGCATCTTTACGTAGGCTCACATATTTTCCACACAGCAACCAGTCACAATGTTCTTCCAAAAAAATGTAAATTACCTCAAAACTCAAGCCTCCATGGTAGCCTAAAATTCTTAACAGGCTGGTTTTTCTCTTCAACACATTTTCCATAACCCTTCAGTCAAGCACGCCCCCCACTCTGCCCCCACCCGCTATTCCTAAACCAGAATCTTATCCTTTTTCTAAATAAGCTTCGCATTTTATCATTACCTATGTCTACTTGCTTATTGCCTTCTTTCTCTAGTCCTGTGCTGTCCAATATGGGAACAACTAGACATCTGTGGCTATTTGTATTTAAATGAATTAAAATTACAATTTCAATTTAGTTTCTTGGGTACACAGGCACATTTCAGGTGCTCGGTAGCCCCATGCGGCTGGTGGATACCATCCTCGATGGCACAGAATATCTCCATCATCTCTGGAAGTTCATTTGACAGTGCTGATCTAGACTGTAAGCCACAGGAGCCTACCATTACAGTTGGCTCCTCCAACACCTGGTAATAGTTGTTGCTCAGCATAGTTTTAATAAACACTTTGTCTATTTAAATAATCAGTAATTCATATCTGCCTGTGTTTGGGCTTTCCCTTGGTTATCCATCTTCCTTCCTTCCCCCTTCCTGTATGGCCCTATTCATTTGGCATTCATTCACAAGGAGACTCAGCTTCGGTAACGCTCTGGGTTCAGGTTTTTCTGCAGTTGGTGGTCATTAAAGCAGTCTTTTGGTCTCTGGATTTTTGTAACAAGTCTACTTCTCTGCCTAATTGGCTGATTCTAATATCTGAAAATTTTTCCTGAGATGGAGTCTCTACCTATTGCAGCCCAAATCTAGTTATAGGTTTCTGCCTTGATTATAATTTCAAATTCTGATGATTACTGGGGTTCTAGCCATGCTTACCCCTGCAAGACTGTCGAGCAATTGATGGGACTTTTTCTTGAGGTTTACTGCCTACCTGCTGGTCTGAAATTCCAAATATTGCCTGTTTCTAGATTCTCTAGTACTACGACTATTTGTAACAGCAGCCGATATTTACTGAGAGCTTCCATGTACATGGCAAGTGCTTTATGTCTCATTTAATTCCTAAAACCAAGCTATAACTTGAAGAAGCTGAGGTTTGAGGAAGTTAGCTTTCTAAAAAGTAGATGGCAGAGAAAGGATTCCACTAGATATATTGGGCACCTGATGCTAATTTCATGTTCAGCTACTGACTATTGGTATACTCTCTAAAAACTATAGTCACTGTGGTTGATGGAACTGTGTGTAATGCCATTGCCTGGTGATGCCTTGTCCTCCTCCTTTATCCCCTATTCATGCTTGTCTCGCTGGCAGATATGTCCTATTCTTAG
The DNA here is from genome assembly GCF_049354715.1 of Callithrix jacchus. Lineage (NCBI taxonomy): Eukaryota > Metazoa > Chordata > Mammalia > Primates > Cebidae > Callithrix > Callithrix jacchus. The sequence goes on along the minus strand of NC_133518.1, from coordinate 14,040,574 downwards.
TTCTGGCTTATTAATATGACATGGTCAATTTCTTTCTTTTCTGGCTGTGTCAACAGAGGTGTTATTATGTCTATAGAAAATATATGCCTAACTGAAGAGGAGTAGAGAAATAGAACTTATTTTAGATCTTTTTAGGAATTTTGTTTTATTTTTTATTACTTTTTTCTGTGTGGAGCCAAAAATCAACAAATGTTTCTTGTTTTATAATAATAGGCAAAATTTGGAGTCATGGCAGCATGGAAAAGTATGAAGACACGATGCTGATCTCTACGAGCTTCCAACTGGACTATAATATGACATCCACATTTGACATATTTGGCATGCCAATATATCAGGCATTTTATGTCCACAAAGAACCATGCAAACGTTAACTACATCTTGTTAACAAGAAGCACAGATCATAAGTGCTATAGAATTTTAAAGAAGAAAATGATTGCCTTGTACTCTAACAGCATTCAGTGTTGAGACCTAAAGCACGGCTCACATTATTTTTAAGTATTAATGAAGAAAAGATAGCATATTTTTTTAATTTGGTTGAGGAGCAGAGACATATCACATACTAGGGAATTGAAAGTAGAAGGTATTAACGCGGGGGAAGACTCAAGATGGCGCTGTGACAACAACCCAGGATTGAAGCTCTCGGTGAATGCGCGGAGAGGTGAGTCAGAGCTGCGTTTCCAGACTGATCTTTGTTGCCCACAGAACAGGGAAATTCCCAAGTATAAAGGAGATGTGGGACACCAGGCAGAGGCTTTGCTGGTGAAGCTGGCAGCCGGGGTGGTGGCGGCTGGCCCTACCCAGCGCTCCCCACAGGGCGCGCTTGTCTGGGTGCCCTGTTGAACCAGCAACCCGAGACTTGAGAGGGCTAAACTTGAGACTGAACGGGACTTGGACAGTGGGCCAGCCCAGGGGATTTCAGGGACACAGCGTTTGGGGTAGTGCAGTGGGACGGACAAAACGGCGATTCCAAACGCTCCCTGTGGAGACAGTCCCTGAGACACTCCATGGGGGAGGGGCATCCATCATTACCGAGGCAACCCGCCCCTACTGAGATACATGCCCACTGCTGACTCAGCCTGCTGTTGCTGAGGCAACCCGTCCCTACTGAGATACACGCCCACTGCTGACGCAGCTTGCCTTTGCTGAGGCAACCCGCTACAACAGAGAGACTCCGCCGCAGGGCGTAGCCCATGGCGGAGACTGCAGCAGAAGAGCAGAGGCTGCAGCAACAGGGCGAACCTCACAACAGCAGGGCGGAGCCTTGGCAGGCAAACAGTGGCTAGTCTGCGTCCTAGCTGGGCAGGACCTCAACGGACATCCAAAAATAAAGCCCAAACCCCTCAACACAGAGCATTTGAGAAAAAAAAGGGTTTTTTTAATGAGCTCTGTTGCAGCAGAATCAAACATAGCAGCCTAACAGCCCTGAATGAACAACAGAGCTCACAGCTCAGCAATTAAGCTCCTATAAAATACAAACTGTCTCCTCAAGCAGCTCCCTGACCCCTCTATATCCAAAAGACTGACATTAGGCAGGCATCATCCTGGGACAAAGATAGCAGAAAAAGAAACTGGTAGCATCCCTCGCTGTGCCACAGCTGCTAGAGGTGCACCACAGACAAGCAGGGTCTGGAGCGGACCTCAGCAGTCATACAGCGAAGGGGCTAGACTGGTAGAAGGAAACCCAAGCAACAGAAATACTCCATCATCAACATTCAGGGTGTCCACTCAGAGACCCAATCGAAAAGTCAGCAACTACGCAGACGACCAGCGGACAAATCCACAAAAATGGGAAGAAACCAGTGCAAAAAGGAGGAAAACACCCGAAACCAGAACACCTCGCCTCCTAGAAAGGACCAAAACTCCTCACCAGCAAGGGAACAAAGCTGGACAGAGAATGACTGTGACGAAATGACGAAATCAGACTTCAGAAGGTGGATAATGAGAAACTTTTGTGAGCTAAAAGAACATGTATTAAATCAATGCAAAGAAACTAAGAACCTTGAAAAAAGATATGAAAAAAGATTTGAGGAAATGATAACAAGAATGGATAACTTAGAGGGGAATATGAATGAATTAAAGGAGCTGAAAAACACGAGAACTTCGTGAAGCATGCACAAGTTTCAATAGCTGAATTGACCAAGCAGAAGAAAGAATATCTGAAGTCGAAGATCAACTCAATGAAATAAAACGAGAAACCAAGATCAGAGAAAAAAGCGCAAAAAGGAATGAACAAAGTCTCCAAGAAATGTGGGACTATGTGAAAAGACCTGACCTACATTTGATAGGTGTACCAGAAGGGGACGAAGAGAATGAATCCAAGCTGGAAAATACTCTTCAGGAAATCATCCAGGAAAATTTCCCCCACCTAGCAAGACAGGCCAACACTCAAATGCAAGAAATACAGAGAACACCACAAAGATATTCTGCAAGAAGAGCAACCCCAAGGCACATAATCATCAGATTCAACAAGGTTGAAATAAAGGAGAAAATACTAAGGGCAGCCAGAGAGAAAGGTCGGGTCACCCACAAAGGGAAGCCCATCAGACTCACAGCAGATCTCTCGGCAGAAACACTACAAGCCAGAAGAGAGTGGGGGCCAATATTCAACATCCTTAAAGAAAAGAACTTTCAACCCAGAATTTCATATCCAGCCAAACTGAGCTTCATAAGTGAAGGAAAAACAAAATCCTTTGCGAACAAGCAAGTACTTAGAGATTTTGTCACCACCAGGCCTGCTTTACAAGAGCTCCTAAAAGAGGCACTACACATAGAAAGGAACAACCAGTACCAGCCATTCCAAAATCACACTAAATGCTAAAGAGCATCAACATAATGAAGAATCTACAACAACTAATGGGCAAAACAGTGACTTAGCATCAAAATGGCAGTATCAAATTCACACATAACAATATTAACCCTAAATGTAAATGGACTAAATGCACCAATCAAAAGACACAGACTGGCAAATTGGATAAAAATCCAAAACCCATCAGTGTGCTGTATCCAGGAAACACATCTCACATGCAAGGATACACAAAGGCTCAAAATAAAGGGATAAAGAAAGATTTACCAAGCAAATGGAGAGCAAAAAAAAGCAGGAGTTGCAATTCTCATCTCTGATAAAATAGACTTTAAAGCAACAAAGATCAAAAGAGACAAAGAAGGCCATTACATAATGGTAAAAGGATCGATACAACAAGAAGAGCTAACGATCCTAAACGACCCAATGCAGGAGCACCCAGATACATAAGGCAAGTTCTTAATGACTTACAAAAGGACTTAGACTCCCACACAATAATAGTGGAAGACTTTAACACTCCACTGTCAATATTAGACAGATCAACCAGACAGAAAATCAACAAGGATATCCTAGGGCTTGAACTCAGACCTGGAGCAAGCAAATCTGATAGACATTTACAGAACTCTCCACCCCAAATCCACAGAATATACATTCTTCTCAGCACCACATCACACCTACTCTAAAATTGACCACATAATTGGAAGTAAAGCACTGCTCAGCAAATGCAAAACAACTGAAATCATAACAAACAGCTTCTCAGACCATAGTGCAATCAAGTTAGAACTCAGAATTCAGAAACCAACCCAGAACCGCACAGCTTCATGGAAACTGAACGACTGGCTCTTGAATGTTGACTGGGTAAACAATGAAATGAAGGCAGAAATAAAGAAGTTCTTCGAAACCAATGAGAACGAAGACACAACATGCCAGAATCTCTGGGACACATTTAAAGCAGTCTCTAGAGGAAAGTATATAGCAATAAGTGCCCATATGAGGAGAATGGAGAGATCCAAAATTGACACCCTATCGTCAAAATTGAAAGAGCTAGAGGAGCAAGATCAAAAAAACTCAAAACCCAGCAGAAGACAAGAAATAATTAAGATCAGAGCTGAACTGAAGGAGATTGAGACACGAAAAACCCTTCAAAAAATCAATAAATCCAAGAGCTGGTTTTTTGAAAAGATCAACAAAATAGACAGACCACTAGCCAGATTGATTAAAAATAAAAGAGAGAACAACCAAATAGATGCAATAAAAAATGATAAAGGGGAAATCACCACAGATTCCACAGAAATTCAAACCATCATCAGAGAATATTACAAACAACTCTACGCACATCAACTAGTAAACCTGGAAGAAATGGATAAATTCCTGAACTCCTGTGTTCTCCCAAGCCTAAACCAGGAGGAAGCTGAAACTATGAATAGACCAATAACAAGGTCAGAAGTCGAGGCAGCAATTAAGAGCCTACCACACAAAAAAAGCCCTGGTCCAGACGGGTTCACAGCCGAATTCTACCAGACACACAAGGAAGAGCTGGTACCATTTCTTCTAAAACTATTTCAAACAATCCAAAAAGAGGGAATCCTTCCCAAATCATTTTATGAGACCAACATCATTCTGATACCAAAACCCGGCAGAGACCCAACAAGAAAAGAAAACTTCAGGCCAATATCCATGATGAACATAGATGCAAAAATCTTCAATAAAATATTGGCAAGCCAATTGCAACAGCAAATCAAAAAACTTATTCATCATGATCAAGTAGGATTCATCCCGGGGATGCAAGGCTGGTTCAACATACGCAAGTCTATCAACGTAATTCACCACATAAACAGAACCAAAAACAAAAACCACATGATTATCTCAATTGATGCAGAGAAGGCATTTGACAAAATTCAACAGCCCTTTATGCTAAAAACCCTCAATAAACTCGGTATCGATGGAACGTATCTCAAAGTAATAAAAGCTGTTTATGACAAACCAACAGCCAATATCATACTGAATGGACAAAACCTGGAAGCATTCCCTTTGAAATCCGGCACTAGACAAGGATGCCCTCTCTCACCACTCCTATTCAATATAGTACTGGAAGTTCTAGCCAGACCAATCAGGCAAGAAAAAGAAATAAAGGGTATTCAAATAGGAAAGGTGGAAGCCAAATTGTCTCTATTTGCAGACGACATGATAGTATACCTAGAAGACCCCATCGCCTCAGCCCAAAAACTCCTGAAACTGATAAGCAACTTCAGCAAAGTCTCAGGATATAAAATCAACGTGCAAAAATCACAAGCATTCCTCTACACCAATAACAGACTTAAAGAGAGCCAAATCAAGAACGAGCTGCCATTCACAATTGCTACAAAAAGAATAAAATACCTTGGAATACAACTCACAAGGAACGTAAGGGACCTCTTCAAGGAGAACTACAAACCACTGCTCAACAAAATCAGAGAGGACACAAACAGATGGAGAAACATTCCATGTTCATGGTTAGGAAGAATTAATATCGTGAAAATGGCTATACTGCCCAAAGTAATTTACAGAATCAATGCTATCCCCATCAAGCTACCATTGACTTTCTTCACAGAACTGGAAAAAACCACCATGAACTTCATATAGAACCAAAAGAGAGCCCGCATAGCCAAGTCAATTCTAAGCAAAAAGAACACAGCGGGGGGCATCACACTACCAGATTTCAAACTATACTACAAGGCTACAGTAATCACAACAGCATGGTACTGGTACCAAAACAGAGATATAGACCAATGGAACAAAATAGAGGCACCGGAGGCAACACAACATATCTACAACTATACAATCTTTGATAAACCTGACAAAAACAAGCAATGGGGAAAGGATTCCCTGTTTAACAAATGGTGTTGGGAAAACTGGCTAGCCATGTGCAGAAAGCAGAAACTGGACCCCTTCCTGACACCTTACACTAAAATTAACTCCAGATGGATTAAAGACTTAAACGTAAGACCTGGCACGATGAAAACCCTAGAAGGAAATCTAGGCAAAACTATCCAGGACATAGGAGTAGGCAAGGACTTCATGAACAAAACACCAAAAGCATTGGCAACAAAAGCCAAAATAGACAAATGGGACCTAATGAAACGCCACAGCTTCTGCACGGCAAAAGAAACAGTCACTCGAGTGAATCAGCAACCAACAGAATGGGAAAAAATTTTCGCAGTCTACCCATCTGACAAAGGGCTGATATCCAGAATTTACAAAGAACTCAAACAGATTTACAGGAAAAAAACAAACAAGCCCATTCAAAAGTTGGCAAAGGATATGAAAAGACTGTTTACGAAAGAAGACATATATGAGGCCAACAATCATATGAAAAAATGCTCATCGTCACTGGTCATCAGAGAGATGCAAATCAAAACCACATCGAGATACCATCTCACGCCAGTTAGAATGGCCATCATTAAAAAATCTGGAGACAACAGATGCTGGAGAGGATGTGGAGAAAAAGGAACACTTTTACACTGTTGGTGGGAGTGTAAATTAGTTCAACCATTGTGGAAGACAGTGTGGCGATTCCTCAAGGCCTTAGAAATAGAAATTCCATTTGACCCAGCAATCCCATTACTGGGTATATATCCAAAGGACTATAAATCGTTCTACTATAAGGACACATGTACACGAATGTTCATTGCAGCACTGTTTACAATAGCAAAGACCTGGACTCAACCCAAATGCCCATTGATAATAGACTGGATTGGAAAAATGTGGCACATATAAACCATGGAATATTATGCAGCAATCAGAAATGATGAGTTTGTGTCATTTGTAGGGACATGGATGAATCTGGAGAACATCATTCTTAGCAAACTGACACAGGAACAGAAAATGAAACACTGCATATTCTCACTCATAGGCGGTTGATGAAAAATGAGAACACATGGACACAGGGAGGGGAGTACTAAACACTGGGGTCTATTGGTGGGAAAAGGGGAGGGCCAGTGGGAGGGGGAGGTGGGGAGGGATAGCCTGGGGAGAAATGCCAAATGTGGGTGAAGGGGAGAAAGGAAGCAAAACACACTGCCATGTGTGTACCTATGCAACTGTCTTGCATGTTCTGCTCATGTACCCCAAAACCTAAAATGCAATAAAAAATTAAAAAAAAAAAAGAAGGTATTAACGCAGAATCTCAGGAGCAGCAGAGGGTTTGTGTAGAGGAAGAGAGAGAGAAACAGCTAGAAAATTATTTTGGGGACAGATTATGATAAACCTTGGATTTCAGGCAGATGAATGTAAATGTTATTCTATAGATGCAAGAATTTTTGGAGGGAGATAGCACGGGAACTTCTGATTTAAAAATCTCAGCCACTGCTAGTCTGGATTTAATAATGGGAAGGAGGTCTTACCCAGCCACCACCTGTCAGGCTTGTGTTTATAGGGATAATGACACTCTCTGGTTATATTGGGAACAATCTCCATTTTGCTTTTTAGGCAGGGTTTGTAAGTGGTGTCCTTAATATCTGCACCCCGTTTGATCTCTGGAATGAAGAAGATTGCCTTACCATGTACATAGCTAAGCTCTCAGTAACTACTGATTAGCTACTGTTACAAACAGTAATAGCAGTAGTATTGTTGTTGTGTCCTGATAGGGCCATGTGGATATAGGACATGATCTGAATATAATGAGTACTGGACTTGTATTTGCATGTTTCATGAATTTCTCTGTTCCACAAAGATGAGGATACTAACAAGAGTAAGCCATGTTTATCATTAAGGTCCAATGAGGAAGGAAATATAATTATATCACAATGAGTAAACTGGATACATCAATATATGCACTAATGCAGCTGAGAGACTGGTGATATTCAGGCAGGGGGACTGGGTCAGCTCAAAATGATGAGTAGGAGTTAGCTAAGCAAAGGGAGGCTAAGCCTGAGAAGGGCGTTCTTGGCTTAGCATACAGCTTGAACGCAGGTGCAGAGGTCAGAAGTAGGAGGAAGAGCAGGAAACTCCAACAGGACCATCTTGCTGCATTTTGAGCAGGGAGGGAAGGGAGGGAAAGGTGTGAAGAAGCCTGGATTTCATTCTGTGGATAATGGGGAACTGTCGTATGCTTTTAAACAGAAAGTGACAAAAGTGGCATGGGCAGTTCTGTGGTTTCGAGAGAGAACCTTAATAACTCTTTAGAAGATGTATTTGAGTGAGAACACTGGAGGCCCGGGGGGAAGGATGGGATTGCAGGAATTCTGGGGGACTGCAGACAAGTCTAAACTAGGGCAGTGACTATAAGAAAATGGGAATTTGAGATAATGGCACCATTTTTAAGTACAGAGTCAAATAACAAGGAATGTGAGGACAGGGCATTTATGACCATCAATACAGCGTATTCCAGGCTCTGTGTGATTTACTCTCAGTCTAGGGTTGGCTTTCACAGAGGAAGAGGCATTGAAGAAGTTATTGTTCCTATTAATAGTCCTATTCATCTTGTGAGGAAAGGAAAATTTAAAAGGGACTTCTTTCCTTTTCCAGATGAATGAACTAATATCTGATGCTCAAGGAAACCATAAATGATAAAATGATAACGGGCTTGGTCTGAAGCCAACTGCGTAACTCTTTGGTGGAGACTGACTGGTAATCACAGGCCTGCAGTCAAATTAAATAATCCGTTGCCCTGAGTGTCTGGAGTGCTGATGGCACCCGGCAAACCTTAGCGGAGCTTCTTTAGCGCTCATTCTTCAAGAGCTCCTCCTGGAGCATCCCCACAGGGAATTTTCCTGCCAGGGATCTGTCTCCCGCCCCACCACATCCTGGGGGGGGGGTCATTCTCCCATTACGGAGAGTCAAGCATCCATTCTTGGAACATTTCTCTACCAGCAGAGGGAACCCTCACCTGCTGGTGTGAATGGAAATCGGGAATGTAAGGTTCTTCAATCTTGGACACGATTCTGAAACTTTATTTAAATTTTGAGGGATCAGAGGAAGGGGAATAATTAGGAAGAAATGAAAAATGTCATATTAGATCATTCTGAAAGGGGACAAAAGCGAGAGGAGTCTGGCTGTACAAAAATAGGCAATCCTGAATTCAACTTTGCTTTCCGTTATTCACAGCAGCAGTTTCTGGAGCCAATATAAAATGTAAAGCAGTTGGAAATAAGAGTACTTAGTGCAGAAAATAAACCCATTCACAGCAGAGAAACAGCTTACAGAGAAAGTACCAGAACTAACTGTCTTGTTACTCTCTAGAAGTAAAGGAATCAAAGCACAATCTTAAGGCTTTGAGCAAGTTGGGGGGTGTGCTCTGCACTGCATCTCCTGATCTCTGCTTGGGTAGGAAAAAAATCCCTCAGAATTATAGCGATTATATGGCATGATAAAATATCTTGATTATTTAGCAAAGAGTGCAACTCAGCCACGGTCATAAACTCAGCTACCTATTTCTCAAGAGCATGAGACCTATAGGCAAAGAGGGAGAGAGTGAGGAAAGCAGTGATTAGCCGACATAGGCAACCAGATACGGTAACCTAATCTTGGAGTCCATTTTCCAATAGAACCAGAGTATATTATACACTGTGGTGATGTTGACAAGGCAGCCTGCAAACATCTTAAATCAAAGTTTACTCAAATGACACACATTGATCAATTATGCATTCTTTTTGCCAATGAAATAAAACTAAATAAAAGGTTAAAGTGACTTAAAGCATCTGAATTTTTAAACTGAGTAGAATCAGGGTTCCTTTTCAGTGTTGCTCAACTACAGTCACTCTTGGAAATTTTAGGTAGCTACACTGTGTATTGTGTGGGATTGTGCACTGCAGGAATCTCGGTATCTCTAGCCACCCCGTCTATCTGCCAATCATGCTTGCCAGTTACTTTAGCCACCCAAATACCCTCACTCATTTTCCAAGAGATGGGAGGAGCTGAGAACCACTCAGAGATGTTCATGGAAAGTCTGATGGTTGATATTTTGAAATTGAGTTTTACTTTACACTTTTTTTTTTGAGATGAAGTTTCACTCTTGTTGCCCAGGCTGGAGTGCAATGGCGTGATCTTGGCTCACTGCAACCTCCGCCTCCTGGATTCAAGTGATTCTCCTGCCTCAGCTTCCTGAGTAGCTGGGATTACAGGTGCCCACCACCACACCCAGCTAATTTTTGTATTTTTAGTAGAGATAGGGTGTTGCCATGTTGGCCAGGCTGGTCTTGAACTACTGACCTCAGGTGATCTGCCCGCCGTGGCCTCCCAAAGTGCTGGGATTACAGGCACGAGCCACCACGCCCAGCCCACTCTGTAACACTTCTTAGTTGGATCATATTGGCATTGTTCTTATCAGTCTTCAGCAGGATAATTTTTTTGGCTCTCAAATGAAACAGAAAGCGACAAACCAGCAGAAAGCTGTTTGACACTGGAAGAGTATATGTATCTTATTAAAGGTTTCCCGAGGTGGATTAATCTAAGCATTAAATATAGATGAAAAGAAAGGAGAAAGCATTGTTTGCATGGTCTTATGTGATGACAGGTCTCTTACTTTTTCAGGACTTGATCTTGAGCAAATCACTTAATCTAAGTCTTTGTCCTAATATTCTAGTGGCCGTGTCTAGAATGAAGACTATTATAATAATACGTATATCTGGAGGGGGATGTGTGCATAACTAATAAATCTATAAAACAGTTTGAAGTCTATGAAATGGTCTGTACATTTTAGGTTGATGGCATTGTCATTAATATTATCGTTGCCAGCCTGAGAGCAAATGTGGAGAGGGTGAGGGTCAGAAGTTGAGTCAGGTGTTCCCAACGCAGGCAAGATTGGTTCCTGTAGGAAAGGATAGGAGCAGCGTGAAGGACGGTCATAATGAGTTGGATGAATAGCAGGAGAAAGGTATCTCATGCCTAGGGAACATTTGTATACTAACATAATCAAAATTGCTGGCCGGGTACAGTGGCTCACCCCTATAATCCAAGCACTTTGGGAAGCCGAGATGGGTGGATCACGTGGTCAAGAGATCGAGATCATCCTGGTCAACATGGTGAAACCCCATCTCTACTAAAAATACAAAAATTAGCTGGGCATGGTGGTGCATGCCTGTAGTCTCAGCTACTCGGGAGGCTGAGGCAGGAGAATTGCCTGAACCCGGGAGGCAGAGGATGCGGTGAGCCGAGATTGTGCCATTGCACTCCAGCCTGGACAAGAGCGAAACTCCGTCTCAAAAAAAAAAAAAAAAAAAAAAAAAAATTATTGCACAGAACACATGTGATCCAAAGAGAGTGGATATTTAAACAATTTCATATGTAGCATTCCTAATTTAATCCAACTAGGAGAGCTGCACCACTACCACCACCTTGACTACCAAAACCTCTTTGTGGAAAAGCCCACAAAGATACAACAAAGTGTCACTTCTCCAAGTGTTACCAGCTCACTGGTGGAGGACTGGTGCACTCTTCCAAGATAGGGGAGAGCTGTAAAATAACATATAAACATGTGCTAATTTTGTGAACTATATATAGTCAGAGCAGACATTAGGCAGAATTGTGATGTGCTTAGACTTGCTTCCAGACTTTTCTAGACCCCTCTGAGTAGTCCATGTCTCTGCTCTGGGATCTTTTCTTTCCGATGTGCTCTGCTTGTATTCTGGCCACCCCAAATCTTCCACTGTGAAACCCACCCAGGACTGGCCCCTCAGGACAGCATTATAGGATCCAACCTTTACCTCTCTCAAAATATCCACCCAAGTGTATGCATTCTGTATCTAATTTTTTCAAGTAAACAGTACATCCAGAGGTAAGTAGGTAATTTCAGAGGCCTCAAAAAATGTTCTGGCTCACAAATCTTTCCTTCAACGACTTAAACTGCCAAAAAATGATAGTTGCTTCTTTAGATTGAGATGCTAAATGGTATTGCACATTTGTGCTTTATTGGAAGGTGAAGGCATTAGTTCTCATTAATAACTTTGAATAAATTATTTTTCACCAGAGTAACAGAGAGACAATATGGCACAGAGGTTGAAAACTCTGAGTTGGGAGCTGGACAGCCTTTGTTTGAATCTCAATCCTGTCATCTGCTGGCTGTGTAACTTTGGACACGTTACTTAACCTACCTGTGCCTCAGTTTCATCATAGTACGATGTGGATAATAATAGTCGCCAAACTCATAGGGTTGTCAGGAGGAGTAAATGCCCTGTTATGTGTAATGCATCTTAGCAGCGCCTGATACTAGGGAAGCACTCAGCAAGTGGGAGCTCACCAGTTCATATTCCGCCAGGTCTTAACACGGATAGTGTGGAAAGTAAAATACAAATTGTTTTTTTGAAAAGTTTACATCCAAATAGGCTTATTTACACTGCTTTGAAAACGTATTGATTATCTCATTGTTATTAAGTTTTTTCTTGCACTTGCAAACCTTATAGAAGCTTGCAACTAATATAAGTAGTGTATGTAGGTTTGTGAGTCCACAATGAGAATGTCATTTCTTTGGTGCAGCCCTCTTTAACCCTTATTATACTTGAATATTTTTATTTTTTCTACCCTGTCTTAATACTTTGCATATGTCATCTCTTAGAGTCAGTTAACTCTCCCTTTCAAATGAGCTATTGGTATTCTTTAAAGCCATCTTCAGTAGAATGTAATTTTCTGAAGGTCAGGGATCATGTCTCACTTACTATGAATTCACCAGACTTGCACAGTGCAAGCACATGCCATGTGATTATTAAATAGATGAATAATTGTAAGCTCCACAAGGGCAGGGATTTTTGATATTTTTGCTCATTGCCATCTGTATCACCAAGTATCTAGAATGGCGATTGGGACATAGTCAGTGAATAAATATTTGCTAAGTGATTTTGTTAAATGAAGGGAGGCACAGATGTGCTGCTGAAGTTAAAATGGGATTCTATATATTAAACCAAAATTCTTACTGATTACATTAAATATTTTGAGATATATTCTTCCAGAAAAAAATTTCCACTGGGGAAACAAACTAAAATACATAAGCTAGTACATTTATTTACTCCTTTGGAAATGTTTCTCTGAGGTAGGGGAGGATAGTGATTCTCAGTATTCATAAGCTATATTCTCCTGTCTCTAGCCATAGGTACCACTTCATTCATTCTACCAAAAGCTATGGACCTCTTGCTTCATGAAGGGCAGTGTAGCTGATGATGGGTCACACAAGACGGGAAGGATATGAAGAGATGCTGATTGCAGAATTTATGTCTGAGTACCTGGAATAAAGTGTTATGCTCTTGCCAATTGTGAATTAAGTGTGATGGTCTTAACTAGTCCACTTCTAAGAGAAACTGCCTTGCTCATGCCTCTCATGAAGGAGCAGGTCTAGGTGATCTCGTTCCCCTTTTCTGTTTGGACCAGGGTGGCAGTCAAGTTTTAGAGACCAGTGAACTCATCTAGTCCAAAAATCTTGGTCAAAACATACATTACTAGCCAGAAAAATGTATGAACTAAGACATTTAAAGGAAAATCAGTGAGCAGCAGGGGGAGAAGGGCAGAGAAAAACAAAGCCATCTCCATTCTCTGGTCATCACTGTGATGCCCACACTCTTAATCCCATGCTAGGGGTGACCGACCAGACGCCTAGGTTATCCCAAGATAATTTTAGTCCACCCTTGTTGTCCTAGGGTAATGAGGCCCGTTTCACTGAAAAGGGTTTAGATATCACGGTTTCAATGATAAATTATGTGAATGCCTATTGTTCTCTCAGGGGAGATGTTTCAGAGCGCATATGCACCTTGTACGTGGTTAGATATACCTGTTTAATACTCTCTAAAGAGAACTATATATCTTTACTAGGATTGTAAGCTCTTCAAGGGCAGAAATCTCATTTTCTTCTTTTTCTTTTCCTTCTTCCTAGCAAGAGCTGATTATATAATAGGCTGCAATAAATTCTTATTAAATTATACTGAACTTTTCCCCTAAGAGTCTACAGAAAAATTGCATATACATGCATACTTTTCTTCCTATGATATATATTTTTTTCTTAGAGATAACATGTATTTATCTTCAGTCAGCTGAACTGCTGGATGGCTTTCTCACAGAATTTATCAGATGCAATCCATAGCAACCTTGATCTTTATGCTGAAATTGTGCTTTCCAAACTCATATTTTCTAGCTTTTAATTTATAAATTTAAACACCTAGATGCATTTCACGACTAATAAACGCTTAGATGTATTTCACTACTTCAGAGATTATGCAACACACACAAGAACACTGATAACAGAAAGTTCCTATGTACTGTTCTCTAGGTGAAAAGGGGACATAAGCAGGGCTGAAGGGAAAAAACAACAGGGAACCAGTTATGGTGAACAGCACAGGCAGTTATGGTGTTGGGAAGTGGAATGCTATGCATACTGAAAGCAAACCTTTATTTATCAAGGGCTCGCTGTACGTATTGATAGTGTTGCTATTACTTGAGCTTCAGAGAAAGAATACATGGGGGAACTGAGAAACTGGATTCTGACACCACAGTTGTTGAGTTTACAAGGTCGTCTCCCTTTCCTCTCCTTAGAGGCTTCTGCACCCTTGAACTGGTTCATGGTACTGGCATTAGGAGAATTCTGCATTCCTTCTGTGGCACAGGACAGTACTAATTTGTTCATTTTGAGGTTTGCTTGAAGTGGGGAAATGGAGGGAGATGATGCTCCTTTTTCTTCTATTTTAAAAGCCGCAGCTTGCATAGTATTTGTCTTTTTGAAAATTGTGTTTTTCGTTTTGCAAATGTGCCCAGAGGCATTAAGTAGTGGCAGCATATTTATAAATTAAAATATAAATAAATAATTTTGGAAAGCAGTAACAGCTGGCGAGTATTTTTTTCATGTGAGTTGTTTTTAAGGAAAGTAATAAACAGTTTTTTGGAAGTGAAGAAAGAAACCATACCAGTTCACAGAAGGGAAGACAGCGCAGCAAGAGCTTCTCAACAAGATTCCAAATCTCATGAGGACTTGAAAGAGAATAAGCATATCTCTTGAATGAAGTTAGGGGACTCTAGAATGTGGGTGTTGGCTTGCGGGGGAAGAGTGAGGGCAGGGAGAAAGGGTTAAATACCAGAAAAAAATATTCATGATGAAGGCATAATGACCCTGCTTCTTACTGAGTTTATATAATCCACTTGATGCTGGGTAGAAGGGATTTAATGGTGACCCTGTTAATGGACTTCTGAGGGGCTACTGCTGCCCTGGGCGTGATCAAAGGTGGGCATTGGAAGACTCAAGGCCCTGCCCAAATGGGATCCATTTCAGTTCTTCCTGATTTAGGAAAGGACTCCTCCCATCAAAGGGTTGCATCCCTGAGAGGTAATGCTGTGCTTGGGGATTAGGTGAAGATTTGGGAATTCACTGTGATGGCCAGGGTTTTACAGGGTTTACCTGAGGAAAGCAAAGTCTTTTACAGAAATCGCTTGATAGAGGCAATTCAAAGGCAATCTTTTGAGCAAGTACACCTAAAACACGACACACCCGGAAAAAGAATGTTTTGAAATCTCTATGAGAGTGTCCAGACTACAGTAGCAGAGAGAGAATTCCCTTAGCCCCAGTGGTTGAGGCTTATATTCCCAGTTCCTTGGTGAGGGATCCAGAAGCTGAAGATTGATCCAAAAGTGTAGTGAACAGAAAGGTTACATTATGCAGGTTTAAAATCCAAGCTTAGTTGGATTTAAAAATATTAGTGGAAAAAACGAAAGAGAAAATGAAAATTTAAATAGTGGCAAGTGCTGGCTTGCCATTCTATTCAATAAGATTAAGCCCACAGGCAATGAATGAAGTCAGTCAAATCATCAATAATTGTTGCCAATTTGAAACCTATTTTTAAAATATGAGAAAGATGTAAGGGTTTCCCTGATCAATGGCAAACAAATAAGCATCTTCCAGGCAGGTGGGTGGTGCTCTAGGCCTTCCAGGAAAAAGATAATAATTAATTGAGGGTCAAGGAAGAGTCTGTTGGGCAGAGAAAGTCATCCATGAAAGATGGATTGATAATGATGAACAGCAAGAGAAACAGGATAGAATCTTTGTTACTTTGCTGAAGTATTCCAAGCAGAGAAATCCTTGAGTGACAGCTTCTGATGATAATCTTTCTGTGGCATTATATACGGAAAATTACAAGAAACATTAAATGTTTATGTGAGCATATTTGTGTATAGGTTGTATACACAAAACCACACATGTAGCAGCAGATGATAGGAAAACTTTTAAGGGTATTTCTGATGTTACCCCAAGATGCTAACCTCTTCATACCATGCTGTTCTGCTCTGTTCATTTCTGGAATGCACATCAGCTGGCCCTCAGGAATCCCCTAAGACAGTCTGGGGGACTGAAGTCTTGTATTCTGGTGGTAATGTAAGCTAGAATTTTGAATTCTTGCAGTTCTTGTGATTTGATCTGTCTTCATGTGTTAGTGAGGCTTAGGGAAATTCAAGTCATGTATGACATAGAGTAAAAGTCATAAACTTTTCCTTACAGAGTTGGGGTCACATCATTCCCAATAAATACTTTTGTTGACTTTTATAAAGGTCTGGAATAAGGGGCTCCCCTTTTATTCTGTATTTTAATACACAGACACTTGTTCTAAGGAAATCTTACCTGAATTAGGTTCAAGATTTAGATAGCAAGAGTATTTCACGCCCGGTGTCCCCTTTGGAAGATGAAACTCTTGGTAAATTGGTCAGTTTTGCATTCTCAAGAAACCCATGTTATTCTTATTTATTTATTTATTTATTTTTGAGATGGAGTCTCGCTCTGTCTCCAGGCTGGAGTGCAGTGGCATGATCTTGGCTCACTGCAACCTCTGCCTCCCGGGTTCAAGCGATTCTCCTGCCTCAGCCTCCTGAGTAGCTGGGATTACAGGCACACAACACCACGCCTGGCTACTTTTTGTATTTTTGGTAGAGATGGGGTTTCACATGTTGGCCAGAATGGTCTTGATTTCTTAATATTGTTATCCACCAGCCTCCGCCTCCCGAAGTGCGGAGATTACAGGCGTGAGCCACCATGTGCGGCCGAAACCCATGTTATTTTAAGTTCAGTCGGCAGTCACAGAATATGCGCTAGTAGCTGTATAGACAGGGCATAGAGATAGTATGGAAAAAGGGAAATTAATTCTATTGTGAGAAAGTAGAATCAGAGAAACCAGGGCAAATAGGTTGCTAAAGTGGAAAAAGCTATTTTGAGCGCAGAAGACAGCATATAGGCAAATGTGTGGAAGTACAAAATAACGTGCTGTACTTGCGGAGTATTTCAGTACTGAAAAATGTGTGTGTGCGCGCGCGAATGAAGGGAAAAGAGGCCAGAGAGACAAACGGGGTCTTAATTATAATATAATTTTTATTTTTTTTTCTAGCCAGGAATTATTTTGTAGATTATGGAGAGCCATTTAAGGTAATTAGTCTGCAAAGAGATGTATTCCAATTTGTACTGTAAATAAAGCATACTACACATAGAGTTAACTTGCTTTCCTAAATTAACAATATGGTGCAAATATATTCCACATTAGTAAATATTCATTTGTAGCATTAATTAAAATGATTGCATTGTATTCTGTGGGCACTTTCACTAATTATTTAATGCCCTATGTTAGGCAATTAAGATATTTGAGAGTTAAGTTTTTGAGAGCAGTAAAAAGTTCAGTTTAGAGTATGTTTTGCTTGAGATGCTTGTAATACAGCCAAATGGATATTCAGATGGTGCTTGAATATATAAAGGTGGAGCTTGAAGGGAAAGATCTGAGAATGTAGGCATAAATATGGGAGTCATTAGTATATTGATTACTTAAAGTCAGGAGGGGGTACTCAATGGCCAAGGAAAAGAAAATCTACAATTGTTTTTTTTAAAACGTAAAGGGGATAGAAGCTTCAGAAATACTGTTTTTTAGGCAGTGAGTTGAGTAATAAGAGATCGGGAAAGAAAAATCAGGGCCATGGGGAAAAATCTGAAGAGTATAATGTACAAAGATCCAGAGGAAAAGAGAGAGTTGATTCTCATAACAACTTTTGGAAAGGTGAGACTAGGTAATATTATTATTATTTTTTCCATTCCACATTAGTAAATATTTATTTGTAGCATTAATTAAAATAATTGCATTGTATTCTGTGGGCATTTTCACTATTTAATTAATTAATGTCCTTAGGCTAAATGTCTTCTCGGGGCTAATACGATTGTAAACAATAAAAGTGGATTGCTAATCCTGATTTTCTAGCTTCAGTTCTAACAGAACTGGATTTTATGATTCAGGTAATTAAAGAAAGAGAGTATAAAAGAATAGCAGGATAAGCCTCAGAAGCTAAAATTAAGTTGGAATCTGTAGGAGATATAATGTATAGAAAAAGAACATGTTCTTAAATTAAAGCAGGCAAAGAAGGATATCCCAAAATAGGCTAGGAGAGAAAGCTGATAAAAATGTCTTGAAAATGTTAAGTCTTGGCTTTCAAATTTGAGAATATGGTGGATAAGATAATCAGAGAAACCCTACCCAGTAGAGCTGAAACTCTTAAACAGAATGGACTGAAAACAAACATAACAAACAAGTTTTTTAAAACAACAATATTTTTTACTTTGAAAGAATTTAAAATAGAGAAAAGTTACAAAACAGTACAGTTAATGTATATCCTTTCACCCAGCTTCTCCAGTGTCATCTAATTTAAACAACTTATGTAATTATAGTACTATACAGTTAACAAAACCAGGAAATTAATATGGGTACATTAATACTGAACTATGTATTTTTTCAAATCTCACCAGGTTTCCCTTAATGACCTTTTTCTGTTGCCATATCCAATCTAGTTGTATATCTTTAGTCTCTCCAATCTTTGACATTTCCTCATTTCTCCCTACCTTTCATAGCCTTGACACTTTTAATGAGTACTGACTGGTTATTATGCAGAATGTCTTTCAAATTAGTTTTGTTTGATGTTTTCTCATGATATACTTCACATTTTAGGTGAGACTACCATAAAAGTAACATTGTGTCTTCATTGCATACTGTCAGTGGGTACATAATGGTGATGTCTTATTACTGGTAATATTAACTTTGATTACTTAATCACTTATTATTATTACCAAATGGCAAATACGATCAGTTGCCCAAGTTGGTAACTGCTGGGTTTCTTCTCCACAAAGTGAACAGTTATTTTTTTGTGATTGATAAATAATTAGAGGACATATTTTGCGACTATACAAATACACTTTTCAAACTTCTGCTCATTGATTTTAGCATCTACTAGTGGATGTTTGAAAATTTTTTGTTTTAAAATAATAAACTTTATATTTTTAGAGATGCTTTGGGTTGAAAGCAAAATTGAGTGGAAAGTACCAAGTTCCCACATACTCCCTGATTGCTTCCCCGACCCACCACAACCTCTCCCACTGTCAACGTCACTCACCAGAGTGGTGTATTTGTTACAAGTGATGACTTATATTTACATCATCATCCAAAGTCTGTAATTTACATTATGGTTCACTCTTGGTGTTGTACATTCTATAGTCTTTCATGAATATACAATGATATATATCCTTTATTATAGTCCCACATGTAATAGTTTTACTCCCTAAAAATCTCTATCTTTGCCGACTCATCCCTCCCTCCCTCCCTCCTAAGCACTGGCAACCAGTGATCTTTCTACATATTTTGCCTTTTCCAGAATGTCATATAGTTGAAATTGTACAATAGTTAGCCTTTCAGACTGGCTTTTCTCACTTGGTAATATGCAGATAAATTAAATTTTTCTTTCATGGCTTGATAGCTCATTTTTTTTTTAGTACCAAACAATATTCTCTTGTCTATATGTTCCAAAAAGTTCATTTATTCACCTACTGAAGAACATATTGGTTCCACTTAAGAGTCTCCAATTATGAACAAAGCTGCTATAAATATTAGTGTGCAGATTTTTGTGTGAACATAGTTTTCAGCTTCTTGGTGTAAATACCAAGGAGAACAATTGTTAGGTTCTATGGTGAGACTATGTCTTAGTTTTATACGAAACTGTCAAACTGCCTTGAGAGTGGCTGTACTGTTTTGCATTCCCACCAGCAACGAAGCATTTAGTGTTGTCAGTGCTTTGGATTTTGGCCATTCTAAAAGGCATGTAGTGGTTAGTATATCATTATTGTTTTAATCTGTATTTCCCTGGTGACATATGATGTGAGCATCATTTCCTATGAGTACTTGCCGTCTGTAGATCTTCTTTGGTGAGGTGTCTGTTAAAGTCTTTGGCCTTCTTAATTAATTTTTTTAATGTTGTGTTTTAAGAGTTCTTTGCATATTTTGGATAACGGTTCTTTATCATCTGTGCCTTTTGCGAATATTTTCTCCTGGGTTACCTTCTCTTTTTGTTCTTTGGCTGTACAGTGTATTTTGCAGAGCAGAAAATTATAATTTTAATGAAGTCCAGCTTATCAATGATTTCTTTCATGGATTGTGCCTTCAGTATTGTATCTAAAAAGCCATTATTATACCCAATAATAATAATACATTATACCCAAGATTTTGTCCTATGTTATCTTCTAGGAGTTTTATAGTTTTGTACTTCACATTTAGATCTATGATATATTTTGAGATAATTTTTTGCAAAGAATGTAGGTCTGGGTCTGGATTCATTATTTTTGCCTCTGCATGTCCAGTGGTTTCAGCCCCATTTGTTGAGATGACTGTCTTTTTTCCATTGTACTGGTTTGGCTCTTTTGAGTTGAAGATCAGTTGACTATATTCATGTGGATCTATATCTGGGATTTCTATTCTATTGTATTAATCTATTGTTCTTTCATTAATACCACATTATCTTGATTGCTGTAACTTTATATATTAATTCTTGAAGTAAGATAATGTTGGTTTCTCTGACTTTGTTCTTCCCTCAATACTGGGTTGACTATTCAGGGTCTTCTACCTCTATGTATACATTTTAGGGTCAATTTGTTGACATAAATGAAATAACACTGAAATTTTGATTGCGATAGTATTGGATCTATGGATCAAGTTTGGAAGAACTGACATCCTGGCAGTAATGAGTCCTCTCATTCATGAACGTGGAGCACCTCTTCATTTATTTAGTTCTTTGATTTTTTCCATACAGTTTTGTAGTTTTTCTCATATAGATCTTGTACATACTTTCATTAGACTCATATCTAAGCATTTTATTTGTTTTGGCGCTAATGTACCAAATATATTTATAACATAAATATAGTATAATGTTTTAAATTTCAAATTCCTCTTGCTTATTGCTGGTTGTGGGAAAGTGACTGATTTTCTGTATCAGTGGTGTATCCTGCAATCATGGTGCAATCATTTATAAGTTTCAGAAGATTTTTTGTGCTGATTATATTAGATTTTCTACATTGAAAATCATGTCATCTGCAGACAAGGACAATTTTATTTCTTTCCTACAAATATTCCATTTCTTGTCTTATTGTATTAGCTGAGACTTCCAGTGACATATTGAAAAGCAGAGGTGAGAGGTAATAGTCTTATCTTGTTTCTTATCTTAGTGTGAAAGTTTCAAGTTTCTCACCATTAAGTGCAACGTTAGATGAAGGGTTTTTTTTGTAATTTTTTTTTTTTTAAGTGAAATTTGGGAAGTTCCTTTCTATTCCTAGTTTGCTGAAAATTTGCGTTAAATATTTGTTGGATTTTGTCAAATGCTTTCTCTGAATCTGTTGATGAGTGATTTTTCTTCTTTAGCCTGTTGATATGATGGATTACATCAATTTATCTTCAAATGTTGAATTATGCTTGTACACCTGGAATAAATTCCACTAGATAAAGGAGTATGATTCTTTGTATATATTATTGGATTCAATTTGCTAATATTTTATTGATGATTCTTGCATCTATGTTTGTGAGAGATACTGGTCTGCAGTATTTTTTTTTCTTGTAACGTCTTTGCCTGGTTTTGGTATTAGGATGATGACAGACTCATAGAATGAGTTTGGCAGTATTCCTTCTGCATCTATCTTCTGAAAGAGACTGTGGAAAATTTACATAATTTCTTTTCTATGTGTTTGATAGAATTAGCCACTTAACCCATTTTGGCCTGATGCTTTCGGTTTAGGAAAGTTATTAATTATTTATTTTGTTTCTTTAATACATATAGGCCTATTCAGATTGTCTATTTCTTCTTGTGTAAATTTTGGCAGATTGTGTCTTTTAAGGAGTATATTCATTTCATTTCAGTTATCAGATTTGTGGGCATAAAAGAGTTAATAATATTGTTTTACTATTTTTTTCAAATTTATATAATAAAGTGTATTTAGAGAAGTACCCTTTCATTCCTACTTCCTATTCTTTTGCATTTTCCTTTTTTTTTTGTCATTATACTTTAAGTTCTAGATTCCCTATTTAATAAATAGTGTTGGGAAAACTGGCTAGCCATATGCAGAAAGCTGAAACTGAATCCCTTCCTGACACCTTATACAAAAATGAACTCCAGATGAATTAAAGATTTAAACATAAGACCTAACACCATAAAAACCCTAGAAGAAAGCCTAGGCAATACCATTCAGGACATAGGCATATGCCTACGCAAAGACTTCACGACCAAAACACCAAAAGCAATGGCAACAAAAGTCAAAATAGACAAATGGGATCTAATTAAACTTAAAAGCTTCTGCACAGCAAAAGAAACTATCGTTAGAGTGAACTGGCAACCAACAGAATGGGAAAAAATTCTGCAATCTACCTGTCTGACAAAGGGCTAATATCCAGAATCTACAAAGAACTTAAACAAATTTCTAAGAAAAAAACAACCATCAAAAACTGGACAAAGGATATGAACAGACGCTTCAAAAGAAGACATTTATGAGTCCAACGAACATCTGAAAAAATGCTCATCATCACTGGTCATTAGAGAAACGCAAATCAAAACTACATTGAGGTAGCATCTCACGCCAGTTAGAATGGTGATCATTAAAAAATCTGGAGACAACAGACGCCGGAGAGGATATAGAGAAATAGGAACACTATTACACTGTTACTGGAAGTGTAAATTAATTCAACCGTTGTGGAAGACAGTGTGGTAATTCCTCAAGGATCTAGAAACAGAAATACCATTTGATCTGGCAATCCCATTACTGGATCCATACCCAAAGGATTATAAATCATTCTATTGTAAAGACACATGCACTTGTATGTTCATAATGGCACTGTTCACAATAGCAAAGACTTGGAACGAACCCAAATGCCCATCCATGATAGACTGGATAAGAAAAATGTGGCGCATATACACCATGGAATACTACGCAGCCAAAGAAAGATGAGTTCACGTCATTTGCAGGGACATGGATGCATCTGGAAACCATCATTCTCAACAAACTGACACAAGAACAGAAAACCAAACACTGCATGTTCTCACTCATAAATGAGTGCTGAACAATGAAAACACATGGACACAGGGAGGGGAATAATATTGTTTTATTATACTTTTAATTACCATGTGACCTGTAGTGAGATCCCTATTTCATTTCTTCGTTTTTTTTTCTGAGACAAAGTCTCAATCTGTTGCCCAGGCTGGAGTGTAGTGGCACCATCTTGGCTCACTGTAAACACCAGCTCCCGGATTCAAGTGATTCTCCTGCCTCAGCCTCCTGACTACCTGGGATTACAAACGTGTGCCACCATGCTAGCTAAATTTTGTATTTTTAGTAGAGATGGGGTTTCACCATGTTGGCCGGCCTGCTCTTAAACTCCCAACCTCCCAAAGTGCTGGGATTAAAGGCATGAGCCACTGTGCCCGGCACCCTATTTCATTTCTTATATTAGTACTTAGAATCTTTCCTTTTCCTAGCCAAATAGAAACATCAGTTTTATTAATCTTTTCAAAGCACTAGCCTGGCCAGAAACATCAATTTTATTAATCTTTTCAAAGCACTAGTTTTTTATTTTATTGATTTTCTCTATTCATATCTTATATTTAGTTTTCTTGATTTCTGCTCCACTTTTTGATGTTGCTATTGTAGAGTTTAGCTGTGTTCTTACTCATTTTCTGCTCCTGGATCTGTCGATTTCTGATAGAGGGGTGGGTGTTCCAATCTCTGACTATAATAGTGGATTCATGTTGAAAGTTAGTTATCAATGAAATAGTTAATAAGAGGTGGGGCCTTTGGGGAAATGATTAAATCATGAGAGCTTCACCCTCCAGAATGGGAATAATGTTTTTATAAAAGGACTTGAAGAAGGAAGTTAGCTTCTGTTTTGCCCTTTCCAGCATATGAGGACACAGAAGCAGCCATCTATGAGGAACAAGTCTTCCCCAGACACTAAATTTGCCCGCACCTTGAGCTTAGACTTCCCAACTCCCACAACTGTGCAAAATCAGTTCCTGTTGTTTATGAAGTACCCGGTCTAAGGCATTTTGTTGCAGTAACCCAAACAGACTGAGATAGTAATTTTTTTCTCGCAATACTTTAAATATTTCACTCTACTCTCTTCCTGCTTGCATGGTTTCTGAAAAAACATGGAATTTGATTCTTATTTTTGCTCCTCTATAAAGCATTTTTATTTTTGGGTTTCTTTCAAAATTTTTTCCTTATATTTGATTTTCTGAAGTTTAAATATAATATGTTTAGGTGTAGTTTTTGTTTTTTTTTTTGTTTTGCATTTATCTTGCTGTTCTCTGAGCTTCCTGGATCTGTAGTTTGGTGTCCGACACTAATTTAAGGAAATTCTCAGCCACTTCAAATATTGCTTCTGCTCCTTTCTCTCTTTTTCTCCTTTTTGTTATTCCTATTACACATATGTTACATCTTTTTTTGTCCACGGTTCTTGGATAATCTGTTCTGCTTTTTTTTTCTTCAGTGTTTTCTTCTTTTTGCTTTTTAGGTTTGGAAGTTTTTATTCTCATAGCCTCAAGCACAGAGATTCTTTCTTCGGCCATGTCTAATCTACTGATCAGCTCATCAAAGACACCTTCATTTCTGTTACGGCATATCTGATTTCTAGAATTTCTGCTTGATTTTTTCTTACAATTTTCATTTTTTTACTTACATTATTCATCTGTCTTTGAATGCTGTCTCCTTTTCCTATTAAAACCCTATCATAGTAATCACAGTTTCTTTTAGAATTCCTATTGTGATAATTCCAACATTCCTGCCATATCTGATTCTGGTTCTGATGCTCGTTCAGTTTTTCTCTTCAAACTGTGTTTAGCCTTTTACTATCACTTGCAAGTTTTTATTGATGAAGTGGGTAAAAGAAACGGAAGTACAAAGACTATAAAGACCTCTAGTAAAGCAGTGGTAAGGTGTATTGTCCTAGATTAGGTATCAGTCTTTTAGTGAGCCTGTGCCTTTCAACTGTGAATTTCACCAGTGCTTCTCAGTTGTTGGCGTGTTCATGTTTTGTTTGCTTTGTTTTCACCCCTAAGTGCAGTAGGATGGCTAGAGGGAGCTGGAGCTGGGTATTTCCCTTCTCTCAGGTAAATTAGACTCCAGTAAAACCCCAGCAGGTTAGGCCATGGTTAGTTTCTCCTGAGGGCAGGCCTTGTTAAAGAACAGAGTGCTCTGGTATATTTCAAAATGGTTTTATTTCTTCTCCCCCTGCCAAAGCATGAGGGGTTTTTATTCTGATCTTCACTGTAAGGACCTGTCATAGTTCTTAAAGGTAAAACCCAATGTCATGTCACCTCTCATTTTCATTTGATCCTCCAGGAATTTTAACTCTCAGAATTGTAGACATTGAGCTTCCAGCAATTACTGGATACATTTCAGATTTTGTATCTGGTAGTGGTTCCTGATGAGGTTTCCACTCAGAGTTTCTCCTTCAGTAAGCTATGATTCTTTGCATTTGCCTGTCTCTCAAATTTTGGGGGCAGTGGTTTGCTCAGTGACCTCACTTCTCCGACTAATCTAAAAAAGGTTGTTGATGTTTTCAGTTTGTTCAGCATTTTACTTGTTGTTAGTATGGAGTTATGACTTCTAAGCTCCTTACATACTGGACTGGAAACCAGAAGACCATGGGTAAATTTTGCCTGCAATAATTATTACTGTGTTATTTACTAATATTGATTTTCTATCATTCTTTCTATATTCATTAGTTGGTAGTCTTCTGTAAAGAAGACTTTTATTTATGTCCCAAACATTTATCTATCAAATTATTTTTACATCAGTATAGATGTATAGTATTCATTTAATTCTAGAGGTTATAATCTGATACTATCAGTATTTACTTTGATTTTTTAAATTGTTTCAGCTTTGGCCATCGGGAGTTCTTTATGCTTGGTTCTTGCATCTAATAGACGTTTTTAAATATAGGGTAGAGTTATATAATTAAGATAGTTTTTGGTAAACACACACTGAAGCTGGTGTTTTTTTCTGAAAATATCTGTTAATTCTTAGAAGTCTGGTAACTCTGTTTTAATAGGATATGCACATGGGGAAAAACAGACAAAGACTCTGAACAAAATGCAGACTGAATAAATGACTACCCACTTGAACGTTTCCTTAAGAAACAACAATGTTCAGTGAGAGAATCAGGAGAAACTTTTTCAGAATGAAATGGTGGAACTAATGCCAGTCTTGGTCTTGGATCTTAGTGTAGCAACAGAAAAACTAAGAAAGTCTTCCTTGGGAATGCCTAACCAGAGCCTACACTATTCTGATTTGGAATTCAAGTTCTTTTACAATATATATGAAAGAAAAAAAGGCCAAGAATAGACATGGCGTTCCTGAAAAAGAATCAGTTGGAGAGCAGATATCAAGACATATTATAAAATTATCTTATATAAAACAATGTGGTTTGGTGATGCAGTAGACAAATGTATGAGTAGAGTACAGACAAAAAAATTAATATATTCATATATGGAAAATGGGTATGGACAGAGCTGACATGGAAGATCAATGGCAAAAAGATTTGATAAAATGATATCAAAATAATTGGTTATCCACTGAGCTGAAAACTTGATAGCAGATTCCTAGCTCTCCTCATATGTAGAAATCAATTACCATTGGGTTGAAACTTTAAAGGAAACGGGAAAACTTTAAAATTTTCATAGATCTAGAAAACGATGTTAATGAGTTTGATATTGAATATTTTTTAAAACTCAAAGATTGCAAGTCATAAAAAAAACCTGATTATATTTGATAGACTGTATATGAGTATCTGAGTATTTGACAGATTCGTTTTAAGCTTAAACCAGATTTTAAGCTTATTTTTGTCAAAAGGCTCCATGAAAGTCAGAAGAAATTTGTAAGTCAGAAGAAATTACCTACAACACATATACACATATTACCCAAAATTATTAGAACTAAGAATATATAAAGAAGTCTAATATTTGATGATGAAAGACAAACAATCCAATAAAAAGTGAACAAAAGTAAAGATACAAATGAGTACTTTACAAGAAGAAACATGGTTGTCTAATAAATGTACTAAAATGCTCAGTAAATATACGTAATATGCTCATTAATAATCAATACAATGAAAATGAGAACCGCAATGAGAAATATCATTTCAAACTCGATGAAATGAAAAATACAAATAATCCTGAACTATCATCGTTTCATGCAGGAGTTTGGGTCTTGACATAAAATAAAGCACAAATTCCAGATTTCCTGCTTATCAGCAGTGTGATTTTTGACAAGTCATTTAAACTCCAGCTTCAGTTTGCTCACCTACAAAATGCAAAACGTAACTTCTTTGCAGAGTTGTGAGAAACAAAGATAATGCACACCAAGCATCTGACCAAGTCTGGCATAGAGCAGAGGGTCATTGATGATGGCTGCTCAAACTGACATAAATCAGGATGACAGTCCAGAAACGTAATGTTTATATGAGTGTTTCACTCAATAGAACTAATTTAGGGAGAATGTATTAAGGTTTTAAGCCTCATCCTTCAAAACTTGTATCAACAATGACAGCGGCACCAGCAGCAATGATTAAAGGGCTTATAATGTGCCTAGGCAGTGAGTTTAGGATTTTATATTCATTATTTCATTTAATCCTTATGATTAATTTGTAGGGCGGTATACATCATCTCTAGATATATTATTATCTCCATTTTATGGCTGAGGAAATTGAAAATCAAATGGCTTAATTGACTTGCTCAAAGTCGCACATGACGTCATTTGCAGTTGTGGCAGTAGAACACAGGCCTCTCTGGCTTGATTCTGATTCTCCAGTTAGATGATTTCCCTTTAGCAGACCGATCCAGAAACAGAATTCTTCTCTTGTAAGGAATCTTCACAATTAGTGGCATCAAGATTAATTTATGTGCATAATAGTGTGATGAGCTGATGCCAGTATTTTTTAAAAAGAGTAAGAATTTCCGAGTTTGCTGTTAGAATTTCCAACCTAATCTTTGTCAGTGTTACTGTCTTTGACAGAAACGAAGGAAAGAAGGGGAGTTGGAGTCAGGACCAGCTGACTGATACGGTCTTTCTCTATGTAATTTGAAGTTCCACCTTTCCATCTTGGGGGAACTCCACGCTCTAATTGTTTTCGGGAATGATTGAAATACGACCCAGAATGAAGCAGGCTGCTAAAATTCATGGCATACTCATATACGAAATTAACAACAACAGCAACAAAAATGACAGCCAGACTCTCGCCCCTTTCCACTCCTTAAATAGGCCGGAGTCTTGACCTTTCATCTTCTGTTAACAATGGACTTTCCAATAACATAGACTTGAAGTAAGTTGGGATTTAATAGTCTTACGGTACAATACCCCAGCTAAGTGATTACACAATTCATTTGGGTTGCAAGGTTGAAAAACTCATTGTTTTTTGAGGTAGCTTCATCTGTCTTCAAACAGCAAAAATATTACCATAGCTCATTTTTAAAACGGAGAATTTATGATTGTGCCAAATACTGGGCTAAATGCTTTATATAAATTGTCTCGTTTAATCCTCATAATATGCCCCGTGACAGAGATGCTATTATTATCTCCGACTTACAGATTAAAAACTTAGAGATTTAGATCTGTGTGCCATAATTTTAGCATTTGCAGACTAAACAAATTTACTTGGCAACGTTATGTTTTGGAAAATAGCACAGAACTCTCCAACTTAAACCTCCGCTCCTTTTGGTTAAATAGCTCTTTGTTTAATTGGTTCTCCACATTACATTTTTTTAGAAAATGTAGAATCAGGTGGACATGTGATTGGAAGGGAGAAGGGAGGAAAGAGATTTTCATTTATTCACATTTAAAAGATGACATTTTGCGGCCTCTCTGTGTACCCTCTTTTGTAGGTTTTGCTGCCCCCATCTCCGACTTTTCTTTAAGATGGAAGGCTGGATTTAAGCCAAGAAGAAGTATCTTTCTTTGTACTCTGCCACAAGTTTTCTAGACCAATATTTGCAGAAAGTGCACACAACCCAAGAATTTTGCATAATAAATTATTTTAGAAATGTTTAGAGATAATGCAAATTCATAGGGTATCATTCAAAAGAGAAAAGGGGCAAAAATAATTATCATGATAAACATCAGTGCAGGATGGAGAAATTAACAAAGTCAATCAGTGTTTGTTTTTTGCTAATGGATTTTTGGCTGTCCTTATCAACAGCCTGAGTTTTTAAAAGTGTGATTCTGTATTTTTACAGAAAAAATATGTATCCTTGGCATTATTTACTTATTATTTGGAACGTGTTCAAAAGGCCATCTTTTCATAAGGTCACCTGTTTTTCTTTAAACGCCTGCTGTCACTAAAAACTTAAAATTAGTATTTGTGTTATAAGATTATATAATTCTGTAATTTTAAATCCTTAAAACAGAAGAGATGACTACAAACGTGAACTTTTACTATATTTTAACCTTCATCTATTTTCTTGAAATTACAAATATAATACTTCTACTATTTACCTAAATATTGGATGAGCTGTAGTCTTAAAGTCAGATATTTGACCTAAGCTATGGCAAATGACTAAATCTGTCTTTATTAATGCCAGTTTTAGATATCACACACCAAGACACAACATTTTTACAATGCTTAGCATTCACGCAGCATTATGATATTTAGGGAACAGGAAAGTCACTTAATGGTGGAATTGTCATGTCTATCTTCCAGATATGTGTTACGAAGACTAATGCCAGGACATACTAACTGCCCTGACAATGGTGAAATGACTCCAATAAAAAGAAAGCCCTTCAGGCAGATGGCCAGTTTAAGAATAAAAATTAGCTTGTAGGCGTCATTTAATCTATTTGTAGGCATAAATGATAACATTTTAACCAAAAAAAAATCTATGATGTATTTTTAGAATCTTGCACAATGAATGAATGTATCTGACACTTCTAAGTGAATAAGAACTAAGTTAAACGCTCAGCACTACCATCCTCTCTTCAGAACCACTTGTCTTGAGTCTACCTGTCAGGATATTCTCCTCCCTTGCAAGATACATAATAATCTCATTTAAAATCATAGAGTTCCCTGACACCAAAAAAGCTGACACAGTTTCTCTCTGCTTGTTGGAGTAGTACTTCTCCTGAGTGATTACTTATCTACAGCAATGCCACTGTTTTATGTTTCTAGATTTCTGAACACCTCAATTTATTTTTGGATCACTCTTTTCTTTTGGCAGATTGTGATTTATATATACATTATTTCCAGTAGGATTAAATTTTGTAAGCCAAGGGGGGAAAAAAAAAGAAAGAAACATACTGCTGCTTGGCAAAAATGGAACAAGATATCTTGATAATCATCTATAGTACAGACCCTAAATGTTATACTAATTCTTATTCAAAAATAAATACTGTAATGTGTCACACTTAGGCTAACAGATCATTTATTTCTAAAAGAAATGACTATTTTTTAAGGCAATTGGTTGTCTTTGAGGTTTTCATTGTACACTCATCCAGAGAGTAGGTTTCAAATATCTCAAACTCAGTGTGTCAAAATAAAATAAAACAAAAGCAATTGTAATCACTGATCAGTTGAAATAACAGCAATCACCAAGGAGAGCCGAGAACTTATAAGACTGCATGAGATGTTTTGAGAATGGCTTATTAATGGACCAGAGGGCAGGTTATGCTCACTTGGGGGGATTACGCTAATCTCTGTGGGGCAAATCCTGAGAAGGGAATGGGAAATTCTTAAGAAGTGGACAGAGGTATACAAACAAGAAGAAGGACGGGTGCAGAGGACGGTAAGAGTGGCAGGCAGCTGAAATGGTAAAATAGGAGTAAACAAAAAAGACACTGTCAGAGGCCAGGAGGGAGAGAGGCGAAGCTGAGAATGAGCTCCGGGGGCGAAAATTCTTAGTGTAGCAGTAGGCAACTGATACAACTTGGTGGGATTTTACCAATTTGTTGTTTTCTTTAAATCCCAAAAGGCATGTGTAATATAAAATAGCTTTGAAATCCAGTGTCAGTTAGTGCACTATTTAAAAAAGGCTAAAGATAAAAACATTTTAGAATACCTATTCTTATTATTTAATCTGCTTCTCGTGATAATAAATACGTTATAAGATATTAAATAACAGTATTACAAAATGGAAGGGAGAACAGACCAGATTTGTTGCAAATAGTGAATTCACTAAAGCTGTAGAATTGATAAAATACATCTCTCTCCTCTTTTTTTTCTTTTTTATCATCCAGCCCAAAATGTCAATACATCTCTTTTTTTAATGGCTGGCTTTAGACTAAAATATTTCCCTAATTGATTTAGCACAAAATTTGACAAGGGAAGGATCACTCTTACCGGTGAAAGGAAGCTCAGCCTTTACCCTTAAGCTTTTACAATAACATTGTAACATAGGGTAAAAGTTTGCTAAAAACATATTTTAAGAAATAGTCTTATTGACAAAACACACTGCCATGTGTGTACCTATGCAACTGTCTTGCATGTTCTGCACATGTACCCCAAAACCTAAAATGCAATAAAAAAATTAAAAAAAAAGAAATAGTCTTATTGAATATATTCAACTGATATGAATACATTTTCTTATGTACATTTGGCAATTTCTTATTTTAGCAAAAATTGGTTAAAAATATATTTAGTGATATTTTTGATTTTAGTGCATTTTCAAATTTTCAAAAGCTAAAGACATGGAATGGTTTATTCCATTGCGGGATTAAACTCCAGGATTCATTTATAACTAGAAGAGAGTTGTTTGATTGAGGTTGCAAATCTGATGCTGTGGCCCACAGCCTTCCGTGGGCTCTTGGTTATTTATCAGAAGATGATTTGCTGAATGACCAACTTGTCAAATTTATAAGGATATTATAAAATTTTGTTTATTTTAACTCTTCAGACAATTTATAGCAATCCTTCAAGATGGACTTGCAGGGAGCCAGGATTCCAGACACCTGGGGGCCTTCAATTTCTCTGTTTTTCAGAGATTAAAAAATACTGATTATTATTATTATTATTATTATTTTGAGACGGAGTTTCGCTCTTGTTACCCAGGTTGGAGTGCAATGGCGTGATCTCGGCTCACCGCAACCTCTACTTCCTGGGTTCAGGCAATTCTCCTGCCTCAGCCTCCTGAGCAGCTGGGATTACAGGCACGCACCACCGTGCCCAGCTAATTTTTTGTATCTTTAGTAGAGACAGGGTTTCACCATGTTGACCAGGATGGTCTCTATCTCTTGACCTCATGATCCACCAGCCTCGGCCTCCCAAAGTGCTAGGATTACAGGCTTGAGCCACCGCGCCCCACCAAAATACTGATTATTTTTTATACTGACTAAAAAATAATCAGTATAAATTTTTAAACTTCCAAATTAAAACTTTAATTCTATTTATAAGAAGAAAATAGTTATTTAATATATTAAAGAACAATAGAGTAATAATTATACACACAAGAAGAACATGTTCATGAGAATAAACCATTCCGTGACCTTAGCTTTTGAAAATTCTCTAAAATTTAAAAAATTGCTAAACTTCTTTAAAGCAATTTTTACTAAAGTAAAACATTGTACATAGGACAATGTATTACATCAATAAAATATATTCAATAAGACTATCTTTTAAAATAAGATTTTAGCAAACTTTAAACTTCATGAATTCTGCAAATTGGTCATATGGTAAATTGATTCTAGTGAATTTCATTCATTTCATAAATGGTGAAATCTCAGCTCACTGCAACCTCCACCTCCCGGGTTCAAGCGATTTTCCTACCTCAGCCTCCAAAGTAGCTGGGATTACAGATGCCTGCCACCACGCCTAGCTAAGTTTTGTATTTTTTAGTTGAGACGGGGTCTCAGGGTTTCGCCATGTTGGCCAGGCTGGTCTCGAACTCCTGACCTCAGGTGATCCACGTGCCTCGGCTTTCCTGAGTGCTGGGATTACAGGCATGAACCACCACGCCTGACCAGTTTTCTTAAGATAATTCTGCACGTTACAAAAACTGAAGTAATCGGCAATATTTAAAAATCGAGAGTTCTGGTTCAAGATGGTGCACTAGAAGCAGCTAGAGCCTGCGGGTTCTGGAGAGAAAACACTAAGCTCTTCAAGTGCATCCTCCAGGAGACTGTGTTGGAATTCACCAAGGAAGCAACACACAATAGGACCCAACAGAGAGAAAAGCAAAGCAGGACAGCCACCCACCTGGTATTGGTGCAGGCCCAGAGGAATTGCTGCATCGTGGGGAAAGCGTGATTGAACACGAGATCCTGGGGGATCCACAATTCCACTGCAGACCTTTGCTTTCCTGGCCAAGGAAGAGCCTCTCTGATTCTCCAGGGTCTCCAGATAGACACAGAGGCTGCGCAGAGGCACCACTCAAGCCCATGTGGAGCCCAGTGGGTCTTGGATCCCTGAGCACCCTAGAGCCAGGTGTATGGTAGCCCCACCAACAGGGAAGGCTAGACTTTTTTGTATGTCCTTAGGATATGTTAGAAATAAGGCTCAGAGTCTAAGGAAAAACTAGCCCTCAGACAAAGAATTTCTAAGCAAAGCAGGTTTACTTCTGCGCGGAAGGATGCCTCCTGCACGGCTGGTTGCTCCGAGAACACATAGAACAAAGCAGAGTAGAAGTTTTTGTTTCTAACGCAACTCCTGCCCTTGTGTCCTTTCCTCATTGGCTGGGGTCGGACTGCACAATCTAAACTAGACCCGATTCACTAAATGTTTAAACTTTCTTAGGTAAGATGATGGGAGAGAGGGGAGAGGAGGAAGGGGTCGTCTGCAGCAAACTGGAGAGCTAGTCTCTTCTTAAATAAGGAAGGGAATGTGAGCTGGCGCAGATAATGCCCCTGGTGTCTTGGCACGCCTGGGCACGTAGTAAAGTCAGAAAGAAGGAAAGGGGGAGAAAGTGTGTGTGTGTAGGGGGGTTACTGGGAATTAAAGAATAAAAGGTTAAGCAGGCTGTTTGCAGAGAAACTTTGCCATATCTCACTGGACAGATGCAGCAGCCACAGTGCTGAGGAGCAGGCTGCAGACCCCACCTCTGCTGCTGCTCGCCAGGCAAGGCCCACTTGCCTGTGTTACTGGTCAAAGGCAGTTGTCCAGATTCTTGGCGTTTTGAACAGACAAAACGCACACAGAAAGCAAAGCAGCACAAGCAGAGATGTATTGTAAATGAAAGTACATTTCACAGGGCGGCAGCCAGCTGGAGCAAGCGGCTCAAGAGCCTCAGTTACAGAATTTTCTGGGGTTTAAATACCCTCTAGAAGTTTCCCATTGGTTTACTCTATGCAAATAAAGTAGCGGTCCGTGACCAGTCTGATTGGTTGTGGGGGGGGACCAATCAGAGGTACTTTCATTTTCAGATCGCCACGCAGGAAAATGAGGGGTTGAAACGAGGACTGTCAGAGTAGCCTGATGCTCAGCGTGAATCCGCCGTAGGTTCCCTGCCCCAGACCTTATTCTCCTGCCTCACCTGAGCACTCCGGTTGGTTGCCGCTCTGAGTTTCTCTGGGATATAACAGACAGTTCTCTGTGATGACAATGGTCATTGTGCCTGTCCCTGTTGCCCCCAGGTTGGGAGGGAACAAAGACCCTGAGCTCTTTTGCCTGACTCCAGTATGCCACAGCTGCCCTACAGAGAAGCAGCCAGACTGCTTTCCCTACGAGCCCCTGCCCTACGTTGCTCTCTATTACCAGGCCCACTGTTTGGGCTCCCAGCACAGCCGCCCCACCCAGCCTGACCACTCTGGTGGGTTGCAGCAACGTGGAGGCCTCTGGAGGCCGTTATCCTCAGTGTGAATTAACAGAGGAACAGAAAACCAAATACTGCATGTTCTCACTTATAAGTGGAAACTAAACTTTGGGTACTCATGGACATAAAGATGGAAACAATAAACTTTGGGTATTGCTAGATGGGGGAGAGAGGCAGGGGAGTAAGAATGGAAAAACTAGCAACTAGTACTATGCTCATTACCTGGGTCACAGCCATTTGTACCCCAAACCTCAGTGTCATGCAGCATACCCATGTAATAACCCTGCACAGATACCCCATGAATCTAAAATAAAAATTGAAATTATTCTAAAAAGCCAGTGAATTTCTTAGAATGCTCTGCAGTTATATTAACACTATCTCTTGAAGACTCGAAAAAAAATCTGCAAAGCTGAACCTACATTCTCATAGAGCACCATTAGATGGACCTGAGTAGTGGCCATTCTCTGTAGAAGGTCCAGTGGTAGGGTGATGATATGGCCAGTGTGCTTGTGAAAATCCTGGTTTATACCTATTTTCCTGGTGTTATTCTTATTAGTGTCCACTTTCACTATCACAGGTGTCTAGTTTGAAAGATAAATTTTATGGTTACTTTAGTGAGTGGTTTCCAGCTCACTGTAGTTCATAGAACACAATTTATCTTTTAATTGGTCTGATACACACCTCATCTGCCTGGGCTTTATAAGCAATTGACTGTGTTATTCCTGTTTTCATATCCCTTATCTAGTCTAAGCAGTCTAGCCATGTGGAAATACACAGAAAATTCTTTTTTCTTTTTCTTGACAGAGTTTTGCTCTTGCCGCCCAGGCTGGAGTGCAATGGCACGATCTCTGTTCACTGCAAACTCTGCCTCCTGAGTTCAAGTGATTCCCCAGCCTCAGCCTCCCCAGTAGCTGGGATTACAGGCACCTGCCACCGCACCTGGCTAATTTTGGTATTTTTTAGTAGAGAGGGGGTTTCATGATGTTGGCTCGACCTCCTAACCGCAGGTGATCCGCCCGCCTCAGCCTCTCAAATTGCTGGGATTACAGGCGTGAGCCACTGTGCCCAGCAGAAAATACTTTATCAATGATGCATTAAAGAGGCTCTGTTGCATTTTTTCTTTAGTTTTACCTGCTGTTCGCTGTTTCTTGCGCAATGTGGTTTTTGCCTACGTATTTTCCGTTTAGAGGTCATCATGCTCTTTCACCATCCTCACTACCACATGCGCACTTCTCATATTTTTCTTTCACTCACGGCTCTAGAATAATTTTATGTAATATCTTATTGATATGGCCGAATGGTTACCAATCACATACCATCAAAGACTCAAAAACCTGCTAATTTAATTTACAACCCCTAACTGGTGCTTGGCATATTTTAGGCCCTGTGCTAGTTACTGAGCACAAAAAGATAAAAGACACCATGATATTCACGTTGTCAAAAGTCATTAGCTCTCTTCACAGAACAGTCTTGGCTTTTCTTTGATTTTATGGCTTTGAATATTTTTTTCTCGTGGAGGTAGTTCCAGATGGTGTGCTGTGTGTGTGTGTGTGTGTGTGTGTCTGTGTGTGTGTATGAGTGCTGGGGGAGGAGAGTCAGATTTGAGTGACGATATTCATTCTATGTCAACACAGTTTTTTTTGTACGCATTAAAACAGAAAGATGTTAAAGAGCTATGCAACTTGCTGTTTCAGTTAAGGTTTCACAAGATGACTTGTTCTTGGAAATGCAGGTTAGAGCAATCTCAACTTAGTTTGTGGTCTGAAAATGTGATTTAATCAATTTAACCAGTCCCAGCCATCTCCTCAAAGTGATTAGCATCCCTGAGGAGGCTCAACCATAATAAAATATCTCCATTTGTGTTCAATTTCTATTATTTATATATTCCTACACTTTCTTCTGGTAGAATGTTACTCAAAGGATATTGAGCCATAAACTAAAATAACCTGCCCATTGTTGTAAATCTGATACCTTCCCTCCAACCACAGGGAGTAGCATTTCCTCCAGCCTCTCTTGTTGAGAGTTTGGGCTGTTCTGGGAATCACTCTGGTCTATTTACTAGAAATCCCTTCATGGTGAAGGTGGTTAGGCTTAGAAAACCTAAGACATTCTAATTTCCAGGGACTGGTTATATCTTGGACATGATATGGGTTGATGCATTTCTTTGGGAATTATGGTTTTAGAATCTCATAAGTCACATAATAATGGCATTTTTTTCATATGCGGTAGGTGCCTCTCAATCCAAGAAACATGGCTGTGTGGTATCCTACAGGAAATAGCCTTGATGTATTGTCTTTAGCAATGAATTTTAACATAAAATACTTGTAAGACGCATGAACCAAACCCCTAAAATCTCCAAGAGATTGACTGATAAAAGCTGTAAGCTGGGCGCAGTGGCTCATGTCTATAATCCCAGCACTTTGGGGGCCAATGCCGGTGGATCACCTGAGGGCAGGAGTGAGAAGCAGCCTGGCCAACATGGTGAAACCCCATTTCTACTAAAGATACAAAAGTTAGCTGGGCGTGGCGGTGTGTGCCTATAACCCAGCTACTCAGGAGGCTGAGGCAGGAGAATTGCTTGAACCTGAGAGGTGGAGGTTGCAGTGAGTTGAGATTGTGTCACTGTACTCCAGCCTGGGCAAGAGAGCAAGACTTTGTCTCAAAAAAAAAAAAAATGTTGTATATTTTGCTTGATACATATTGATTTACGTTAGAAATCTAGCTGCTAAGATACACTACGATATTTGTGTTCACAGTTCATAGCATTCTTTCTCTGGGGGGAATGACCTTATACTGCATATTAAGGGCTATAATTGCTAAAGAAACCAAGATGAGGCTGGGCGCGGTGGTTCACACCTGTAATCACGAGGTCAGGAGTTCAAGACCAGACTGGCCAACATGGTGAAACCCCGTCTCTCCTAAAAAATACAAAAATTAGCTGGGCATGGTGGCTTATGCCTGTAATCCCAGCTACTTGGGAGGCTGAGGTAGGAGAATTGCTTGAACTGGGACCCAGAAGGTGGAGATTGCAGTGAGCTGAAATCATGCCACTGCACTCCAGCCTGGGCTACAAAGGGAGACTCCATTTCAATAACAACAGCAACAAAAAACCAAGATGAAAAATACTTGGACCTGACAGTAACTGTGTCTGCTTCTCTACAGAAACTTTACACTTGCATAACCAAGAATTATCCCAAATTTTCTCAAGAACCAATATCAGGTCAGTCATCAAATGCTATTAAGCAGAATTGCCTATTTGACTGCAGATGTACCTATTTCAGTATACATGACAAGGGAAGTGGAATATTCTGTGCCAATTTTGCAGGGAAAATACTAATACATTTTGAAGTTTTTAGTTCTTGTTGTTTGTTTTAGGATCCGTGAAGAATTCACGTCACCACTTTGGCTCCGACAGGCTTGATACAATTATGTTATTGTTAATGGTATGCTGGTAACCTGGCTCTCCCCAAAGCGAAAAAAGCCTGGATTTGTAGCATTTGCAATTTCAATAGCGTAGTTTCTCCCAGTACTGCTAATTTCTCCTACAGTTTAGCTACTAGCTTGCTCCAAATTCCTGAATATTTAACAATTTTATCTTTAGAGTCTGTATAAGCACACCACTAGCCTTCTTTTACTAGTTGAAATCTAGTTCTGAAGCTGTTCTGACATAGCCTTCTATTGATCTTTCAGTTGGATTCAAGACGTATTCATAAACCCACCTGTTAATGGAGGCTATTTTGCAGATGGCTGTTACTTGCTTATGCTCAATCTATTAGCTTCATTTGTAGCAGGTGACCTGTTTTAAAACCTGTTTAAATGTGAACCAGAAGGACACTTACTATCATCTTTTAGATTCTCTCTCATTCATACAGCTAGGAAAAGTGTGTGGGCAAAAAGCAAGCCACAGAGACGCTTCAGTGGAGTAAATAAAACGTAGAAAGAAGTAATATGTGAGTACCTTAGATAAAACATATTGGAGAAACAGTAGAGAAGGGAATATGCAAGAAAGAGAGTGATAAAGACCTTTTAAATATTGTTCAAAGTGGACCTTCACACAGGTAAAAAGATGTTGCGGCATATTGGTTGTTTGACTGCAAAGTGAGAGTAGTTAGGAGGAGCTCTGCTTTCCTTATCTATTTAATTGAGTTCAGGCAACTCCTGGGAACATCTTACAAACATGGAATTCATGTAAACCTCAAAGTGTCAGTTTTATGAAGCCATTTTATTATCCACTGAAACTCTTGCTTTCAGTTTCAGAGATAGTATTATTTACAAATGTTCTAGACAGTAGCCACCTGCAACCTAGGCACCCCATCTCAATTTCTGCAGATTTATCCTTACACGTTGTGCTTGGAGTAAATCTAGAAACCAATCATGTTTTCCTGCCAGATTTCTGGGGTGGTAAAGTGGATGAGGAAGAGAGAGCAGGTACCTCTACATTAGGAAATAAGAAAAATTATTTGAGACAGATCATGGAAAGGAAGAAAAGTCTGGTGAGCTGACCTGAGAAGGAAAAAAGCCTCGGTTGTCACGGATGAGAAGGAATTCTGAGTGTAGCGTTGAGGCTGTTGCACAACTCCTGTGATTCTTTGCTAGTCTAGGTTCTGGGATGCAAATATTAGGGGAAGCATCACTAGGTTTTTTAAAAAGTACATTGGGATCCAAGAAAAAAATACTTTGGGACATCTCTAGCAACCTTGGTGTTAATTAACTGATGCCATCTTTTCCAGAAAAGGGGTTTCTGGGATCTTTTGCATGGGATTGGATTTCCTCTCCAGTGCTCAGGAGGTCATTATAGAAATGTGTCATGACAATCTGAATCAGAACATCCTTGAGAGCAAGAGGTCAAGCGCATTTCTGTTACTTTATGCAAGTTTTTCCATCATTGTCAGCGACCTCATGGCTGGAAAGTTTGAATTTTGTTAAGAGCTATGAATATGGAATGGCTTTAATTAAAGAGAAAGATCGTCAATAATTTCTGGTTTGACGTTTACAGACAATAATTTGGATAAAAATCATATTCCATGAGAGCAATGGAAAGTTCTATTATGCTATTACCAGAATTTGAGAAATTGAACTTGAAATAAATCCCCACAAAAGTTAAAACAAACATACCGGGCAGCCTCCGAATATCTCTCCAGACATCTGAACACTGCTGCTTGCCGTAGATGATTCCGGAAATACGCTGGGTTTAAAAAAATGCTCCTGTAACAAGATAAAAGAAATGCAAATGTTATTTGGGTTTTAAAAGACAATCACCACAAGTGCATTGGAATGAAATCACAGGCATTCAATTTTAAATACTATGTGTTTTTAAGGATACTAATGAAAGAAGCCCTTCACCCCCTCCTCCCCCGTAATTGGCAGTTAAGACAAATAAGCAAGCATTATTGAAAAACTAATTACCTTTGCATTATAAAAAAATGTTTATTTATAGGACTGGGTATTTTTAGAGATATAACAAAGACAAAGAATTTGAATTCAACTTATGTTCCTATAAGACACCATGCTATTTTATTTGCTTTTAAATGATTTTTTATTTTAACAAATTGGTAAAAACAGGTTATTTATGGTATGTCTACTTTTAATGAAGGAGGAGGTTGTTAGTCGCTGGATTTCTTTTCTTTTCTTTCTTTTTTTTTTTTTTTAGAGACGGAGTTTCGCTCTTGTTACCCAGGCTGGAGTGCAATGGCGCGATCTCGGCTCACTGCAGCCTCTGCCTCCTGGGTTCAGGCAATTCTCCTGCCTCAGCCTCCCGAGTAGCTGAGATTATAGGCATGCGCCACCATGCCCAGCTAATTTTTTGTATTTTTAGTAGAGACGGGGTTTCACCATGTTGACCAGGATGGTCTCGATCTCTTGACCTCGTGATCCACCCGCCTCGGCCTCCCAAAGTGGCTGGGATTACAGGCTTGAGCCACCAGGCCCGGCAGTCGCTGGATTTCAGTTAAAAGAAAGGAACTGGAATTTGGGTGACATGCTCATTTGAATTCCAACAGTACGGGTCTCTTAGGCCACTCCATCGCCCAGCCGTGTCTTCTTCCTGGGCCATGTAGTGGCGTGAGAGACCTGTACTGTTGGTTAAGGGATCTAGTCTTGGTCTTGATATTTTCGTGAAGGGCTTTCCTCACTTTGGACCTCCGTTTTTTCCTGACTGGAATGACAA
Organism: Callithrix jacchus; assembly: GCF_049354715.1. Classification (NCBI taxonomy): domain Eukaryota; kingdom Metazoa; phylum Chordata; class Mammalia; order Primates; family Cebidae; genus Callithrix; species Callithrix jacchus. The sequence continues at coordinate 13,999,613 of NC_133518.1, read as the reverse complement.
GGCATGACTTGTGGCTGAGAAGATCTATCTGTCCTTACCTGCTGACTCTTCCATCATCTCATCAAGTTCTGGAATCTCAATCCAAACCTAGGTGTGAAATGATCACCCTGGCTGCCTTCTTCTTCTAGAGAGAAATGGGTAGACCTTTCTCTTCCTTGCTTCATTGAGAGCCTGGAATGGGTATGTATTGTTCAAGGTGTTTGATATAACAAGGTCAACTAGCTGGAGGCAGTCCATGCCCTATCACCAAATAGTGACCCAGTCATTAGTGAAAGTTTGAAATGTAGCTTCTACTCTATTTATCAATATGGGATACAGAATGTTCCAGAACCAACACATCATTAGTAAGCAACATTTTGTGAGCCTGTTTTTACAAGTTGACTGGAATCACTTGAAATTAGTTTATTATTAAAGTAAGTCGTTCTTTGTTTGGTAGAAAGTCCCGCCATCTTTCCCCCAGGTTTCTTGCCCCCACCCTCCCCCCAGGCTTCCTGCTGCCCTGAGAAAAGCCCGCCAAGCCTGCTCTGTTCTGCCCAGCAACAACAAGCAGCCAATCATCGCAGCAGGAAAGCCCGCCAAGCCTCGGCCTATCCTGAACCGACACGTAACCCTCTGAGCCACCTCAGCAGTCTGCCCAGAGACGGACAGCCTATCCTAAGCTCCTACGACACTCCGCCAGCCGTGTCCACGCCCCGTCCACCCCCCCTATAAAACCCTCCTACCCCAGCTGCGCAGTCGCAGCCAGCCCCGATCTCCTTCCTTTCCTGGCCTGCCCGCTGGTCCCAATAAACCTGAACTTGGCTTCCAACTCTCGAGCTGTTATTCGGGGTCGGGTACCGGGCAGGGGTCTACAAGGGGGTCGCACATATGGTGCCGAAACCCGGGACGGAGGGTCGCTAGCCCCCCTAGCGACCCCCTCCCTCCAGCGACCTCCCCAGCCCTCCTCCAATTTGGCCTCAGCACTCCGGACCAGGTAAGTCCTGTTTCTTACCTTCTCCTTCCGTGATGCGTGTGGCAAAGGCCCTTCCTCTCAGTCCCAATCCATGGATCCCTCGCCAAGCGCCGGCCGGCCCGAGCAGGATCCCCCAACCAGGCTCCAGGAGCCTTGGGTCGGCAGACAAGGGATGCCTTCTCTGACCCACCCAATCCAAAACCATTAAATAGGAACGATCAGACAGGGGACGCCTTCTCTGGTCTTTCCTATCCACCTTCCTCTGGGGAAGCTGGTGGGTTGGAGGGACGCCTCCCCCCACACTACCCCAGCCCACTCGGATACTGTTCCGAGCTCGGATACTGTTCCGAGACCGCCCTCGGCTGTCAGGAACCCTTTGCCGCACGCATCATGGGGAACGTGGAGTCCAAAATTCCTAAAAACGCCCCACTAGGTTGTTTACTTCTCGACTTTACCCGCTTGGGCTACTCCCAAAACCCTTAGGCGGAAAAAGCTTGTCTTCCTCTCCCAGGTGGCCTGGCCCCAGTATCAGCTCGATAACAGGTCGCATTGGCCTCCCACCGGCACTTTCGATTTCAATGTGCTCCGCGACCTAGATAACTTCTGCCGCCGAACTGGCAAAGATAAGGAAGTGCCTTATGTTCAGGCTTTTTGGGACCTGCGTTCCCATCCTGACCTCTGCTCTTCTTGCTCCACTCACCAAGTTCTTTTAGCCTGAACTCCCCCACCGCAGACTCCTACCTCCCCAACCAAGCCACCTCCCTTTACTCTACAGGAAGAGATGCCTGACCACATGTCTTCCCCCTTTGTTCCCACTCCGGAAGTCCACTACCTCTCCCCCTCCCTACTCCTCACCGGAGGATCTGCCTGAACATCTATCCTCTCCTGCCAATCTCAGCAACCAGTCGCCATCAACGGCACGCTCTTCCTCTGCTCCCTCTGCACCTCCTACCTCAGAGGCCATGCCTCGCTCTCCCTCTACTCCCTCCGAGCCCCCTCCCTCAGAGGCTGCACTTCCTCTTGCCTCTCCGGTGGCGGCCCACACCCGCTCCCACCAGCCAGCTATCCTGGCCCCACTCCGAGAAGTAGCAGGCACAGAAGGTTTAATCAGGGTCCATGTTCCTTTCTCACTCCAAGACCTGTCCCAAATTGAGAAACGTTTAGGATCCTTCTCAGCCGACCCGTCCACCTATATTAAGGAATTCCAATACCTCACTCAAGCCTAAAGCCTCACTTGGCGTGATATTCGCGTTATCTGTTCCTCCACCCTCACAGTGGAGGAGCACGAGCGCATCCTCGCTGCAGCCAGAAACCAAGCAGATAAAGACCATGCTATAGATAACCAGATCCCCCTAGGCCCCGAAGCAATCCCAGGTGAAGACCCCCAATGGGACTATCAGGCTAATCGAGGGTCTGATATACCCAAGAGGGACCGCATGATTAGATACCTCCTCAGGGGAATGGATGCTGTATCTAACAAAGTTGTAAACTATGATAAACTGAGAGAAATCACCCAACTACCTGATGAGAACCCCGCCCTCTTTCTCGCCTGCTTGTAAGAAGCCCTAGTCCGGTATACTCGACTAGATCCAGCCCCTCAAAACGGGGCCACTGTATTAGCCTCCCATTTTATCTCCCAATCAGCACCCGACATAAGAAAGAAACTAAAGAAAGCAGAAGAGGGGCCAGAGACTCCCATCCAAGACCTGGTAAAAATGGCCTTTAAAGTATTCAATGCCAGGGAAGATGCGGCTGAGGCTGCCCGCCAAACTCGCATGAAGCAGAAGGCTGCCGTCCAGACCCAAGCCCTAGTGGCGGCTCTAAGGCCGGCAGGGAACCAGAAGCCCAAGGCCGAAACCCATGCCCCTCCAGGAGCATGTTTTAAATGTGGGAAGGAAGGACACTGGTCCCGAGCCTGTCCACAACCACAGCCACCAACTAAGCCTTGCCCTATCTGTCAGCTCCCGGGACACTGGAAGTCAGACTGCCCCAGCTTCCCCAGGGTGCCGGTTCCTCAAAATAGACACACTGGCGTTACGCAGCCGGCGGTCACCCTCAGTAGGGAGGAGCCTGCTTGCCAGGAGCCGACCTCCGAGGGAGCTCCGTTCCCCAGTCTACTAGGGCTGCTAGACGACTAGCGGGGCCCTGGCTTTCCGACTTCGGTTACCCTCGCCGAGCCTAGGGTCACAAGACATGGGGGCTACCTACTCTGCACTTCCTTCTTATTCTGGCCGTCTCACCCCTTCCCAGGTCTCGGTCATGGGAATCGACGGGACCCCGAGTATCCCCTACCAAACCCCACCACTCATGTGCTCATATAACTCTACTCCATTTACCCACTCTTTTTAGTAATCCCCACCTGCCCAGTTCCCCTTCTGGGGCGAGACATCCTTTCAAAGCTGAAGGCCGTCATAACCTTCCCCACCACCAGCCCACACAGCCTTTTTCTCCTAGCCCTCAATACTCTGCCTCGGAACTCCAGGCCCTCCAGTCTACCCCCGGGGTATGGTTCAAGGATGACTTAGCCTTCAAGCATAACCTCCTCATCCTCCCTGAAAAGCAAAGGTACCAGATAATCCAAGACATCCATAATTCACTCCACATTGGGCCTAAAGCCTTATACTGATTCCTCAACCCACTTTTCACCCTCACCATCTCCTCAGTACCATACAGGAAGTCCAGTCCTCATGTACTGTCTGCGCGAAAACTAATTCCCAGGGTTCCTGTCATCCTCGGCGCCAGCTTTATCAGCTACGCGGGTTCCTACCTGGCCAAGACTGGCTAATTGATTTCACCCATATGCCAAAGCATAAACAGTACCGGTATCTGCTAACCATTGTTGACACTTTTTCAGGCTGGATTGAAGCTTACCCCACAGCCTCTGAGTCTGCCAGGACAGTAGCCACTCATCTCATTCAAGACATCATCCCACGCTTTGGACTCCTGGCTACCATACAGTCAGACAACGGCCCAGCCTTTATCTCCAAAGTCACTAATGCCGTTTCTACCTCTCTAGGAATTCAGTGGAAGCTACACGCCGCCTACCATCCTCAGTCCTCTGGTAAGGTGGAACGGGCCAATGGCCTAATAAAGGAGCATCTGACCAAGCTCATGCTTGAGCTCCGCCAATCCTGGGTAACCTTGCTTCCTATCGCCCTCACCAGGTTGAGAGCAAGCGCCCGGGGCCCATCACAGCTTAGCCCGTTTGAGCTGCTGTATGGTCGCCCCTTCCTACTTTCAACTCCCCCACCGCCAGAGACCACTCCTCTAGACAGCTACCTCCCCTACTTTACTCTCCTTCGCAGCCTTCTCCAAGAACACGCCAACGCTTCTCTTCCCCAACCCACCCAGCCATCTGAAAATACACAGAAAGTCTCCCCCGGCGACTCAGTCCTTATCAGGTCCCTCTCCCCAAAGCCCCTCGCCCCCAAGTGGGAAGGACCATACACAGTCCTCCTTACCACTCCATCAGCTATAAGAGTTGCTGAAATCCCATCTTGGGTCCACCTGTCTCGGGTAAAAAAGGCCCCTCATGGACCCTCCTTATGCTGGAAGGCTGTTCCTACTGGCCCTTTATCTGTCAAACTTACCAGGGCCTAGCAGCCACACCCCCTACAGATGGAGATTCTTCCTAACTGAAAACTATACCAAAACCACCTTCATCTGTAATACCCCTCCATACAGCCACAACCATCTTCTTGCAACTTCCGACTGCCCCGCAGCCGGATGCCAAAGGGCCATATATCTGAACTTCACCAAATTCCATAACATCCATACTGATATACCCCTCATGTGCTTCAACCATGACCAACCATCAGGAGCATGCAATAATACTCCTTGGCGCTCCTGCATGGGATGTACTTGGATGAACTGTCGACTACATATAGCCGTCAAGTCCACAGTACCTGCCCGATCTCAGCTCAAAATCATCCCAGACATAGATGGAGAAGGAAACACCATTATCGGTTCTACACGGTATTCCATTCTCATACCTGACCCCTGGGACAACCGGTGGAAAAGCCCCCAGAAAGCTGCCGTGTATGACCACAAAGATACCAAATATCCCTCTTCCCACCTGTACATCTGGCGGGCATACGTACGTACAGTCCACCAAGTCCACTCTGATATTAGCCTACAAGAAAAATCTCTGAATGACCAATTGCAACCACATTCGTCTCCGTTTTCCTGGTTAACTTTTCTCCAAGAAGGAATCAAGTTAGCTAACCTCTCAGGACTAACTGACCTAACTTCATGCCTCATGTGTGCCTTCTTAGGACAGACTCCCTTCGTTGCAGTCCCTTACCCCATCCCTCTCAACCTTTCAGCCTCAACTTCTGCCTTCTCCCCCGTCAGGGAAGTCGATCTCTACACTCCACCTGATTTTGAACAGCTACCTGTGTGCTATTCCCTAGGCCAAAACTTCCCTAGCTGTAACAGAACTATACTGGTAACCACTAATATAACAGCCCCACGAGGAATGTTTTTTTGGTGTAACAGGACCTTAACAAAAACTCTCTACATTGGCCTTTCCTCATCTCTTTTATGCCTCCCAGTAACCCTAGTCCCTCGACTCACTATATATTCTTCAGCCGAATTCCAGATGCTGCAAGCTCCCCATCGCCGCACCCGATGAGCTGCCTTCCTACCCATTGCCGTTGGAGTCTCCCTTGCTGGTTCAGCACTTGCAGCAGGATTAGGAGGAGGGGCACTAGTCCACTCTCACCTGGCCATAGCCCGACTGACCTCGCAATTCCAAGCGGCTATTAATGACTCTACTGAGTCTTTAGCATCACTCCAACGACAGATCACCTCAGTTGCCCAAGTTGCCTTGCAGAACCGAAGAGCCCTGGACCTGCTCACTGCTGAACGAGGAGGGACCTGTATCTTCCTACAAGAAGAGTGCTGTTACTACATCAATGAATCCGGCCTAGTAGAAACCCGAATCGAGAGCCTCCAGAAACTCAAAACTAGCCTGCAGAGTCAGAAGTTCTCGGCTGAAGCCACAGCGTGGTGGTCTTCCTCTATGTATACCCTCTTGTCCCCATTTCTTGGGCCCCTAGTAGCCATTTGCCTAATCTTACTTATTGCTCCTTGCTTTCTCCAGTTCCTACAGCGGCGCTTTCAAGAACTGACTCGAGTCACCATCCACCAGATGCTGCTCCAACCCTACCCTGAACGAGTGCAAGAAACAGACCTCTCCCTGAACATCCAGGCTCGTTAAGAAAAGAGACCTCTTCAGAACCCCCCATCGACCCTTGTCAGCAGGAAGTAGCCAGATCGATTCCGCCGCCCTTTTTCCTTTTTAAGGAGTCGGGAATGTTTGGTAGAAAGTCCCGCCATCTTTCCCCCAGGTTTCTTGCCCCCACCCTCCCCCCAGGCTTCCTGCTGCCCTGAGAAAAGCCCGCCAAGCCTGCTCTGTTCTGCCCAGCAACAACAAGCAGCCAATCATCGCAGCAGGAAAGCCTGCCAAGCCTCGGCCTATCCTGAACCGACATACCCTCTGAGCCACCTCAGCAGTCCGCCCAGAGACGGACAGCCTATCCTAAGCTCCTACGACACTCCGCCAGCCCTGTGTCCACTCTCCGTCCACCCCCCCCATAAAACCCTCCTACCCCAGCTGCGCAGTCGCAGCCAGCCTCGATCTCCTTCCTTTCCTGGCCTGCCCGCTGGTCCCAATAAACCTGAACTCAGCTTCCAACTCTCGAGCTGTTATTCGGGGTCGGGTACCGGGCAGGGGTCTACAAGGGGGTCGCACATTCTTAATCTTTTTTTTGAGAGTTATACAGAGCTTTTAGGAACCAGATAAAAGGTATGAACCTCTGTCCAGAAAAATGCACATAATCATAATTGCCAAAATCTAGGAAGTTCGTGTAACCTCTCAGGGATCTTCAGGTATTCCAGATTAAAAACGTGCAGACTAAAAGAATTCCATTCCCAGAAACATCGTGTATAAAAAGAATAAAGCAGAAAAAAATCTATCTTGCCTATGAATAATCATAGAATTGTATGATGGTGAGACGGATCGATTGTATAAATTCGCTCACTTGAAACACAAATGAGCATAAGTAGAGGTAAAGGAAACTTTCTAAAATCATGCGTAACTAGTCCAAGAGCTAGCTCAAGGTTATTGGTTTCCTATGTCTAGTCACAGAGCATCGTATGATACTATACTGCCTTTGCTGTGGTGATCTCTCAATTAAAAGGGTCTGAGTTAATGAGGTTTTACTATATCCATGACAAGGAGCTTTGCAAATGAATGCATTAATCCCTCAAGAACACAGATCATTTGCTTTCGTGTGTTCTGATTAAAATGTTGGAAATTTTATAACTATCACATGGGTTCACTTAATATTAAGACAAAACTATAATACTAATATTTACCATGAATATTTTTTATTATTTCAGGAAAAGAGAATGTTTTAAAAGTGTTAGGTGCATAGCTCATGTAAAGAGACCACCAGGCAGGCTTTGTGTGAGCAACATGGCTGTTTATTCACCTGGGTGTGGGTGGGCTGAGTCCAAAAAGAGAGTCAGCAGAGGGTGGTGGGATAGGAACTGGTTTTATAGGTTGGGGCAAATGGTCAGTTAAAGGTGGTAATCTATTTTAGGGAGGGGAAGGGCGTCATGGGATGCATGGTCACAAGGGTAGGGTCAGTAATCTGTCTCGTGGGGGGAAGGGTGTCACAGGACTCATGGTCACAAGTGTATGGGTTATCTATTACAAACAGGCATGGACATAAGGGTAAGGGAGCAGTTGCAAGCAGAGGGGAGGGTGAGGTAAATTACATAGTTACAGGGGTGGGGGTCTTGAGAAACCCAGTGTCCAGGGGGAAATTCCTCAAGGCTGAGCAGGAACAGTGGTTGCAGGTTGCAGGTTGCAGGGGGTGAGCAATTACTTGAGGCAAGAACAAGTTGTTTCTTTCTTTCTGTGGTCACCTGGTTACTTGAGGTTACTTCTTCAGGCTCTCTGGCTCCTGGGGACTATCCAGAGGTGTACATGCAGGTCACCAAGGCTAAAATGGCCAGGGTTGGACTTGGAGCCCTGACGAAAAGCATTTTTATATGTTTTTTCCTTACAGGAGCAAGTTTGTGAAGTTAAGTCAGAGTAGCTGAGGGCAGAGCATTGTCCAGGGACTGGATTTTCTGATTCTGACCAGAATTTTTTCCACATGGTAGCTATTCTCCCTCCCTCCCTCCCTCCCTCCCTCCCTCCCTCCCTCCCTCCCTCCCTCCCTCCTTTCCTTCCTTCCTCCCTACTTCCCTCCTTTTCTCCCTCCATCCATCCTTCCTTCCTTTCTTTCTCTTTCTCTTTCTCTTCCTTCCTTCCTTTCTTTCTCTCTCTCTCTTTCTTTCACAAGTCTGTGAGGTATACTCCCCTATTACTGTAATTACTTATTCACTCATGCATATTTAGTTAGCATGTACAAATTTCACGGGACAAAATTCTTACTGAAAGAATGTTTCTAGCCTTTGGCATCTCTTTGCCTATGATATAATGTTTTCACTTTGCAGAGCTATTTTCCAAGAATCTTGCTCTGCCAGAAAAGTTCTTCTGACAAAAGTAGTTTAGATTGGAGAGAAGGATGAGGTGTGGTGGGAAGGAGGAGTAGTGAAAAAAGAGCTTAACTGAAGAGAGGGAAGAGGGAAGAGGAGAAGACTTCAGAGTTGCTTTGGATGTAGGCTGAGTAGATTTTTGTGAGTAGTGAGGGGTGGTGAGGTCGACACCATTGGAACTATTACAATGTGATTTTAAAAAAGAATGGAATTTAAAACAATTGCTTGTAATTATAAGTCCCCTGTATGGTGTTGAAGAAATGCAAGTAGAGGACATAACTTTAGAAATCACTATTGCTAGACCGAACTAGGTTCTTTAAACCGTAAGGCCACCCTGCCCTAAACCACATGAATCACAGCTTCATAGGAGGAATCCAAGGATGACCCAGACCCAGTGTCTACCCTGAAAGCATAATTATAAATGAATATTTGGTAATTTGAGATAAAATATTATATTTGGCAATTTATTATTTTTGACTTTTATAATGATTGCAGCATTCGCTGTGTGGTTATCATATGCCCCTGATAGATATTTGGCAAGGAAATGCTAGTGGCAGTTGTAAAGCCTAGGTTTTACACTTTAATTAATTTATTGATGCTTTCTAAAAAGACGTACCCTTTTAAAGATATATTTTACATTGTGTGCAACTTGTAGGGGGAATGATGATCTGTCTTTTGAAAAGTTCTTAATCATTTGTCATTTATGCCATTTGGAAAGCTGCACGAGGCAGCCTGTGACCGAAATGGACAATCTCACTGCAGTTACAGTGAAAAAACAAACTACAATTGTAATCAGAGAGCAATCTCAGAGCTGATTGGTCTGATTTTATCACAGAGGAAACAACTCTGATTTAGCTATGCTGATAGGGCTTTTGGTAAAAAACAGGAACCATATTAGAGCTAAATGATAGAAGTCATTGATTGGCCTTCAGGCAAGCAGACCTCAGGGGCTCAAATGAGGGTAAGGCTGGGGTTAGCTGCCAGTCTGCCAGAGCTTGCTAGCAGTGCGGTCTGAAGGGAAATTTTATAAGAAATTGTCCCCCAGGAGTGGACCACCTTCTTGTCCTTGCCCACTATGCCAGGGGATCAGTGGAAAGCACACTGTCCTCGGGGAGGAAGGCTCCCAGGGACCGAGGTGTCTAACCAGATGACCCAGCTGCAGGGCTAAGGGTGCCTGGCGCAAGTGCCAGAACAAGCTGTCACCCTCACAGAGCCCCGGGTAAAGCTGACCATGGAGGGCCAGGAGGTTAATCTTCTGGGCACTGGCACAGCCTTCTCAGTACTTCTCTCCTGCCCTGGAGACTTGGTGCTTGTTAAATCTCTCCCCTCAGACTCTCCCTCTCTAGGCCCATCTTGGGAAGGACGATTTTCGGTTATTCTGTCCACCCCAATGGCAGTTAAGGTGTTGGGAATTGACTCATGGATTCATCACAATTGGCTGAAGCCTTGGACACCTCCTGAATAAAACCATAAACCCGCCACTCTGCAGCCTGAAGTGCCAGGAGACCACCCTTGGTACACCTGCAAGCCATTAGAGGATCTGCATCTGCTCTTCCAACAAGATCCCCAGGAAAGTAACCACCCGTGAGTCTAATTTATATCCTGGCATTAACAGGACTGTAACTCTCAACTTTGCTATCTCTCAAATTCCAATTATTCCTTTCATCGGGGGGAGTCGGAAAAAAGTAGGGAAAATGGTGCTGGCATTAGAAAAGTGACTACCTCTATTCAGTTACTATAAGCTATTTCAGAAGTTCATTTATAACATGAAAAGTTGCTAATTCTCTCTGCAAAGGCAGCTCACTCTACAAAACAGCTTAACTCTTTGGCTGCCATAGCTCTTCAAAGTAGAAGGGCCCTAAATCTGCTAACAACTAAGAAAGAGGGAACCTGCCCCTTTCTGGGAAGAAATGCTGCTATTTTATAAACCAGTTAAGTGTTGTTTTAAGCAAAGTTAAAGAACTCAGGAATCAAACACAGGGCTAAAAACCTTCAAGAAATAGTATCGTGGAGCTTGTCTGACAACTGGCTGTCCTGGCTCTATCCTCTCCTATGCCTGTTTATAACCATTCTATTATTGTTGGCCTCTGAGCTTTTCATCTTTAACCTCCTTGTCACATTCATTTCTTCTAGAACCGTGAGGCCACAAATAATCCTGCAACTGGAACCCTGGATGTCCTTGGCTCGTGAGCTCTGTTGTGGACCTCAGGATCAACCTGCACCCCTAAAAGGCTCTCCTCTGGAGGAAACCTCAATCCCTTCTATACCCCATTTCAGCAGGAAGTAGCTAAAGAGCAATCGATGCCCATGTCCCCAACAGAAGTTAGACTTTCTGTTTAGAGGGAGGGGATTGAGGGAATGTATTCTCTTCCAGGGTCCACTAGGGGGCGTAGTTTCGAAGGCAAGAACTTCCCAGTACCATACCCCCACCTCTCCATCTGGGACCTTAAGGGTCTTTGTTTAAATTGGCAGGCTCGGGAAGAATCAAAGATCAATCACTCCAGCGAAGTTTAAAGGAACTCCTTTCATAGGCCCAGAAAACCTAAAGGGAGCAGGAATTCCTCCCAGGTTAAAAGTCCCTGTCCCAACATCTGGGCAGACTCCATATCTGGATCCCCTTCCATGATCTCATGGAAGCTTCTCTCTCTCATCTGTTTCTCCCTCCCTTTTCTCTTTCTCTGACTAAATAAATCACTTTCTGCAAAACTCTTTGGGGTCCGATATTTTCTTGTGAGCGAACACGCCCAGTAGGGTCCTCCCTCCCACTCTTGGGTGAGTGAGAGACCATGGCCTGGAAGAACATCCTCCTGGGGGAGCTGAGTCTCCCCTGCTCCCTGAAATTTGGTCCCATTTTCATGTTATTATGGCCATTTGTATATATTCTTTTGTGAAGTTCTAGTTAATCTTTTGCCTTTTAAAAAACTGGGCAGTTTGTTTTCTTATCATTGTGTTGCAAGAGTTCTTTATGTATTCTGGATACAAATTCTTTGTGAGATACATATTTTTCTCTGAGTCTGTGGCTTGTCTTCGAATATTCTTAATAGTTTCTTTTGAACGTCCAACTTATCAGTTTTTTTAGTTTGTATAAAATATATTATTTAAATTTGCTTAATCCAAGATAACAAAGAATTTCTTTTATATTTTCTTTAAAAAATATTGATGGTTTTAACATTTATAAACTATTTGAGTTGAATTTGTTTATGGTGTGAAGATAGAGACATTTTATTTTTGCTTATAAATCTACAATTTTTCCAACACCACTCATTGAAAAAACTATTCTTTCCATCTTGAATAACCTTGACATGGTTATCAAAAATTAGTTAACAAAAATCAGTTAACCATATATGTGCGAGTCCATTTCTGAACAGAATATTATGTTCTGTTATTTGTCTGTCCTATGTTATTATCATAGTCTTGACTACCATAGGTTTATAATAAATCTTTAAATCAGGTAGTTTAAGTCCTCCCAGCTTTGTTCTTTGTTCTTCCCCTAACATTGTTTGGGCTTATTGAAATCCTGTACTTTCCCAATTAAGTTTCAGAAAATAGCCTGTTAATTGCTGAAATGCCTGCTGGTATTTTGATAAGTCTATAAAAAACTTTAGGATTTATTGACATCTTAACAATATTGAGTCATCTGATAAATAAATATCGCACTTTTCTCCACAATTAAGGCTTTATTTAATTTCTCTCATGAACGCTTGTAGTTTTCAGTGTGAAAATCTTACACAAACTTCATTAGATGTATTCCAATCATTTGACTTTTTTTGTTGCTCTTATTATTGGCAATGATTTTTAAATTTCAATGCTAATTATTCACTGCTAATTTATAGAAACATAAATGATCTTTTATGTTGATCTTGTATTCTGCCACATACTACTAAGCTTAATTATTAGTTCCATAAGCAAATACTTTGGGATTTTCTACAGAGATGATTATACCTTCTGCAAATAATGATGGCTTCTTTCTTTCTTTCCAGTCTATAACGTTTGCTTGTTTTCTTTGCCTTGTTGTACTGTTTATCACCTCCACACCATTATTTATTGTTGCTGCTGTTTTGTTTACTTCCCTCAGAATTCTCTAAGCTTCTTGGACCTGAATTTTATTGTTTTCCCTTCAATTTTGAAAAATTCTTGCTTTTTGTATCTGTCCCATTTTCTCTCTCTCTTTTTCCTCCTCATTCTGGGACTCTTCCTAATAGCAGCCAAACTCTGCATTGAATATGTGATTGGTCTCATTTTAGAGACTGTTTTCTGCTTCTTGTCTAGTGGTAGCAGAACTCTTCTTGGGCCCAAGAGTGGTTTCTGTCTTTTTTTTTTTAAATCTCTTCCCCAAAGCAGAGGGTTTATGCTTTACCCTTCCTGCAGTGGCCATGGGGGCAGGATAATTTCTGACTTCTTTCCCAGAGACATATGTTTTGCTTCTACTTCTCCATCAGAAGCTATGGATTTTTGCCTGGGTGCTGAGAATGTGAATGTCTGCTATCACTACCCCAGGTACTTGAGACTTTTGCTTTATATGAGACTAGGGATCAGGGAAACAATTTCTTTTTTCCCTTCCTCCCTCCCTCCCTCCCTCCCTCCCTTCCTTCCTCCCTTCCTTTCTTCCTTCCTTTCTTCTTTCTCTCTCTCTCTTTCTTTCTTTTTCTATTTCTTTCTCTCTTTCTTTCCTTCTTTCTTCCTTTCTTTTTCGCAATTTCTTATTTAGGCAAAGGTCCCTGTCTATCACCTTTATCTTGTCTGACTGTTAGCAAACAATCATTAGATTGTTCCATCCTCCCGAGACAACACTCCTCTTATTCTTTTAATAATGTGCTGACATTCTTAAAATAGAAAAGGTGGTAGATCTAGAGAAAGCCAGAAACATGGAATGTTTTAATTTTGGCAAATCACAATAACCTTCCGGATGAGATGGCGACATTTATGCTGGATGACAGCATCATTCCATTGGTCATAACCAGTTGAATAGCTGATTAATGCTATGTAAGTGTGGTCTGTGTTTACGAAGTAAGGAATCTAGTGAAATGTCTTTAGCCATTTTTGTGGACCTTATTTTCATTAGTGAACTAAGATTAAGAAATTAAAAGGATGTTGATAAAATTTTCAGATGGCATAAATTTTACTGAAACAGAAACTCATATTACTGATGACATCAGCAAAATTTAAAATAATATAGACTGTTTAAAAATAAAAGAATCTTACATTATAAATTATAAACAAACATTTTATAAAGATAACCATGGCTTGAGTTTGTTCATATGGAAAAAGTCTGAATATTTTAACTGTAAGCTAAATGATATGACAATATATGAGAGCTACAAAAATCGCACATAAAATTTTGTGTTAAATCAATATAAGGCATTGTTTTCAAATAATAAGTGATGTTTTCACTGAATTGTGCCTTAGCCATATAGTCCCTTGAATTCATCTATAGTTCTGAGCATCTGTGAAGATCATCACCATATTGGAGGGTGTCTAGAATGAGTGATCTGGAAAATATAGTGTGTGAAGAATAGGGAATGAAATAAGTATCTTTAGAAAGTAAAATAATATCAGTAAGTGTATTCAAATACAAAGCCCTTCCATGTAAAATATAGAATAATTATTCAATGTAATATCAGATGAGGCCAGGCAAAAATCAGCTATAAAGCTACAAATAGCCCAGTTCAACATAAGGGGGTACTTACTAACCAATGGTGCAACAGGCTTTCAGAAGAGTTTCCTCTTACTAGAAGCATTTAAATGGTATTTAGAATGCCATCTGTCAGGACACGTAGAAGAAATTCCTCACTGAGTGGGAGATGAGGCTAAATGGCTTTCAAGTATATTCACAAAAATTTCTTCTAATGCATTATCCAGCACTGTGAAGAGGCTGATATTTTTTCCCTACTTGCAAACTAACAAGTTAGCCTGAAACGGTTTTATGGAAGCTGGTAGAAGATATGAGCCTCCAGGGTCAGAGACAAAGGACTGTTTATTGTTCACAGCAATAACAGTAACCAGAGTATATATATATTTTTGACTGGTTCCCTGAACTACAGATCTGAGACAGTGATGAAAGGAAGGTCAGGTGACACCTTCACACGCAGTAGGTTATACTACATGAGAAAAATATGAGTTCAGAGGATGTCTATCTTTTGTAATGGGCTTTAAGCATGCCTATCTTTTGCTCCAGGAAGAAGCACTACATCTTGCAAGGCTGTAAAAAGATTTGTCTTTGCTTCCAAGGCTGTTTGCCATACAACCATCTTTGAAAAGATAGTTTGGAGCAAAGACCAGTCAGTGCCTTGCTCACAAGACATGCAAAAATGCCATACACATGGATAATTGTTTCCTCATAGAGACAGATATTTATTTTTATTTTTATTCAGATTTTTGCTCTGTTGCCAAGGCTAGAGTGCAATGGTGTGATCATGGCTTACTGCAGCCTCAATCTTCTGGACTCAAGAGATCCTCCCACCTCAGCCTTCTGAGTAACTGGACCACAGGTGCTTGCCACCACACTCAGAAATTATGGATAACTTTTGTTCAGATGTGTAAGACCTATTTGTTATATTCATGCCATTAATAAATTTGAAAATCATCCATAACAATGGAAAAATTAAGATATCACAGGAAAGTGACAGGATACTTAATATTGAAGAGAAAGTGGTTACTTTACTACCTATTTATATTCTGTCCTAAGAAGGAATTAGGTAGTTTATAAAATACCTATGAAGTTAATGAAAGTAAAAACAACCTACAGGAAACAAATAAAAATAAATAAATTGAACTATGTCAAAATTAAAACCTCTGTTCATCAAAGGATAATATAAACAGAATAACATAGCAACCCACAGAATGGGAAAAAAATATTTGCAAATCATGTATCTGATACAGGGTTAATATCCAGAATATATAAGAAACTCCTTTTGAATCAACAACAATTTAAAAGACAACCCTGTTAAAAATGGACGAAGAACTTTAATAGACACTTTTCCAAAGATGATATACCAATCAGTATTTGTTAGGAAAATTCAAACCAGAACCACAATGAGATACCATCTGACACCCATTAGGATAGCTACTGTAAAAAATCAGAAGTAACAAGTGTTGGTAAGGATGTGGAGAAATTGGAATGCTTGCACACTGTTAGTGGGATTGTAAAACGATGCACCCACTATGGAACAAAGTATGGAAGTTCCTCAAAAAGTTAAAAATAGAATTACTACATGATCCAGCTTCTGGGTGTACACCTAAAATAATTGAAATCGAAGTCTCTAATACATATTTGTATTCCCATGTTCAAAGCAGCATTATTCATAACAATCAAAAAGTAGAAGCAACCCAATGTCCATTGATGGATGAATGGGTTAACAAAACATGGTACCTAACATACAATGGAATACTATTCAGCCTTAAAAAGTAAGGAAAGCAAGGAAATGATGACACATGGTACAACATGGATGTACTTCAGACCTTAAACTTAGTGAAATAAACTAGACACAAAAAGAGAAAAACTACATGTTTTCATATTTATGAGGTATCTGGAGTGGTCAAATTTATGGAGACAGGAAGTAGAATGGTGATTGCTAGGGGACAGGAGGATAGGGGAGCCAGGATTTGTTATTTAATGGGTATAGACTTTTAGTTTTGCAAGATGAGAAGAGTTTTGGAGATTGGTTACACAATGTGAATGTACTTAACACTACTGCACTGTACTCTAAACACTGGGTAAGATCATAAGTTTTGTAAGGTGTCTCTTACCACAGTTAAAACAATGACAACAAAAATAACCAATGTGGAAGCAAGATTAAAAGTAGGGAGTTAAGATGAAGCCTGGATGAGGTTAGCACACAAATAATATATCTGAAGATCCTAAAAGATTGGTTGAGATGGATTGTACATCTAGATTTGCCTAGCTAATGAGAAGAGGGTCCATAGCCAGTATTAAACAAATAGCTGCTCAATCCAAGTATTTCTTGGTCTACAATCAGGAAAATCAGCTTATCCAAAGATGCCCTATAAAGTGACGATCTGTGTTCTCAGTAACAGATTTACAAAAAAATTCAGCAAGTGTTCCATATTGTTGCTTCTTAGAACTTCTTTCAACATGGGCTGCTGGCACGGTACTAAATCGCAATCTAGTAACTTAAATTCTGGGGTAGGTAAAAAATGAGAATAGAAAGAAAACTTATGCAACAGTGCTGCTGCTATACAGAGATTCAGTGAAATCTCAGTGGTTTTGTCTTAGTTGGTCATTTGACTTGCTAAAAAAGATGTATCATCAGAATTAAAAACTAAAGTATAATAGTTCTCCGCCTATTGAGAAGAATTAAAGAGTTCATGCAGTCAGTTTAAATGTCTTCAATAGATAATCAAGAGAGAAAAATGGAATAGCCCAATTTAATTTACATTGGAGAAAAAGAACTACTTTATAACGTATTAGTGCAGAAAACTTGAAATAAAGGCATTGGATTTTGAAACAAGAAAGTTACAGTAAATTATTGTCAAACAAAGCATATTGCTCTGCCAAAACACTAGCAAAGTATGTTTTGCAAAAGCATGAAAGTAAAACCTAACTTCAGGGAAACAACAAGAAATCACTCTCAAATATTACTTGAGATCTCAGCATGTATGAGGCAGAGGAGAAGATAGGGTTTAGATAAGTCAAACAGAAAACAACTGAAATATTATGTCCATGTTTAAAACATGAGAAAACCCCCAAATTACAATTAATTCTGCAACTAATTAAATGTGAAAATGATTAAATTACGGTATTGTCTCAAGTGAACAACAAACACCTATTTTTTGACATAATGAAGAATTTATAAAATAATTACTTAAAAGAATTTGCTATATTGTCACAACACTGAAAAATCTATACTCAGAAAGAAATGTTATATTGTCTATCTTCTTTAGAGAGCTAGTAATGAAAACACATCAAAAATCATCAGTATCTATGTTTAAGTATATTTTACTCTAAAATTTGAGTATGACATTATCTTGTTTAGAAAGACAGAATTTCTAATAATACAGTAGGGGATTCAAATAATACATTTAATGAATCATCTATGCCAAAAAATAAGAACCTTTAGAAGGGGGTCTTCTTGGGGTTCAAGTCTTTCATGTTTTTCATCCAAATGAGCATTCTCAGTTAACATGCATCAAATAACCATCAAAAATAAGTATGATTACTCGATCTTTAGAAGCATGCGGTAAAATGCCTTCTTGAGCAATGGAGAACATTTCTTTTTTCTACATTTCTTTGACTTTTAAATTTCAGTTAATTACTCTTTATCCACTGCAGACCTCTCCATGTTGGAAAGTAATACTCACCATTACAATTCACCTTTATATATTCAGCACCTAAGTAAATGCCTGGCACACAATAGGCACTCAATAATTGTTTATGGAATAAAGCAATGTTAATGAAGTGGCTGAACAATGCTTCCTCAGGAACCCCCAGAGAACCTAACCATATCTAAGGTTCACAAATGAGATCCACATCTCTTGTGACTTGAATATACCCAGGAGCTCTCCACCAACTTTCATGCCTGTGTCCTCGTTGAACACCAAATGTATACAATCTTACAGTTCGTACCTTAGGCTGATATGATCAGGAACTAAAGGCAGTTAACAAAGTAATAACAGTGTAGAGATAGATAAGTAGAGCATTTGAAAGAAATTCCCAATAAAAATTATTTTTTGTAATTTGAAAATCTGGAAAAAGGTTCTCATCTTTGTAGACTGTAATTGTGTCTTTCTATTTTTTCTTTTGTCTGTCAAATGACTGGATAGAGTGAACATGAAATAAATTCCCATTTATTTTTCATCTACATTGTAATCCCAAGACTGTCTGGTAAAAGCTGTTAGTAAATCACTTGGTCAGTTCTCCCAACAAATTGTCTTTAAGCAGTCCAGTATCAGCCTATCTTTTGACATTTTCATTTTTCGTTCTTGACATTTTCTCTTAAAAAATAATACAGTGTTGACCCTATTATCTTTCCTTCAGAGTCTGTGAACCAAAATATCAGCTATCAACTCTCTTGTAGAAAAGCTATCAAGGATCAGAAACCAAAGATGTAGATGTAAGGACCTACTCATCTGTCTGTCTAATACTGGAGGAGAGGGTAGAGGACTAGTGGTGGCGGTTCAAGAGCAGTGTATTGACTTTCACATGTTTTTTCCTCCATGTGCTGTGTTACTTGGATGAGATGTATTTTATTTTATTTAATTTTTTGCAGGGGACTGAGTCTCACTCTGGCACCTATGGTGAAGTGCAGTGGTGTGATCTCGGCTCACTGCAACCTCTGCCTCCCTGATTCGAGCGATTCTACTGCCTCAGCCTCCTAAGTAGCTGGGACTACAGGCGTGCACCACCACGCCTGGCTAATTTTTCTATTTTTAGTATAAGCAGGGTTTCACCATGTTGGCCAGGCTGGTCTCGAACTCCTGACCTCAAGTGATCTGCCCGCCTCAGCCTCCCAAAGAGCTGGGATTACATGAGTGAGCCACCGCACCTGGTCAAGATATATTTTAAAATGATTACTTTGAAAGGTACAATGAATTAACTTCCCTCTGTTCTAACTGTTGGAAATTACTCATGATTAATTCAGCAACAATTTTTGAGTGTAAACCACATTCCAGCCACTATTTTGAGTAGCCTTATTGTATGGAAATAAATATCTGTCTGCATTCTATTATTTTTTATGCTGCCTTCAAATAGCAAATTATACAAGAATTTTTAAAATGAACTGAAATATTGTATACTGAATTGTGTAATTTTACTGGATAATAAAATCATACCCTATTTCTTTTAGAATCTGAAAAGTATAGGAATTTTGATGTTAGAGTCTTAGAATTAGAGGGATGTTTGATAGAAAAATCAAAACCATTTGTGTATCAGGTGTTAAAATTACTCAAATCAACATCATAATCTTTTGGTGTGTGGAAGTGTTAAATTACATACAGATAACAATATTTTACCTACTAAAGCCCTTTTGAGCCCTTCTACCAAAAGAGAAATATTGATTGTTATTCCTATGCTTTATGACATTGTAAGATTTCTATATATGGTGTGTGGGTTTCCTTTGTTAAATTAACAGAATTAGCAGGAGTTCCACAATGGACGCTGTGTTTATGTAGATAAGTCCAGCTCAGCTAAACCACCAGGTTATATACTATAGATTGCAAGTTTAAAGTCAAAATTTAAATTGGATACGGACTTTGATATAGGAATTATCTCAATATTGGATTCAATGTTTAGTTATAGATCAAATTATCATTTCTTTGAGGAATTCCAGTTAGGGAAATCTACTAATTACTAATATTATAAATGAATATATTAATGATTTCCCTTTGCAATACACACTCCTTTCTTTATTGACTAAGATGAGCCAATCCCCCGTTTTGACATTCCATCCTCTTTGGCTCACTGTACTGAATCTCAACCTGTTGTGACTTGTACCAAATAGAGTGTCACAGCACATTACTTTGGAAAGAACATGTTTTCTGGATATTTTTAGCAGTGCTGCCATTTCTGTGAATGTAGTGATAACAGCATATATTGTGTTGCTTTTGTTGAAAATGCTATGTTAGATACTAACTGACTAGCCCTCAACTAAAAGTATTAACCTAGTTGAGAGAAATAATAAAAATACATATGTAACCAGTAATCAACACATCACAACTTGAAACAGTTTAATTGTGGGATGCTTGTAAGGGAGATGAAAAAAATTAAAGGTTTAGCAAGGGGATTTGCAAAGATAGGACAATGTAAAACTTAAAAAGGACTAATCTGGAAGGCAATCAGAAGACATTGAGTTTTGAGCTGCCTTTGAAATAGTCACATCAAGGGAAGGAAGGTAGAAAATTCAATCGGGAGAATGACTCAGAAATGACTTGGTGATAGAGGATGGTCAGCCATATTAACAACCTCCATGTAAATTAGCTTGGCTAAGGCAATAAATTGATCATTGAGGAAGGCGGGAGTCTATTAAGGGGCTGTTCATTCGTGACAGGATTTTTAATTTTATGAAAGAAACTGCTAATGCTTCAGGGATTACTAAGAAAGCACATGATGGAAACCCTTTTAAAGAAGACAACTATTGCAATTATTCTGAAGAAAGATGAGAAATCCAAATGCTGGGAGAATGCTAACGATGCTGTGAAAAAGTAGAGTGGTTCTCAAAGGGCGGCCTGCAAATTTTCTAGAGGTGCCTTGACATCTTCAGGTGGCTCACAAGGTCAGTTTTCATAATAATATTAAGAAATTATTTTCCATTTTTACTGTATGACATTTGCACCAATGTTGCAAAAGCCATGGTGGGGAAAACTGCTGGCTTCTCTGCAGGAAAGCAACAGGTGATACCAAACTATTCTGGTACTTACTGAGTATATTTTTACCATTTATGTGCATTCACCCTCCATTTTTTTTAAACTAATTTCAATCCTTGAGTATATGTCTTTTTAGCATTTGGTGGGATGATGTAAGAAGTATGTATCAAGCACTTCTTCTGCATACTAAAATATAATAGCTGTCTTGGGGGAAAAGCACTTCTGCACTTGTGCCATTGTTTACATTTATGTGCTGAGTTAGCCACTGTTTCTATGGAACACTATATTTTACTTGGAAGAATGACTAACAAATTATGATTATCAAACTTGAAATTTGGCAGACATTTTCTAAAAAATGAAATGTGTGCCTGTCACTTAAAGGAACACAACTGACAGTATATATTGCTAGTGATGAAAATTTGAGCTTTCAAGCAAAAATTAGAATTTTGGATAACTTACATCTGTCACTGTGAGCTTGACAGTCACCCAACACTTTAAGACTTTTCTGATGAGGTTGGCGATATTAACAACCACAATTTAAAAATCTGGTTTTGTATAATGAAATAGTTCAACATTCAGAAATCTGCATATTTTCTAAATGATCAACAGGTGATATTACTAACTCATGAATGAATCAACAATCCAATGAAGTAAAAGATGGACTAATGGCTTTTTATGTTACTGAATGCAAAGTTGATTGATATGGTTTCAGAATCCATGTTGCAATTAATTATTAAGAAACTACCACTTGTGAACTGCTTGAATCTGGGAGGCGAAGCTTGCAGTGAGCTGAGATTGCACCACTGCACTCCAGCCTGGCGCCTGGCAACGGAGCAAGACTCTGTCTCAAAAAAAAAAAAAGAAGAAGAAACTACCACTTGTCAAGTTTTGGTGTAGTAACAAAGAAGAATACTGAAGATTATCTGAAAAGACTACTCAAATTATCTTTCATTTTCTAGCTGCATATCTTATGCAACACTGAATTTTGTTCATATAAGTCAACCATATTACAACATTGAATGTAGAATCCGATATAGGAAATCAGCTTTCTTTTATGAACTCACTCTTGCAAAATATAAGACAATGTTACTGCTTTCATGCATGTTTAAAAATACTGCATATTTTTTCATAAAATATTTATGTTAGGTTATCATTTTGAAGTGAATGGGTATTTAGATGTTTTAATTTCTAAGTTGTCATTTCTGTATGGAAAATATTTAGAGATGAGACTCACATAAGCAAAAACCCATTGGGATCTTTTATAATGTTTAAAAATATAATGGGGTTATAAGACCACTATACAAGTAAATAGTCAAAATTTGGATGAAGGCTGTAAGTGTGAGAATGAAGATGAAGAAGCATGTGGATAATTTGCATTATATTACACCATCCTTTTGCCCTCCTTCCTAAGACTAAAATAGCTTCTCTGCCTTTTTTGGGTGCATACATGTGACTTCTCAATGTTATTTTCACATTATTTTCTTTCCACAAAAACCAAGAACTACTTTCCCAGAGCCTTTATTTGTTGAACAGATTCAACAAGGAAAGCTTGTAGGAACTAAAAGTCTAAAAACAAAGCAAAATAATAAGGTTAAATGTAGAGTGAAATATGTATTTCTTTCATCTGCCAATTTCTCATTGTTAAACACTCAAAAATCAGACACTGCTTTAAATTCAACTGTCTTCTGTGTCTAAGTCATATTTGCTAATAAAAGCTTGATAACTGGTAATAACATAAGAACATTTCTATCCAATTACAAAATTGTTTTGCCTAGGTGAGCCAGGAAAGGTACATGGTCTGCATTTTTCCCGGTGAGGAAGAGTCATAAGAAATGTATGTGTCACATCTATAACCCTGTGAGCAGTTACAGACAGTGCCACCAAGGAGACATTTCTTCTCTAACTAAAGGTGTTATAACTTAACATATGGCTGCTTTTCAGACTTCTATGAGAAATGAGAAAAGGTCACAGACCCAAGAGAGGATGAATATGAAGAATTCTTGCCATAGCAACAGAAGAGAATATGAGGAATAGTTTAAGGGAATACAGCAATAACAGTATAGCCGTGGGATTTGCAAAATGCCTGCTAAGGCTAAATACTATGTTGTCAGTGATGTAGAATATCTATGGAATAACCTCAAAAATATCCATGTCCAATACACATTCCTGAATTGTGAAAAGTCAAAGGGGAAGCAGAATGGTATCTGTTTATAAGGTCATCAGCTCTTCAGAGGTAAACTAGAGTGAGAGTGAGTCATGCATACTCAACAAGAGACTTCTATCTGGAAAGGAAGTGGAGCGAAAATTTTAAATATCAGGCATAGGCTGGCAAGAGTTATAAAATGAGTAGGGGTTGGCATCTGAGTCTTTTTTTTTTTTAATCTGCTCCAATAAAAACTGGTTTGTCTCTTGCTATTTGTAACCCTGTATGTAAATAGCCTATATAGCGACTTCTCCACTCCAAGTGTCCCAGAAAAGACCATTAGGGCAAGAAAACATTGAGGGAATTTGCTTGAGAACAGAACACAAACATCATTTTTACAGTATAACCTGGGTGAAGCAGATTCAGTGGGAATGAGCTTTAGTTCCTTAAAACTGCTGGTTAAATTTGGAAATGTGGATAGTCTTCCAGTTTTCTTCTAAGCTAATCTTTGAAAATATTTTTGGACATCTAGTATTCATCAGCTTTCTGTGTTTCCCTAGAATTTCTCAGCTTTAATGTTGGTCCTTACCTAGTTCAGTTTTTCACTACTTGTCTGGAAATCTTTTTGCATGTAGAGGCAACAAATTGGGAGGCTAAAAACAGACATGTCCCCATGGGGACCATCAGAATAGTTTTCTCCTTGTTGATAAGCATTAAATAGACCAGCCACTCACTGTGCTAAATAGAGCAAATGTGCTCAGGAAAAGAAGTTTGTGAATTCTAGACTTATAAAATTTCAGGGTGGTCACCTGAGGTGTTTGAAATATCACAAAAGTGATTTTAAGGCTGAAATTTGTACCGAAGTTTTTCATTTGCAAAACACTTTTGCATCTGTAATATCATTTGACCCCTTTCACAAGTGTTGAGGAAGATACTGTCATTATCTTACCTTTAGAAATCTAGAAATTGAGGCAAATGGCAATTATGTGACTTGAGAAAGTCAAGGCTAGCCAGCAACTGTGCAAAGATTCAAATTCAGGCCTTTAATTTCTGAAGTTTGTTTCCCTACAGTATAAGGAAACTTATAACTTCTCTTTTGTCATTACGGAGTTAATCCTCGACAATCTAGAACTTTTTTTTTTGCTTTACCCGAAGCCATACCACTTAACACGTTTAAAAATTTTTAAAATCTTAAGTGCACGAATGCTTTTAATGCCCCAGTGAGAATTACAGAGGAGGAGGTTGCAGAAAGGCTAAATGACTTGTTCAACTCATTAGAATGGATTTTAGAGCCGATATATTAGAAAGTAAGAAACAAATATAAAAGAATCATCCTAAAATACGTGAATAAACCCACCCACAAGGACTGTCTGTGCGGCCTCTCTGCCAGCTTCAAGTATCAAAATGAACATCTCCTGAAGGCAGTACTCAGCATGGGAGCTGTGCATTAGCATTCCCTAATCTGTTTTCTAAGGACTGCATGGAAAAGCAAAGACCAAATCAATAATAACGAGTAGACTCATATTCTAGAGTTCCCCAACAACAGCTGCATTGTTTCATAACAATACCACTCCATTACGTTCATATATTGCTTCCTCATTGATAAACTATTTTCATAACCGTGATTAAACAGAAAGATAAAGGCCAACTGGGCACCGACCTCAGAGATAAGATCAGGCTAAATTTTAAGAGGAGAAAGAGCGAAAGTTCAGATGAGAAATAAAACATCAAGCAAGATGTCCATAAATTAAACTAAAATGTCTGGGTGAAGAACCATGGGAGGAATGGTAAAGTCAAATAGACAATCAGGAGTGCTGTAGGCAGAGCTATTTTAATTAGTAATTAAGAGCTATGGTAAAATGAAAAAAAAGATCAATATATGCCTTTACAAGGTGGTAAGTATATTTAATATAAACAGAGCATAATCCCTTTATCACATCTTTTGCGATTCCGACAGCTCCCCAAGGAATCTGATCCACCTTCAGAACATGCCGCTGTCTGAAAGCTCGAGAGAGGCCTAACGTGCTTTTCTCTGCCTTTGCTATGTCTTTAAATTTTCCTCTTATTATACATAGTCATTATTGTCTTCCTCCTCCACCCCCCAATTCCTCCTTCTCTTCTTCCTCCTCCTCCTTTTCTTTAGTGAAGAAACTTCTTTTTATTATTATTCTTTTTTTTCCCTGTTGCTGTAACAGTGAAGAAATTTTCTAATATGTCTTAGCCATCTGGATCTTGTTTCTTGTGTTCATACTAAGAAAAGCAACTGATAGGCCGGGCGCGGTGGCTCAAGCCTGTAATCCCGGCACTTTGGGAGGCTGAGGTGGGTGGATCACGAGGTCAAGAAATCGAGACCATCCTGGTCAACATGGTGAAACCCCATCTCTACTAAAAATACAAAAAATTAGCTGGGCACGGTGGTGCGTGCCTGTAATCCCAGCTACTCAGGAGGCTGAGGCAGGAGAACTGCCTGAACCTCCAGGCGGAGGTTGTGGTGAGCCGAGATCGCGCCATTGCACTCCAGTCTGGGTAACAAGAGCGAAACTCCGTCTCCAAAAAGAAAGAAAAGCAAATGATAATCCTTAGAAACTTAGCCACTTTTATTTGGATAATATGTGGCTATATTTAATTATTTTCTGGAATTTATTTGCTTTAATCTTCATTATCATTTTCTTACGTTTTTTTATACAAATAAAGCTATGTATTTACCCTGAAAGGCTATTTTATGAATTCATATAATAATCACAAAGAAGAGGGAGGGTTTCAGGTATAAGAAAGGGGAGGAAAGTGGTGATGATGTATGTTAGCAGAGCCTCGTGATTTAAAAGTTGTGTGGTGTCAATGTTGTAAAATAGACTTGCTAAATGTTATTGTTCACAAATCACACATGAGGAAAGCAAGGCTTTACAACCCAGTGAGTGAAGTGGTAGCTGAGTCTGGGTTTTATGGTTTCAAGGACAGTGTCTAGTATTTCTCAGGGCTACGTAACCTGCAAGGGAAGTCCTGCAGGTCTTAAAGATGGTATGATTTTCATCGTTTTCGGGATGCAATGACATGCCAGCCAGCATTTCTGGAGGAAGACTAATGACCACAATGCCACAGGTTTGCTGGGATGTAGTTCATTTGCCAGGGAATGGGGTCACAAGAAAACCTTCTCAGGAAGTTACTGGAAGAACTAAGTAAGATAACTTATGAAGGGCCCAGGTTCCACCTGCCACATGGTGGGTGCTCCATGAATGCCTGTTCTTGTTCCTGCTCGAGAACTATTTCTTAATGTAGTCAACTTTGCCCTGCAGAAAGGAGCTGTATAATCATTGTTCTGTACAGTAGGAACAAAGGCAGTATAATCTTTGCTCTTTCATAAAAATTGGCATCTTTTATTTTTTTTCTTAGGGTTTAAAGGAAAAGTTGGAATGTTTAATGTGATCTTCAGAGGAAGCATCTTTTTATAGGTGGATTTATTTTCATAGGAATACAACAGCAAGAGACATAAAGTACTAATGATCCATATAGCATTTTTATCTCTCCTGACTTCTCAGGGAGGCAAAGTGCCTAACTTGCAAAAAGAACAACCAGATATTTTTAAAATAGCAATGCCAGGATTTCCTTTTATTTTATACATACTTGAAAGCCCACACAAACATATAAACTCATGCACACACACACACACATACACACACAGTTTGTTTCATTTAATTGGAATAAACAGTCAGTAATCTATGAATCACAGAGGAAGTAAGTAAGAAGAAACATTCTCTTAGTTGAGCCTTTCTTTTAAGAGTTGATGAAAATGCGTACGGATAATATCATGTCTTTCAGAAATGAATGGCCATATCATCAAAACAACCACCCATATGTTTTCTCAAAGCAAGACATTGTGGTGTTAAGAGATATATACAGGTAAGACTACATCCTTTTCTTTTGTATTCCCAATTATTATCCCCTGGAAGCAGTATCAACACACATACTTAGCAGCCAATAGATTTGTTCATATCGGGAAACTGGCCCCAGCAATGATTTTTGGCACCTGCGATGTTCCCTATTCTTTTGTATAGTTTTGTTTAAGTTCATCCAAGGTCAGGAGAATTATTTTATTCAATGTTATTGATGTGTTACATTTAGTGGCCAAATTTTAGACTCTCAGTTCCAGTAAAGAAGAGAGCATTTAAAATATCTCATTTCTTGATGTCTGCAAGAAATTTGCAAAATTCCTATTACTTCTACTATGAATCAATTCATTCTAAAACTCATGAGTATCTGTAATGCTTTAAGTGAATATCACCTTTGACCATAATTATCCCCCAAATTGTGATTGATGACACCCTAAAAGTTGTATTTTCCTAGGAGCTTTCCAATTGTCTACTTTATTGAGTATATTATGCTCAGAAGGGTATTTTATTTATTTATCTATTTGAGACAGAGTCTCACTCTGTCTCGTCCAGGCTGGAGTACAGTGGCTCCATCTTGACCCACTGCAGCCTCTGCCTTCCAGGTTCAAGATATTCTCCTGTCTTAGCTTCCCAAGTAACTGGGACTACAGGCATGAGCCACCACACCCAGTTAATTTTATATGGAATTTCACCATGTTGGCCAGTCTGGTCTCAAATTCCTGACCTCAGGTGATCCTCCCACCTTGGCCTCCCAAAGTGCTGGGATTACAGGCAGAAGGGTATTTTAAAAATAATAGTCATCTTTATGAAAATATAGGGCTTATTTCTATTACCACTGAAAAATTACCTGTATTTGTTATTGATGGTGGGATTGCAATAAAACACAAGCCTGATATGTTTTGAGATTTAGGGATGCTTTTAAGCAGTTTACTTGGATTAAAGACGGAAAAACAGAGGAAAAGGGAAGTTAATTAGGAAAGTCAAAGCTAGTAAGTGTTAAAGCAGGGATTCAAATCTATGCCTTTGTTTCATTTTCTTATGTTTTGATCCATGAGTTACTTAGATGTGTATTGATTAATTTACAAGTATTTGGAGGGATTTTCCAGGTATCTTATTCTTAAACTGATTTCTAATTTAATTCCATTATGGCTATAGAACAAGCTCAATAAGATTTAAAAATGTTTGAAGTTTTAATTGAGTCTTATTTTCATCTCTAGCAGTGTACCTTCTCTTAAAGTCTACTTTGATAATAACATAGCAAAATTGCGCATTAAAAATAGCCTTTTATGTTTATTGTATGGTATATCATTTTTCACTTTTTAACTTTCAATGTATGCTTTTTATAGATAGTATTTAGTTGAGCCTTGCAATGTAACCCAGACTGTAGCCCAGGCTGGATTGCAATGGCACAATCTCAGTTCACTGAAACCTCTACCTCCTGGGTTCAAGTGATTCTCCTGCCTCAGCCTCCTGAATAGCTGGGATTACAGGTGCCCATCACCACGCCCGGCTAATCTTTGTATTTTTAGTGGAGATGGGGTTTCACCATGTTGGCCAGGCTGGTCTCAAACTCTGGACCTCAAGTGATCCATCTGCCTCGGCCTCCCAAAGTGCTTTATAGACGTGAGCCACCACGCCTGGCCATTCTCTGCCTTTTAATTGAAATTTTCAATCAATGTGTATATGTTTGATGTAATTACTGACATAGTTTGGATGAACTCTGCCATCATGTTACTGTTTTCCAGTATCCCATCTATTTTCTGCTTTTCTCTTCCTCCTTTCCTGACTTATTTTCAGTTAATTAAATATTCTTTAGTATTTAATTTTAAGTCCATTATTGGCTTTTTAGCTAGAATTTTTATATTTTTAATCATTTGCATCTTTAATTTATCATAGTCTACTTAGAGTCAATATTGTACCATTTAATGCAAAAAAAGCCTTATTATAGTAAAATTCCATTTGTTCTCACATCCAAGGGCCTTTGTAATATTGTAGTCAAATATTTTACATTGGCATGTGTAATCTTATTTTTTTAAATTTAGTTAATATCATAAAATGCTATTATTTTCTGTTTGAACATTTGTCTTCAAGGAAATTTTGAAAAGGAAATATGGTCTTTTCTATTTACAATTGATCACTCTGGTACTTGTCTTTCTTTTTTGTAGTTCAAGTTTCAATCTATTGCCATTTCCTTCATTTCCCTTTATCATTCTCAAAGTGCAGATCTGGTAAGGATTAATTTTTTAACTTTTATTTATATGAAAATATTTTCATTTTATTCTCCTTTTTAAAAGAATATTTCTGCTGAAAATAAAATTCTAGTTTAAATTTTGCTTTTAGTACTTTAAAGTTGTGTTTCCATTGTATTTTGGCCTCCATAATTCTGATTAAGAGTCACTGACAATTTGTATCATTGTTCCTCATGCTTAATGTGTTGCTTTTCTCTGGGTGCCTTCAATATTTTCTCTTCAGCTTGGGTTTTCATCAGTTTGATTATGGTGTTCCTAGACGTGATTCTCTTTGAATCTGCCTCTCTTGCTGAGACTTACTGGGTTTTCTTTTTTGTTTTTAACCAAAATGGAAAATTTCCAGAAATTGTTTTTTATATCCTATTTTCTCTTTCCTCTTTCTCTGAGACTTCAGTTACATGTGTGTTAGATTTCTTGTTATCATCCCTGAGCCGAGGCCAGATCACTGAGGCATTGATTGATTTAAAAACATCTTTTATTTTCTATCTCTGGTCTTTATAGTAGATAACTTCTATTGATTTCTCTTCAACTTCACTAACCCTTTCGCCAGCATTCTCCAAACTGATGTTAAAGTAATAAATTGGTACATTTGAAATTTCAGATATTTTATTCATCTATGCTAAATCTCCGTTCCGCTCTTCCTATGGTTTCTGTTTTTTTGTTGGGATTCTCATCTCTTCACTCATTACAACTATTTTTACCTTAAGATTCTTGAACGTGTTTTCATAGGTTTGCTGAAATCCTTGCCTGCCAGCTCTACATCTGGGTCTTGAAGATCTATATCTGGCTCTACATCTTGAAGTCTATTTCTATGGACTGCTTATTTTCTTAAGTCTCATTTTCCCACTTCTTTGCATGTGTGGTAATTTTTAACTTTATGCTGGATATTTTGGGTGAGACTTTGTGGAGAATCTGGATTATGACATATTTCCTGAAAAACATATTAAGATGTTGAGGTGTTTTTGTTTTTTTCCCCTGTGAAAGAATGCAATGGCAGATACTCTTGTTCTTGTGAAGCTTGGTTTTGTTTTTTGTTAGGCCAGGCCTATTTTGTCTTTGAATTCAATCTTAAGGTGTGGTCCTTTTGGTAGGACATGGTCCTTACTATTAGTATGCTCTTTCTGGGGCTCAGCTGAGTACCTGAGGTGCTCAGTGAGGTCTCTTTACCCTGATACTCCAACATCTCCAAGCACTGCAGGACATCTAAGTATTTTCATTCAGCACTTAGTTCTGTGGCAGGCAATTTCCGTTACATGAAATCTCTTTCCTCACATGCATGGCACAGTCCTTGGCTAAGAACTTCCAGTAAATTCCCATGCAGACTTCTGTCTCTCAACTCTTTCACATAGCTACCTTTTTCTCGGCCATGTTTCCTGTAATTATAGCTTCCTCAGCAGTTTGCTCTTCTAATCTCGGCCTCTTCAGTTTGGTGAGACTGCAGTTTAACTTGATATCTGTGTCCCTGAACTAGGGCAGAAAAATAAACCGAGAGAAAAACAGAGAAGATTATGGGGCTCATCATGTGTATTTTCCTTCTTTCAGGGATCACAGCCCTGCTCTGACCATTGTCCAATGCCTGAAAGCAGTTGTCTCATGCATTTTGCCCAGTTTTACAGTTATTTACAGCAAGGAGGCAGATTCAGTACCAGTAATTGTGTCATGGTTAGAATAAAAAATTCATGAGGTTATACAAAACCTTGTGAAATAGTACTTGTGAAGTAAGTACTATTATTATAAACCAGTTTAATAAAAGATTAAATTCAGTCTAACTAGTGAGTGGAGGAGTCATAATTTGAAGCTAGGCAGTCACATTCTAGACGCTGCGCTCTGACTAAATATACTGTGCTGCCTCTGCAACATAACTGATATTGATTTCCTTTAGAGCATTTATCATACTCTTTATCTCATGTGTATGCCAATATTTATTTATTTATTTACACATTGTTGGCTTCTTCTGCTGGTGTATAAGCATCATTATTTCCTGTTTATAACTGTCTCTCCACTGCCTAGCATAGGAATAGGTTCTGGGTGGAAATATTTAATAAATTTTTAAAAATGAATGAATGAACTTAGTTACTACCATTATAAAACAAGTTTTAAAATAGGGATTTTTCTTACATATTTGGTACTTTAGACTTCATCTTGTCTGCCACCTTGTGGCAACAAAATTCTGCAATTGAAAAAAAAAACCTTGAAGGTACGGAATATACAAAAGGTGGTATGTACCATTAAAATCTTTACAAGCATATACATCAAAATGTATTTATATAAGAAGAAAAGAATAATAGCAGGATTTTAATCTTGATACGATGGCAGTAATTACAAATCGATCTTTAGAAATGTTCAGAACACCCTCTGATAAACAGGTGCACTGGTTTGATGAAGTGAGCAGAGATTCAATGTATTAGAAGAGTCCAAGCACTACTTTTGGCGGAAGTAAAAACGATACTCACATTTGCCACTTGGGATATGTAATGAGTAAAAACGAAGAGCCATTTTGATAATAGTTGTTTCCAGAGCCTTTGTATCGCTGACGATGTTGGTTTAAATGGCAGTGCTTAGCTGATTAATTTCAAAATGTATCTTTGTTGATCTTAAAACTATAAAGTTATGGTTCTTGTAGACTTCTTTATGACAAAACAATATTCATTTATTTTTATCAGAAGCAAAACTGCATGATGGTTTTTAAGTTAATTTTTGTGTTAGCAAGTCTCCTAAAGATATGCAGTAGACCTCACATTTACATAAAATTAAAGGGAAGATGCTTCAGCAAATGCAAATAAATGCAAAAAAGGAATATTTTAATTTTGATCCATGATTAGTATCAACTTGCACAATGTGATAATAATACAAAAGCAGAATCCTGCAATGAGTGTTTCACTAATGGTTGGAAGCTATTTAGAGACCAAATATCCTGAATAATTAATTAATTAAATTTTATTTTATTTTTGATATGGAGGCTCTCTCTGTCACCACGTTGGAGTGCAGTGACACTATCTCAGCTCACTGCAATCTCTGCCTCCCAGTTTCAAGCGATTTTCCTGCTTCAGCCTCTCAAGTAGCTGGGATTACAAGCACGCGCCACCACTCCCAG
Organism: Callithrix jacchus; assembly: GCF_049354715.1. Classification (NCBI taxonomy): domain Eukaryota; kingdom Metazoa; phylum Chordata; class Mammalia; order Primates; family Cebidae; genus Callithrix; species Callithrix jacchus. Next base: position 13,967,416 of record NC_133518.1, on the reverse strand, counting down.
CTAATTTTTGTATTTTTAGTAGAGATGGGATTTCACCATGTTGACCAGGATGGTCTAAATCTCCTGACCTAAAATACATTTGTTAATTATATTTCAGATTGTTTTAAAATCTAAGATCTTTCAAGATGATTTGATATTAAAATCATCTATACTGACTTATGCAGTTCTGTAATATGACCACACCAGCAAAATGATATATTTCACTTGGTGCATTATTAATTGCACAAATGGACTGTTTAACCTCCATTGATTTACATTTCTTATTTAATGCTCAACTTAGGAACAGCAGCAAAAATTATTTTACAAAAGTTAATTTCAGTATAATAGGAAAAATAATCTTACTATTCACTGTTATGTATGTATTCAATTCAGTAATTTTCAAGATCTTGGAAGAGCACTCTTAGTTTTAAAGCAGAAGTTTTCTAATTCTAAACAGTGAACCTTCTGAAGCTGATTTTTGCATTCTCAGGAATTGCAACATCTTATTGTTCTTATATTTGGAATATAATGGAAGTTTTGATCTTTCATTCTCATTACTCTTTATTTTTATTTTTTTTTTTACTGAATTCTTATTTACCAGAGACTGTTACTTATTTTTAATAACATTGAATTAATTACATTTTGACATGACCATACCATTTGGAACCCTTTTATTATTAAATATGATTCAAAAATTCATCAAAATACTAGATGGCTCTTTTTATGTGTGATTATAACCATGGAGAAGATGAAGTATGATTACTTTTAATGCATCTCAATTTATATTGTTTATGTATGACTATAGATTTTCTGAATATTTTGAAGTCTATAAATAGCTTTTAAATATTCATTTCTATTTTAAAAATTCTTACTTATTTATATTCTTTTTTCACATGATCAAATATTTTGTATAATTGAATATTTTGTAGTCTGTAGTTTTCAAATATTTTTCTTATTGTGCTCACAAGTCACCCAGGTGGCCCAGAAGTTGCAATATTTTGACATACTGAAATATACATTTATCTTTCCAATATTTCTTCTTTCAAATGGAAATAGAACAAAATTCTTTGACAGACCATATATCTTCATTTTTTCTTTTTGGAAACTATGGTTGCATAAAATGTTTCCAGATAATATAGGGAGTACAATTTTCTTTTAATGCCAAAGGGAATCTGCCTTTAGTTTCTGTAGTTTACTTAAGAGGGAGAATGGCTTTCAAGGGGTTGTCCTGTGAATTTCAAAGCTATTTTGTTGTCTGTAGGTTCGTGAGGTCAAATTTAAGTTCACTACTAGGGCTGTGAAAAATCTTGGGTAGAAAGAACTTTTACATCCTTGTGGACGTGAATTTATAAATGCCTTTTACCATGTTAATAAATCTCCGATTTATGAATGAGTCTTAAATATAACTGATTATCATGGTCCCCAGTTGATTATTAAGAAAACAGGAATTATATTTTCATATTGATATTAGTTTTCCATTTGCATCCAAAAGAAGTACAGGATGTGAGATCAGAAAATGAACAACACAAAAGTTGTAGGTAAATTGCTCAAAGTCAGGCAGGGAGGGATAGAGACATCACAATTTCAAGGAAAGAGTTTGTTGAAAGGCACAATATAATCACTATCTTCACTGCAGATTAAAACTGATTATTACCCATGAGAGAAAGACCTCTAAAAAATAAAATACAGGAGAGGTACATTTTTACAGAAGGAAAGGCAGGCCTGGGTAACACTGGGGATTCTAGGAAGTTGCATCGTGACACACAGATTCATTCGTCTAAGCAAGGATAGAAATATAAAAAAGAAAAATTTAAGGACATAGATAAAAAGTATTTCATACCTGTGGAAAGCTGTGCAAAGGATGCTAGCGTCCTTTGAATCAGCTAATGTGATCACCAAATAAGCCATGAAGTTTCAAGTCTTGGCTCATACTTCACAGTCAGAATTCCACAGCTGTAATGTTGAAAATCCTTCTTCCCTTTCAATATCACCTCCCTTACTCATCTATTCTCTCCCTCCTTTCTGCATCAATTTGCTTCTGCAGTTGTCTGCTTCTTAGTTTTGTCCTGCATTGTGAATAGTTTCTTGTGTCTCTACTTCATCTATTAGGTTTTGAGATTCCTTTGTGGTCTCCATGATTGCCTTACTTGACATAAACCAAGTAGTAAATAAATGTTTTTTGTTTCCTTTTTAAACTGAAATAAAATGGAAGGTGATCTGGCAAGCTCAGATAGTACCCTCCACTAGCATAAACAGCATTTGCTTGCACTTAACAGCGTATGATTTTACCTGTGTGCATGATTCAGGGCAAGATCTGGTTTCCTCATCCGTAGGTAGCAAATAGCAAGCTTTGTCTCAATGAAACTTGCCACGCTTGCTATGTCTTCAGCAGGTGCTTCAAATGATTCTCCCAGAACTGCTCCTTTGCTGCAAAGCTTTAAAAAATATTATACTTTCAGAATCCGAATAATCTTTCACATAATTTATCTTTTAAATAAGCAAAATATATACGTTTTATTTTTATTCCTTTTGCCTATGCTTGCTTATATATTTTACATACATGTTAAAAGTATATGTGATACTTTTTCCAAACTATAAGTAAACTATTAATATTTTGATTATAAATTAAATTGTTCCTGTTCTATATACTGTAATATAAAATAAGAGGCACATTTTACTGTAAAATGCTTCCTGTAAAATATTTTTAAGGTATGATAGATTTTAAAGGAGTGCCAGTTGCTAAGAATGTCTATTTTAAAAATAAAGCACACAATAACCAAAGGCATTAACAGAAAGCCAGGCATAAATCATATTAAATACCAGTGCTTTTATGAAAACCCAGCTGAGCAATGATCTAGTACACTATCAAGTTTGATTTAATATAATAAGGGCTATCGGAAGTAAACTCCTAGGAGCCATTAACGTGATCGGTGATTAATTTGAGTCTGAATCGTATTCTCTAGTATGTTATTGAAAGAAAAGAAGTGAAAATTTATTAGAATTTATTGGCAGAGGACATAGTATCTGAAAAACATGGCAAGAATATGAATTCTTAATAAAAATTCCAGGAAGTCAATGGTTTCTGGGCATCACAGATAAACTGTAGAGAAAGAAAATAATCAATTCTTTTGAGAACTCAAACATTACGAAGTGTCGATAATATGACAAGGCATGATCAGCACTTTTTTTCCACTCAGAGTTTTCTACTGTTCCTTGGAATTAAGGCTGATGGAAAAGAAGTGCTATCTACTGTTCACTGGTCTTATTCAGGGTATCTCTTTCTTTGCTCTTTTCTACCTCCATCTGTGTGTACACTGGGGGAAAAGTTTTGCCAGAGATAGTATTATCTGCAGTTAATACTTATTTATATATACTTTAGTATAAAATTTATTGTATTCTAAATCCTGTTTGCTTAAATGACAAATTTTTTGATAGGTTAAGTCTTGAGATGGTTTTGCCATTTATATTAATGTTATTGTCATTTTTAAAATGCAATTTGTCGTTTGAATGTACTTATATTCTGTTCTAAAATGCATTTACTTTCTTAGTAAAGGCTAAAAAAAGACTAAAGGCTAAAAAAGAACCTAGAATCTAGATGTTCAATATCCACAGTTTGAATTGGTAGTTACCTGGTGCTGTTATCTTTTGCTCGGCTATCTTGTCAATTCTGGAGATTCATACTATTCTTAAAACCCTTTGCCAGTTGGATGAATGAAATATGTTACTTTCTTCATTTAGTAAAAAAATGCTTATTGAGCATCTACTATCTGCCAGACAAAATTGCTCTCTTCACATTTTAATTTAAATTGATTAGGATTTTTTTCATAAATTGGCTATTTTTAGCTCTATATAAATTTCTGTTTCCTATTCCTTGCCTATTTCTATTGACATGTTAATCTTTTTATAATTAATTATAATAAATATTTAGATGTGTAAGCTATTACTCCTTTCTGGTATTCATAATATGTACATAATAAAATGTAGGGACTCTACCCACAAATAATCCTTCAAAAAAGATCAACTTTTACTCATGTTTTGTAAAGGCTCTCAGAGTACATAATTATTTTGAAAAAAATTATTTTGAAAAAAAAATTAGCGAAGACTATTTGTGGAAGATACAGTGGAAATGAACTCAGTCAACGCTAAGTTTGGATGCTTCATAAAGATGAGCTGATAATATTGGCAATAAAAGAAAACATTTAACCCAGATTTATTAATTTTTCTAGATAATCTCACCTCAGGTGTCAACGTAGCTGTAAACAGGCTTGAAAACATAATTTTAGAAAGCATGATAGTTTGAAGATGGCACTTTGAGACAACATCCCCTTTCTTCTGCCAATCTGATCCTAGAAATACCTAAACAGAGTTTTAGGATCCAGAAATATCTAAACAGAGTTTTCCGTGAAAGAAAGAAAGAAAAAAAAACCAAAGAGGCTCTTTCGCACCATCACAGCAGAGAGAAACAAGAACAGGAAGGGGCAAAGACCACATACAATGTGTATCTTGTTACCTTTTTGTTTAGGATTTTATGTGAAAAGGAGGTTTGAATATTTAAGACTTGGGGAAACAAAGGCTGATTTTATTTAAACATAAAATTAATTAAGCCAAATGCAGTGGCTCATGCCTGTAATCCCAGCACTTTGGGAGGCTGAGGCCAGCGGATTACTTGAGGTCAGGAGTGTAGTGGCACCATCCCGGCTCACTGCAGCCTCTGCCTTCTGGCTTCAGGCGATTCTCCTGTCTCAGCCTTCTGAGTAGCTGGGGTTACAGGTGCCCGCCACCACATCCAGCTCATCTTGTATTTTCAGTAGAGACGAAATTTGACCATGTTGGCCAGTCTGGTCTTGAACTCCTGACCTCAGGTGATCCACCCACCTCAGCCTCCCAACGTGCTGGGATTATAGGTGTGAGTCACTGCACCCCACCCACTTTTTATGGGACAATGTGGAGGTCATTCAGTGAGTAGTCTCCATGAGGATATTCAGGTCCTTCATGGCAGGCAAGAGGAAGCCACCTTCAGACTACATAATAGTAGAGGCTTTGTCAATAAACACTGAGAGACAGTGAACAGTCTGTACTTGCATAAGATTCAAGGCAAGAAAAGAAAGAAAAATGATCTACCTTAACACACGAATAAGAATACGTCATGAAACCAAACTGAAAGACAGCTGTGAAAGACAATGTAATGTAATTTTTCAATTCGCATTAAAACTGGAAAGTAGGCAGCCTGCTGGCTAGGCTTTATGTGTGTTTGTTGAATTCTTGCTTTACCAATGGAGTATTGTAAGACTGAGAAGTTTACTGACTGTATTGAAGATCGCGTTATTTATTCTCTTCCAAAGTAGTACATCTTTGAAATAAGCTTTGCAAGAAGGCAAACTGTTAAAAAAAATGTGTTGAAGTTAAAGGTAGAATTATAGGTATATGTAGACAAAATGTTGGCATCAGAACCATGAAACACATTCCAGATATTTTACTAAATTTTAAAATCTCCATGTAGACATTTGTATAGACTGAGCAGTTAATTCTCTAGAAGATGAAGAAATTTAATATGGTGTGAATTTATTTAAATCTAAGAAGGGTGACTTTCTTCACCCTAAAGCAAAGGGTGTTTGTCTAGAAATGTATACTTCAAATCTTTGGTATATATATATATATATATATATATATATATATATATATACACACCAAATATATATGCACATATACCAATTGATGAATATCTATATATATATACCAATTGAATATCTATATATATATTTATTTTGAATCATCACATGTCTACAAATATATATATTTGTACAATATATATATTTGAACAATGTCGTGTTTTTCCAGATTTATAGTTTTCTTCTAAATTGTCAGGGATCAATTATATTCCAGGAATACAATGAGCAAATACTCATCAAACAGTATTTTGATAAGGGAGAAACTATTAGCAATTCTAATATATATATATTCATCAATTATATATATATATTCATCAATTGGTAATTTTTAAGGTTTTTGGAAATTATTTTAAAAAGCTAAAGATGGGGAGAAAGTTATCCATAGCCCTATCACCATATATAATTGCCATTAATTTTTGCATATTTCTTTCTATACATTTTGTGTTTTTGTATCATAATAGAAGATTTATTGCATCATTTTACACAGCTTTTTCATATGCTCTGCTTTTTTTTAAAATTGGAAAATGAAAACATGCTAATTACATTATTACATGTTATAATTATAGTTGAAGATTTCAATATTCCCCTCTCAGCAAATGACAGAAATATTAGAAAGAAAAGCAGTAAAGATAGAGCTGAACAACATAATCAACCAACAGGATGTAATTGACATTTTACATACATATATACATTATACATATGGCTAGAAAACACAGGACCCAGCAATCCCATTACTGGGTATATACCCAAAGCAATATAAATCATTCTATTATAAAGACACATGTACATGTATGTTTACTGCAGCACTATTTACAATAGCAATGACATGGAACCAACCCAAATGTCCATCAATGACAGACTGGATAAATGTGGTACATATACCACATTCCATACATATTCCATATACATATGCAGCCACAAAAAGGAATGAGATTATATCCTTTGCAGGATCAAGGATGAAGCTGGAAGCCATCATCCTCAACAAGCTAACACAGGAAGAGAAAACTAAACACTGTGTGTTCTCACTCATAAATGGGAATTGAACATTGAGAACTCACCGATACAGAGAGGGGAAAAACATGTGCCAGGGCCTGTTGGGAGGTGAGTGATGAGGGGAGGGAACTTACAGGATGCAGCAAATTACCATGGCTACAGGCCTGCATGTTCTGCGCATGTATTCTTTTATTTTAGAAGAAATAAAGAGAAAAACCACATATGTAAAACATTCCACTCACTAACAGAATACACGTTTTTCTCACATGACCATAGAAAATTCACCAATGTAGACCATATCCTGGGCTATAAAACGAGCCTCAACACATTGAGAAAACTGAAATAATTTAGAGCATGTTCTCTGACCATAATGGAATCAAAACTCAATGGCAAAAACCCTGAATTAATCTAATTTGAAAGTGAACAAAAGACATGAACAAACATTTCACCAAAGATGATATACATACAGGGGATAAGCACATAAAGAGATGTTTGCCATCATTATTCGTTAGAGGGATGCAAATTGAAATTACAACGAGGTATCACTGCACACCTTTCAGAATGACTAAAATAAAACAATAATGGCAACACCAAAAACTGAGAATGCTGAGAAAATGGATCGCTCCATCTTACATTGCTGATAGTAGTGTGAAATGGTACAGCCACTAGAGAAAATAATATGGAGAAAACAGTTTTTAAGCCATTTATACAACTCAACAGTTGCTCTCCTGAGCACTTATTCCAGAGAAATTCTTATGTTCACACAAAAATCTGTACAAGAATATTCATAACAACTTCCTTGATAATAGCCCCAAACTGAAAGCTATCTAGATGTCCTTCAACGGGTGAATGATTAAACAAACTGGTACATCCATACTAAGACCACTACTTTGCAGTGAGAAGGCATGAACCAGTGATACATGCAATGACTTGAATGAATCTCTAGGGACTATGCTGAGTAAAAAAAATCTGATCTCAAACTGTTATATACAATATGATTACATGACACAATTACAGGAATGGAGACAAGATTAGTGATAGTGAGGAACTAGGGACTACATAGGTGTTGTGCTTACACAAGTCAACAGAAAAGAATCCTGTAGTGAGGAAACTGTAATGTATCTTGAATTTGGTAGGTGGATATGCAGATTTACATGTCATAAAATTGCACATACATAATATACACACATGTACAAGAGTGAAAATGCAAGTAAAACGAGAAATCTTAAGACTGGTGGATTGCCTCAGTGTTAACATTCTAGTTTTGCAAGATATTGCCTCTGGGAGAAACTGCATAAATGGTACATGAGATCTCTCTGTATTACAACTGCCAATGAATCTGTAATTATCTTAAAGTAAAATTTAATTAAAAATAATACTGTTAAAAGTTAGATGTATTTAATTTTATTCCTTCCTTTATTTCATTCAGGACAATTTTAATCATGTTTAACTGGGGTTTTGGATGAGAGGATAAATCATATCTAAATGAAGGAGTTTTCCATAAGGTTTAACTGTATTAAATTATAGCTAGATTTCCATAATAAGGAGTAACAACTGATAATGAGGTTTGTTTTGAAGTGTCATTCACAAGCCACTGTAGAAGGATACATCAGCCCGTCCACATCTTTGTTATGGTCTGTTGTTTTAGGACATTTGCCATAAGATGACGATTGTGTTTAGTGATATTTGTAGAAGGAAATTGGCAAGTCCTTTTGTTTAACAACTTTGTCATTTTTATTTTTGTTTTTCTAAATGATCTTTTAGTTTGTTAGCACTCATTTACAAGTAATTTTTTTCAAAAAGAGCATATGTGAATGGTAACTTTTCTGAGCTCATGAATAGCTAAGAATGTATTTAGTTGCTGACATGTAAGAAATGTGGTTGAGTATACATTTCTTGGGAAGTATTTCTTGGGAAAATACACAGATCACCATTTACGTTGTGGTATTTCACATGCAGACAGAAAAAAAATAATCCTTTTTAAATGAAACTAGGCATAATTTAAAATAACTTATGCTGAAATTTCTTCCTTTCCCCCAAATGTGTAGTATTTTTTTCTTTTTATAATTCAAAATTACTGCTACTGTGACTCCACATGTTTTATTTTCATGTATTTTGCCTGAAAATAGATAACTTCTGTGTTTGCATACTCCTATTTATTTTTCTGGCTTAGAAAAGTTTTCTTCAGTTACATCTCTGATTATTGATACCATTTCAACCGTAGTGTTTTCTTTCTTAAGAAAATAATTCTTAAGCTGCATCTTTCTCCTCGATTATTCCTATCTATTAGACTCTCTGATATTTTTCGCCTCTGTCTTTTAGGAGAGTGTTTCAAGATTGTTGGCTGCATCATTCACTTTATTTTCATTATTTACTTTATAGTTCTTTTTATAAGCCAATGCTAGTGATAATAAATGCAAACATTCAAATACTGCTAACTTAGTATGTGGGATTTTCCCTAGGCACCTGAGCCTAGAGTCTGTGTGTTTAATCACTGCACCAGAGCCACACAGTGCCGTTCCAGGAACTACCAATACGCATTAGGTACAGAAACAGAGTAAGCGTTTAGAAACTTTTACAGTAATTCAACAGAAAAATATTACATCTATTAAATCTCGTAATAAAAAAATAGCATTTGTATTTTATGTCTTATTTTTACTTTGTTTTCCCTAGTAATTCATTTTTGCTATATTTAACAAAGTATTGGTCCGCAAGAGATTGGGACAGAAATACAACAAAACAGAACTAGTTCTTCATGACAGATAGAGAAAAAAACTAGCAAACTGTTAGGAATTTAGATAATTCAGACATTATAAAGAAACAAATTCAAAATTCTATTATTAAAAAGGGACCACCGTTGGATACTATTACGGATACATCTATATTTATAGTGTGGATGTATCTATAGAATTTCTATCTATCTCTATCCATCCATTTACAAAGATGGTATTGTTATCCATACTACCGTGTAATCTGCTTGTTTGTTTCTCTGAATGTATCATGAACATTTTCACGTTATTATAAGTGGCTGCATAATTTTATGACATCTCCATTTAATGCTTTTCCTAATGGGAGACTTCTCTAGTGACATTGAAAGTTCTCAGTATCATACATAATGTACATTGAACAGCCTTGTGTATACATCTTGCCCACGTGTTTGAGCATTTTCAAATTGTTATGTTCTATCTGTTATAATGTATGCTTACATATTGGAATTGCTGAGTCAGGAGCATACAGTTGAATCCAGAAAATACTAATACTTCAGAATATACATCATAAAAGAGTTCTCCAGAAAAATTTTACACCTTTATAACAAGGTGAAAGTTCTTGTTAGATTCTTAGAACATTCTGAATGCCCCTGTGCTAGTGGTGTCATCGCATGGGGCTCTTTCTTAGTACTTTGCAGTTTTGTTTACTGTCTTTCTCAATTAGAATCGCCAGAGGTTTGATTATTGTGTTTTCTCTAAAAACAACAAAACAAACTCTTACATTAATTGATTAAGTCTCTTATTTGCTTTCTAATTCATTCGTTTTGGCTTTTATCTTGGCTTCTTTCCCCTCTTTTGCTTTCCTTAGGTTTTTGTTTTCTTAGCTCTTTTACTAATGTCCTTTTTGTTTGTTATTTTTTTCTCTTAATCCCCAATGTGATAGTATGCTAATGTCTTTAGTTGAATACTTAGCTCATTTATCTTACTTCTTCTTGTATATAAATTTGTTGTATGCTTCTTTACTTAGGAAAAACATTCATAGCTTTTATTTCCACCTTTTCTTTTTGGACCAAGAGCTAGTTAAGAAAGTGTGAGCCATTATTTTTAAAAACTTTACCCCCAACTTTCCTTAGTTACTTGTAAAATTAGACCTTTTTTGCATATTTGTTATTCATTTATATTGAATCATTTATGGATTATCTGCTTCGTTCCTTTACAGTTTGTATTTTACATTTTTACTGTTCTTTTTTTTTGTTGTTAATTTCTGTGAGTTCAGCCATGGAAGCATGGGGTTTGGACAGGTTATGCATTTCTTTTCCCATCCTGCATAAATGAACTCTGCTGGATAAATGTCTCTATCCCATTGGTAGCCATTTTTTTTTTCAGTGTACAGATATTATACCTGCACAGAAGCCCAGCACTGAGTGACCCTCCTTTGTTATGTGGACGAAGGTCAGTCTGAGAATGAAGCTAATGTAGAAGAAACAGAGCCGATCAGACATGGTGGCTCGTGCCTGTAATCCCAGCACATTGGGAGGCTGAGGCAGGTGGATCACCTGAGGTCAGGAGTTCTAGACCAGCCTGGCCAACATGGTGAAATCCCATCTTTACTAAAAATACAAAAAAATTAGCTGGGCGTGGTGGTGGGCACCTGTAATCTCAGCTATTCAGGAGGCTGAGGTAGGAGAACTGCTGGAAGCAGGTGGAGGTTGCAGATGATAGCAGATGCTAGAATTGATAGCACTGATAGCACTGATAGCAGACAGCAGATACTGTTGATAGCAGATGCTAGAATTGCTTTGTTAAATGGAAGGTTCTCTACATCATGCTAGTTGTTTTAAGTTACGCTTTTCATTACTTTTTAAATCTTAGTATGTAGAACCTCTGTTAGAAATTCAGTAGACCTTTTCTTTATAACTCCCAATGATTTTCTTTTGGAAATATGGTTTCTGGATCCCAAACGAGTTTAATGCTTCCATTTTTTCCCCACTATGTAGCATCTATTCAAAGGTCTATCTTTGTATAATAAGAGAGTAATCCAAGTCAAATAATTGCTGATAGGTTGAGTCAGTCGTTTTTCTGGGTTCTCCTGCAACTCACCGCAGTGCTGTTAGACCTTCTATATATAGAACTTTCTTTGCCAGAGTTGGAAGCGGAAAAACATCCCAGAGTTCGATCACCAGCATTCACTCCTCTTGCTCTCACCACCTCTTCTTATAAACATCATATCCCAAGGTATACCACCACTTGTCCATTTCCACCATGGACATGATAAATGGGATTAACTTTTATACATGAATATACAGGGAGAGATACTAACTAGGAGATAATGTAGCACAGAGAGCCCCAGATATAAGTCCCTGAGCAGAAGGGAGCAGATACTGTTGGCACTGTCTCTGAGTTGGGCATGCAACGGGTATCAGTAACAATCTACTTTTTATCGGCTGTTCTTTTTTGTGGCTTTGTTTTTCAGAAATTTCACTTGGTGCTACACAGATATTTTATAGTTATTATACTTTTAAAAAATCTCTTCCTGTAGGTTAATGTATTTGGAGGGATGATAATTGTGCACAACAATTAGCCTCCATCCTAACCTGTAGATTCCTTAATGGAATCTTTAAAATTTATTTTCAGATGCCAAACTTAATGTTCAAGGCATCAAATGTCTCGCAATTAATAGTGTTCAATTTTAATAAATATCTTTTTATACTCCCTTAACTGGGTGGAAAGAAGCTCTACACTGTAGAACAACACTCATTGGTTTTACATTTTCTATCATTTTGTTACATGAAAGAGGAATGAATCAGCGAGCTCGTCACTTGTAACTTTCCACATGGAGCCACATAGATCTGCTAAAGTGTCTCCCTGGGAGAGACAAAGTATATAGGGCTAAGAGATGCAAAGAATTATGTTCACACATCAGTGGACTTAAAAGTACTATCAGGTTTCAAGAGGAATGCTTTTCAGCCAAGTAGGCCATGATGTGATCTCTATTAAATTTATGGGAAATGAGGTTACTCCCTGGGTGACAAGCTGTTAAATGATAGTAAAAAGTAATTAATCACTCCTACTTTCATTTGTTAAAATAGCTGTGCTTCAGCCTTTTTTTTTTTTTTGTGGCCAGGTAGCCTTAACATAGAGGTGTGGCCACAGTGGGTTTATTCTACTGTGTTTCACCTTGATCTGACCAGCTAGTAATTTGCTTATGCTCTGAAGCATGTAGATGATACACATTAACCTTCAGAGTTTTTGTTTCAGGGATACCCCTAAATTCCAGTTGTCTAATGTGGAAAGGAGATTGGAAACATGGCAGGAGTGAGATGAATTAATACAATAAACCTTCTTTTTTTCTTGGTATGCGTTTTAACTCATAAAGCTAACAACTTTAAAATTAAAATGTTAATAGTGTGTTTATTTTAAGGTAGTTATTTGTATTGTAAAATAAATATATTATCACATGCAAACTCAGATATTGTACCTTGACTAATAGCTAGTATTTATTGATGTTGTGTATTTAGCATTGACTTAAGTAAGCTCTTTATATATTTCATCCCACTAAATATTATTCTTTATAGATGGTATATTATTAAATATTACAACTCCCAATTTTCTGATGAGATAAGTGTGACTAACTTTTCAGACAATAAGTGTTAGAGCTGTAATTGAAATTCAGGTCTGCAGTTTCATTTAGATCCTATGTCGTCTAGGTTGTATAAAGGACTGCTTCTCAACTGGCCATTAATGTTAGTCACAATTAAATATTAGAGCAATGGTTCCCAATGTTTTTGGCACCAGAAATTGGTTTTGTGGTAGGTTTTTTTCCACGGATGGGAAAAACCAGTTTCCGGGACAAAACAGTTCCATCTCGTATCATCAGGCATTAGATTCTCATAAGGAGAGCACAACTTGGCTAGATCCCTTACATATGCAGTTCACAACAGGGTTTGTGCTCCTATGAGAATTTAACGTCCCCGCTGATCTGACAGGAGGCAGAGCTCGGGCAGTAATGCTCAGTGGCCCCCGACTCACCTCTTATTGTGTGGCCCTGTTCCTAGCAGGCCACAGTTGGGGACCCGTGTCTTAGAGGGACAAATGTGAATCCCAACAGTTATCATTAATATTGTTTTCTTAGTTTATGACCAGTTTATCCATGTCTATATTCATAATTGTCTATATACCATCTATATCTATATCCATGTCCTCTACATCTATATATCATTAGACTAGCATTGAGGAAATAATAGAATATAGAATATGCAGGAAAAGAGTAGGTCAACATGTATGGAGCAACCATATAAGGTACTTTTACTTGCATTAATCACTTATATCTTGTGATCACCTATTTTATAAATGAAGTAGATAGTTCACTAATTCAAGAAGCAGAGAAGGCTAGAACATGCAAAAGCAGAAAGAAGGACTACATGGTTGGTAAGATGAGCAAAAGAAGAGATGGCAGAGGTGTACAGAGAGAAAAGGGGGATGGTTCTTATCAAGATCACAGAGATCCTGGTTTGGGTGCAATGATGAAGGCTTTGGTTAGTAGCAGTGAGCAGCCTGGTCAGCCAGTGTCTGTCAAATCAGAACCCCCCAGCTCACTAGGCAGGGGAATTTCTAGTCTATTCTTTTCTTTCTTTTTTTTTTTTTTAAGGAGAGAAAGAAAGAAAGGGAATGAAGGAGAGGAAGACAGAGGAAGAAAAAGAGGGAGAGAGAACAGGAATGTTGTTTTATTCTAAAAATGGGTATTGAAAACTTCTTTTATGCCAATAATTGTGCTTCATAATGGCTGATCAATATTTCATTTAAACCTATGAGTAGGTGTGATGTGATACTGATAAGAATGTATATTTTATGTATTTAAAGTGGAGAGTTCTGTAAATGTTTATTAAGTTTACTTGTTCCGGATCTGAGTTCAAGTCTTGGATATCCTTATTAATTTTCTGTCTCATTGATCTATCTAATATTGATGTTGAAGTCTCCCACTATTATTGTGTGGGAGTCTAGGGAGTCTAAGTCTCTTTATAGGTCTTAGGTATCTGGGTGTTCCTGTATTGGGTGCGTATATATTTAGGATCGTTAGCTCTTCTTGTTGCATTGATCCTTTTACCATTATATCTTTGTTGCTTTAAAATCTATTTTATCAGAGGTGAGAATTGCAACTCCTGCTTTTTATTTATTTATTTATGCTCTCCATTTGGTTGGTAAATCTTTCTCCATCCCTTTGTTTTGAGTCTTTGTGTATCCTTGCATGTGAAATGGGTCTGGATGCAGCATACCGTTGGGTTTTGGCTATATCTTTTGATTGGGGGATTTAGCCGATTTAAATTTAGGGTTATTGCCATTTGAGGTTAGCTGGCATTTGTCTATTCATTGATGTAAATTCTTCATTATGTTGATGCTCTTTACTTTTTGCTATATTTTTGGAAAGGCTAAAAAAGTAAGATATTAAAAAGTTTAATGGGGCGTGATGGCTCACGCCTGTAATTCCAGCACTTTGAGAGCCGAGACATGCAGATCACTTGAGGTCAGGAGTTTGAGCCCAGCTTGGCCAACATGGTGAAACACTGTCTCTACTAAAATACAAATATTAGCCGGTTGTTGCGGCGCATGCCTGTAATCCCAGCTACTCAGGAGGCTGAGGCAGAATTTCTTGAACTTGGGATGCAGAGATTGTAGTCAGCTGAGGTTATGCCATTGCACTCCAGCCTGGATAACAGAGTGAGACTCTGCTAAAAAAAAAAAAAAAAAAAAGAAAGAAAGACAGGCGGAAGAGATGGAAGTGAGGTACAGAAGCAGCTGGATTGGTTATAGCTGGGGGTTTGCCTTATTTGAACACAGTTTGAACGGTTGGCTGCAGTTGATTGGCCAAAGCTTAGTGATTGGCACAAGAGTAGGCTACGGTCTGTTTACACTTCCACTTGTTACAGCTCAAGGTGCACGGAGAAGCTTTTAGGATTAACTTGGAATATGTAAGGAGGCAGCTTTCGGCTAAACTTGATTTAACAATGCTAAGGATCCTGCACAAAGAAGCGAACAAGAGACACTGGGGTCTACTTGATGGTGGAGGGTGGGAGGAAAAAGAGCAGAAAAAAATAACTATTGGGTACTAGGCTTAACACCTGGGTGATGAAATAATCTGTACAATAAACCCCTGTGACATGAGTTTACCTGTATAACAAACCCTCACATGTGCCCCTGAACCAAAAGTAAAAGTTAAAAAATCATATTAAAAAAGTTACATGCACAGTGGACTGTGCCTTACAGTTCGGGTACCAGCTCAACCAGAGTAAAATAAAGCACTAAATTTCTGAAGCCCCAAATTCCAGGTATTTGGTGCTGAATAGCATTTCTAGATGCACCCTGGGGCAGAAGGGGATCTGCTGGCTTCGTGACAGAATTCAACATCTGCTGACTAATGTGGTTTTGGGCTTTGAATAAACATCAGCAGCCACAAGACAGTAGTGGTTGCAGGCCTTGGGTGAGCCCCAGTGTTGTTCTGGTCTGCAAGACTTCAGATGTGACCTTGCACTGTGTCAGCCATGATGGCCTTGGGAGTGCCTGTGTCAACCTTCCTCCAACTCCAGGCAGCCCAGCATGGAGAGACTCGTGCTTGGGAGAGAGGGAAGGGAGAGAAAGACATTTCCTAGTAAGCCAGGGAATTCTTCCTTATCTTACTCAAGACCACTAAGGCTGGGTATGTAGCTCCGCAAGAGTCACAGTAGTCCTGGGCTTAGGATACTACCTAGTGCTGAAAGGGCTGCAGTGACCACAGGCTTAGGACACAATGCTTAATCCCCTTTGAATTCATAAAAAGCCCTTTCAAGAAGGATAGATACAAACAAGCCTAGACTGCAGAGACTAGAAAAAATACCTCTCTTTAATGCCCAGGCATCAACAAACATCCATAAGCAGCAAGAACATTCAGGAAAACATTACTTCATCAAATGGTCTAGATAAGGCACAGATGACCCCTCCCAGAGTGACAAAGATATGTGAACTTTCAGACAGGAAATTCAAAACAGCTGTCTTGAGCAAGATCAAAGAACTTTAAGATAACACAGGAAAGGAATTCAGAATTTCCTTAGAGAAACACAGATTTTTAAATAATAGATATTCTAGAGCTGAAAAATTCAGTTGACAAACTGTTAAATGCATCAGAGTTTCTCAATACCAGAACTGATCAAGCAGAAGAAAGATTTAGTGAGCTCAAAGGCAGGCTATATTAAAATATACAATCAGAGGAGAAAAAGGAAAAAGAGTAAAAAAGAATGAAGCACACCTATAAGATCTAGAAAATAACCTCAACAAAGACATGCAATCAACCTGTATGCCCAATAACAGTGGACTGGATAAAGAAAATGTAGTACATATACACCATGGAGTATACATAACCATAAAAAAGAATACTTTGCAACAACACAGATAATGTTGGAGGCCATTATTTTAAGCGAATTAATGTAGGAAAAGATATTAGTTATACCACATAGTCTCACTTATAATTGGGAGCTAAACATTGGGTACAAATAAACACAACAAAGGGGGCAATAGAAACTAGAGCCTACTTGAAGATGGAGAGTGGGAGGAGGGTGAGGATTGATAAACTACCTATTGGGCCCTGTGTTGATTACCTGGGTGACAAATTATTTATACACCAAAGCCCCTTGACATGCAATTGAGCCATGTAATAAACCTGCGCATGTATCCCCAAACCTAAAAGTTGGAAAGAGAAAGAAAAAAAGAAAGACTAAAAACAAATTTAAGAGTTGCTGGCCTTGAAGAAGATGTAGAGAGAGACAGGAGTAAAAATTCATTTGAGGAAATAATAACAGAGACCTTTCCAAACCTATAGAAAGATATGAATGTCCAGGTACAAGAAAGTCAAAGAATGCCAAACAGATCCAATTGAAATAAGACTGGGATAGAATCATCAAACTCTCAAAGCTCAAGGATAAAGAAGGAATTCAGAAAGCAGCAAGATAAAAGAAACAAATAACAATAAAAAGAGTTGTGATATGTGTAGCAGCAGATTTCTTGTGGAATCCTTACAGGCCAAGAGGGAGTAGAATGACATTCAAAATTCTGAAGGAAGATAACTTTCAACATAGAGTATTACATCCAGCCAAATTATCCCTCAAACAGGAAGGAGACAAACAAAACCTGAGGGACTTCACCAACATTAAACTGGTCTTAAAAGAAATACTAAAGAAACTTATTCAACTTTAAATAAAAGGATAATTTAATTCAACTTTAAATAAAAGGATAATTTAATTTAATCAATAACAAGAAATCATCTGAAGGTATAAAACTTACTAGTAATAGTAAATATACAAACAAACACAGAATACTCTAATACTCTAATTACAATGTTTAAAGCACTCATATCTTTAATACGAAGACTAAAGGACAAACCTATCAAAAATAATAACTACAAATACTGTTTAAATATAGACAGTATAAAATATATGAATATAGACAATAAAAAGTCAAAAAGTGAGAGAAAATATTTCTAGAATTTTTTTAGTTTTCTTTTTGCTTGCTTTTTTCTTTTCCTTGTAATCAGAGTTATCAGTTAAAAATAATTGGGTATAAAATGTTATTTGCAATCATAATAGTAACCACAAAACAAAACCTATAACAGATACACAAAGAATAAAAAGCAAGAAGCTAATATACTGCCAGAGACAAACAACACAAACACATGGAAATTAAACAATATGTTCCTGAATGACCAGGGGGTTTACAAGAAATTGAAAAGAAAATTGAAAAATTTCTTGAAACAAATGAAAATGGAAGCACAGCATACTAAAAACTATGCAATAAAGCAAAAACAGTGCTGAGAAAATTTTATAGCAATACATGCCTACATCAAAAAAGTAGAGAAACTTCAAATGAACAACCTAACAACTTATTGTTAAGTACTAGAAAAGTAAGAGCAAACCAAAACCCAAATTGAAAAAAAAAAAAGGAAGAAAGAAATACAGTGCACAGCAGAAATAAATGAAATTGAGACTAAAAACAAAAACATATTAAATGAAAAGCGGCTTCTTAAAAGATAAACAAAATTACAAACTTATTCATGGTAGTGAATAAGTCTCATGAGATCTGATAAGGGGAAACTTCTTTTGCATGGGTCTCTCATTCTCTTTTGTCAGCCACCATGTAAGATGTGTCTTTTGCCCTCCACCATGATTGTGAGGCCTCCCCAGCCCCATGGAACTGTGAGTCCATTAGACCTCTTTTTCTTTATAAATTACCCATCTCAGATATATCTTTATCAGTAGAGTGAAAATGGACTAATGAAGATGGCAATAATCCACACTGGGGACTGATAGATGGGGGAAGGAGGGAAAGGGACAAATGTTTTAAAACTAACTGAAGGCTGAGTAGGTGGATTACCTGAGGTCAGGAGTTTGAGACCACCTTGGCCAACATGGTGAAACCCCATGTCTATTAAAAATACACAAATTAGCTGTGGGTGGAATGGTGCGTGCCTGTAATCTCAGCTACCTTGGAGGCTGAGGCAGGAGAATTGCTGTAACCTGGGAGGCAGAGGTTGCAGTGAGCTGAACTGCACCATTGCACTCCAACCTGGGTTACAGAGTAAGACTCTGTCTCAAAAAAAGAAAAGAAAAGAAAAGAGAAACTAACTTTTGAGTACTATGCTATTTGGATGATGAGGTTGTTTGTAACTCAAACCTCAGCATTATGCAGTATACCTCTATAACAAACCTGCACATGTACCCCCGAATCTAAAATAAAAGTTAAAATTATAAAAAATGTAGGCCTTCATGGAGAAATAAAAAAGATAAAAAAAATAAAATGTAGAAGAGAAATATTCAATAAAATGGCTTTTATTGAAAATACAGGCAATGACAGATTCTGTTGAGAATGTGTAAAAAGGGAAACGCTTATACACAGTTGGTGAGAATGTAAATTAGTACAACCACTGTGAAGAATAGTATGGAGGTTCTTCAAACAACTAAAAGTAGAGCTACCATATGATCTAGCAGTCCTACTGCTAGATATATACCTAATAGAAAGGAAATCAGTATATCAAAGAGATATACTTCCATGTTTATTAAAGCACCCTCCTGTTTATTACAGTGCTATTTACAGTAGCCAAGATACGGAATCAGTGTAGGTTCTATCAGTGGATTAATGGATAAAGAAAATGAGGTATATATACACAATAGAATATTATTCAGCCATAAAAGATGAAATCCTTTCACTTGCAGCAACATGGACGGAACTGGAAGACATTACGTTAAGTGAAATAAGACAGGCACAGAAAGACAAATATCACAGGTCCTCACTAATACGTTGAAGCTAAAAAATTCAAACTCATGGAGACAGACAGTAGAATGATGGTTACAAGAAGCTGCTGTGGGTAGTAGGGATGGAAGGATAAAGAGGGATGATTAGTGCATATAAGAATATAGTTAGGCAGAATGAATAAGATCTAGTGTTTGGTAGCACAGTAGGATGACTATAATTAACAATCCTTTGTTGTATATTTCAGAATTACTCAAAGAGGAGAATTGGAATATTCCTAACACAAAGAAATGACAAATGCTTGAAGTGATGAATACCCTTATGACCCTGATTTGATCATTTAAAATGTCGCATGCACCCTGTAAATATGTGCAGCTATCGTGTACCCATAATAATAAAAAATAAACAAGAAGGAAGAAGCAGGTTTAGCACATCTTATCATAAGACGAGATATTATTTGTATGAGCTAGTATGGTATATTTCAATTTATATGTTACCCATGTTACTTTTAAGTTAGCAAGTCAGGCACATCTTGCTATCTTTTAGAATTTTCTTTTTAAGTATTTCAGAGGTGTTTATGTGCATAAAGAATACTAGAAATTGATGTTTGTGAATGACAAGAGAATTACACTTCTAGGTCTAGGAAGAATGTAGTTCTGAGGTCATTTAATCCATGCTGTTATACCAGGTGTGAAATCCTGGTTAGTCTAAAAACTTTTATTTTTTTAAATCAGCAACACCGATGCATATTTTCCTTCTAAGAATGCATGTTTAAATAAACACTTTGAGGCTATGCTATAGTGAGTGAAAATTTTTTAAAAAAAACATCCATGAGCTTCGGACAGTTTTAGTTCAGCAGAAAATATTTTTCACACCGAAAAATTTTTGTTGAATGCTGTAAATCTAAAAAAATTATTTTAAACAGATGAGATTTTATAGCCACTCGGGGATAATAAAAATTTTGAAGAAGATATTACATTATGTAGATGGGAATATATTAGTCAATATTGTGACTTTTTAAAGAATTTGCTCTTAAAAATAGGATAAAGGAAAATTATACACTTATCTTTCGGAAAAATGTCAGTATGTTTTTGCATAAATCCTCTTTTATCACGGTATCCTAAAGTTAAAGGAAGGATTACGTGGTTCATGACGTTCTGGCTGTAATGAACTCTGATCCTTCCTGCGTGGCCAAGAAGTGCATGGTCTTTGATTCTAAGAGGCAGCCAATCTTTAGAACCTTTAGAGAGTTTCTGAAGAGCATATGATTGTTAATCCCATACTGCTAAAAATATATGAATGGAGCTTTGGAACTGATCTAACATCTCTACGTACATGATATATATGTGTTTTATTTTTATTTTATTTTTTTGAGACGGAGTTTTGCTCTCGTTACCCAGGCTGGAGTGCAATGGCGCAATCTCAGCTCTGCTACCTCTGCCTCCTGGGTTCAGGCAATTCTCCTGCCTCAGC
The DNA here is from genome assembly GCF_049354715.1 of Callithrix jacchus. Taxonomy (NCBI): domain Eukaryota; kingdom Metazoa; phylum Chordata; class Mammalia; order Primates; family Cebidae; genus Callithrix; species Callithrix jacchus. The sequence goes on along the minus strand of NC_133518.1, from coordinate 13,946,325 downwards.
CTCCCGAGTAGCTGGGATTACAGGCACGCGCCACCACGCCCAGCCAATTTTTTTATATTTTTAGTAGAGACGGGGTTTCACCATGTTGACCAGGATGGTCTCAATCTCTTGACCTCGTGATCCACCCGCCTCGGACTCCCAAAGTGCTGGGATCACAGGCTTGAGCCACCGCGCCCGGCCCGATATTCTGTATCTTTCTACATTGTTTTTCTGAAAAAAATTTTTTTTCCACAAGGCTTGTTTTCTGAATCAAAGTATATAGTTCTTAAGTTAGACTTTCTCCTCTCATGACTTCATTTGGAAAGTGGTAAAAAGGGGTGGGAATCTACAAAAAAAAAAAAACTATTGTTTTCAAATTTAAATACTTTAGGAGACAAGAGGCATAAAAGCAATAATAAAAGGGTCTGAATTCCTGAAGGGGAATTTCAAGCTATATTTATGGATTTATGCAGAGAAAACTAAGTTTCTATAGTACATGCTAGTCATTCCTCCATAGGAGGATAAAACTTTATTTAAAGCACACCTTTGAAGTTTCAGTGTAAAAGCAGGCATGCCGCTTCCCAGAAGTGGTAGTGAGATATCACAGAAAGAAGTACTTTTGCTAGAGAACTAATCAGGATTTCAAGGGATGTGAGAACAGGTGATAACTTACTTTCAAGACTCAGTCCAAATGCACAAAGAAGAGAACGATTACTTTCTCTCTCACCAACTAATACCCTTATATCAGAGTCTCCTAAAGGCTCTGTGAAAATGTTTTCCATTTCTGAAAGAAAGAAAGATTCACCCAGACATATAGGAAGTGAATTTCTGTACTGACCTTGCTCAGAAAATATAGGTTAACATGGAGACATCACTTTCAATCTCCTGTTGGCCTGTTTGCTACTGAGAGGCAGCCTTGAGAGAAAATGTATGAAGAAAAGAAACATTTCTACCTTAATTTTTGGCTAGTCATATATTAGGGAAGAAACCCCATGAGGAAATGTGATAATTCTAGCACTTCTATAGTGAGTCATGCTATAATACACACAGTAATATTTTATAGTTATAATAACAATTATTTATTGAGTATTTACAGATGCCACGAATTGTGCTAAGCCCTTGTATTACCACAGGAGATCGTTACTTATATTACTTCCATTTTATAGATGAAAACTTGGGCTTCATGGGTTTACATAACTTCAGCATCACAAAGCTTTAATAAATGACTGAGCTTGGATTCAAACTCACAGAGCTTAGAGATCAGTAGTTATGCTCTTAACTACTGCATTCTTAAATACCATAGTATATAAGTAGGGCCTACTAACACACTGTTAGTGCAATACTGGCTCTTTCTACCTCTCTCTATAGGAATCTGACCCTTATCAGTCAATGGCAATGTTAAGAGGACAAAATGTATTGAGAAAAAAAAAAACAGAGTTAAAAGCGTCATATTTTTAGAATGCGGAATTTCTGTTGGTTACATATAGTGAAAGACTGAACTGAAGAGCAACATGCATTATTCTGATTTTAGCTGCTGCCCCATCATGTTGTGATTCTGACCATGCAAAATCATTCTCGGTACCTAAAATAATTTTCAAAATACCATAAACAATGTGTGACCAGAAAGGAGAAATGATATCAAGTTTCCACTCTAACTTGACTTCCCAACCGTCACATTTGCACATTGTTTTAGTCTTTTTTTACTGCCAAGAAGTGATATCAGAACAAGCCAGATGAATGAGAATTGTTTTTTCCCTAATTAGAATTGCAGACTGTGGTTCAGCTCTTGGTGAGCCCTTGATGTCACAGCACTTTATGAAAACATCCAATGAGCAGATGCAGACAATTTTCTGTTCCCCAAACTTTTTGACTGTTTTCTAGACTAGTCTTTGGTAATGAGGAATAGAAGAAAACAGGTCTGCAGACAAGTAGGAGGAAATCCTCATGCCGTTATTTTTCATCCATTATGGTACACTAATTAAAAGGACTTGAAAAAGTTTGCAGTCTGAACTCATTTTTGAAACTTTGTCTACATGTTATTCCTGAAAATGTCTTTGTTGTCAATGTCATCTGTCAAGTCACCCTGAAAATGTATTAGTTTGTTAAGAAATTTCTCTAGCTGCCCACATTTATGAAGTTACTGTGTGAAATATGTTACTGTCCAAAGACTGACAGTGAGTTGATATAGATAGGGCAATTGTTCAGGTACCATTCTCTGTATTTCTTGTGAGCTTGACAAGTCACAAATATCTTACATGCAGTCCTCATTATGACTTGAAATCACTTCTAGGTTCAAGGAGCACATTGTTGACAATATTATGCTGAACATAAATAAGAAAAACTACGGGCAAGATGAAATCTTAAGTGAAAAAAATAGAAATTAATAAAATGAAACAATATCCAATCTCCTTCCAAAATTCCCTATGATTATTGCTAAAATAACATTTTTCCCCTTTGCAGAGGGTTACACAAATAGTATTTCTTACTTTGTAAATGCGGGATGGAAGTAAAAGTAATATTACTATATCTTTTTCATGTGAATTTATCTCCTCCATAAGATTCTAGTTTGGCAACTTTATTTTTTAGTTACTTCTAAATAAAAATATTTTATCATCACTTTGTATCAGAATGAACTGAAGCATTATGCACTGGTTAGCCAGTTAGCACATACTGAAGCTTTAACTCCTAATCAGCACCACAAACCTATAAACTAAAATCACTCTCATTTTCTTTAACATACTACAAATCAGCAAAGGAGAGAAATAAAATTTTCCATCCTAGTGCGGGTGGCAAAAAGTTATAAATTTCCTGAGCAAACATTTCTGAAATAATCTTTTATTGTTTTTTTACTTTTAAAAATGTGGGATTATTAGTGAGGATATATGTAAAGGAAAACCAGCCTGTTGAGATAAGAGCTATAATAGAGTTGTCAGATAAGGCAAATGAAAATACACACTGCCTAGTTGAATTTTAGATAAATAATTGTTTAGCACAAATGTGTCCCCTTCCACACTATATCCTAAAGTACCAACGATGTTTTTCTCTGGATCATGGGATTTTTTGTGGTTTCAATTTTCTTTTTCTTGATTACTCAGTGTGTGCTGTTGAGTGAGACTTGATTTTCTAGAACAGAAGTCTAGGAGGGGACAGAAAATGTATTAGTTTGTTAAGAAATTTCTCTAGGTGCCCACATTTATGAAGTTACTGTGTGAAATATGTTACTGTCCAAAGACTGACAGTGAGTTGATATAGATAGGGCAATTGTTCAGGTACCATTCTCTGTATTTCTTGTGAACTTGACAAGTCACAAATATCTTACATGCAGTTCTCATTATGACTTGAAATCACTTCTAGGTTCAAGGAGCACATTGTTTACAATATTATACTGAACATAAATAAGAAAAACTATGGGCAAGATGAAATCTTAAGTGAAAAAAATAGAAATTAATAAAATGAAACAATATCCAATCTCCCCTTGTATTTTGGCACTGCCATAAAGTAAAAAATTCCTTAGGCCCAGACTAAGGAATCCACCGAAGTATCCTTCAGAAGGGAGGAATCAAAAAAGAATAGACAAAGGGCTCCGAGGATTGAGTAGTTAGGGACAAGGCAAAGACCAAAGAGAGTCAGAAAGCAAATCAACAGATTGCAGGGCGGAACAGAGTATTTCCTGTAGAGGTGGAGAAAGCAAGGACAGGTATTTCATGTTGAAACTCCAGAATACTGGGAGAAGCCATGTTAGTGCCCCTCACCTGCTGTTTGGTTGTTCTTTGTGAAACAGAGCTTTGGGTGGGATGGGACATGAAGAAGAGGGATGAGGCTGATGGGAAAGTGAGGCCCAGTGGAGCAGTATAAGGAAGCCCCTGTGGGGAATTTTATGGACAGGGTGATCTCAACAATAACTTACATCATCAAAATTATATTTGATAACTAACGGAAGAACTAGTTTTAGGCAATTTCTAATCTTACCAAGGTTTTGAGTTTAAGTGAATAAGGCACCATTAGACAAATTCTGAATGAATTCTCTGATTTATGAACTTATAAAATGCAGGGAGGACCGAAAGCTTATAAAATACAGGGAGGACCAAAAGCTTATAAAATACAGGGAGGACCAAAAGCACACATCTCTTAAGTCCTGCCTTTTACTTAATGCAGGAGAGTTCTGCATAAATATGCTTGATGTCCAAAAACTTAACACAAGTCCTGAATTGTTGGAGGAAAAAAAAGAATGATGTCATATATGGTCTTGGAATGAGATACCTTCTCTGAAAACATACTGTGAGAAGCGGCAGCATACCAGTCCACACTCTGCTGTAAAATTTGAAAGGGAATCAGAAAGCAACACCCAAACTGCTGCTTCATAAAGATGGCCTGTTTCTTTCTGGGCATGTTTAATAATAATCCTTTTGAACCCTAATATCAAAATCTTATCTGTAGATTTCTAATTTAGAAATTTACGAGAGAGAGAGAGAATCTGAAAACATGGTAGCTAACAGATGCCTGGCAGTGACCAGGCAAACAACTTTAAAATAGACTTGTATTCTTACTCAAATTAAAAATGCCATATGACTTGTTTATATTAGATTAACTGCTTGTTCCTCATAGTCAGCCAGGCCAGAACTTCCACTACCACTGTATTCCTATGCCAAGTTCCGGATTATGTGTCATGACTGGATGGTGTGGGGAATGCTGCTTGCCTCCAGCTGATGCAGATCAATAACCGAGACACAAGAACCATTTGGGAGAATGAGTTACTTCCTGGTCTAAGCAACAGCTCCAGGCCATAGTTGACCAAGCAGATACAAAATCATAATGAACAAAACTGAGACTTCATTGAATCATTCAAGAGGAGAATTTGAGATAAATGAATGCATATTTTAACAAGCAGGGGGCAATGTTATGAAAGTCCTATCTGAGAAAGGGAGTACAGACCAGCAACAACAAGGAGAAAAGACCAGAACAAGATAAAGAACTTTAAAAATATGGTGGAATAAATGAAAACACAGATCTTTTCACCTAAAACTGTTTGTGAGATTACCAGAAAAGGAAGAAGAAATTAACATCCACCACAATGAACTGGTTAGAAATTTAAGATCCGTGTTAAGTATTTCCATCTCTGTGTCTGGTTAAAGGGAACTGCTAGTATTTACCACTAAGTATGATGCCAGGATTTGGCTTCATACAGTTATCATACATTATGGTGATCATACAGTTATTCTAGAATATTAAGCTAATCTAAATGCAACTATTTCTTGAATTTTATCGAATGCATTTTTGACATCTACTAAGATGAGCATGTGATTTTCCATTTTCAGACTGTAAATGCAGATTATGTAAGTAGAATATTCTGTGGCTGAACCTATTCTGCTGAACCATGACTTACTTTGAGAGTCTCTCTATGAGTCCCTCACATAAGTTTAGATCATTCTTTTAGGTGTCCCATAGCGACTTGTACCAGGTGTACCCCAACATTTGCAGGGCCTGGGGCAAGAATTCAAAGGAAGGCCCACATCCCATATGTCTAAATATTTTAAAACTATAAATCAAGCTAACAAACTTAAACGAAGTATGTTCTTTCCTCCTACCTTGACAAATATATCCTCAAAACCACCTGGAAAACTAGGTTCAAATTAGAATTCTCAGAATTCTATCTGTGCAGGAACATGACTGTGGGAAGAAATGGCTTCCAGCTGCTTGTCCTGTCTGTCGCCCCTCATCCTCCCTTCCCACTCCTGCCTCCATCCAGAACGTCAGAAAGGGGCTTTTCCTGTATGTGCCAGGACAACCTAGACCACACATTTCAACTGTTCACGACCTCCCCTAAGTAGTCACCCATTCGTGAACACATAAACGACAAAGTCTTAGGAAGGCCTATTCTACCTGTGGGAGCAGGTTTGAATTGTTTGAGCAGCGAATTTGGGTACCCTTGGTCCCTGAAGGTGGGTCTAGTGGGAGTTGTGGGCTCCAGATAGGGATTCCCAGTGCCTCTCTCTTTGCCTAGAAGAGAGAAACACAGCTCAACGAAGGCCTGAATGAGTTTCTCGGAAACCTGGGGTAAGAGCAGAGGTTCTTTTATGCTTGGATCTAAGGGTCCTAGTGCCTTGGACTGCCCAGTCATCACAGTCATCCCAGTGTTTTTTTTTTTTCCACTTATTTACTCCTAGCAAAACTTTAAGCCTCATCTGGGCAAGGATCTGCCTTGCTCATGTTTTTATCACCAGTCCCCAGCACAGTGCCTGGCATCAATTAGGTACTTATAGATATTTATAAAATAAAAGAAATGCTAGTCATTTAAAAATGGCATATGCAACATTTATAAAAATTATGTTTGAGGTCTTGATGAATAATTTTAATTAAAAGTCAAAATTTTATAGGCTTGTAGTTCTCCTTGAAGAAGTCCTTTATTCTCTTTGTAGCAATTGTGAATGGGAGTTCATTCATGATTTGACTCTCAGATTGTCTATTGTTGGTGTATAGGAATGCTTGTGACTTTTGCTCATTGATTTTATATCATGAGATTTGCTGAAGTTGCTTATCAGTTTAAGGAGTTTTTGGACTAAGATGATGAGATTTTCTAATTATAAAATCATATCATCTGTAAACAGAGACAACTTGACTTTTTCTCTTCCTAGTTGAATGTGCTTTATTTTTTTCTCTTGCCTGATTGCCCCGGCCAGAACTTCCAATAAATACTATGTTGAATAGGAGTGGTGAGAGAGGTCATACTTGTCTTGTACTGGTTTTCAAGGGGAATGTTTCCAGCTTTTCCCATTCATTATGATATTCACTGTGAGTTTGTAAAAAATGGCTTTTATTATTTTGAGATATTTTCCTTCAATACCTAGTTTATTGAGTTTTTTACCTGAAGAGATGTTGAATTTTATTGAAGACCTTTTCTGCATCTATTGAGATAATCATGTGGTTTTTGTATTTAGTTCTGATAATGAATTACATTTATTGATTTCCATATGTTGAACCAGCCTTGCATCCCAGGGATAATGCCAACTTGATCGTGGTGGATAAGCATTTTGATGTGCTGCTGGATTTGGTTTGCCAGTGCTTTATTGAGGGGTTTTGCACTGATGTTCGTCAGGGATATTGACCTTGAAGTTTTCTTTTTTTGTTGTATCTCTGCCAGGTTTTGGTATCAGGGTGATGCTGGCCTCATAAGATGAGTTGGGGAGGAGTCCCTCCTTCTCAATTGTTTGGAATAATTTTAGAAAATAATGGTACCAGCTCCCCTTAGTACCTCTGGTAGAACTCAGCTGTAAATCTTTCTGGTTCTGGGCTTTTCTGCTTGGTAGACTATGACTGCCTCAGTTTCAGAACTTGTTATTGATCTATTCAGGGATTCTTCTTCCTGGTCAATCTTGGGTGGGTGTCTATATCCAGGAATTTACCTATTTCTTCTAGACTTTCCAGCTTGATTACATAGAGGTATTTTTATTATTCTGCCCGATGGTTTGAATTTCTTTGGGGTCAGTAGCAATATCCCCTTTGTCATTTTCTATTGTGTCTATTTGATTATTATCTTTTCTTAACTAATCTAGCTGTCTATCTATTGTATTATCTTTTTCAAAAAGCCAGCTCCTGGATTAATTTTTGAAGGGTTTTTTTGTGTCTCTGTATCCTTCAATGCCACTCTGATCTTGGTTATTTCTTGTATTCTGCTAGCTTTAGCGTTTGCTTGCCTTTGGTTCTCTAGTTCTGTTAGTTGCAATATTAGGATTGCAGGATTTGAGACCTTTCTAGCTTTTTGATATGGGTGTTTACTGCTATAAATTTCCCTCTTAACAGTGCTTTAGCTGTGTCCCAGAGATTCTGGTACACTGTTTCTTTGTTCTCATTAGTTTCAAAGAAATTCTTAATTTCTGCCTTAATTTTGTTAAGAAGTCATTCAAGAGCAGGTTGCTCAATTTCCATGTAGTTGTATGGTTTTCAGTGGGTTTCTTAATCTTGAGTTCTAATTTGATTGCATTATGGTCTCAGAGACTGTTATGATTTCAGCTCTTTTGTATTTGCTGAGGAGTGCTTTATTTCCAATAATGTGATCAATTTTCTCCTCCTCCAGAGGCAGGAGGCCACATCAAATGGTTTCTGCAAGTTTATTTTAGCTTCACTATTGAAATGTTCTTATCTGTGGATGGCTGAGAAAATTAGTGCCTGAAAGGAAACTTCAGGAAATAATTGGGAAGTGGATAAGGAGGCAGTTTACTGTGAGGAGTTAACAGCTGCAATGGAGCGCATGATTGCCTGTTATCAGTGACAGTAGTCAGTGAAGATAAGGATAAGGGCCCATTCACTTCTGCAGGAAAACGAACCAGGGGAGGCCCTGAAAAGAGGAGCCTGTGATTTGAGGGGACCTGACAACATGATGGTGGCAGTTTGTGTCAGGAACGGGAAAGGCGAGGAGTTGTCATTGTAAGGGGTTTCTTATGGTGAGCCTCACTGAGATGGGGAGTGAGAAAAGCACTGAACTGGAAATAATGGGTATGAAGGAAGGGACTGGAACACCAGGCAGAAGGAAACGGGAAAGTGCTGGTAAACCGCAGAAGCCGACTCCTCCAGAACTCAGCACATGGGCCCTTACAGGAAGATGGGGCCTACGCTGTGGCTGGGATTGTGAGGACTCCTTGGAAATTCGGACTTGCAGAGGTTGTACATTGTGGATGATAATCACACTTCTTGTTTTTCAACTGGATACTATTTTCTACTAAAAAGCCTGCTTTCAACAGGTGCTAAAGAACTACTTCAAAGAAAATTCTTAAACAAAATAAAACAAAGAGGCTGAAATTCGCGGAAAATGTTGATATGGTTTGGATGTGTCCCCACCCACCTCTCATATTGGAATGTAAATCCCAGTGTGGAAAGCAGGGCCTGGTGAGAGCATGGGTCAGATTTCTCATGGATGGGTTAGCACCATTCTTCTTGGTACTGTCCTCGTGAGAGTGAGTGGCTTCTCATGAGATTGTTTAAAAGTGTGTAGCATCTTCTCCACCCCACCCTACTCCTGCTTTTGTCATGTGACGTGCCTGCTCCTCCTTCACGTTCTGCAAAGATGGTAAGCTTCCAGAAGCTTCACCAGAGGCCACTGCCTGTTACACTTCCTGTAGAGCCTGCAGAACTGTGAGCCAATTAAGCCTCTTTTCTTATAAATTACCCAGTCTCAGGTATTTCTTTTTAGCAATGCAAGAATGGACCGAAGCAAAAGTCTTACATTTGTGAGTTTGGTGCTTTCACAAATACTGCATCACCCTGAGATCAGAAATAGGGTAATGCATTTTCATCCTTTTTTTGCAAATGAGGAAATTGAAGCTTAAAGCTCACAGAGATCAACTGAGGGGGAGCCAGATTGAAAAGGCAGGTTTTCTGATTGCAATTCCTAAATGCCTTCCACTAAATTGCCGTAGCATTTTACCTGTCAAGAAAAGCTGCCTCAGTTCGTCATACTTCTTGGCAACTCCTAAGTGCTTCTTTGCCAGAATACTCAAATTGATAAATTTAACATAGGACCAATGATCTATTATAACACAAGAAAATGGTAAAAGTAGGGATGGTGCTTTACGTCAGCTTTTCTGAGCCATGAATGGGATCAGAAAAGTGGCATGATTGTATGTAATCACTACACATGTAGAGTATAAATACAATTTGGTTTGCTTCTGAGCAGCTCTCTTTTTTGAATAAAGACTGCTAACTTTCCCTTGGTCTGACATCTTAATGTTGGTTTCAGGACTATTAGGTGGGAGGACATTGACAGTTCACCTTACATATTACAGCTTCTGGGAAACAAAAGTTGCTCAAAGAATATGTCTTACTGATATATATCTACCATCATCACTTCTGCACAAAGAGGACAGGGCATATTTCTTTTTCCTTCTGACCTAGCTCCTTTTTTATCATTAGATAGCTTAATATTTTTCTTGTAACTTTCTTTGTCCTTAAAACTGAAAAACATATGTAAGCAGTAGCTTTAACTTAGTAGACTAATGTCAGAAAGAAGACAGAACAGAACTATTAGTAAATTCACAAATGTTTAGACTTCTAATGTCAAATATAATGACTTATTTATTTGACTGGGCTTTTTTTGTTATTGCTGTTACACAGAGTCTTGCTCTGTCACCAGGCTGGAGTGCAGTGGTGTGATCTGGGCTTACCGCAACCTTTGCCTCCTGGGTTCAAGTGATTCTCCTGCCTTAGCCTCCTGAGTAGCTGGGACTACAGGCATGCGCCACCACGCCCAGCTAATTTTTGTATTTTTAGTAGAGACAGGGTTTCACCATGTTGGCCAGGATGGTCTCCATCTCTTGACCTCATGATCCACCTGCCTTAGCCTCCCAAAGTGCTGAGATTACAGGTGAGAGCCACCGAGCCTGGCCCTTGACTGTTTTTTTTTTTAAACTGCTGCAGTCATTACATGCTCTTCAAATGGTTTTAGATTTAATATGTAGACATTCTTTTTTCTGCTTGCACTTCCTACTGACATTTCACATCAACTTAATACTGGCCCTTGGTTTTTCTTCATAATTATCTGTTTGTATCAGGACCCTAATTAATGAATTTGCTAATATTTGTTTCCTCATTGTGAACTGAGGTCAAGTTGTTTTTTATAGCCAAAAAGTCAACATATTTTCATATAGAATTATCTAATCATAAGAGAGTAGCAAGAAACAGTAGCAAGACCTTTTTCTAAGTGCTAGAGAAATGTTGAAATCAAACGTATTAATAAATGAAGGTTGACTTGAACAAGAAGGTAGGAAAAACGGTATCTGAAGAGGGGAAATCAAATCTTTTAATATAAAACCAATTGATTTTCAAATAATTTTGAAGGAACTAGCCCCTACATTTGAGAAACTGTAGGCCAGGTTATATATAAAATAAAAATGCAGCATGATTTTCCATGGGTCTCCATAGTTTTTGCATGTCTTATCAGCAAGACAGTAATGACCCTTTGTTCTGGATGATTTTTTCGAGAATGTTTATATAGGGAATAGCCTTAGAAGAGGGAAGTAGTGTCTCCCTCTGTAGAAAAAGGACAGGCATGCTTACTGCCCACTATAAAAATGTGGGTTACCTAAGCTTGATGTTCTGCTCCTGCAGTCCTTGGTGTGGGCACCCATTCATCAGGACCCATTTGGATCAGCCCTGTGGGATTTGGAGATAAGCAGAATTGATGCACATGTGCTGCTGATCATACTGCTTGTGGTGCCATCAGCAATAATATTCTTTGTGACCCAGGAGTTTTACCTCTTCTGCTGCCATCCATGAACTCTGGCAAGCTACTTTATAATATCTCATAGCCCACAGTTCTTGACAAGCCAGTAGCTGAGAAAAAAAGCAATTTAACTCAGTGCTCTTCATTAGCCAGAGGCTGTGGTAGGCAGAATGTCTCTTCAAAGATGTCTGTACCTTACTCCCCTGAACCTGTGGCTAAGTTATGCAACATGACAAAGGAGAATTAAATATGCAGATGAAATTAAGGTTGCTAATCAGATAAACGAATTACCATAGATTATTGGAGTGGGCTCAGTGTTATCACAAAGGTTCTTTGAATGTGAAATAGAGACACAGAAAAGTCAGTGTCAAAGTTGGAGAGAGAACTGAAAATGCTACCTTGCTGGCTTTGAAGATGGAGGAAGGGTCCCACAGGCAAAGAGTATAGCTTCTCTGGAAGCTGGAAAAAGCCAAAACCCAGACCGCCCCTAGAGTCTATCCAAGGAATTTAACCTTGAAGACACCTTTTTGATTCTAGCCGAGTGAGATCCATTTTGGACTGTAAGTTAATAAACTGTGTTCTTTAAGCCACTAAATTTATAGGAATTTGTGAGAAATTTCTAGTTACCCATAGTAAACTAATACTGAGAAGACAGTGTTAAAAATTTCAGACTAATAAGGTTTTGTTTCTTTTTTCATTGCCTATCTGGTTTATGCTTATCTTTTGGAGTTCAGCTTAAACATTCAGCCTTTTCTGAGAGTTCCTGTTCTCTCTTTCTCAAGTAGTCCCCTTCTATTATTCTCTATCATTGTACAGTATTTCCTTTTTCTAGCACTTTCCACAAACTGCAATTAAAATAAAATTTTATTGTAATTTTTATGCACCTAAAATATCATATATATATGTATATGTGTTTTAAGTTACGATTGACAGTTATCTCTTTGTCTTTTGGGTGAAAATCTATCCCTAATTCTAAGACTATGTTCTTCTTATATTTTTAGTTTAAAATGTTCTTTAAATGAAATAGTGCTGTTAGAAAATAGTAGTTCATATTTAAAAAAATTTTCTTTTCTAACAAAATATGACAAGCTATGTTTATCCTTATTTTAAAAAATGGTACTGATTAATGATATAAAAAATTTGTGAAGCACAGCTCTAGACTCTGTCAGACGCCATGTATTGTCACAGTACATTGTTCTTCCTTTACTGGAACATGTTTTATTTCCATTGCATTCTCATTTCTGAACTAGAGTCTTCTGGAAAGAAGAGAACATGTCTGTTTTGTATTATATCCCCAGAGTTTAACCCAGGGCCTGGCACAGAATAAAAAAGTTTTGAATGACATTGAATAAAGAAATAAAAACTTCTAAAAGATTACTATGTATATAATGATACTATAAGGATTAAAATCATATTCATCATGCAGACACCCCAAGAACTTGTAAAATAAGCCTGCAGAAGTTATGTATTTGAGACAAAAATTGGGCCATTGCTTTTGTGAAGTGTGGTTCTAAAATTATATTTATACTCCAAAATAGATAACCTCAAAAGGTATTGATACTGCCATTTCTTATACGATTCTCCTGTAACAAAATTCTTTTAGAGCTCAGTAGTAATAAAAAGACTATTTCTTCTCATGGGTCAGTATTCTTTTAAATTAGTAAATGGGAGTTAGCTAAATAAATCCCATTTCTCTTTTTACCTTAGCTCCTAGTAAGCACAGAATACCACTTTGTGCTTATTTGGAGTGCTATGGAGCACAGAGCAGTCTTTCTGATTTATTTCATTTTTCTCTTTCCTGTCCTGCTTTCTTTGTTCCTTCCCTATTCAATTCCTGCCCCCACTTTTTTTGCATTTCTTTAACTCTTATTTTAGTTATACTTTCTTTATATGGTAACCCATCATAAGAACTTTCTGAAAAATAACTAAAGTGCTACCTGGCTTAATCACTGATGAACCAAAGCCCAAGTATTTGCGTTTTCATAATTGCTAGGCTAGTTCTGCATTCTTTTCTGTATATTTTGTCCAATTTTATTGCCATAAGGACAACATCCTCCAAAGGTCATCATCCCACTCTGCAGTTTGCCCGGTAGATATTTAAATAAATGAATTACAAATATTTAAAGCCAAGTTCCCTGTTGGACATTATACTGTTTATATAATGCTTTAAAAAGGAAAGTAATTTTGAGCCAAATGTGAATTTCAAGTATATAGTTGTGAACATTCAGCAAATGACCATAAAGGATAGACATATATTTCCCAGCGGGTGTAGGCCAAAATGTACAAGGAGAGATTTCCCTAGGAAATGATACTAGAAAGGTTAGAATTAGGTCAGTTCTAGTCAAAAGATGTTTTAAAGGGTTTTGGATTCATCTATACCTGTATCTTCAGGTATTCATGAAGAATACAAATGCAAAGCACGTAAGCTATTCTATTCTATTATTGATTGATGCAAATAAGGTGTTAGGGGGGTTTTTTCTTTTCCTATAAAATCCTGGATTCCATGGTTGAGAGGGGTAGTGGAGATGAAAGGAGCTTCTTCCAAAAAGATTGTAATGGGCAGGCCATAGGGGAAAGCTCTGACTGTCTTCAATCAGCCTCAGAGCAGCTCCCTTTTATTTTCCTAAATTTATTGAGCTTATATTCAGCACTTGGTTGTAGACATCTGTTCACATTAGGATGTATCCTTTTAAGGCTACTCCAGTGATTTGGCTATATTATGAAATATTTTGAATATCAGCCTTGGTTCTATGTAAAATTTTATTTGTAAAGGGCTCTACTGCTAAATAGGCATTATTGTGTAGTAGTCCTATTTACCACATATTTGGAACCAGACATGCTTAGTTCAAACTCTAGTTTTGCTACTTACTGGTAGGGTGATATTTAGCAAGTTACTTGGATTCTCAGAGCCTTAGTTTCCTCATTTGCAAATGAGGCTAATGGTCAACCTACTTCTTTGGATTGTTGCAGCAATTGAAGGAGGTACGGTAAACAAAGTGCTGCCATAAGCTAGACACTTAATGAATGCCAACGTAAGTACATAAACAAGCAAAAAAGAAAAAAGCAAACCAGAGTTAAAATGTAACTCCAAACATTTGAATAAAAGGGACTTCCAAGACAGCAATAAAAAACTGTTAATTTTTTGTTGGCTATGAAAGTGAAGTTTCTTCTTTATCTGTTAGAGGTGGTGAATAAATGAAACACAATGTAAATATCTACCCATGTATTTGTCACCTATCTATAAATTTCCATTTTTTAACAGTATTAACAGAGATAATCTGTACTCAAAGTTCAGCACAGATATTTCTGATGTCATAGAAGAAATATATCCCTTCTATCAATAGTTGCCACCAGTCAGAGAGAATTCCAACTTGGGTATCATATTTGATTAAGCCATTATTGACAGTCTTTATATTTCCTGTTATAGAGTAAATACCTAGTATGTGGACTCAAATTATTTTCCTATTTGAAATCAATGGTTTATACCAGAGACAAATTAAAATGTAGCACTTTTAACAAAATTTAACAAGAAAACATTCACCTGGAATTAACAGAACTCTGCTACCACATGCTACTCATATAACACATTATTAGAGAATATTTTAGGTGAAACCTACCTTATCTAGCTATTAACTTCTATCATATTTATCTTTCCTCTAATATTTTCAAGAGAAATGACATTAGACTTGGTGCATTAGAAACAGTATCAAAATCTAAAAGGTTATAATCATCAGTAATAAACAATTCTTAAATTGCCAAAAAAGCCCTTGTAGATTTTACAATCTTCCAATATAAAAGAAATAATGCTTTTATTAAAGAACTTTACTGCTAATAAAGGGCTTTCTGATTTTATAGACTAAAAATATTTTTAATAAATGTTATTGCTAAACTACTTTCCCATTTCTTGAAAATATGAACATGTGCTTTATTTTAGAGACAGTTACCTTACAGAGTCAGTGCTGGCAGGAATGTAGGATAGCAATCAGGTTCTGCTGCAAGTTTGTAGCAGAAGGGAAGTCATTTTCTACTACTCTACAAATAGTTACTAGAATTATAGAGGGGAAAACTTACTTGCCCAAAAGGGACTTTGCAAACTTGTTTTGAACTTAAAACCACTTAGAAACCCATTAGAAAACTGGGGTGAAATAATAGACATAGAAATGGAAATACACAGAAAAGCAAGTGCAAATGACTCTTAAACATAGAAAAAGATGCTCAATTAATAATAAGAGAAATGCAGGTTTGTCTTATACTCTGATTATCTTAACCTATTATTTTGGGAAAGGATAAAAAACATTAGTAGTAACTAACCAGTGTAGAATAAAGGAAATAATAAAGTGGATAAAGTGGTGAGAATAAAGGAAAATAGGCCTTCTAATACACAGCTGGTGGGATGTAACTTAACAGTATTAATTTAAATTTCAATATGCAACCTCTTTCATTCTAATTTAAGTAATGTATCCAGCAAATGTATCTGTATTCATGCAAAATGACATGTATACAAGGTTATTTATTGTGGCACTATTTCTAGGAGCAAAACACTGGAAAAAACTCAGTGTTATAGGGAATATGTAACCTTAACATGATGGAATATTATACAATCATAAAAAGGAGGAAATTTGTTATATATTGATAGAGAATAACCACTAAGACTTATTTATTATTTTTTTTTTTTACTAAGACTTATTTTTAAGAAAAGTAATCAAGTTTTAGAAAGAATATCATGTACAGTAGTCCCTTCTTACCCATGGCTTTGCAGTTTCAGTTACCCATGGTCAACTGCAGTCCAAACATATTAAGTGGAAAATTCTAGAAATAAACATTTATAAGTTCTAAATTGCACACCATTCTAAGTAGTGTAATCAAATCTCATGCTGTTTTGCCTTATCCTGCCTGGGGTGTGAATCATCCTTTTGTCCAGCATGTCCGTGCTCTAGATGCCACTCACCCATTAGTCACTTAGTAGCCTTCTTGGTTATCCAATTGACTGTCCAGGCATGCAGAGCTCGAATTTAACTAACCCTTATTTTACTTACTTAATGGCCTCAAAGTGCAAGAGTAGTGATGTTGGCAATTCAGGTTTGCCAAAGAGAAGCCATAAAGTACTTCCTTTAAGTCAAAAGGTGAAAGTTCTCAACTTGACAAAGAAAAAGAATCAGATACTGAGGTTGCTGAGATCTATGTTAAGAACAAATCTCTATCCATAAACTTGTGAAGGAGGAAAAGGAAATCTGTGTTAGTTTTGTTGTCACACTTCAAACTGAAAAGTTATGGCCATAGTTCATGGTAAGTGCTTAATTAAAATGAAAAAGGCATTACATTTGTGGGCGGAAGGCATGAAGAGAAAATGTGTTCGGACTGATGGCAGCATGTTGCATCAGCAAACACGGAGTCTATACAAAGACTTCAGCAAGGGATTCCTGAAATGAGTGACCCCAGGCCATTCACTGCAAGTAAGGAATGACTATACACATTCGGAAATAGGTTTAAATGAAAAATTATAAAGATTACTGGAGAGGCTATGTCTGCCAATGAAGAAGCTGCTGCTCTATTTCCAGCAGAGTTGAAGAAGTTTATTAAAGACAAAGGATACCATTCAACAAAGCCAGACTTCAACGGTGTGAAACCTGGATCTCCTGGAACAAAACATCCAGTGGAACCTGCATTTGTCAAAGTGCAAAGGAAGCACCACAGCATAAAACATGGAAGGACAAATTAATGTTGGTACTATGGCAGTGCTGCAGGGCATATGATAAAGCCAGGAACAGTGCACAGAGAGAAGAACCCACACACTATTAAAAATGAAAACAAAAGTTATCTACCCCTCTTCTGGCAACATAATCAAAGCGTGGGTGACAGCCATCTTGTTTATGGAATAATTCCACCAATCTTTCATCCCATAAGTGAAAAAACACGAGTTGGAATTTAAAGCCCTATTAATAGGAGACAATGTACCCGACTATCCTGAGTCTGTTTGCCACTGAGATGAAAATGTCGAGGTTGTATTTTTAACTCCCTCTACCGCCTCGTTCTTTCAGTCCCTTCACCATGGTATCAATTCAGTTCATCAAGGCCACGTGCACTTACTTAGTATTTTATCTCATTTAATCAGCAATTGATGTAGACCCTAATCTGGACATAATGTTGTGCTGGAAATCATTCACTTTGCTGATGCAATAACATTTACCAAAGCTGCAATGGATAAATTAAAACTGGAAATCATAAATGCCTGCTGGAAGAACTTACGGAGTAAAGCTGTGAATGATATTAAAGGCCTCTTGGGGAAAATCATTTATGCAGCAAGACAAGGTGATAGGTAGAGATTTGTAAGCCTGCATGAAGAAGAAGTGGAAGAACATGTTGAAGGCCTTGATAAGTGTTAGAAAATGAAGAATTAGAAGAGCTTGTTGAATCATCTACAGAAAGAAGACTGAGGAAGAGGAAACTGAAGTAGAACCAGCAACGTGCACTTACCAAAATGTGCCATGGCACTTCGATAGACAGATATTAAAAGAAAAAAATTATAGAATACTATTGTCTGATAGAATGCAGCATTAAAGTCATCCATATGACCACTAAAGGATGACTTTTCCAGCAACACTTTGATGAGTTAAAAATCAAGAGATAATCACTGTAAGGCCGGTTGCCTTGCCGGGAGTCAAACGGACACATTCATCACTCTCTGCACCTGATAACAATGTCGTCACCCGAGCTCATTATCTGGCTTCCCCACAAAGCTTCCCCGCACCCACCTCTGCATACCATGCCCAAGCCCACACTCAGCACTAAATTATGCATCCAACCTCCAGCCCGCTGTTAAAAAACCCTGCAGGGAAATTTTTTTAAAGAAGTCCCACCATTCCCTGCCCAGCAACAGCCTGCCCCTTACGCCCCCGGCAGGCCTGTGTACCCAAGGTCCCGCCCGCCTACCAATGGCAGCTAGTTTCATGTACTTCCTACTTTAACTCCATGTACTTCCTGCTCCTCAACAGCCAATAGATATGCCTTCTCTTTGTTTCCCCAGTAGTCAATCAAGGCCCACTTACCCAAAGTTCCGCCCACCTACCAATGGCAGCTAGTTTCATGTGCTTCTTACTTTAACTCCATGTACTTCCTACTCCTCAACAGCCAATAGAAATGCCTTCTCTTTGTTTCCCCAGTAACCAATCAATTGCCTGCACTCCCCATAAAACCCCACTCCCTGAACAGCCAGGTGCGACTTCTCTGGCCCCCTCTTGGACCACTGAAGGTTGCCCGGGAGCTGAATAAATAGGCTTCTCACTTTTTTATACCTGCCTCAGTTTCCTCATTTTACCTTGGCAATAAATCTTGCAATCATGTCAGATTACAATGTTCTTTCAAAAGGATTTGGAGAAACAACAACAACAAAATAAACAAAATAAAAACCCTTCCAACTATCCAGGATCCTCAGCCATCAATATTGTCTGCTTCTGACATCCAACCATGGACATTGTCCTGGCTTGATGACTCGGGATCACCTGAAGTAGATAATCCTCCTTCTGACATAGCATCAGAAGATCAATAGCAGCGTAGTGATACTTCACAATGCCTACGTCATTTGCCTCACTTAATATAATCATGCAAGTATTTTATTATCTCACCTTATCACAAGAAGGATGAGTGCAGCACTATAGGATATTTTGAGAGAGACCGAGAGACAGACAGACAGAGAAAGAGAGGAAGAGGGAGAGACAGACAGAGCGAGGCCATATTCACCTAACTTTTATTACAGCATATTGTTATAATTGTTGGCTATAGTTGTTAATCTCTTGTTGTGTCTAATTTATAAATTAAAGTTTAACCTGGATGTGTATGCATAGGAGAAAACATAGTACCTATAGAGTTTGGTACTAGCCACAATTTCAGGAATTGCCTGGGGGTCTTGGAATGTATCTCCTGAGGACAGGTAGACTACTATACTATTACATTGTTCGTATTTACTAACTTAAAAGATGAACAATGGTTGCCCATTTGGAGGGAAGTTTTGTAGTGGGAGAATGGGGATAGAAAGGAGACACTGTACTATTTTCTATGTCAAATTTTGAACTGTGTAAATATATTACCTATTCAAAAAATGAATGAGTAATTTAAAATGGATAAAACAAAAGCAACAAGTGGCAGTCAAGCTGTGTGGGTGTGAGCTGATGATTTACCAGAGAATCCCGCTGTGCCTATTCCTGTCATCAGGATGCACTTACAGAGTGGTCAAAATTCCACCGCTGGCACCTACGCCCCCTCGAGCTTCAGCGAAGCCTCTGGGATTCATTTTCGTTTTTTCATGTTTCTCCTTTCACAGCCTAAATTAACAAGTGGCAGTGGGCAGCAACTGTGTGATTCCTTAAATGGATGACCCCACATAGAAGTTGATGTTCTCTGAACGCTTCTTTGAAGAACTGTGCCAAAATTAATCAGCCCACAAACAGCAGTCTGGGACCTGTTTCGGAATGCACTCCCAGTGTTCAGGCCACTAAAGCTGAGAGAAACATACAACAACTCAGCTTTAAAGTATCTGTGAGGATATCTCTCCATGGGAGCCAGAAAAATTCTGACCGGGCTCCTTAGTGTCAGCGATGGTCTCCTATCGCTTCACATATTACAGCACAATATTTCATTGACTTCTTTTGCTTAAGTGGATTCTTGATTGCTGTTTTCATAACCCCAGTAAGTAATAGGATATTCAGTTCATCTCTGATTTGAGGCTAGTATTAAGGCTGAGCTATTTTAAACCAGTTTGGATATATTTTTTTGGTCCATTGCTGAATGCAGTTTTAAAGTCATAAAATAATTGAAAAAAAAAAAAAAAAAGCAAAGGAACCAAGTGGTGTGAAGCTACCAGTTTTCAATGTTGACACACTATAAAGGCATCAGGAAGTGTGAATATTGTTTCATTAGTTTTCATTCCCATCATTCTGCTTGCTATTTTAAATTATTTATTTGTGTGTTTAAAACCGCACATGCCAACAGATAATTATCATCCTTATCTCAAAGCCAGTTCTAAGAAACCTCCAAAATAGAGTGTATTAAAAGCACAGATCACACACACAGAACACACACACACACATACACAACAGCACAAACACACACACAGTAAATTCTTGTTTATCAATATTTAAAATTAATTTTAAAAACACAAGGTAAATAAGGGAGGCTACTCCATTAAAAAGATGTGCTTACCACTGTAGGTACTGGGATGTTTCCTCTGAAATAATCATAAACAATTATTAAGTAATGTTTCAAATATCAAAACAAGAGAAAAATTCAATAAATATAAATGAACATGTCAAAATACACAACCAACCTTGCTGATGAACTCTAAAGGTGTATTATAAAAGCAATTTATCTTCACAGCAGCTTCAATAATTCTATTGAAGCTTACAGGTTTTCTATTAGTGTTGTATGTACATAGGAGAAATGATGCAGGAGAGGTACAAGTAACTAAAGAAGGAAAATTACCCTTACACTTTATTGGGTATGGAAGTCTCCTTTCTTTTCTTCCTTCAGGCTAAGGCTTGCTGAGCTTTGAAGAAGACTTTCAGTGCACGTGGATTACATATTGACCTCATCTGGCCTAGACCACCGATTAACTGGAGTTGGTGGAGGGTGGAAGTAATACTTGCTGCCCCAAGCATGTTTCACTCCCTCTTTGAATGAGACACTCTAAAAGCGTCATTCCAATGGTGCTGGAAATCCCTCCTCTCACTGCTACTCACTCTCATTTTCCGGGCAATGCAATCAAATTACTCCATACCCTAATCAAAAGGTTGAATATTCTCTCCACCTTCTTCAACTTAAGCTGGATTCTCAAAGGAGGGCACATACCTGGCAGTCTGTCACATGGATGTTTGTGTCTTTCCTGTCCCTTAGTACAGTATCGCAGAACACTATGTCATCCAGATAGTCTACAGTCTCTAACCCTTCCACAATTTCAAGTATCTTTAGAGCAGTGCCTGACTCCTCAGTACCAATTTCTATGCTAGTTCATTCTTGCATTGCCATAAAGAAATACATGAGGCTGGGTAATTTATTTAAAAAAGAGGTTTAGTTGGTTTACAGTTCTACAGGATTTACAGGAAGCATGGTGTTGGCATCTACTTCTGACGAGGCCTCAGGTGGCTTTTAATCATGACAGAAAGTGAAGCAGGAACAGGCACATCACTTGGTAAGAGCAGTAGCAAGTCAGGGGGAGGTGCCAGAAACTTTTAAATAACAAGATCTCTTGAGAAATCACTAGATCGAAGACAACACCAAGCCACGTGGGATCTGCCCCCATGGCCCAAATGCCTCCCACCAGTTCCCACCACCAGCATTGAGGATTACATCTCCGCATGAGATTTGGAGAGGACATTCAAACCTTATCACTTTTCTTTCCGTCTGTCTCCAGACCCCCATCCTTTTAAACATCCTTGGAGATTTCACCATTTCAATCCTATTTTCATTTACGTATTCCCTCTCTCTATGGGCTATTTCAATATAATAATGGCTTGTGTTCATATTCTGAAAGAACTTAAAAATCAGTCCATCATTCTACATTTCCTTTAGGCTACTGTCCCATCTCTACTTCTCCTTTTTTTTTTGAGACGGAGTTTCGCTCTTGTTACCCAGGCTGGAGTGCAATGGCGCGATCTCGGCTCACCGCAACCTCCGCCTCCTGGGTTCAGGCAATTCTCCTGCCTCAGCCTCCTGAGTAGCTGGGATTACAGGCACGCGCCACCGTGCCCAGCTAATTTTTTGTAATTTTTAGTAGAGACGGGGTTTCACCATGTTGACCAGGATGGTCTCGATCTGTTGACCTCGTGATCCACCCGCCTCGGCCTCCCAAAGTGCTGGGATTACAGGCTTGAGCCACCGCGCCTGGCCTACTTCTCCTTTTAAAGCAAATCTATAGGCCATGCTGCCCACTTCTTTTTCCAAACTTAGCTTCTGGAAGTTGGCTTTGTTCAGAAAGACTGTGCCCTACAAGACCAGTTTTCCCTTGGGTACAAACAATAAAATCATCTTATAATTTCAGATGGGGGTCTATTTTTTTAACATGGGTCATTGAAACTACATCATATGCTCCACCATATAATGAGTGCAAAGACTTATTGTACCAATCCGTAAAATTTTGTGTGAAAATGATGCTTGCTAAATTTTAGACTTCACCCTGAACACATAGTAACATAGTCCAATTTTTCAGGTCAAAACCATTTCATCCCTGGGCTTGTTAAACTACAGGGTGTTCAGGTCCATTTTTGAGAAAGGAGGCTTCCTGGTTGGGTTTCAGTGATAACCATTTAAACTGTTTGCTCCAAAGGCCCTTGACAGCCAAACAGCTTACTCTTTACTCTTAATGCTACTTCTAGAAACTCTGTAACTAGCAATTTCCCCAAAACCTCCAGTCCATGAGGAGTGATGTCTTGTGGTTTTCTCTCAATTAATTTCTTCATCTCAGATATAGTCCTTTCTGAATTAGTCACATTTCTCCAAAATTCTTTCCTCATCCTCCTTTTACTTTGACAGTTCAGGTGCCATCAAGTATTGAAGACTCCTCATTGTCTGTTTTTGGTCATGAACTTTCTCCTGTGCTTCCTGCATGTCTCTCTAGCCAACAAATGTGCGGCTCCAACTGGGCTTGCCAGCAGCTTTCACATGCAACATATCCAAAATTGCATTCACTAACTATGCAAATTTTCCTCCCTCCCTCCCTTCTTTCCTTCCTGGAAAATCATACTCGTTTTCCCTCCCCTCTTCCTTCCAACTTTTCCATTTAGTTATTTACGTTTTGCGGTTCACTCCAAAATCCTATCTTTTCCATTGGTAGTTCATGTATTTTTATCTATGTATCTTTAATAGAGCTAATAAGAGTTTCCAACCCACTGATTGCTTGTGAGAATGAAATAGGTCAATAGGGACGTATTCTTCTTTTCTTCCTTCTTCTTTCCCTTCCTTCTTTTTTCTTCCTTCCTTCCTACTTTTCTTTTTTCCTTTTTCTCTCTCCTTTCTTCTCTATATTTCTATTTATAGATATAGATATATCTGGATACATAAAAGAAACAAACTTTTTACAAAGTAAAACTTACCTTCCAATGTTCAATGAACTCTGACATTTTTATTGTATTCAATTTTTATTCTTTTTCATTTCTTTCTGATTTCAGTTAAACATAATGCTGATTGCAATCCATTAAATTGATTTTACAACCCAACAACGGGTAATAACTCAGAGACTGAATACTATATTTTCTCTCTATATACACTGGAGTGATAAAGGAAAATTAAAAATTAGACTTCATCATTCCCCATGTTGATCCCTTCTGGAGGCATTTAGTTGCCTACTGTATAAAACCTCCCAAGGCATGCATGGCCCCTGACAACCTGCCAGCTTTTTCAGCTTCATTTCTCCCTATTCATTCTTCCCTGCATTTACTAACCTAGCAATACCCAACTCCTTCCTATTTTACCCTGGTGTTTTCTCTTTCTATTCTCCCATACCTTTACCTCTCTAGCTGTTTTTCCCTAAAATCAACACTTGGATCATGGCAAATAAAATATCTACTATTAGCAGAATATTTCAGATGTAACTAAAGAATAAATAAAGAGCTATGATTGTGGGGTTGAAACCTATGCTTCCTGTAGCCCCCGTAGTAATAAGCACAGCGTTGCTAATGTAGTAACTACTCAGTAAATATTTTTATGTCCTTTGCTGATTTCCAATGAATCTGTTTGTCGTTACTTCCCTGCCCAAGAACCCACTTGTTGCCTATGACACCAATTCCAATGTCCTCTTCCTGGTTTAGATCCTCCAGAATCTCACTATCCATCCACCCTATTTTATAATAATGTCTTTCTCTGGCTTGCTCATCTCTTTGCTGCCCTTCTGTTTTATCCTTCTTTCCCCAAGTTCACCATCCTTCTAGTAATGTTTCACACATCATACTTATTTTCTTTCCCCTCTCCCTTCCTACTTTTCCATTCAGCTATTTATGTTTTGGGGTTCATTCCGAAATCCTACTTTTCCATTGGTACTTCACATATTTTTATCTATGTATCTTCAATAGGGATAATAAGAGTTTCCAACCAACTGGCTGGTTGTGAGAATGAAATAGGTCAATAAGATAAAGTGCCTGCCACACAGTTTGTGTTCATACATGTATGTCATAGACCCCATTCAAACTCCTCATCCTAACTAAGCCTTTGTTCTATACAGCCATTGCCCATCACTGAACACTTAATAGATTTCTAATTGTCTTAAGACTTCTTTCTAAAAACTGACTCGACATTTCTTAAAAACCAGAGCCCTGTCATATCACGTCCTCTTACCCCAATGTCACTCTTAGTGAGAAAGTAGTGACTTAATAATCTGTGGTTGATTTCTTATAATTTGCTCTGTAATATCAATGATATTCATAGATCAGCATCTTCACTATAATCATCATCATCCATCCAAACAAATACTCTAGAAGGTATTTATTTATAGATATGAAATATATTTTAGTAGTGGCATTCAAGTATATATGAATCCAGTGTTGTAATCATTCCTAACAATTCCTACAAAACAAGGAAACCACAATGATTGCAATGAAAACATGTCTCTCTCTTTTTTTAACTCCCTGAGTAGCTACATCCTATTCTCTGATAGAAACAAAATCATCTCTTAGGCAGCAAAGAAGTCTTCTCTATTTTAGTGACTGTCAAATGAGGCAAAAGAAAAGTTACATAATTAAGTAGAAATCGAAACTAAATTTTTCTTTAATATTTTTCTAGATAATTTGAATTGAAAAAGCAATTGCAACTTTACGCTGCCTTACATTTTTGTGAACACGTTAAAGTGGATCTCATCTGCTCACTATTTCAGAGTCTGTTTAAATATGACATTGTACGTGTATGAAGGCTGGAATGGGGTGCATGACAGAGGAAAGAGAGGGAATTGCTGTTTTGAAGTCTGTTTGGTTTCAGTAGACTTGCAACGCATTTGGAAAGTTATACATAGTGGATAGTGGAAGAAACGTTTAGCAACACAATTCAATACTTAAGTCAGAATCATCTGACTTAAATTTTTCTGGTTGTCGGCCCCAAACAGTCTTCAAATTAATTACAAATTATGAATTAATTAGGATTGGGTAAGATTTCATGACAATTGGTTAGGTTTTGATTCACAAGAATCACAGAGTTAACTATATTAAAAATTTTCATTAACATTTACTGTCATTTAAATCAAATAAATAATGTTTGTAAACTGTAAACTATGAAAATAATCCTACTGATGAAAAAGATCTTTCTCAGTTTCCTATGGATTAATTGTTCATTTTTTTGTGAAGTATTCACTTATGGGATGAATTTTAAATTTCAGATCACGGGCCCAAGGTCAGTTATCAGTCTGTTTTTAGTATTAATAGAAAAGTAGCCATTAAGTAAGTTAATTTGCTTTCAAAATGAATATTAGATTATTTTCAGTATAAATTTTCAGAGTAAATTTT
This sequence comes from Callithrix jacchus, assembly GCF_049354715.1. NCBI lineage: Eukaryota > Metazoa > Chordata > Mammalia > Primates > Cebidae > Callithrix > Callithrix jacchus. The sequence goes on along the minus strand of NC_133518.1, from coordinate 13,920,660 downwards.
CACAACAATTTATATTTTTCAGTAATATTTTTAAATAGCTTTGTACGTTTATTACTTCTCTTAACTACCTTTTAAAAGTCACATGTGGATTAAAACTTACTGTGATTTTAAAAGAGAAGGAAGTGATGAATATTTTCAATGCTAGTGGTTCTCAATGTTAAGCTGCTGCTAAATCAACCTGGGATCTTAAAAATACCAAGCCGCCAGCACGATCATTGTCTGGACCCCAGATAATTGTATTAGACTCTCTGTGGGTTTGGGCATCTGTGTGTATTTAATAGCTCCCCAGATGGTTGTAATTATACAGTCACGTGCTGTGTAACAGTGTTATGGTCAATGATAGACCATATATATGACAGTGGCCCTATCAGATTATAATGGAGCAGCCCTAAACAGGTGTGCCATTTTTTATTTTTCATACCATATTTTCACTACATATTTTCTATGTTTAGATATACAAATACTACTGTGTTACAATTGCCTGAAGCACTCCATACATTAACATGCTGTACAGGTATGTAGCCTAGAAGCAGTAGGCTCTACCATGTAGCCTAGGTGTGTAGTTGACTATGCCATCTAGGGTAGTGTAAGTGCAGTCTATTATGTTTGCACAATGGCAAAATCACCTATTGTTGAGCTGCACATGACTTTATTAAGAACCCATGAGGCTCATGGTCTTTTTATATCGAATGTGATTCTCCTTTCATTTGTAAAGTGATATGAATTATAGTGTAGGCTTATTTATTGAGAATTCTCCTGCTCACTCCCCGCTTCCATACTCTACTGCCATCTAAGTAATGGGAAAGCTCTGTTCTCCGTGAGATAGTCAATGCTTACCTCCCAGCCCTCATTTGGCCCCCTCTTCCACTCTTCCTTTCCTCTGGATTCTCTCCCAATCCCTCTCCACAACTACTACCATGTTATGGGTGCTGCACACAAATAGGAATTGTGGCTCTTCCCCTGCTGTGTCAATGGCTGCTTTTGTGTGGGAAAGGGAGGGGGTCTTAGCGTGAGTCAGATGAGTCAGAGGACAGGTTGCAGCACAGCCAGGGCCATCTGGATAGAAAGCCTCCATAGTAAGGAACAGTGGCCCTTCAAATTGAGGGATTGCCTCAGATATGTCTCCTATTACTCATCCCTTTTTAAAAATACTGTGCCTGAAAATATTTTGTTCCTTTAACCAAGAATCAACTCTTCTCTATGTATCTTAAATCTTCTAATTTGTTTTTTTTTTAGTTCCACTGGGATTGGGACGATAACCACTGAAGGTAAATAAATTACACTAAAATATGCTGCATATCTCTAAATGTCCACTTAAAGGTCACATTTCAAAAAAAATCTTTTAAAATATAAACATAACACACTAAACTAAAAATAAAAATACATAAGCCTAAAATGTAAATGGAAATCTTGGAATTCAGGTAAGCAAGACCTGATTCCTTGTCTCTACACTTTGGCTCCTCGAGGGCAGAAGCTGTATTTTATTCAAATTTGCATTATGCCAGGTTGAAATGGCTGGTAAATGCTAATGATATTAACATACTTGTTTCTTATAATGGCAAATTCTAATTTTTTAGATATTTGTATTATTTAATCAGTGTTTAATTGTTAGAAGGTATAATTAAACTCATCAATAATAAAAATATATGTAATAATAATTCTCTTATTTTTTTAGGTTAAAGGGGAAATGTATTTCATATTTTCCTACCATGTAAATTTGCTAACATTTTTGAAATTTTTTATCATTAAATACTTAATACTTACGGTGTCCCTGTATGGAACAAAGATGACACCAATCAAGTTAAAATCTGAAATGTCTAATGTTGAACATGCAGAATTCACAGTCAGTTAACACTTGACAACTAGGACACAGTGGGCCATCTCTAGAATAACAATGTGTGCATTGAAGTGAAGGCTCATATCTCTAGAATAACAATGTGTGCATCGAAGTGAAGGCTCGTTTTTGTGCGAGAGTTAACGGTTCAAAATAGTGTTTAGTTTAGATCACTGCTTCTCAAGGGAAAATAAAGTGGAAAATGATGCATTACTTTGTCCTTTGCTTTGGATAAATTTTAAATATAATTAAAAGAAGACTAGAACTGTTAAAGGCTTTGGGCTGTGGATGTTAAAAAATGTTGGTAAACACATAGCTGGACAAAATCCTTTGGAATGTTAAAGCTTTAATTGAAACACGTACCATACAGGGAGATGAGGTACTTGAGAAGTACAGTGACGACTTGTACATGAATTTAGATTTCATCATGATTTTCAATAAAGAGTCTTGATATTCTATGTGAAAGTACCTTATTATGTATCATTTATACTTAATGGTATTCTAAGGTGCTAAGAAAGTTGCTCAAAGTCATGGCATCAATGCAGCATCAAACACGAGATAATCTGATTCTAAATTCAGTGCCCTGTCCATCACAGCTCTGGACCCCTGCAACCACTTAGGACTATGTGAGCTAGTTCTTACTGCTAATTTCCTAGAGAGGCAATGACAGTCACTTGAGAACCTGTGGTGGTCTGGCATAAATCCTTCTCAGAGTTGTCCCCTGACCAGCATTATGAACATCATTTGGGAATTTACTTGAAATGAGGCATCTGGTGTCCCACTACAAACATAATGCATCTGAACCTGCATTTTCCACAAGATTACTGTATAATTTCTATGCACATTAGAGTATGAAAAGCAGTAATGTAAAGAAGTACAGATGTAAAATCAGTGGACCTGAATTCCATCTCGGCTCCGCCACAGACTGGCCGTGGCACTTTAGGTAAGTTGGTAATTTTTTACAGCATCAGTTCATCCATAAAATGGGGGTGATAATATCTATCTTAGAGAGAGTTATGGCAATGACTGTATGAATAAAAATGCATGAAACCCAGCAGGAGTTTAGGAAATGCGAACCAAATTCACATGCAAATCCACAGATGTGTAATAAGACAGCTCAGGCATTCAGAGAATTTGGGGAACCCCCAAATTTCTGGTTATGTTGCACCAAAGAAATACCTGTGCTAGAATTTATTTAAATTAAGCTTTCTGAGATATCTACAACATTTTTGTGCCCTAGAGAGTTGCTACAGATTTATTCTCAGCAGAGTAATTATAGGTGAGGCGGCCCTATAATGAGATATCTTTTCTACTTCATTAAATAAACCCCCTTGAATGGGCTACAAAATGGACCTGCCTTATACCAAATTCCATTATCTTGGAAGTAATCTCATAAGAAGGCCCTGGTGTGGGTTCAATCTTGCTGGATACCTAATATTTACCATAAAGGGAGTGTGTTCTAGAACAGCGATTCCCGAAAGCTGGTCCTCAGACCAATATTTCACAGATCCAAAGGAAAATGAAAAATAAAGACAACATAGCTTTTCAGAAAATTAAAATATAACTATTTTTAAAATATCCTTCATTCTGAGAGTATGACCTTTCTGTTTCTTTTTATCTTCCTTTCTAACTTTTATGTGTAAAACTGCTCCATACTTTATGATTCAATGGTGGTAATAGATGGTAATTTCTGTAATGTTCCTGTACAATACAAATGCAGTGTCAACCCACTCTCCCCCTACACACACTTAAAACATTTTTTTAATGGATCCTTGAAATGCAAAAATTCTGAACTATTGTTATAGAAACACCTGCTTAAAAAGAAATTTTTTCCTATAAAATCAATGTTGGACATATAAAATTTTAAATTATAAAATGTAGGGACCAAACTACGAAGTGTTAATTGGAGGGCGAATCTGTTCTGTGTAGGCATATCACAGAGTGTAGTGCTCCTCAAACTGCGATGTGCACACGGACCATCTGGGATTTGTTAAAATGCAGATTCTGATTCTGCAGGTCTGGCAAGGTCTGGAATTTTGAATTTCCAACCAACTCACACATAGAGTAGCAGAGGCATCCTGGGGAGCACTGAACCAGACAACCAGCTCCTCACTCCTCCATTTCTAGCTTTTTACCCTTGAGCAAGTTACTTAACCTGTTCACCCCTGGTTTTCTTGTTAGTAATGCAGTAATAATAATAACAGCATTATCTCATTGGTTTGTTTTGAGAATAAAATGGAATAATGAATGTGAATATTCCCAGAATGTAAAATATAGTACCTGACACACACAAAGAGCTCCGTAAATGTGAGTTATTACTTTAACTTCACAGATCAGTGACGGAAGAGCCACGATATTAAAAAAAGATTAGCACCTCAAGGGGTACCTGCATGATAAAATCGGAAGAATCGAAAGTTGTGGTTGATAATGGATGGGCCTTGTTCTTACTTCTTTGATGGATTTAGTGGGATTGTTTGAAGCTGTGAATCTTGAAGGATACACATAGATTTGTTCTAATTCAGAAGATGGAAGCCTCTTAATTATTAGGATCGTATGATTAAGGTTGAAATAATGGTATTGTATAAGTTGCATGCCACAGAGTTAGAAAAACCTTTGATACTTTCTTGAGTGTTATTCCTATATGTGACAAAAAATATGATTACTACATCTTCTGTCCTTTATGTTTTCCTAATTTATTACTCTCTTCCTACATTTTGTTGACAGCCAAGCAATTTGTAACATAGTAGCATGTGTTGCATCAGATGCAAATACAACTATATGAAGCCAGTCATGTATTTTTTAATAGAATCTCTACCGTTTTTGTTGTGGGTAAATTTGTATAGCTATCTTTTTTAAATTGCAGGGAGTAGTATCTAGGCATGACCATACAAAATAATATGAATTTGTGTTTTTATCTTCAGCTTACACCTTTTGCCCTATTGGTTTAGCTTCTGGTGTGAATACAAACATATGAGCAAATGATGACCGTTTTTAATAAATCTTGTGAAAGATTGAAGAGCTGGTCATAGAGCTAAGGACCGATCTTACCCACATAACAGGTTCACCTTTATACAGTGGAAAGAAAGCATGCAAAACTAAGTGATTTCATTGAGCATGTTTACATAAACACCTGCTATGTTACAAAATCCTCAAATACTCAAGTTGACAGGTTCTCGGAAGTTAAACTGTTGTCTTCTGAATCATTGCGTACCATTTGATCGTAGTCATTATAAAACGTTATCATACATTTTCCTATCTACTTAGTGACTATGTTATGAAAACAAAGGACGTAGTACTTTGTCAAGAGCAACAAAGGAAACTAACACATAAACAGAACATTCCTAATGGGTTTATTAGATGCAGTGGAAATTATTATGTCACTTAATAAATATTTAAACGCCTCCCGGGCCTTCGCTCAGTTCGTACTTTTCTGTTTTTTTGTGGCCTCACCTTTAACCACAACCAGTCCTCCACACGCTCTTACAGCTGACTTTGTACCACCTATTTGGCGACCGTTTTAAATGTCTCGGCTGGGGGTGGTGGCTCATGCCTGTAATCCCAGCACTTTGGGAGGCCAAGGCAGCTGCATTGCCTGAGGTGAGGAGTTCAAGACCTGCCTGGTCAACATGGCAAAATGCTGTCTCTACTGAAAATACAAAAATTAGCCGGGTGTGATGGCGGACTCCTGTAATTACAGCTATTCAGGAGGCTGAGGCAGGAGAGTTGCTTGAACCTCGAAGACGGAGGTTGCAGTGAGCCCAGATCATGCCACTGAACTTCAGTCTGCGTGGCAGAGCAAGTCTCATCGCTTGTGGTCAATTACTCTTTTTGGCATCTTTTTTTTTTTTTTTGGAAATAGAGTCTTACTCTGTTGCCCAGCTTGGAATGCAGTGATGTAATTATAGCTCACTATACCCTTCACTTCCTGGGCTCAAGAGATCCTTTCACCTCAGCCTCCCGAATAGCTAGGTGTATAGACGGGTGCCGCCATGCCTAGCAAATTCTTAAATTTTGTAGAGACAGGATCTCACTATGTTACCCAGGCTGGCCCGGAGTTTCTGGTCTCAAGCAATTCTTTCACCTTGGCTTCCCAGAGTGCTGGGACTACAGGTGTGAGTCACCACGCCAGGCCTTTATGGCATCTTTATTTAAATGTTTACTAGTTTGTCTTCCTCACTAGATAGTTAGAGGAAAGGAACCATGTCCTCACACATTTCTTTTTAAATGTCTCCAGTGCCCAGCAGGCAAATATAGTATGCATTAAAATGTCTTGTGTAAGATAGTTTTGTAAAATGAAATATGAATTATGCACTTATCAATATAGCAAGGTAATGGTGCATATACTTTGGTCCTTCTGTAGGTCCAGCAAGTCAGGAGCTAGTATAATTTTCTCACCACCTATTTTGTGTCTTAGTAGTGATTCTGACGTTTCTTTTAGTCCATGAGCTATTTTTATGCCAAGATATCCACAGACTTACCTGCTAACAGATAGGAAGATAATTATTCATAAAGATCACTAGAATGGGGAGGAAGGTAAAGTTTAAATGGTAAAGAAAAATGGTATTATTTCGTTTGTAATAAGTATCATGTATAAATTATAAGCACATGCTAAAAAGGAAAGATGGTTATGTTTAATCATGAGGATGCTACACATCAAAAGCAGACCATTCAGATACTCATTAACTGCCTATTTCTAGAGGATCTATATTCCACCCACCACCATTGTACTAAAACTTTATGGCTTTTATAGGTGTACATCCAAATTACAAAACCAACTGCATTTAAAAAAGAGATCACCATTCACTTCAGGTTTTGTAAAAAGCATGAGGTATGCTTTTGGGGTTATTTTTGTATGTCAAGAGCACACGGGCATATTCCTTTGCAGGCTTAGCTTATTTGTTTTATGTAAACCGGGACCTGCAAAATCCTGATATCATTAAATATCCTCACCTCACGATCACTGTTTACCACAGTCTGCTCAGAACCCCTCAAAGTAATCACAACTTTCCATTTCCCAGCTTCCTGTCACCAATCTATATTTTCTTTAATCCCATACCTCAAGTGCTGTTCTGAACTGTCCTGCTGCCATGGCGTATTTCTTCTGTCTGTAGCAAGAGCTGGCATCCTTTAAGGCTACCTGAAGCCATTTGTCAATCTGAGGCGGAGAGCTGAAATTAGGTACACTCAGAGGGTCTGCTATTTCAGCAGCCTGGCATGTTGGCTGACTCCCAGTAGACATGAAGGACTCCACAAACTCATAGCGAACACTGTCTTCATCAGTGTAGACCAACTTCGTTTCCACATCCATTATGTTCTTTAAGGGGATGTGAGGCAGAGGCGCGGTGATGAACTGATTGTCACCTTCCATTGTCTTGGCCGCTTTCGCTTTCTTTCCAGGTGGCTTTTCTTCACCTTCTGCCTTCCGTTTAAAGGCCACTTTCTCTAAACCATTGCTTTGTTTCTCTTTGATGCTCTTTGTCATCTTTGTTCTTTCAGGCGTGATTTCTACCTGTTTATCTCCACAGCTTTTCTTCATCTCTCGTGGCATTTCCGGGACCTTAGGCGGGGGTGCGAAGGCAGACATTTCCTTGCTTGTATTTATCTTTGGAACAAGCTGATCCTGATAAACCCTTTTCACCGCATTCTCCAAACTCCCACTGCTTCCTGCATCCACTGAGGCCCAAAACTCCTGCAGGGGTGACAAAAAGGAAACTAATTAAGGCAATAATTTGAATTCTAGTGGTTTAGACTATAGTCAAATTCATTTAAAACACTATTTTATTCATTATTAGTATTTGTTGCCTTATAAGTAAAACTGTATTTACATCGCTTACTGACGATTTTACTAGAGAAGTGTATGTGTCAGTCTTAAAACTCACCAAGATAAAAATTTGTTGTGAGCACATCTAGACATGGTCTTAAAAAATAATCATCTACAGCCGAACAACATCGAATGAACACTTTCATGGGGAACCCAAACTCACTGAATAGGAAAATTTTATACATAGCCACTGAGACAAGAAAAGTCGGAGTAAATCTATCTCAATATTAATTTCCTCAGAAAGGCAGGTGGTCTAGAACTCATTATAAAATACACTACTCACCTGAATAATAGACTTGGGGGTCTAAAGAAACCACAGCTGCTTCCTCTGAAAAGCTTCCAAAAATGTGAGCACAATCTTTCTTTTATTTGTTTATTTTATTACTAATGAAAATCTCAAGTTTAAAAAGCTTATAGAGAACTACTGTTTAGAACAGGCTTTAAAGAAGAAGAACATGACCTTCAGCCTTACATAAATGTGAGCCATAGACTTATCTTCAGTCTACTGTATTAATATATTTATAGTAATGATATCAGCAATGTACATTATATAAAGATAAGGTATTTTCCTAAAACATTAATGCTCAAAATATATAACTAATAGTCTTTTGATTCCAGGATTCTGCATGCTATGTGCTTCTAGATTTGTTTCAAACTATAAAGTGTTCTAAGATATAATAATTATTTAGTATGGTTGGTTCCTATCTTTAGGACTTTTTCACCTATCACATTCTATTCTGGAAACAACTTTGTGAAGTAAATAGGAATAGGTACCACATTTTGCAAAGAAACTGAGGTTTAGAGAGATTAAGTTGCTTATCCAAGGTCCCATGGATTGGTCATTAGCGAAACCTACCCATTCAGATTGCGATTACCTTCCCGGGACTGCCACTTGCGAACTCCTAGCCTGGGATGCTTCCTGTATAACATGATATTCTTTATATAGCTAATAGACTTGGAATGGACCACAAAGATAGGAGAAAATAGCAAGAAAGAAGGGCTGCATATAATTAGATGACAATGAGATAAAACTAACATTTGCGCTTCTGTTCATCTTCAAGGTCAGTGTTTGACTAAAGATAAAAATCTTGAGTTTTTTATCTTTTCAAAATTTATTAATATTGCTCATGATTTTCATTTGTTTGTTTGGAAGACAGTGGTTTGCCCAAAGAAGACCCTAAAACCAAACCCCACGTGTTCTCACTCGTAAGTGGGAGTTGAATAAGGAGAACACATGAACAGAAGGAGGGGAACATCACCTACCAGGGCCTCTTGGGGATGGGGAGGGAAAGGGGAGGGAGAGCATTAAGACAAATACCTAAAGCATGCAGGGCTTAAAACCTGGAGGACGAGATGACAGCTGCAGCAAACCGCATGGCACATGTACACCTATGGAACAAACCTGCACGTTCTGCACATGTATCTCAGAACTTAAAGTCAATCAAACAAACAAAAACATATCCTGAACTGTGACCCATCAGACTTTTTTTTTTTTTTGAGACAGAGTCTCTCTCTGTTACCAGGCTGGAGTGCAGTGGTGCCATCTTGGCTCACTGCAACCTCTACTTCCTGGGTTCAAGCGATTCTCCTGCCTCAGACTCCCGAGTAGCTGGGATTGCAGACGTCTGCCACCATGCCTGGCTAATTTTTTTGTATTTTTAGTAGAGACAGGGGTTCACCATGTTAGCCAGGCTAGTCTTGAACTCCTGACCTTGTGATCTGCCTGCCTTGGCCTCCCGAAGTGCTGGGATTACAGGTGTGAGCCACTGCGCCCGGCCAGATTTTTAAGTAAAGGAGGAACCGAAACTGTTCCTATGGCTCTAACCTTTGAGAAGTACTTTCCCCCTCTGTACCACTGGACATACACGTCGTCAGAAAAGATTTAAGGTTACACATGGACATATGAAAGGATCTACTGTGACAGTCTTTGTTATCTCATAAGAATGATTGAATTCCAATAATTCTAATAACAGCTATCTTGTATATTAACTTGTAAAAGCTAAATTCTAGAATATTTCCCCAATGATTCATAATGACACAGTAGAGTTGTGTTTCTATAGGATAAAACATCTAAAAGTTTGAAATCTTTACCAATTTTTGTCATGTTTAGTATTGAAGTTCAACATGACTGTGAATCACAGGCCCCATCAACAGATTCACTTTGGGCAAGACCCTGTTTCCTTTTCCTCCCTTAGAAACATTGCTGGCAAGCCTGTAATCCCAGCACTTTGGGAGTTCGAGGTGGGTGGATCACGACGTCAAGAGATCGAGACCGTCCTGGTCAACATGGTGAAACCCTGTCTCTACTAAAAATACAAAAAATTAGCTGGGCATGGTGGTGTGTGCCTGTAATCCCAACTACTCAGGAGGCTGAGGCAGGAGAATTGCCTGAATCCAGGAGGCGGAGGTTGCGGTGAGCCGAGATCGCACCATTGCACTCCAGCCTGGGTAACAAGAGCGAAACTCCGTCTCAAAAAAAAGAAACATTGCTGGCATCCAACATCTTTTGGACTGCTAATGTGGCTACTCAGAGTGGCAAGGGGAAAACTGTCCTGGCCATCACTTTTATCTTGTGTTTGCTCTTGTGCCATGTCTACATATGCTTTAGATTGAGTAAAAATAAACTTCAGTCCTTCAGTTAAGATCTCTGTTGAATGAACACTCCGGATATGCATCTATACCATTAAGTTTCTTTTGGTAGCAGAGATACAGCTCTTGAAACTTGTTTAAAGCTCAAAATACCTGGTTTTAAGGGTCTCTGGTTCATTTTCACTTCTACAATAGGCTGTTAAAAATATAAACAGAAAACACTGGTTTGTGAGCTGTTCCAACATTTTCATACCTCCCAGGTATCTTATCTTACCAAACTCTCTCTACTGCAAACACCAGAAGCTAAGATGTACCAGAATATGTGTAGTTGGTTGGCATTAGAAACGTTTTTAGCATCTACAGCAGCATTACCTGTCTCTGCTGTATTTACGGCACATCTCTTTAACACATATAAATGCATGAAGTTATCTCCATAGACATTTCTTCTAGAGAATAATTGTTCTCTCTTTGCCTCCCTCTCTCCATTTTCCTCCCTCCTTGCTCCTTTCCTCTGCCTGTTTTCCTCCAAACTCCTCCCACCCCAATTCTCCTCTGGGCTGTCCCTCACCCAGAGCCTTTTTCTTTCTGCAAGAAGGAAGGTTTTATTGTTTTTGAGAAATAGAATTCCGAGTACTTCTGCATTAGTCTTTAAACGGCTCTATAGAAATCATCACTTTTGTCTTCAGTGCAGTTTTATACAAGAAAAAATAACAGAGGAGGAAAAAGCATATAAGGTGTCTAGAGAGCATTCAGAGGGAATAAATATGTAAGCCCATGTTTAGCGTTCAGACATCTGAAAGATCAATTATTCTCAGTAAATAGAAGAAACTAATTCAGGTTCCTTCCCAAATTCAGAATAAATACCTGAATGTCTAAAAGTGTCATAAATACACAGGCTGAAAAAGCATGGCCAAACCCAACCATTACTTTTCAGTGCTGGTTGAAAATCAGATGACTTTATTTCAGCTGTATGGCCTGTTATTTATTTTTTTAAATAAAAATCGTCACACATATACAGAAGAGGTATGGAACAGCCACTTATGGCTTCTTCAAAAATTATAAAACTCTATTTAAATAATCTGGAATTTGAGGCCTTTTGCCACCTAGCTCAGTGTGTGTTTTCAGCCTCATTTAGCACTCCTCCTATAAACTACCCTGAAGTAAGGCTGAACATCTTGCTAATTCCAAAACATGTGCATTTTCAGTCTGTCAGCTAAGAATTCTCCATCTTCCTATTGCCGCCCCATTCTACCAGTTCAAACCTACCTAGGAGTTATCCATTTTTACCTCCTCAGAATAATGCCAATGGTATTTACAGCACTTATTTTTCATTTTTTATATCGCAGTTATTCCTGAGTGACTTATTTTTTCCAATAAGCACCATAAAAGCAGAAATACACTTTATTCTTCTTGACATTTGTTCAGTGCTTTGTTTAGAGTAGCCATTCAATAGATGTTAATCAATCTGAATGCTGCGAATCAACAGCTAATTTACACATTCTTATTTAAGAGAAGCAGAATTGGATCTTTTTTAAAAGGTGTGGACTGTAACTTTGAAAAAGTTGTTTCTGAGAAGTTTTTCTGGATTTCCTTTTTGTATTAAATTTGGTCTTGGGTAAAGTACATTTTCTTCTGTGATAGTTCAAGTGAATCACGTACCAACTAGATCGAAACTATGAACCTCTTCACTTTTTTTTAGTAGTCAAGTTGATTAACATGACATTAGTCAGTGTTCTGAGACACCGAGCTACAGTTTAATCATTACTTCAATAAAAATACTTTCAGAGAAAACTATTAGACAATCATTATGTACATCAAAGAAGTATTTGCTGATAACATTCTGTAAAAATGCGCATTCTTTAATTTAGAAGACAGCACTGTAAAATTGATTTCATCATAGAAACATACCTTTAAAAAATCTTTAGCAAATATTGACATGAAACACTGGAACAATCTCCAAGCTTGTATAATAAATACAAGTACAAGAAACAAAGAGAAGTTAATGTTCAATCATTTCCAGTGGGTAACCATTTTAAATTTATTCAGTGGATTTTCAACACATTTATGTGTTTTCTCCAAGTATTTCATCAAGCGTTCTGTTCCATGTGGGAGTTTCTATTGCTTCATAGATTCAACCAGTGGTTTACATGGCTATTAGTACCCCAGATTATTTATTCAATTTTTAATTGAAATAGGCGGCTCAAACATGGGCAATTCAGCAAAAGAGAATCCTTCAAAATGTGCTCTCTGAAATATTCAAGATCACAGTTGCTATGGTTTTCTTTCTTAAAAAAAAAAAAAAAGATCTAATTTTAACTTGCTGTTAAATGTAACCAGAGAGACATTATGAGAAAAAAAACACCTTGCTTGTTAGTCTACCAGTTTTTTAAACGTTTAAAAAAATACGCTACAAAATATTTCTTCCATCCAATAATCATTTATCGAGCACCTACTATGAGCAAGGTGCTGTGCTAGGTTATACAAGGGAAGCTCAAGATGACTGAGACCAGGGTCTTGGCATTCTAGTGCTCACAGCTTGGAGTGGAGGTGGAGGATGGAAAGAGGAGATGCTGTCTTACTAGACTGAGAACTGCTGGGGAGGCAGAAATGTATCACGATCCTTTTTCTATATTGATGTTTAGTTTCTTCAGAGCCCAGAACATCATAAACCCTCAACGTACGTTTGTTATCAGAATGAATGTGTGACTGAGGCACTATATGCTACAGTATGTGGTAGCAATAATGGACACACTTCTGTAGGAGCATGGGACTGATGCAGTTTCAAGATATTTGGGAAGGCTTTTTAGAAGGGGGACAAGTGTCCCTATGCAAGCAGTTGCTCTTCTCTTTTATCTGAGAACCCTCAAGAAATGGTATGCTATTATTAGAAGGGAGAGGGAAATTTGCCTTACAATGTTTTTTAAGAAATACTAAATAAAACAAACCATCCAGTGTTATATCCATAATGATAACAACCGACAGTACTCTCAGTTTATGAAGTAATCTCACTGGGTTAATTCATTTGTTTCTCACAACTCTTTTGCATAAATATTTTTAGCCATTTTTTCATAATGAAGAAACCAAGAGTTAAACAACTTGAAAGAAATTACCAAGAGAGTTTACCAAACATGACTTGAACCTAGCATGTTAAAGTCCATGCTTTTTAGATAACAGGATAATATAATCCTCTGTATTGCATCTCGACTTGACTGGGATTTGTACATTCCTTATCTTAAAATGTTTTTTTTTTTTTTTTTGTTAAACTCAATAACAGGATATTTAACTTTACTGCTGTTCTACCGGGTGGGACTCCCTCTAAAATTATGACAAAACAAACTAGCAATTTATAGTTAACATGAACATGTGAACCAAATTTGTTAGGAAAGGTATTAGATCTTTTTGAGATGGAGTTTTGCTCTTGTCACTCAGGCTGGAGTACAGTGGCACAATCTCAGCTCACTGCAACCTCTGCCTCCCAGCTTCAAGCAATTCTCCTGCCTCAGCCTCCCAAGTATCTGGGATTACAGGTATCCACCACCATGTCCAGCTAATTTTTGTATTTTTAATAGATACGGGGTTTCGCCATGTTGGCCATGGCTGGTCTTGAACTCCTTACCCCGGTGATCCACCTGCCTCAGCCTCCCAAAGTGCTGGGATTATAGATGTGAGCTACTACACCTGGCCTGATATTAGACTTTTAGTGTTTTTAAAGAACTGTAGCTGCAAATGTAATTATTTTTACCTTTGCATATAGACCCCTGCTATATTGTAGCCATCATTAGGTGCAGAAAAAAAATGATATGGACATTCACGTAGTATGGAACTTCTACGTGAATGAATTCCAGGGAATTCAAACTTAAAGTTGTCAAGCCATTTGCTGATCACTAAGTCACCAAATGAAAAAAAATGGTATTGAAGATACAAAGATACTTCTTCGTTTGGTTTGGGACTGCAAGAAAGGTTTGAATTCTCTTTAATGAATGATTAACTGCATGTCGTAGGACAAATTATACAACTTCTCTAAACTTTCTTTTTCTTTTCTGGAAATTGGGAATGATTGGATACATGAGAATCATGTGAGAACCAAATCAGATGATGTATGTAAGAGAAGCTGCACTTAGTAAGAGAAGAGGTTTGGTGATTCCACAAGCAGCTCCTTGAATGAAAAATGCCTCGGCTCTTCCGAGGTGAATTCCTTTTGTTTGGATCCTACCCCTCCATCCTCTCAATGACTTTGTTGCTGCAATTGTCATCTTTTCATATCACCTCTTCCTCTTTTGTTACTGGACTGATCCTGTTGATGCCTGTGCTGATGTAGCCCCCCTTTTAAGAAAAGCAACAACAGACTCCCTTGGCTTTCATACTGCCAAATCCAGTGGTCACCCCAGGCTCGTTTCTGCCAGATTGCCTAACAGCAGTCTTCATAGTTGATACTTTCTCTTTAATGGAGCACTTTCTTCTCATTTTGTATGATGCCATGCTCTTCCAATTTTCCAATGACTTCACTCGCCACTCATTCTCAGTACCCTAGATTGGCTCTTCCTTTTCTGTTCCACCAGGATCCCACCTGGAGCCCCTTCTTTTTTCCAGCTACATTCTCTCCTCAGGTGATTTTGTCCAGTACTATGGTTTCAAATATCATTATACACACCTAACTACTCGTGTTACAACTCTATTCCTTATATCCTACATCAAAATTGTATACTCAACTGTCCATGTGACATCTCTGCTTGGATCATCTAATATACATCTTAAATAATCTAATACATCTTAAAAATACCAAATATACACTTGACAATACCAAAAGAGATCTCTTAATTCCCATTCCCTAAAATTGTCCCTGTCTCAGTCTTCCCATCCCAGTGCATGCCAGCCACATCCTCCTAGTTGGCCAAGTTAGAGATTTACAAGTTATCCTTTACTCCTCTCTTTCGCCTAATCCCCATCCTACAAGCCATCATTTGGTCCTGTTGACTCTCCTTCCAAGGTCTGCCTCTTTCCATATGTGTGATCAATACCCTCCGCTAGGCTCCATGATCTCCTGTCTAGATTATTGCAATTGCTCCTCGTACACAGCAACCCAGGTCATCCTTTTAAATGAAAATCAGATCCCACCTCATTCTTACTAAAGACATTTAAATGGCTGCCCATAACACCTAGAAGAGAATACAATCTCTGATGCTTCTGTGTCCTTTGAAAACTTATCACAAACCTTTCCCCCTTGGTCTACTGTGTTCCAGCCACCTGGCATTCATTCTGTTCTTCCAGTTTAAAAAGTTAATTCCCAACTTAGAACCTTTGCACTGGTTCAGCTAGTATATTCTTTCCACCGTGTTTTTTTATGTTATTCAGATCATAGCTTAAATATTTGTTCCCAAAGAAGCCTTCTCTGATGAGAAGCCCCACCAAGTTGTGGATTTTAAATCTCTCCATGCCACGTATCAGAGTGGTGTTGACTTCTCTGTATTTCATTCATATCTATATTCTCCCAGCAGAATGTGAGAGACTGCACTTTGTATACTTAGTTCACTGCTATATACTCAGAATGTGCTCAACACAGAGTAGGTACACAGTAAATATTTGTTGATTGGAAGAATTGATGATGGTATATTACTTTACAAGACTGATGATGGTATCTTACTATACTATCCTATATTGATGATGGTACTTACTAATTGATGATGGTATCTTTAGATCATTCTAAAGTATCTTTTTGTCATTGTTGTTGCATCACTTTACAAAAGCTGAAAATTAGACAGTCACCTATATCTGTTAGCTTTTTACAAATCGGCTTCAAAATGGAAAGCTTCTCTAGGCACTGCAGCATCCTGATTTTTTCTTTTTTCTTTTTAATTTTTATTGTTACTCTAAGTCAACAATATTTATGATGTACCTACCCTGGTCCTTTTTACTTTAGTCTTTGTTAGGGAGTAAATAATTTCTCTCACTCTTTGTTGACATACAGCATGGCTTATTCAGAACCAAAACCCTCAGAAAAAGCAGTCTTTTTTGGAGAAGTGATAATTGTACAACTTGCAGTCATTATAAGTGTGGTCCATGAGGAATCAATTGTATTTTTCAAAAATCCTTAATACAATTTGTAAAAACAATAACTCATTTGCTGTGGCAGGAATATGAAAGCAGAGGAAGTAATGTGTCAGCATACTTTAGAGACCTTTGGCTACATTTCTTCTTGAAACATAAATGCAATCAGCTTGCCAAATTCATGAGCGTCTTGAGACAAAGTTCGAATCTCGTTCTCTTTCTTTGCAAACACTGCTCTGTCTTCTTGTAAAAGGAATCCAAGTTTCTATTTATGTAAGAGGCTATATAAATGTGTAAAGAAAACACAATTTCATTTAACATTGGTCAACTCTTTAATCCTGTTTATAAAGTTCTTAATTCTCAGACTTTCACAGTTGGTTTCTTAAACCATAACTCTGAACTGTAGAAGTATAGAGACGAAGAGGCTTTCAAAATACTCTCATCTCTTTATTTTGTGGATGAAGAAATGGAGTCTTACGCAGGTGAAATGACCTGTTTGTGGTCACATAATAAACCAGCGCTTCAACCACATCTTGCAGCTCCCTCAGAATTCTCTCTACCTTCCTCCACCGCCTCCCACCACAATACACAAGGCAAACTGTCGTCTCAGTTTTTAAATGAAGAAACGGATGTCCGACAGTTCAGAGCTTTGTTTGCAGAGACCTGCAAAATTAATGGACAGTAACTCTGAAGATTTCTTCTTTTGAACTACCCTTCAATTTACTTAACTAATTGTTATCAAACATGTTTTAAAGTTAAAGCAACTGAGAGGTGGGAAGTGCGTCTTTTAAAAATCCACAAGTGTTTGTTTAAAATAAGTTTAAATTTACAGAAAAGTTGTACGACTATCAAGACCTCAAAATTGTGCTTTACTAGTTTTAAACATCTTGGTCACATTTATAATTCTCTTTCCCTAACGTGTGTGTGTGTGTGTGTGTGTGTATGCACGCACATTCAGAAATGTATAGGCACACACACAAATACATTTACATTACTTTTGCTAAGCCATTTGAAAGTAAGTTGTATACATCAAGCCTCATTACCCCTTAAAGCTTCAGTGCACATTCCCTAAGATCGAGGATATTTCTTTGCTGTAACATAATACAGTTATCAAATGCAGGGATGTTAACACTGATATGATACTATTATGTATTCTACAGTCCCTATCCCTATTTTGTCTGTTTTGTCAGCTGTCTCAATAACATCCTGTTAGTATTTTTTTTTCCCCAGGACAATATATTGTATGTAGTTGTCACCCCTCTTTGGTTTCTTTACTCTGGAATAGTTCTTTCTTTAGCCCTTTTTCTGTCTTCCTTGACATTGCCAGTTTTGAGGAGTCCACGCAGCTATTTTACAGCATCTGCCTCAGTTTGGATCTTTCTAATACTTTCTCATGATTAGATTCAGGTTAAGCGGCCTCAGCCAGAAAACTACAGAATGAACGATGCTGTGTGTTTCTCAGGGAATCACATTTGGGGGCAGACAACGTCCACTTGCTTCTCTTTGGTGATGTCAGTTTTGAGGACCCGGTCAAGATGTTATCTAGTTTTTCCAGATTATAGTTACATATGATCCCCTTGCATCTTATGTGCAGTCTGCAGCAAGACACTTTGAGACCACGCAATTTCCTGCTTCCCCATCCAACTTTCCTCCCTCAATTTAGCGTCCACTGGGGATTCTTGCCTGAACCAATCTAAATTATAATGATTGCAAAATGGTGATTTTTCTTTTCCCAATTCATGACATCATAGAGTACCAGACGGAAGGCTGGTCACCACCAAAGTAAAAATAAAATAAATTTTTAGCATTGGAGGGAAATCACAGGGTAAATCTATTATAACACCTTTACTCTAACCATGAGGGCTGGGTGGGGGGGACATCCCTATGTAGTGGCAATGGTAGGACTGAAGTTGGTCTACAAGCTCTGGTTCTAAGCTCCATTATATCCATCCATAAAGTAAATCAAAATTTATTTGTTAAAAACATAATATCCTCAAAATTTATTTGTTAAAATCATAATGTTCTCAGCTGTTAGAAGCACAAACTCATGTCATAAAGTAGGCAGAGTAAGGGTGGATTATACAGTGGTGACTTTAAATATTCCCTTTTTTCTTAAGAATTAATTAATTCAATCATTCATTGATGATTTACTAAGCAATAACTCTGTCATGACCAGTGTTGGTACTGGGATGCCTATACTCACATGAAGTTATAGTTTAGTGGGAGATACTATTTTAGTATGCATCAGAATCCCCTGAGGCCTCCTAGGTTGCAGACCCCACAGAAATTGATTTAGTATGTCTGGGGTAATGCACAGGAATTTACATGTTTAGTAAGTGGAAGAGGGCTGTACTGAAAATACCCGAGGTTCACAACATGCAAACGGTTATGGTATACGTTCCACCTCCTGACTTTCCGACTCCAACCCCCGCCGCTTGAATTGAAAAGTATTAGCAAAAAACAATACTGCCACAAAATAAACTTTGAAAATGTCTTACAAGGTTCAGATATTATTATAATTCTTTTCATGCTTCTTTTGAAGTACTAAATGCTAGAGCAAATTTTCCCAGAAAATTATTTGTTTGGTAATCTACTTTTCTGGTGACATAAGCATATTCACGGCTAGCTTACTTCAGGGGATACTGATATAGGTGGTCTGGTGAATCAGGTTGGCGCCGAGCCAATGCATTCATGTGCTTTATTTTGCTTAGGTAACACTGGTAGCTAGCTGGGCTTGAACGGAAGAAGTAGTCTGCCAGAAAGACAGACGCTGCCTTAGCTGTTGATGCTAAAGAAACACTTGAAAGTCTAAATGGCTACTCTTTTGAAAGATCAGTTTGTGAGAATGAATTATTGGTAGACATTCACTCATCCATTTAGTCAACAAAATCTTGTTGAGTTCCTGCTAGGTAAAAATACAGGGCTAATTCCTGGGGGAATACAGAGATAAATAAAATGGATTGCGCTTCACAGGAGCTCTGGAGCAAGAGATCAGAGATGCTATCCATCTTTCTTGGATGTTCCAAACTCAAGAACCGAAGTAGCACAGAAGGCAGGACATGAATTTTGGATTTGGAGAGATATAAGTTCCAATCCTAACTCTGTCTTTTCTTTGCTGAAGAAAGTTTCAGCAAGTTACTTAACGTTGATGTATCTTGGTTTTCTTATCCAAAAAACATGAATACTAATTAATTCCTCATAGAGATCATTGAAAGATTGACAAAGTAACATGTGTTAAGAACTAATGCATTATCTGGCCCACAATAAGTTCTCTACAGAGGACAGCTATTATGGTGTTAAATATTGTGCTCTCCATCACACACTGGGGTCTATGTGGGCGGGGGGTTGATGGAATAGGGGAGGGACAGCAGGGGGTGGGGAGTTGGGGAGAGATGTCATGGGGAGAAATGCCAGATATAGGTGATGGGGAGGAAGGCAGCAAATCACACTGCCCCGTGTGTACCTATGCAATAATCTTGCATGTTCTTCACAAGTAAAACCTAAAATGCAATAAAAAAATTGTGCTTTCTATATATTCTACTGCATGTATGGGTTTCTATGTATTCACTGTATATATATTTATATATAGTATTTATACATGAAACATACTAATAGTGTTTAATTATTGGTACCTTGTTTTACATTGTGAAACTGTTTATACATAAAAACACATCTGTATAATTTTTCTTCCTAAAAATAGCAAGTTGACAATTAATATTTACATGAAAATTGAGTCAATCCTCAGGAACATTTGTTCCCTGAGGATTTTGTGTCCTGAAGAACAGCGTGTACAATTGTGGAACACGTCTCACAAACAGGGATGGCTGATCTACCTTCCAGTGTTATACACGCGCACCTTGAAATAACACGATCCCCTGGAATGGGTACACTATGGGTAATGAATGAACAGCATTTTCCACTATTATCTCACAAAGAGAACCCGAGGCATGAAGATGAGACTGCTCCTTGATTATGTTCTGTGGAGGTTGAAAGCAATATTTATTTTCATCTTAGATCATTATATATCACTGTAAAGTATCTTTTGAAGTGGAATGGAGACAGGTAGAGATGAACGTAGAAATCCTATAATTCCCAAACATCTCATATGATAAAGCTTTCACCATTGTGATTTTAATATTTTATAATATGTTTACCGTGCATATTAACTTAATCCCTACACTGTCCTTCCTTTTACAAGTTGCAGAATAAAGGCTCATTTTTAACACTTGAGAAACTGTTGGTTGAGATTTTTTTCATATGATTACCCTGAGGATAAATGGCCCAATGTTGTATGATACTTATTATAGAACTCAGTAGAGACAAAGATAGTAAAAAATGATCTACTTATCTACATAAGCATGTCAAGCCATTTCACACCATAAACAGCTGAGCCAAAAGTAGGGCTTACCAGATTCTTTGCAAGATTCTTTCTTTGATATTTTACTAAAGGTAATATAATTATGAAGTGCTTTCAAACTAACCATTTGGAATTTATATATACTTATCCAAGATTAAAAAGTTAATAATTTAATTTCTTACTTGTATAGTGTTTTAGTACTATTTGAATATTTCTTCTGAATCTTTTTCTAGGGTAAATAATGATACTTACTTTGTGGAAATGCATTTGTCTGCGAGAAAAATTAGCTTGAGAATTAAGATGGGGAAAATATCAAAATAGTTTAGAAATATAATGTTTAACTTTTTCAATCATGTTTCAATTACATTTAATGAAGATTTACAGGTTTACAGACTGTAGAAATATTTGAGGACTGATTGCATATTAATCATCCACTAATATTTCCCCAGTTGTTCTCAGCAAAAAAAATCCATAGAAGAACTGCTTGGAAAAAAATATTTTGGTTTGTGCAAAACTTTAAAAGGAATACATACTTTATTTTATTTATTTATTTATTATACTTAAAGTTCTGGGGTACATGTGCAGAACACGCAGGTTTGTTACATAGGTATACACGTGCCGTGGTGGTTTGCTGCATCCATCACCTCGTCATCTACGTTAGGTATTTCTCCTAAGGCTATCCCTCCCCTATCTCCTGACCCCTTGCTATCTCTCCCCTAGCTCCCCACTTCCCTGACAGACCCCAGTGTGTGATGTTCATCTCTCTGTGTCCATGTGTTCTCACTGTTCAATACCCACTTATGAGAGAGAACATGTGGTGTTTGGTTTTCTGTTCTTGTGTCAGTTTGCTGAGAATGATGGTTACCAGCTTCATCCATGTCCCTGCAAAGGAGATTAACTCATCCTTTTTTATGGCTGCATAGTATTCCATGGTGTATATGTGCCACATTTTCTTTCTCCAGTCTATCATTGATGGGCATTTGGGTTGGTTCCAAGTCTTTGCTATTGTGAACAGTGCTGCAATAAACATAAGTGTGCATGTGTGTTTATAATAGAACGATTTATAATCCTTTGGGTATATACCTGGTAATGGGATTGCTGGGACAAATGGAATTTCTATTTCTAGATTCTTGAGGAATCACCACACTGCCTTCCACAATGGTTGAGCTAATTTACACTCCAACCAACAGTGTAAAAGCATTCCTATTTCTCCACATCCTCTCCAGCATCTGTTGTCTTCAGGTTTTTAATGATTGCCATTCTAACTGGTATGAGATGGTATCTCCATGTGGTTTTGATTTGCATTTCTCTAATGAGCAGTGATGATGAGCTTTTTTTTTTATAGACTTTTTGGCTGCATAAATGTCTTCTTTTGGGAAGTGTCTGTTCATATCCTTTGCTCACTATTTGATGAGGTTCTTTGTTCTTTTCTTGTACATTTGTTTAAGTTTTTTGTACATTCTGGATATTAGTTCTTTGTCAGATGGGTAGATTACAAAAATTTTTTCCCATTCTGTTGGTTGCCAATTCACTCTAATGATAGTTTCTTTTGCTGTGCAGAAGCTCTTTAGTTTAATTAGATCCCATTTGTCAATTTTGTCTTTTGTTTCCATATCTTTTGGTGTTTTAGTCATGAAGTCCTTGCCCATGTCTAAGACATACTTTAAAATGGACTGTTTTAACAAATGGAATCTAACAATACATCATTCAAACAGTTACACATTACACTCTGCTTATGGGTGGGATGGAGTAGCAGATCAGAACTTCCATTGAGAACTAATAGAAAAGCGGAGTAAAAGACCAAATCATTTGTTTGAATATAGCTAGGGAGGCTATGGTGAGGGTATAACTCCCTTATCAAAGCGAACTGACTTTTACAGGGGCATCTTCTGGGGGCATTTGCTAATTGTAGACATGGGGAAGAGTGTGAGCATCTCAACGTTTCATTGAAGGAGGGGCACTGGTGGGTAATGTTGAAACCTGTACAGCTTTGGGTAAACGTGGGAGCCTCAAGCACAGAGCTCTTTTACCATTCAGTACATAATGCCAATTTCTGTACATTCATGGGGCAGGATGGCAAAGTGGAAGACTCTGAAGTGAAGATAAGAAAGTTTTGCAGTCTTATAGTCAGTGCAGGTATTCTTTTGTCAAATTTCCTCATCACCACAGCCACGTTGCTCTCCTAGTTCTGAGACAAGTGAACCCTGTCTTAGTGACTTTCCCTGGTCACACTCTCTCCTCAGAGATCTGAATTTTAGCCTTGAAGGACCTCCTTGGAGCTTCCAAGTTACTTACCTGTTCATGACCCCTCATCCCTAAGGATGCTACAGGGAACTATACAAGGAGAAGACAGCACAATTTAAATCTGTCTTCAGTGATTAACATGGATTTTAAATACATAAAATAGAAAACATTGATGAATAAAAGGAGAAACTGACAAATCTCCAATTCTAGTGGGAAATTGTAACACACCTCTGTCAATGGCTGATGGAATTTCAGACAAAAAAAGAAAGGAAGGAAGAAAGGAAAAAGTAAGGAAAACCTTCAAGAACATAGGAGCTCAGTGTACCGTAAGTCGCAAACTTGACTTAATAGACATGTCAAATCTTGCAACAAAGAAAGTCAGAATGTACATTCTTTTCAAGTGCACCTGAAACTTTTGTGAAAACTGACAATAGCTCACTCATAAGTCAAGCCACAACAAATTTCACATTTAATATGGAAATACAAAGGGCCAAGAATACCCATGTTCCTCTTGAGGAGAACAATGCTGACTGACTTGGCCAGATAATAAGAATTACTAAAAGTAAAGCTATAGTAAGGAAGGCAGCATGCTTTGATGCAAGGATAAATTACAACACCCGAACAGAATAAAAAGTCTGCTTCCTCTCTGCTTCTTTGCCATGTAGTAATGCAGCATGAGTTCCTCACCAGAAACAGCAGATGCTGCTGCCATGTTTCCTGGACTTCTCAGCCTCCAGAATTGTAAGCCAAATAAATCTCTTTTTAAAATAAATTACCCAGTCTCAGGTATTCTGCTATAGCAACAGAAAACAGACTAAGTCAGAAACTAGAATTATGGTCTTTTTAAATAAATGGTGCTGGCCTAAATGAAATGCAGCAAGTAAATTTTGATACCTATCTTATATAATGCACAAAATAAATTCCAAATGCATTGCAAAGGTAAATGTAAAAAAACCAACATTCTCAAGCCTGTAATCCCAGCACTTTGGGAGGCCGAGGCGGGTGGATCATGAGGTCAAGATATCGAGACCATCCTGGTCAACATGGTGAAACCCCGTCTCTACTAAAGATACAAAAAAATTAGCTGGGCATGGTGGCGCGTGCTTGTAATCCCAGCTACTCAGGAGGCTGAGGCAGGAGAACTGCCTGAACCCAGGAGGCGGAGGTTGCGGTGAGCCGAGATCGTGCCATTGCACTCCAGCCTGGGTAACAAAAGCGAAACTCTGTCTCAAAACACACACAAGAAAACAACATTAATGCTTTAGAAGAAAAAAGGATGATTTTACAGCTTGGCAAAGATTTCTTGAACAGAATATAAAAATAAATTGGATTATATTATATATAATAATTTTTGTTCATCAAAACACAGCTTTAAAAATGAAATTACAATTCATGGAATGACAGAAAATATCTATTGTACATATATTTGATATGGATTTGTATCCAGAATATATAAAGAACTTCTATAAAAGAAGACAGATGAAAAAAACCCAGTAGAGAAATGGGCTAACCATTTTAATAGACATATGACAAAAGATGATCTCCAAATGGTCTGTAAACTCCCATTAGTCATCACCAGAATGCAAAGCAAAACCACAGGTTGATATCACACCAAATCCACCAGAAGGTTAAACTTAAGAAGATGGACAACACCTAGTATTGGCAAATATATGGCATAAATGGAGCTTTTACACAAAGCAGATATAAATGAAAGTTGGTACAACCAATTTGAAAAGCTGCTTGGCAGCATCTGCTTCCTCCTATATCCTGTACTGGGATAATTTTTTTCCCATATACCCAGCAGAAATGCACACAAGAATGTTCACAGTAGCACTATAAACATTCCAAATGCCCATGAATCATAGAAAAAATAAAAACATTGTGGTATATTTATACAATGGAAAAATATTATTAGCAGTGAGAATAAATAAATTAAAACTACAAGCAACCACATGGAAGAATTTCAAAAATAAAATGTGGAGTGAAAGCAGCCAGATACAAAAGAATATATATTGTATAATTCATTTAAATAAAGATCAAAGTTAGGCAAAACTAATTTGTGGTGTTAGGTGCCGGATTGGTGGTTGCCCTTGAGATTGTGAGTGGTAACTGGAATGGAACAGAAGGAGCTCCTGGGCTTACTGGTACCATCATTTCTGGATCTAAGAGCTGGTTACACCAATGTGTTCATTTGATTAAATTTACTATTTTTGCCTTTTACCAAAAGTATGTTGTGCAGTAATAAAAAGTTTACATTAAGAAAATCACAGGTCAAGACAGCTTGAAATTTTACATACGAGACTCTGAGTTTATACAAGGCAATTTTCCCAAAACACACATCCCCTACTCCCTTACCTACAATCTTTGCATTGTCTAAGAATACAAGCAAGAAGGCAGGGTAAAGATTTGATAGTTAGGAGGTGTTTTCTTCAAAATTCTCCAGGAGGGTAAAACCACACAAAACAAATGAAATGCAATTCATGTTAGTGGCTTAGAAATTATCAGACGGTGTGTATGGTAGATAGGCTGAAAGAGATTCCCCGACTACATTTCTGAAGGTTCCCAAAACCAGGGCAAGCAGCACTGAACATGTAGCAGTTGCTCACTTTCATTGTCATAATTATTATTCTTTTCTTTTCTTCAATTTTTTTATCGTTTTAAAAATAATTTTTTATTTTCATTATTTGTGGGTACATAGTAGGTGTAACCACATAGCTGAACATATATTTATGGGAGACATGAGATGTTTTGACATAGGGATGCAATGCGTAATAATCACATCATGGAAAATGGGGTATCCATCCCCTCAAGGATTTATCCTTTGTGTTGCAAACAATCCAATGATACTCTTTTAGTTACTTTTAAATATACATTTAAATTATTATCGACTGTAGTCACCCTTTTGTGCTGTCAGATACTAGGTGTTATTCATTCATTCATTCTATTTTTTTGTAGCCATTATTGTCATCATTTAAAAAATTTAGCTATGGCAGAGGTGAGAGGAATAAAGCTTCTGTGCCTGTTTTCTTATGACACAAACTCCCTGCAGCTGTTTGTTATATTAGTTGGAATATATGGTGACCTAATGACCAGACCAGTGACCTCAGGCTCAACCTTACCTCAGTCAACACCCAGTCCTAGGAGATGGTGGGAACTGGAGAAGACAGTGACACAAGGCCTTTTTCCTGTGCAGCCGCCATGCAGAAGAATAAGTTTTCCTTGTCCTCTTTTGAGAACGAGGGAAAAATGGTTACTACTTGAGAGGGAAAAATAGAGCTGAGAGGGAATCTGAAGTTCAATTTTGTTAAACATTTACTCAAAGAACCCATCTGAAAACACTACTGAATTTTATTTGATGAGAAAGTTTAATTAATTCCCCTCTCCATTCCCACATTCCAACATTAGTTGAAAAGGGGCCTAAAGAGTTCGCTTGATGAGTTCTGCTGTCAAAATAAATCTGCCTCTGCCATCACTGTACATCTAAATCAGCCTACACCAGTGTAGGGCAGCACCTCCAGGTGTGAATATCCCAGACAGCAGCTTCACTCTCAAGCCTAGAGTAAGAGATGAATCAGGCTCTGATGCATTCTTTTCAAATGGCACCTCCCTCCCATTATATCTCAACCTTATCCCATTGTCTTGAAGGAATATTGTAGATGTGAAAGATGTAAAAGAATAAAAAATATTGAGAATTAGGGTGGTAAAAAGAAAAGTGGAGATCAGAAATGAAAAATAAGAAAGAACAAAACCAAATGACCATGATGTTAGACAAATTCTGTAACAACAGATGGAGTAACAGAAAGGTCCATGGAAGGCAAGATCGACGGGAGGAAAGCAGGAAGAGAAATG
Organism: Callithrix jacchus; assembly: GCF_049354715.1. Classification (NCBI taxonomy): domain Eukaryota; kingdom Metazoa; phylum Chordata; class Mammalia; order Primates; family Cebidae; genus Callithrix; species Callithrix jacchus. Next base: position 13,893,921 of record NC_133518.1, on the reverse strand, counting down.
GCAACTGCGGAAGATAAAGCTTTTACGAACGGCAGAACTTCCTCATTTTCTACATTCATCGAGTTGGTCAATGACTACCTGGGCAACATCTTACAGGCATTCTGTACGTAGTCTGTTGGATTGAAATGTTTAAGTTCATAAAGGGTGTCAATTTTAATGTATTTCCCCTCTTTTCTCTCAATCTGGTAATGACTCTCATGTTTAACATGATGCTCCCTCACTGTTAACTACATCGGTAAATATAAAGGGTGAGGAAATTAACAGAGATCTGAACTTTTGAAAGCCTTTAATTCATCCTTGGCCCCAATATGTAAGAAGGTTCAGATGCCTGAAATACACACACACACACACACACACACACACACACACACACACACCCTCCCTAGAAGAGACCAGATGTATTAGGTTTGAGAATGTATGTTACAGAGGACTATTGTCATTCTTTCTTTCTTCACCTTAAACTTAGGTTTTCAAATATCTGTTCAACAGGAATGAGAATCGATTTATATCATGGTTTTGCTCCTTACATCTTCAAGTTAACAAAATTGAGCAGATTTCTAACAAGTTAAATGCATACTTTTTTTCTTGGGGAGGGGTGATAACGCAATGTCTTCTCAAGCTATAACTTTGGTGATGGTTCAAGACAGCATTGAATTCTTCTGCTTGAGTTATGCTGGCTAATAGGAATTTAATTGAGAACCGGTGGGAGAGCACTGAAGCATTCATGCATGTGAAATCAGATGAACACCCACAATGTGGAATTTCCTAAGGAAAGTTATTCTAGCGGAGAAATACAGACCAGGTTGAGTGCCAGTAACTTTTAAGCTAACATGTGAAGCTATCTTCCCAATAAGTAATGAGCTAAAGATCCCTGAAGAAAAGCAAGGCCAATATTTTCAAACATTTTAAAAACCTCTGCTCAGAGTTATATACAATTCCCTTCCTCTGTAGGATATTAATCTTCCTTAACTTTGATTCCACATAATAATGCTTATTTTTGAAAGGCACAACTTATTTAGGTAAATCTGAAATAAATAGCAAGACAGAATAATTTGTCTATAAAGATAAATCAAAATCAGAAGCTGATTTCTGTCAGCAATTCTAATACAAGTCTTCCTGAAACATTTCCTTTTAAATGGCCTACTTAAAACCATATCAATTTTCCACTTCTCATCCCATTCTACATGACAGTGTGACTTGAGCTTCAGTTTTTACTCATAAAGGTTAAAGAGACATTTTCTAACACCTATCCTGTGTCACATCAATTCAATTACCTTTTAAAGTTGCCTAAATTGTGAAATATTAGTGGTTAAAATACATGAATTCTACAGATTTCAGAACAGATGTACATACATGTACATAAATGTATATTATATCATATAGTATGTAAATACATTTATTCCTGGAGGCTTTCTTGAACTCCTGAACTTGATCCACCCACCTGGGCCTCCCAAAGTGCTAGGATTACAGGTGTGAGCCACCGCGCCCGGCCTTGTTCCTCGAGGCTTTCTAAAATGTAAAGGTAAAGCTGAATCTTTACCTTCTAGTAATTTTACAGTAATTTTCCTCATCATATAGATATTTGAAATTCTGATATCAGTCACAGCCATTGGTTTCTCTTTTCTTATTTACAAAATGGAGTTACTGATAATATCTGCCTCATGTAATTGTTGAGAAGCGTAACATAGGAAGGTTTCCTGATAATAGTAATTGCTCAATAAATGTTAACTATTGTTCCATCATTATCATCGTTTTGCTTTTGCTGTTACTATTGTTCAGCAATTTTCTTTAAAAAATTAGACAATTAGAAAAATGCTCTTTCTATTACACAGTGACTCATTCTCATTCACTGTGTATATTTTGAAATTTAGCTAGAGCTGTGATAAATTATAGTCTTTATTTTGCTATCTTTATAGCTGTAATATTTTATTTTATAACATCCCTGAAAACACTCAGCAAGCTCTTCGCGAGTGCAAAATGCTGTAACTTGAATGTTACTTTCCAAGATGACTCAATATATTCTACACTAGTTGAAAGACAATACTCCAGGCTTCCTGCTGTAAAAGCATTTAAAAACCCTTGAGCATATGGTGTTTGCATTGCTTTTGTTACTATGGACTGCAATTGTTGGGGCACCTATTCATTTATTTCATACGGATGTGTCACATAAAAGGAACAACAACAAAAACCAACTTGCAGTCAAATTCTATGTAGAGGGATGTAGCTTTAGTCACTGTGTGTCTTAATTAGAGAAAATACTCCCGCAGTAAGGATTAAGTGTGGGTTTATGCCTGGAGATCACTTTAAGGTTCTGTGGCCCACAGTTCATGCTCATTTGTTGTTTTCTAAGTGGTAATCAATTTCCAAGGTGTTGGTTTCACTGCTCAGAAGATGAACTTAATGAACTTAGGGTAGTTTCTGTTATAATACTGTTAGTACATTAAAATTAATCATAAAGGGTTAAACAAAAACACTTACAATATGATGTTTTCATGCATTTATTTCAAACTAAGGCTTACTAAAAATGGTAAACACTTCCCTGGTGCTTCAAAAACAGAGACCCTTACTGACACCTATTAATATTTTATGGGTAATAAATACAAAATGCAAATTTTAAACAAAGCTTGAACCTATTTTTCATTGCTCATGCTGAACAACCTTTGAAAGGCAAGGTCCTTGTGAAAGACATTCATTCATTCATTCCCTTACTCATTTATACATCAGACATTTCAGAGCACGCATTTTATGCCAGGCATGATGTTAGCTTACAGAAATGATGACATGGTCCGTGTCTTACAGGGAGCTTGGATTGTTTCTCTCCCTAATATCCTACTCCTTGATATTCAATGTCTTAAATCCACAGTAATATGGTGAGTTAAAGAGACAATAACCCATATCGCAAATGATAAAATGTGAACTCTGAATTAGTAGTCATCATCTCCCACTTGGCTAGAAGAAGATGTCTTCAAATTATACACTTCATTAGGAAATATATGTTAGAATAAAGCAAAACAAAATAAAAAATCGGTTACTGGGAAACCAAATGGGATCTTAGTCTTTACTTTCTCACCAAACTGGGGAAGGATAAGGCGAGCTGGTGCAGCGGACAGGAAACCACTTTGGAACTACCTGTCTTCTACCTGCCTGCAGGGGATATTTCTTGGCTACTTATTAGGGCTTTCTATAAGCAACATTCCTCATTCCTCGGGTGTGAAGGAAGAAAGGAGCTCCTGTTTTCCTAACTTACTGGAGCTTCACCGGAGGGTCATCCCCGTTGCTTCCCACCCAGTCACTGAAAGAGAAAGGCTTTAAAGCAGACCTGATTGATTCTCCTCCTACCTGAGCAGTTGTGGCTCAGCCCCGCAGGGACGGGGTGAGGCTCTGGACTCCCAGCCACAGCATCTGCCAACACCAGGCTCCAAACGTCCCACTGTGAGGCCTGGTCAGGCTGCGTGCTCGCGGGGACGCCGAGACTAGAAACGTCCCGTGCCACGAGGCGCATCACGCCCACAAGTGGGGCGGGTCGCTGGCCCCTCCCTCGTCTTGCCTCTTGAGTTGCACCTGATGTTTCCAGTAATAAAAACAAGGTTTTTGTATTTTTCCGTTCAGTTTCTAAAAGCAATGTGATCATTAAAATAATTTGGAAGATACAGAAACATGTACATAAATAATTATCTGTATTCTAAAGAGAAACACTAAAAACATTTTAATATCTTTGCAGTCTCTTTACTACAAATAGATTTAAAAAAATCATATCACTGTTTCACACAAAGCTACACAGTTACAATATAGACTTTATACATACATTTTATAGTTTTGTATTTGCTCTCTTTTTAAAGAAAATTATTTTAAACTTTTTACTCTAAAACATACATAGGTAGGAGTTACATCTCAATGATTATTATATCACATTATATTAATATAAAAATGTATGTTGTATTATATTATCAAATATATAATAGTATTATATTATACTAATATATAGTATTACATAACATCTTATATTATATACATATATATAATTTTGCGTATTTAAACATAAACACATTTTACCCTCCATGCATTTTAGGCAGCTCATTATTGATACATTTGAAGAAATCTGTGTACCCCGAAGGACTGCATGTTTCTCCAGCCACTGTTGTGACTTGTACGACAAACATCCCTTGCTTTCCTTTATAGGTTAACAAATGACATATGTATCACCTTTTATTGAAATATGACATATATTCAGAAAAATGGATAAACTGCAATTGTGTTCAATAAATTATTACAAAGTGAACCCATCAAAAGAACCACCACCCCAATAAAAAAATACATTCTTAGCACCCAGAAACCCCTTCTAATTTCTGTTTCTTTTCATTCACCATAGGTAGTGACTGTTCTGGTTTTTAATACCACAGTTTAGTTTTGTCTATTTTTGAATATAATATAAATAGTCCAGTTTTGGTTTTACTACTCTATACTTCCATTGATTATAGGAGTATAATCTATCTTTTATAAAGTACACTAAATAAACACTAAAGTTCACTTCTTGGGAACAAAGTTTGTCTTATCCAAAGTTTCCCACTCCCTCTCTCTCCTACTTTTCTGCAAAAAAATGGGAAACTACATTTCAAGGTAAGATGTACGGATCGATTGAGATGAGGTGCGTGAAGCCTCTGCTGTGTGTTAATAGGCTTTTCAACCCCTCTGCAGTGGTCATATTCTCCCTACTAGCTCACCACTGATCTATCTCCATCCTGCCTTCAAACCTCTGCTTCCTTAAAAGATTGTTTTTAACTTAGTAAACAGTTCTGCAAGTTTTGTTTGTAAGCACCACACAATCGAGATTTAAAACACTACTGTCACCTGCAAAAATAACACTATGTCTCTGTAGTCAACTCTGCAAACCATTTCCAGACCCCGGTATCTACCCATGAGTTTTTTTGCCCCTGCAGTGTTATCTTTTCCAAAGATCAAATAAATGGAATTATATAGCATGTAGCCTTTTGAATCAGACATCTTTCATTCAGCATAATACGTAGGCGATTCACATTGCTGTGGCTTTTATCAGGAGTTCAGTCCTGTTAATTGCTGAGTAAAGTTCTATCGTGTGCATATACCACAGTTTATCTGTTCACCAGTTTAGGAATATTTAGGGGTGGTCATGAATAAAGCTGCTATACATATTTGTATACATTTGATTGTGTAAATTTAAGTTTTACTTTACTTAAATACCTAGGGATCGGATTGCTGGATCATATGGGGTTTAACTTTATAAGAAATAGCCAAATTATTTTCCAAAATTTCTGTACCATTTTGCTTTCCTACCAGCAATACATGAGATTTCCAGTTACTCTCACATCCTCACTAGCACTTGGTATTGTCAGATTTTTTTTAAATTTAAAAAATATTTCCTTTGAGTATCTCCTTGTGGTTTTAATTTGCACTTCCCTAATGACTAATGACGTTTAGTATATTTTCACGTGCTTATTTGCCATTTACATCTTCTTTGGTGAAGTGCCTGGTCCAACCTTTTGCTCATTAAAAAATAATGGATTGTCTTATTACTTAGTTTTGTCACTTCTTTTATTCTAAATAGAAGCCATTTATCAGATTTGTGTTTTTAATTTTTTTTTTCCAGTTTGTGCTTGACTCTTCAGTCTCTCAGCCGTATCTTTGAAAGAGTGGAAGGACTTAATTTTGATAAGTTTCACTTACTTTTTTTTTATGACTCATGTCTTTGATTTTATGTCCAAGAAATCTTTTCCTAACCCCAGGTCACAAAGATTTTCTCCTAAGCTTTCATTTGAGAGCTTCCTAGTTTTTAGGTTTTACATTTAGGATGTGATCTTTTTTGACTTAATTTTTGTGTGGCATGCAAGTTATGAGTTGAGGTTAATTTCTTTTTGCAAAAAGAAGTCCAATTGTTCTAGCACCATTTCTTGAAAAGACCATCCTTTTTCCACTGAATGGCCTTTGTACCTTTGTTGAAAAATCAATGCATGAGTCTATTTCTGTACTCTCTATTCTGTTCTATTGATCTATGTGTTTGCTTTTTCTTCAATATCACACTGTCCTGATTTCTATAGCTTTGTAAAGTTCTAATTTCAGAGGGTGTGTATCCTTCAACTTTGTTCTTTTCCAAAGCTATTTTGTATATTCGATTTTCTTTGCTTTCCATGTAAATTCTATAATCAATTTGCTGATTTTTATTAAAAATGTCTTGCTACAATTTTGAATGGAATCGTTGAAATGTATAGAACAATTTAGGAAAAATTGACATTTTAGCAATTGAGATGCCCAGTCCATTATCATTGCATATAAACATACCTCAGGGATGTTGTGGGTTTGGTTCCAGACCACTACAATAAAGTAAATATTGTGATAAAGTGAGTCACAGAAAGTTTTTGGTTTCCCAAAACCAAAACTGCACATAAAAATTATGTTGATGCTGTACTATAACCTATTAAGTGTGCAATAGAATTATGACTAAAATACATTTCTTATTTAAAAATATATTATTGCTAAAAAATGCTGACAATCATTTGAGATTTCAGTGAGTTATAATCTTATTGCTGATTTAGGGTCTTGCCTCAATGTCAATGGCTCCTGATTGATCGGGATGGCGATTGCTGAAGGTTGAGGTGACTGGCAATTTCTTCAAATACGACAGTGAAGTTTGCTGCCTTGATAATGTTTTCTTTCACAGAAGGTTTCTCTGCAGCATGTGATGCTGTTTGATAGTATTTTACCCACAGTAGAACTTATTTCAAAATTGTAGTCAATCCTCTCAAACGCTGCAGCTGCTTTACCAAATAAGTTTATGGAACACTCAAAATCTTTTGTTGTCATTTCATCAATGCTCAGTTTCTTCACTAGCAAGAGACCCGATCTCAGGAAACTACTTTCTTTGCTCATCCATAAGAAGCAACTCTGTATCCATTCAAGTTTTATCATGGGATTGCAGAAATTCAGTCACTTCTTCAGACTCCACTTCTAATTCTAGATCTCTTTTCATTTCTAACACAGCTGCAGTTAACTTCTCCACCGAAGTCTTGAACCCCTGAAAGTCATTCATGAGAGTTGGAGTCAACTTCTTCCAAACCCCTGTTAATGCTGATATTTTGACCTCCTCCCATGAATTGCAATGTTCCTAATGGCATCTAGAATAATCAATCGTTTCCAGAAGGTTTTCAATTTAGTTCAGATCCATGAGGGGAATCACTATCTATGGCAGCTACAGCCTTACAAAATGTGCTTCTTTAATAATAAGACTGGAAAATCTAAATGACTTCTTAACCCAGAATGGATATTGTGTTGGCAGGCATGAAAACAACATTAATCTCCTCGTATATTCCTGTCAGAGCTCTTGGGTGACTAGGTGCATTGTGAATGAGCAGTAATGTCTCAAAATAACTATCTTTTTCTGAGAAGTAAACTTAAAATGTTCAATAAAGCATGTTGCAAACGCACGTGCTATCATTTAGTAGGTCCTAGAATTTCAGAGTGGCAACTGAGCATTCACTCAAAGTCAACAAAAGGAAATCAGTATATTGAAGAGATATCTGTATGCCAATGTTTGGTGCAGCGCTGTTGACAACAGCTAAGATTTGGAAGCAACCTAAGTGTCCATCAACAGATAAATGGATAACAAAAATGTGGTACATAAACACAATGGAGTCCTATTCAGCCATAAAGAAGAATGAGATCCAGTCATTTGCAACAACTTGAATGAAATTGGAGGTCTTTATGTTAATTGAAATAAGCCAGGTACAGAAAGACATACATTGCATGTTCTCACCTATTTGTAAGATCTAAAAATCAAATCAATTGAATTCATGGACAGAGAGGGTAGAACGGTAGTTACCAGAGGCTGGGAAGGGTCCTGGCGATTTGGTGGGGGATGTGGGCATGATTAATGGGTATAAAAAATAGAAATAATGAATAAGACCTGCAATTTAATAGCACAATAGGGTGAGAAGTGTCAGTAATAGTAGTTTATTTTAAAATAACTCAAATAATGTAATTGGATTGTTTGTAACTTCAGGGACGAATGCCTGAGGGGATGAATACCCCATTTTCCATGATGTGCTTATTGCACACTGCATGCTTGCGTCAAACCACAACATCATGCACCGCATAAATATATACACCTACTGTGCATCCACAGAATTTTTAAAGATTTAAGAAATAGGCCAGGAGCAGTGTCTCAAGCCTGTAATTCCAGCACTTTGGGAGGCCGAGGTGGGTGGATCATGAGGTCAAGAGATCGAGACCATCCTGGTGAACATGGTGAAACCCAGTCTCTACTAAAAATACAAAAAAATTAGCTGGGCATGGTGGCATGTGCCTGTAATCCCAGCTACTCAGGAGGCTGAGGCAGGAGAATTGCCTGAACTCAGGAGGTGGAGTTTGTGGTGAGCTGAGATCGCGCCATTGCACTCCAGCCTGGGTAACAAGAGCGAACTCCGTCTCAAAAAAAAAAAAAAAATTAAAAAAAATAAAATAAAGTGAGAGATCTGGGATTCTTTTTTACTTGGACATTTTAGAGGCTACTGTCAGGTTATTATTTAGCCTAATTTCAATATGTTTTGTCTCAAGCAATAGGGAAGCCTGAAGAGAGGGAGAGGGATGGGGCAATGACTGGTAAGTGGAGCAGTCAGAACACAGAAAACCATTTATTGATTAAGTTCTCCATTTATAGGGATGCAGCTAGTGGCACCCCAAAACTGATAAAAGTAGCAACAAAAGTTGCTGATCACAGATTGCTATGATAGAGAATAAATAATAATAAAAAATTTTAAAATATTGCGAGAATGACCAAAATGTAACACAAAGACATGAAGTGAGCACATGCTATTGGAAAAATAGCACCTACAGACTTGCTTGAGGATTTGTAAATTCGTAAAAAATGCAGTATCTGAGAACTGCTATAAAATAAAACATAATAAAGTGACATGTTTGTATTTATGCATTTAATTAGACCTTTGATTTTGTAGTTTTCAGTATGCAGCCTTTGTGCATATTTTATAAGATTTATTTCTAAACATTTCATGTTTTTGTGCCTTTGTAAATTTTACTCTTTAAAAAATTTTTATTTTCCTTTGGGAGGCCGAGGTGGGTGGATCACGAGGTCAAGAGATGGAGACCATCCTGGTCAACATGGTGAAAGCCCATCTCTAGTAAAAAATACAAAAATTAGCTGGGCATGGTGGCTTGTGCCTGTAATCCCAGCTACTTGGGAGGCTGAGGCAGGAGAATTGCTTGAACCCGGGAGGTGGAGGCTGTGGTGAGCCGAGATGGAGCCATTGCACTCCAGCCTGGGTAACAAGAGTGAAACTCCTTCTCAAAAAAAAAAAAAAAAAAAAAAAACCTTTTTTATTTCCACATATTCACTGCTATTGTATAAAAATCTAGCTGATTTTTACATATTGATGCTATGTTCTGTGATCTTGCTAGACTCAGTTCTGAGTATCTTTTTAAAAAACAAGATTCTTGGAATTTTCTGCATAGGCAATTATGTTATCTGTGCATAAAGTTAATTTCATTTCCCCTTTTCCAATCAGTATAGCTTTTATGCTTTCCTTGCCTGATTGTACTTAAATTCATAGTTGGATATCAAATAGAAGAGATGGGCACAAAGATTCTTGCCTTTTCCCACAGTTCAAGGGGAAAGTTTCAGTCTTTCACCACTGAGTATGATGGTAGCTGTAGGTTTACTGTAGATGCTCTTTACCAAGTTGAGGAAGTTTCGCCTCTATTCCCTATTTTTTTCCTAAGAGTTTTTATCATGATTGGGTGTTAGATTTTGTCCAATGCTTTTTCTGCACCAATTGATATTATTGCATGATTTTCCTTTTTTTTTAACTTATAAATATGATGTATTACATTGGTAGAATTTTAAATTTTAACCCAGCCTTTTATTCTCAGGATAAACCCACCTTTAATAGACATCGCACCATTCAGGATTTCATTTTCTTTTGAGCTAACTTTATTAAATTATTCTCTAGTTGTTTTGACATGACTTACATTTAAAAATCTATTTTTTATTATATTCTTTTTATCTTTTAATATTTGCCATGTTATTAATTCAATTGTGTTTGCACTCCTAATGTTTTTATCTCTCTTTTTTCCTTGGTAAATGCTTCCAGATAGTTGTTTTATTTTCTATTTTATTAGTCCTGAAAGACCCACCTTGCTATTTTATTCCTTTCTCCTCTTATTTCTACTCCTTCCTTCTAATTCTTTGCCCATTTATTTTGCCTGATTGTACTTAAATACATAGGATGAGATCAAATAGAAGAGATGGGAGCAGAGATTCTTGCCTTTTTCCACATTTTGAGGGGAAAGTTTCAGTCTTTCACCATCGAGTATGATGTTAGTTGTAGGTTTACTATAGATGCTCTATTTTGACTATTTTTATTTTCCAATATAAATATTAAGTTTATAAATTTCCCTCTTAGTACTGGTTTAGCTACATAAATGAATGTAGACATGTAGTACTATTATTATTCAGTTATAAGTATTTTCTCATTTTCATTATGATTTCTTACTTGGAAGAATGTTTCTAAGTTTTTAACATATTGACTTTTTAAAATAAAAACTTTCAATTGTTGACCTCTAAATTAATTTCATTTTGTTTAAAGCAGGGTCCTTAAAGTATGGTTCCAGAACTAGCAGCAACAAGATTATTTGGTGTGAATTGAATTATGTTCCCCCAAAATATATGCTGGAGTCCTAACCTCAGGTACCTGTAAATGCATGTGACCTGATTTGGAAATTGGTCATTAGTATAAGCAAATTAAGATGATGGCATACTTGATTAGGATAGACTCTAATCCAAGACACAAAGGCACACAGGGACAATGTCATGTGATGATAGAGGCAGAGACTGGAGAAATGTGGAATTTTTTTTCTGAGAGAGAGTTTCACTGTGTTGCCCAGACTGGGGTGAAGTGGCATAATCACAGCTCACGGCAGCCCCAACATCCTAGTTCAAACAATTCTCCCATGTTGGCCTCCGGAGTAGCTGGAACTACAGGTGCACAGAACCATGCTCATCTAAATTTTGTATTTTTTGTAGGGACAGGGTTTCGCCATGTTTCCCAGGCTGGTCTCGAGCTCCTGGACTCAAGAGATCTGCCCACCTCTACTTCCCAAAGTGCTGGTACTATAGGGATTAGCCACCACACCTAACTTTCTAATGTCTTAAAAAGCCAAGGGATGCCAAGGATTGCCAACAATACCGGAAGCTAAGAGAAGGGCACAGAATCCCCTAGAACCTTTAGACAGAGCATTACCAACACCTTGATTTCAAACATCTAGCCTCCAGAGTGTGAGAAGATGTATTTCTGTTATTTCCTGTGTCTGTTCATTTCAGCCACCCAGTTTGTGATATTTTGTTAGGGCAGTACTACGGAACCAATACAACTGAAAACTTTTTAAAAATGCAAATTCTTGGCCTCAGTTCCAGACCTATCATATCAGAATCTTTGTGGATGTGGTGGAGTCATTTGGATTTTAACACAAGTCTTTCATGTTATTTTAATGAATGCAAATTTGAGAACCACTGAGTTAGAGAATGTGGTCAACAGGTACTAGTACTTTGAAATTTATTAACATTCAATTTACAGAATAATACAGGGTTAATTTTTGCAAATGTTTTATATATGTATAAAACGTGCATTTGGCAGTTAATGTGGAATTCTATATGTGCTCATTAAATCAAGCTTGTTAATTGTATTATTCAAATCTTCTATATCATTAACAATATTTTTGGTGTCTTAATCCATCAATCACAGAGCTACATTAAACTCTTCTATTATGATAGTAGAATTATGTATTTCTTCTTGTAGTTCTACCATTTTACATATATGTTACACACATATACATAGAATATAACGTTATTAGGTACATGCATATTTAGAATTCTTTCTTCCTATGACCTTTATCTGGACAAGGCAAAAGTAAATTTTTGATTTGGGGTGTTAGGTCACATACACAATGTGACTCCATTTTTAAAGCTACCTAAATATAGGCTTATTATTAGGAATACAAAGAAAATATTTTCTCTCCTCCCTCCCTCCCTCCTTCCCTCCCACCCTCTCTCCTTCCCTTTCTCCCTCCCTTCCCCGCTCCCTCCCCCACTCCCTCCCCCGTTCCATCCCTCCCTCCCTCCTTTCCTTCCTTCCCTTCTTTCTTCTCTTCTTTCTTCCCTCCTGTCCACATTTCTTTCTATCCTTCCTGAGACAGTATATTTGTCCATTAATTTTATTTGAAAGGTAACTTTTTATTTGAACCAGTCTCTGGAAATGGTATCCTTTCGGTAACGCAGAAGTCTCTTGTCTACCTCTGATCCCTGCTAAGACCCCAGGCTTAGTCTCTTGACTTTAGCATCTGTGGCCTAGGAGAACACAATCTCTAGACACAGTAGCTAGTACCCAGGAAAATGTAAGTTCAAGCGCTCACCTACCTCAGTGAATTTGTATTTATTCCTCTTTTTCTAGTTTCTAATTAATTAATTCCCTTAGTTTCCTACAAGTTCAGCTACACATTAAAGTGTTATTTTTCTATTATACAGCATTTCTAGGTGTGCTATGACAGGAATATTTCCCTGAAAGCCCACTCCCATATTGCATAAATTAGAAATCTATTTTGCCTTCCTTACTCAGCACTATGTAGGGTACATTTTTACATGTAATTTAGCATTCTGCTGAAATTATTTTAGTTTCTGCATTATATTATATTGAATAGATGCACCATTATTTTATTGCAGATATAAGGGTTTGAGGTTTCTTTGCCAATTTTTCCATATATATTTATTTTTATGCATCCCTTTCTATGTGTGTCTCCGGGTTCTTTAAGATTATTCCTATAAATGTTTTTTTTTTTTTAGAGGGAAAAAGAGAAAAAGAAGGGAAAAAAAAGAAAAAGAGGGAAAAAGGAATATTACTTCATTCCTAGAATGGGTTTCAATAATGGCCGATCAATATTTTGAGTGTTTAATGCATATTTTATGTGTTTAAAATGGAGACCTCTATTGTGTTTATTTGTTCTGGCTCTGAGTTCAAGTCCTGGATATCGTTATCAATTTGTTGTCTCGTTGAATCTAAATCTCATTATGTGTCTCATGTATCTGGGTGTTAAGATCTCTTATTATTACATTAATCCTTTTACCCTTGCATCCTTGTAGCTTTGAAATCTATTTTATTAAGTGTGAGAATTGTAACTCCTGCTTTTTATTTATTTATTTTTGCTCTCCATTTGGTTGGTGAGTTTTTTCCATCCCCTTGTTTTGAGTCTTTGTATATCTTTAGATATATCGTTAGATTTTGTGGATAATGTATATTTTGTGTTTAAAATGGAGAGCTCTATTGAGTTTATTTGTTCTGGATCTTAGTTCCAGTCCCGGATATCGTTATCAATTTTCTGTCTCGTTGAATCTAAATCTCATTATGGGTCTTATGTATCTGGGTGTTAAGATCTCTTATTATTACATTAATCCTTTTACCCTTGTATCCTTGTAGCTTTGAAATCTATTTTGTCAAACGTGAAAATTGCAACCCTGCTTTTTATTTATTTATTTTTGCTCTCCATTTGGTTGGTACGTTTTTTTTTTTTTTTTTCCAACCCTTTATTTTGAGTCTATGTATATCTTTGGATATACCGTTAGATTTTGTCTGTATCTTTTGATTGGGAGATTTCGTCGATTTAAATTTAGGGGTGCTGCCATTTGATATTAACTGGCTATTTTGTCCTTTCATTGATAAAAATTCTTCTTTATGTTAATGCTCTTTACTTTTTGGTGTATTTTTAGAAAGGGTCATACTGGTTGTTCCTTTCTGTGTATAATGCTTCTTTTAGAAGTTCTTGTAAAGCAGGCCTGGTGGTAATAAAATCTCTGAGCACTTGCTTGTTCCTAAAAGATTTTATTTTTCCTTCAAATGTAAAGCTTAAATTGGCAGGATATGAAATTCTGGGCTGAAAGTTCTGTTGATTAAGTATATTGAATATTGGCCCCCACTCTCTTCTAGCTCGTAGGGTTTCCGTTGAGAGATATGCTGTAAGCCTAATAGGCTTACCTTTATGGGTAACTTGATCTTTCTCTCTGGCTGCCCTTAATATTTTCTCCTTCGTTTCGATCTTGGTGAATCTAATGATTATGTGCCTTGGGGTTGGTCTTCTTGAGGAATATCTTTGTGGTGTTTTCTGTATTGCCTGGGGTTGAATAGTGTCCTGCTTTGCTAAATTAGGAAAATTTTCCTGGATAATGTCCTGGAGAGTATTTTCCAGCTTGAATTCATTCTCTCCGTCACATTCAGGTACACCAATCAAGCGTATATTAGGTCTTTACACATAGTCCCATATTGCTTGGAGACTTTGCTCATTCCTTTTTATCCTTTTTTCTCTATTCTTGTCTTGTCGTTTTGTTTCATTAAGTTGGTCTTCGACCTCTGATACCCTTTCTTCTGCTTGATCCATTCGGCTGTTTAGGCTTGTACATATTTCACTGAGTTCTTAGTTTCTTTACATTGGGTTAGAACAAGTTCCTTTAACTCCCAGAAGTTTCTTATCATCCACCTTTTGAAGCCTACTTCAGATAATGGAACACAGTCCTTTTCCATCAGGGCTTGTTCTGTTACTGATGAGTCCTTTTCCATCAGGGCTTCTTCGGTTGCTGATGATTCCTTTTCCATCAGGGCTTGTTCCGTTGCTGATGAGTCTTTTCCATCAGGACTTGTTCGGTTACTGATGAGTCCTTTTCCATCAGGGCTTGTTCCGTTACTGATGAGTCCTTTTCCATCAGGGCTTATTCGGTTACTGATGAGTCCTTTTCCATCAGGGCTTGTTCTGTTGCTGATGGGTTCTGATTTTGGGTATACTCGGCCTTCTTAGGCTGTTTTTTCCCCTTCATTGTAGATGAACTGCCTTTCTAATTAGGTTTCTGAGTTGACGTCCGATTTATTGATTCCTAGTGCTGGGATCCGAGCAACCCACTGTGGCAGCCTAAATAGCAGCGATAAGACTGATGGTGCTCTTCTGCCCGGGAATCTCTGGTCTGGCTTCCCTCTTGAGTCCGCAACAAGCGGCTCAGACTTCCTGGAGCTCCACTCTGGTCAGTAGGGGAAGCAGTCCCGTTGGCTCTGCATGAAGAGCTGCTGCACCAAGACGCCGGCAAAACCGCTGCAGCAGCCACAAGAGTCGCACTGGCGACCCGTGGGGCTCCTCCACTGGGAATCGGCTAATCGGTGAGTGACGAAAATTCGTCGAAAGTTGTGGCGTCGTCTCGTTCTCTGAGCTTTCACTGGGAGCTACAATCCTGAGCTGTTAGTGGTCGGCCATCTTCATAAATGTAATTTTTAAGTCAAAGAGCATTAACTTTTTAAAGGTCTTGTGCTCTGCTGTTATATTGCTTCACCAAAAAATGATGCCAATTAATAGTCCTGGTGATATGTGATAGAATCTCATTTTAACTTTCTTAACATTAATATTTTTTATTTTTGTTAATTTAATAGGTAAAATAATTTTGTTGTTTACGTTTGTGCTCCCTTAACTACAAGTATTAATTTATATTTCTGTTACTGTGGTGTGTTTGTATGTGTTTTTCCCCAGTTTCCTCGTTTTGACATTGATTTTTTCCATAAGTGGGCAGCCTGCTATGCTTGAGTCCTTTAGGTTAACATGAATGAATGGTCGTCCTTAAGTCAACAATTGAGCTAAATCTCAGGGCTATCACAGGAATTCCTTCAGGGTCCTTTAATATCTCTCGAGCCCCCTGCATATGGCAGAAACTGCGCTGACTTTTTTTCGATTTAATTAGATCACTACAGTAACTGAGCGAAAACACTGAGGTTCTTCTACCATTATATTATAACTGAAGGAAATGAAGCTTAGAGTCCATAAATAACACGTTCAGGTAATTGAATGGGGATTTTGAAATCGTATCTTCCTACTTAAGAGATTTCTACTTTGGTTAGTCTTGAGCAGACAATTTTTCCTCTGTCTCCACATATCAAGTAGTTGAAGTTTTGTTAGGTATGGAGTCTATATAGTTGAGGCTCAGGAGAGGAGTTTGCAAAACTGGACAAAAAGGAAGCAAGAAAATAGTTGCTGCAGAGCGCAAAACACCTGAAATTTGCTTGTAGCTCTCTAAGTAATGATGGGGAAACGGGCGCCATAGGAGATGACACCACAGTGTATCACCATGCAGGTTGTACCTACTCCAGAGGGGAGCCATCCACATCTAGTGTGGTACATAATCATTGGCATAATCAGATGCAGTCACTTCTTCATATTGATTTAATTTTTATAATCACAAGTAGTTTTCAGACACAGGTCAGTATAAACTAGAAATAGAATACATGATGCCAGAATGAAATCCTTCTGAACTTGCTTTAATTGTGAAAACAATTAATACAAAAATGTAATGCATCAAGGGTCATCATCCCAGAAAGCATGAAATAACATTAAGGACAAGAAATTTAAAGCAAGATTGTACCTATAAAAATATAAGTACATCCATGTAGGTGTGTATTAAGACCTCTCATGCACCAAAGAAGAGTAAGACATTTTATTACAAATGCCAGGCAAATAAAATACAGATTCCCTAGTATTTTTAACACAGGTAACAGAGTTACCTGGTGAGCCAGTGAATAGTAAAATATTCAAATGGATAAATGAGAAGGTGACCATGGTGTTAGAAATGAACATTTTATAGAAAGAAGGCATTTTAGAAACTGTTCTGTGCTACATTTGCCAACCGTGATTACTTAGTCAAAGTTACTCAGCATGCATGTAGGGGAAGGAATCGAGGTTTCTGCAGATGACCCTAATTGAGATGACCCTGCAGATGACCCTAATTGAGATTACCAGCTGAGGTTCTCTTAGATTGCTGAAGATAGGAGACAGGATTTTCCAGATATCATAGTGTTTTGCTTTCGGTTAACCTGCTTTGCTCCCACTTCGCCTGAATTTTTTAATATCTCTATAGTTTAGTGTTTTACACACCTCAATAAATAGGTTTAGGTTGCCATTTCTTTTCAGGAAAGAAATGTATTATAGTACTAGAAAGAACACTGCATTCAGAGCCAGAAGATTAGAGTTGAGCTCTTACATTAGCAAACTGGCCGTTTCTTCATCTGCAGCATTTAGGCTTTGAATTAATTGATGACTAATATGATTTTCTTCTCTAAAACAGTTTATCTATACATATTTTTAAAATGAGTATTCTCTTGAATTGTGACTTAAGTGTGAATTTTTAAAATAAACATCAAAGGCTTTTACATAAGCTCAAAGTAGAAAAATCAACAAACACACAAATACATACATATTTATTTCTGATGTTATCCCTAAACATCCCTTTACATATCCTGTAAATCGCTATTACATTTGGAATAGTAAATGAAATAGTTTCTTATCTAAGCTAAAGAGCAACGTGCTCTGTCTTGCACATACAAAGCAATTTCATGAAGGTTCTTTATCAGGACTGGCAAAACTGGTACAGAAAATGCAAGAAATTTCCTTTTCTTTGCAATAACCTTAGGTAATCACTACCTGCTAAAGTGCTAAAGCAATTATTTTCTTATCCATGCAAACATGGATTGTTTAAGGTTTGTTCCTGTCTTGAAGTTACAGAAAAAGCAAATGAATGGGCAATTCTGATACTGTTGAACAAATTCAGGGGCTGTCCCTAGGGATGCAGTCTGAAGCCTTCGTTATTCCATTTGGGATCTTCACTAGTGTGTGTGTTTCCCATAGAGCTTCTGGATGCAGTTCTGCAAATTTCGGGTATAGCTGTAGTTTGTCAAACAGCTATTAGTTTCTGTTTAGAAGCGAGCTGAGTCTAACTTTACATTCTTTTTGCTTGTTTTTCCTGCACCAGCTCTGGCAACCTCATTTGGGGCTATACTGACTAAGCTTTTGAAATAATATTTCCTGAAACAGCAAATACAGGATTTGAATTTTTCAAAAGAAAATTCAGTAAGCAAACAAAATAAAAAGAAAAATGGACGTTTTAGCATTGATTTCTAAATATTACTTAAAGGTCACACGTTCTCCTTTTCCTCTGCCTCAAAGTGATTTGAGATAAACTTCCTGGATATCTGTTCTGAATTAGATTTGGATAGGTAGGGCTTCTAGGTCTGGGGAAATTATGTCAGATCGTTCTTTCCAAGTCTAGTTCTGGGTCTTCCTCTCCTGCTCCAAAGAACACATCTACATGTACACCTTCTTTGAAAGCATCGTGAGCCTGGTCTGTGGGTCCTGTACTGTCCCTGGCATGTTTCCTTCATGGATTTTAGGCAGAGAACAGTGCTGTGCATGTAAACTAGCTCTCAAAAACAAAAGATACTAAAGAAGCACTGTATCTGCCTTTGTGAACTTCCATGTATAAATGTCACTATCAATTTTAAGTTACCAACGTGAGGTCACTGCAGATGGAGTTGAGAAGAGAGGGACACAATCAGCTCTCAGAAGCTGGTGAGAGCCTGTTCCAGCACATCATATGTACCCATCTTGACAGAAACCTCTGGCTTCAGTCTTACATGTCTCTATCCACTGCCCCTAATCTATTTTTGTCTTTAGTTTTTACGAATTATACTTATAAGTGTACTGAGTCTTCTTTTGGTTGGCTGTTTAGTTCCAGGTCAGATTCTACAGTTGGTAGAGTCACTAGGTTGCTCTGATTACGGACACCACCTTTCTCATGCGCCTGTTTATATCACATCAGCTGTAGCCACCAGCACAATGCAGACCTGGTATTCCCTCTTGTTCCTAAGCACATGGCTACCTGCTAAATTGTTACTTTCTGTCTAAGAGAAGCCACCTGTTTTAAGCTCACTTGCAGGAGAGATAACAGACAGATCCTGATCTTTATACACGCTGAGGCCTTGCTCCACTACGGTCTTCATTCACTTATTTGATGACTGAATTTTTCAGGAGCTGAAGGGCAAGGGAGGTTGTATTAGTGTTCTCCAGAGAAAGAGAACCAACCAATGACTAAATATATAGATTAGATCAATACATAGATAAATTAAAAGAGATACATTTATTATAAGAAATTGGCTTATATAACTGTGGAGGTTAAGGTCTGCTGTCTAAAAGCATGAGAACCGGGACAGTCAATGGCATATATTTCAGTTTTAGTCTAAAGGTGGTAGAAAACTGATGCTCAAAGGCAGGCAGAAAGAGAAAGAAAATTCTTTCTTAGCATTTTTTTTCTATTCAGGCCTTCAACAGATTGAATGAGGCCTGCCCACCTTGGCCAGGGCATTCTACTTTAATCAGTCTACTGATTCAAATGTTAACCTCATTCAGAAACATCCTCACAGACACACCCAGAATAATGTTTAACCAAATATCTGGGCATTCCATGTCTCAGTCAAATTGACACATAAAATTAATAATCACAGAATGTGACCTTGAGAATCACATGCTTGTGAATTTACAAAATTAAAATTATATTAAACATTATAAAAACATAGCAGATGTCATAGAGATGGATGTTTTACTTTTGCCATGCTAGAGGAGTAGAATGAGAGCTCTTGGGGTGGTCAGGTTCAGATTTTGACCCCACAAAAATAGGTTTAATGTGTTCAGATGTACGTGTATTATTTTATATTGATTGTTTTCAGATGTCTTTACATTGTTAAGTAGCAGGTGTGCCACACATAGCCTATCACTGGGATATAGACTTCCGTATAGTACTGAAGGGAATCATTCGGGTCTTCAGGGGCTTCTGTTTCCATGAATATGTAGACATCTTCAGCTACTAACTTCTGTTTCACATCCTCTTGCTGCAGGTCCATACCCCGATTGTTATTCTTGGGTTAGCCATTCATTTGCTTTACATCATATTGCATGCATTTCAATTAAGTAGATATTAATATGACTTTTAGACTTTCTGAGGAAGGATCAATAACCATCTCTTACTCTACCAAGCTTAGGTGCATTCTGTCAATGGCATACTGAAAAAAAACGACAGTGTTTGTTACTGTCTGACACCTTCTGGTAGTGGATGGAATGCTGGGCTTGTAGCTAACAGCAGCAGCAACAATAACAAAGTGGCACCCTCCCAGTTTCACTCTCCCAGTACCATGTGGTCTTGTTCAAGCCACTGAACTCTGAAACTTTGTTCTCTCCATAGAAAATGAGGAGGCTAAGCTTGAAGTGGGGTAGCTAAGCACTTGCTTGTTGCATCTCTGAATGGTTGCTTCCATAGCAGGGCTTTTCAGGTTAAGATGAAACAGGGATGGGAGTGGGTAGGATGTGGCTGCTTATAAAGTAGAAAGTGATTTTCGAGATGATACTTCCTGACAACCACCCACACAGATAGGATTGTCAGATTTAACCCATAAAATTATAGGATGACCATTTAAACTTGAATTTTAGGTAAAAAATGAATAATCTTTCGTAGAAGTATGCCCCAAGCAATATTGGAGATAAATTTATATCAAAATTATACATTATTTACCTGAAATTCATATTTAACTTATGTCCTGTTTTTTTTATCTGGCATCCCTAAATCACAGTACATAATCTGTTCTATGTCAACAGGCTGAGCTGAACAAGTAGGGCATTTTAGTGAAAAACGGAACATGAGCTTATGGAGACAGAGGCTGTGGTTTGCTACCAATGCAGCATGGGATATAAAAGGTGTTCGTTTTCCTTTCTTTGCACAGGTTGCAATACCACTTCTATGATTAAAAAAAGTGTGTGACGTTTTAATACTGACATAAGAAGTCACCAGGTGACTCCCTGAATAGACCTGAAGATGTTACGTGGAGTGATAGATATAAAAGTTAGGTTACCAGAAGAAGACAAACATGAAAGAGAAGCCTGGGAGGCTTTGTACTTAAGACAGAAAAATGCTAGAATTGTGTCTGTCTTAGGAGTTAAGTTGAATAACTTTGTAGGTTGTATATTAAAATGGAGAAGTAAAACTAATAGAAGAATTTCAAAGTTTTAGTAAGTAATAAGTGTAACATTTAATTGCTGTCCTCAGTATTTTTTCATCTTCAGCTGCTTGAAAAAATGATGGTCATGCCTCATTTAGTAGATAAAGCCTATGAACTAGATAACATAAGGCGTATATGGGTGTATTGCCGCTGTTGACATTCCCTTGTCAATCCATAGGTCCAGTGAGCCATATTACTGATGTCAAGCAGGAGAAGCCAAAGCTCTTGACTTGCCTGGGTACAACTGCCTTAAAGCACATTCAGGGTCCATAGACATCTCCTCGACCCCATATGCTGAGAGATTATCACATATTTTAATTCTCTCATTTCAAATGAATATACTTATTTATTTAAGGAGGACACACATTTTTCCTTCTCGTCCACATTTCTTTGAAAATGAACCATGCATAATGTATAACATTGCATGACAAATACCTGTTTGTGGGATGACTGCATTTTTATTCATTCGAAAGTGTTTACTTAGCGCTTACTTCAGCCTTGTCACGATGTTATGAATGGAAAAACAATCAACTTAAGTCAAACTCATGATGCAGTATATATGTTAATTAAGAGATAAAGCACAGGGCACTGAAGATCTACTGTGGTGGGCAACTAACGTGGTGGGGGATGTAGCAGAAAGGTTTCCTGTGGTGGTAACCTCTAAATTAAGACTGGGAAAATAGTAGGAGAATTACACAACGGAAGAGCACAGGCTGAGCAGGCAAACGCTAGCATTCTAGATAGAGTTATTGACATGTGCTAAGACTTAGGTCTATTCAGGGATTCACTCCGCTTACAGGGGTTTCAAGGAGTTAAGTTGACTGGGATAGTGGGGGAAAAAAGCTAGCAGTGGCAAGGGCTGAGGTGCAGTGGGAACAGACTGGGATAGAACTGAATGTCATGCTCAAGAGGTTGGAAATTCATGAGTATGATAGGAAGACATTGGAGTACTTAGAAAGATTTGTGTTTTAAAATGATCACTCTGGGCCGAGCGTGGTGGCTCATGCCTGTAATCCCAGCACTTTGGGAGGCCAAGGCAGGCGGATCAAGAGGTCAGGAGTTCGAGACCAGCCTGGCCTGACATAGTGAAACACCATCTCTACTAAAAATACAAAAAGTTAGCCGGGCATGGTGGTGGGCACCTGTAATCCTAGCTCCTTGGGAGGCTGAGGCAGGAGAATCGCTTGAAACTGGGAGGCGGGGGTTGCAGTGAACTGAGATTGCACCACTGCACTCCAGCCCAGGCAACAGTGTGAGACTCTGTCTCAAAAAAAAAAAAATCACTCTGGCTGCAGTATGCAATATGGAAGAAGGGCCACACTGGAGTCAGAGAGACAAGCTTAAAAGCTGTTACAGTAACCTAGGAGAGTGATTATGGTAACATGAATCTGGCAAGCAGCAGTGGGCATAG
Organism: Callithrix jacchus; assembly: GCF_049354715.1. Taxonomy (NCBI): domain Eukaryota; kingdom Metazoa; phylum Chordata; class Mammalia; order Primates; family Cebidae; genus Callithrix; species Callithrix jacchus. The sequence goes on along the minus strand of NC_133518.1, from coordinate 13,871,574 downwards.
AGAGAAATGGGCAGATTCATGGTTTACTGAGAAGAAAAATTATGCAATTTTGTATTTAATGTAAAATGATGTTAGAAAAATAATATCTATAAAGTATAGATATATAGATCTCAATTTGTACATCCATATGTACATATTTGCATCTTGAGAAACTGGGAGAATTTGGAATGTAATTTACCAAGCCAGAGAAATTCACAGAGAACCACGAGAGCATAGATGGGTTTGCAACAGGCCAGATGAGTACTTGATGAGTTATGCTTCAACCGTATGAATTTTAGGATTTTATCACATGCCTCAGTTTTAAAAAAATCTCATGAGCAGTTGTATATATGGGTCTGAGTTTCAGCAGAGACATCTAGGCTATAATTTTGGAGGCTATCAGCATATAGGTGGTAAGTGAGACTTGGAAGTGGATTAAATCATCCACAGAAAATGTTTACCATTAAGAAGAGAAGCAGGCTAAGAGCGGAGCTTCTGAGTGCCTGCCTTAAAAGAGTAGGCAGAGCTGCTTGATTGGAGACCAAGAGTACGGAACATCGAAGGAAGAAAATCAGGAGGGTGTAGTGTCATACAAGACATGAAGAGGGAGAATTTTAACAAAGAAGAGAGACAAATCAAAAGTATCATGGGGTCTCAAAAGATCAAGAGTAGAATTAAGAAGCATTTTATTGGATTCAATAAGAGGAGACCTTAGTGGCTGGATACGGACAGTTTTAGTAGTTTGGGGATGGTGTGAGAAGCAAGAAACTGACAAATGTGTGGGAGGAGAGTAAGTGGAAGTAACTGGTACAGGAAAGGTCAAGAACATTCATTTTAGTATCAGTAAGACTTGGGTATGGTAAGTGCTGGTGGGAAGAAAACAGTAAGCAGAAGAGGAGTGTTAAGGAAGCAGGAAGGGAAGGGCATGAGTGTGAGAGCAAGTTCTCTGGGAAAGCCAGAGCTGTGGTCTCAGACAAAGGTGGGGCCAGCACCTCTCAGGAAAAAGGGTGCAGTTTAAGGCTCTCTCTCTCTCTCTCTCTCTCTCTCTCTGAATAGGAGAGGGCTAGTGTTGAGAATGACAGATTAGGAGACGGAGTGGGAGGTGTGAGGAAAGGGAGAACATTTGAAATTGCCAATTTCAGACTGGGAGAGAGGGCTGCCTAGAGAAACACAGGAAGTTTGCCAGGCATTTGTGAGTGCCCAGTAAATGTGGAAGCCATAAACTGGAACTGAAATCAGTCCAAGCAGTTGTGTGATTTTCTCCATTAGAGCCCAGAGCGCTGATGTAAGGGCTAAGAACACAGGCAGTGAAATTTATCTAATGCTGGGGCGTGGCAGGCAGTGTGACAAATGGCAAAGTGTTCCTGGCCAGAGACGCAGATTTGAGGGGACACAGGGAAGACGAACTTCACATCTTCAAATGAGGGCAGGGACTAAAAGACATGGAGACCTGAGAACTAAGGATTGAGGGACGTGGGAATTGAGGCACCTGGAGAAGAGGACCTTCACGTCTTAAAACACAACATGGGAACCGTGGTTTGCAAGGAGGAGTTTGCCAAGACTTTCTTAAGAAATTTGTAACATTAGAAATAAACTAGTTCTAAATTATGACAATTCATCATGTTTGTAACACGGCATGACTGTAGAAAATGGTGGACTCTTACATGAAAACGAAAGTTCCCATAATGTTCAAGTGAATTTATTACACATAAAGATTTTTTAGGAGGATAGAGTTGTAACACTTTCATAACAAAGAGGTGCATATTTCAAGCAATGGGAGATGGAGTTTTAAAGTTTATATAAATAAATATTGAAAGTCAGCAGACAATTTCTAATTCGTATATAGCTTGAATTTTATCTACTAATTTTAGTTGTGAGCATAAATATTTATTGGGATGTATGAACTTGGACAAAAACAAGGTTACATATGGCACATAAAACTAAAAAAGAAGCAGGCCGGGCGTGGTGGCTCACGCCTGTAATGCCAGCACTTTGGGAGGCCGAGGCGGGTGGATCACGAGGTCAGGAGATCGGAACCATCCTGGTCAACATGGTGAAACCCCGTCTCTACTAGAAATACAAAAAATTAGCTGGGCATGGTGGTGCATGCCTGTAATCCCAGCTACTCAGGAGGCTGAGGCAGGAGAATTGCCTGAACCCAGGAGGCGGAGGTTGCCGTGAGCTGAGATCGCGCCATTGTACTCCAGCCTGGGTAACAAGAGCGAAACTCTGTCTCAAAAATAAATAAATAAATAAATAAAATAAAATAAAAAAGAAGCCTATTGATGATATTAAAATATATGATATTGATAGCAATCCACTTCTGAAATAGTTTCATTGAAGTCACAATTACACATAGTCCAGGTTAGAAGCAAGTGGTTTCAGAAATAATTCATTATGAGATGGAGACAAATTGCTAAATCCTCTATAGTCTGTATAAATAATACTATTAAATTTCTTGTACAGGAACACCACAGAAGTCTTAGTTGGGATGCATACTTGTTATTAAAATATCTTTCAGCTGTGGATTATTTTTACTATATTTTAAGTTCTGGGATATGTGTGCAGAACGTGCAGGTTTGTTACATAGGTATACATGTGCCACGGTGGCTTGCTGCACCCAATAACCCGTCATCTACATCAGGTATTTCTTCTAATGCTATTTCTCCCCTTGCCTCCAACCCACTGACAGGCCCCAGTGTATGATGTTCCCCTCCCTGTGCCCATATGTTCTCATTGTTCAACTCCCACTTATAAGTTTGGTTTTCTGCCCCTGTGTTAGTTTGCTAAGAATGGTTTCCAGCTTCATCCATGTCCCTGCAAAGGACATGAACTAATCCTTGTTTATAGCTGCATTCATTTTTATGGCTGTTCCTGTGTTAGTGTGCTGAGAATGATGATTTCCAGCTTCATCAATGTCCCCACAAAGGACATGAACTCATTCTTTTTTTATGGCTGTATAGTATTCCATGGGATATATGTGCCATGTTCTTTATCCAGTGTGACATTGATGGGCATTTGGGTTGGTTCTAAGCCTTTGCTATTGTGAATAGCACTGCAATAAACATAGCTGGGCATGTGTCTTTGTAGCAGAATGATATATAATCCTTGGGGTATATACCCAGTAATGGTATTGCTGGGTCAAATGGTATTTCTTGTTTTAGATCTTTGAGGAATTGCCACACTGTCTTTCACCATGGTTGAACTAATTTACATCAACTGTTAATTTTTAAAAGTAGAGGATCTACATTGCTTAAATCTGAGAGCATCACTGGGACAAGCCACTCATATTATAATGGGTTACTTTTGACATTTCCACTTAGTTTTTCCTTCATATTGCAGAAAACGTTGTTTTCACACATTTAGAATGTTTGTAGGACAAAAAAGTGAAATATAACTTGCCATTCGTTCAACCCATAAATGTAAATCTAGCTGAATTATATTTTAATTCAAATTGCTATTTCATGCCACTTGAAGCTCCACATTTAAAAATGGCTACTGCTCATTTTGGGCACCGTTGTTTCACAAATGCCTTCATGGTTCTAATGTTGAACTCCTTTAAGGTCAATCAGAGCTTTACAAATATAACCATGTGACCGGAAATTATTTTTAAGCAGTTTAAAAAAAATAAAATAGGAAGTAGACGTAGGGCATATGCTAGTAGCTGGTGTCTTATTCTGTGAGTGGTGCTGCAAAGACTTTGACTTTCCCAAAATATCTCCTGTTCTGCTGTGATGTGTCTTCTGTCTGTTTTATGTGATTCATAATCTGTATCACAGTAGTAAATGTTCTGGGGTATTCTAAGGGGATGTCTTTTGGAGCCCATTGACAAAATGCTACCAGACGAGAGGAGGAGCTAAAGTTTTTCTATGAGCTTTCATTCTTATATGTCTGTACAGGGATATGCATATGCAGATATGGACACCTCCTCATTTTGCTTGAGCGTGGAAAAGGAAGAAGGTGGTAGAAAGGAAAGGAAATTTGCATCTGTTGTAGAGGGAGGAGATATTGGCAAACACATACAAGAAATAATGAAAAGGGAGAAATGTGGACAATGGAGGAGTGATGAGATTTAATTTGGCCTATTCTGCAGTTTTGCCTAGAGCTCGCCCCTATCCTATCCTTTCATATATTAGGAGAAAATAATGTAAAATATTGGGGGCAAAACATGACTTAATAATTATGTAAACTTTGGAGTCTAGATATATAGTATTTGTTTTGGGCTACATGATAATCTAAATTACAGATAAGGACCTTGAAGATTAAATGAAGTCACATTGCCAGATCTCACAGGACAGTACAGGGATTTGAACTCATATTTTCTAATCTTGGAAATTATACACTTTGTACTATATTACAAGATCCTCTAAAAGAAATTCCTTCCTGTAGCATAAAATACAAATATTAATTTCATTTAATTCTTCCTTTCTACTCTTATTTCTTCTTTCAGCTCTCTTTATTTAAGTCTTTTATATCTTGGGTTAATGGCATTTTACTTAGCATACCATTTTTGCAAATTCTTATTTTAAATTTAAAAAGAGGGAGAGAGGAGAGAAAGGAAGAGAAGGGAACTTTTTGGTGAAACACTTGGAAATTCATAAGAACATTTCCAGTTGCACACAGGTTTGAAGTTTTTATTTTAAATAAAAGTTTTCTAGGGTGTAAAGCCCATGTTTTATTCTTAGCTTTGCCACTGAGTCATTCTCTGCCCTTGGACACCTCACCTAACACATTGTAACCTAGTAAGATTTCACGTTTTCAAAACTAGATTGTGTTTGAAAAGAGAAATCTTCAGTTTTCCGCATTGTGATGTTCCTCTGTTTTCTTAAAGTACTTGAGATTTTGGATGTCCTGCTGTGACTTGTTCAAGCATAATTTGTAACAGAAATAAGACTGAAAGGTTTCTAGATTTAGCGTGAAGATCTCTTCAAAGGCATCTTTAAAGTTGAAGTATGGCTCACCTATTATTTTCTTTCCTATAGCCTTGTATTGGGTTATCCTCCAATAAGGTAACATGCAACCATCCACTGCCTGTAACCCTGGCTTCCTGTGCAGCAAAGAGAACTTGACGGCCAACGTTTTCACCTGGACTTTGCTTCATGAGTGAAAACAGGATTAAATTATAGTTTTCATTTTTAAGATTCTTAAATAATTTACTACACTCTATGGTTATTTTTCTGCTTATATTCCTCATCTGTTGTGACTAGTCCTCAATTCATATCTTTAGGAATGTCTGTGTTCAGATGATTAGACATTCACAGTTATGAAAACTAAGATTATATAGGTTGGTCATTTAATTTGATTTTAATAAAGCTTCCTTCTAATTCCATGTGAGCTTTGCAACATGGTTATCATTAATTTAAAAAATTTTTAATTTCTGTGGCTACATAGTAGGTGTATAAATTTATGAGGTACATGAGATGTTTTGATACAGGTATGCAATGCATAATAATCTCTCCATGGAAAAGCGTATGTCCATCCCCTGAAATGTTTACTCTCTGTGTTACAAACAATCCAATTACGTTTGTCATTTTAAAATGTACAATTAAATTATTACTGACTATAGTGACCCTGCTGTGTTGCCAAACACTGGGTTTTATTCATTCTTTCTAAATTTTATAATTTTGTACCTGTTAACCATCCCCACCTCTCCCCAACTACTTCATTATCCTTCCCAGCCTTTCTTTGTGGATAACTATCCTTCTACTCTCTGTCATCTCCAAGACTTCAGTTGTTTTGATGTTCAGATCCCACGAATAAGTGAGAACATGTGATATTTATTTTTCTGTGCCTGGCTTATTGCACTTAATGTAATGATCTCCAGTTCCATCCATGTTTTTGCAAATGACAGGATCTCATTATTTTTACGGCCGAATAGTATTTTACTGTGTATTGTACCACATTTTCTTTGTTCTCATCTATGATGAATGTTTAGGTTACAACTAAATCTTCACAACTGAGAAAAGTGCTGCAATAAATATGGGAGTGAAGATATCTCTTTGATATACTGATTTTCTTTCTTTTGTGTGTATAGATAGCAGTGAGATTGCTGGATCATATGATAGCTCAATTTTTAGTTTTTTGAGGAACCTCAAAACTGTTTTCCATATTGGTTGCACTAATTTACAATCCCACCAACAGTGTATGAGGGTTCCCTTTTCTCCACATCTGTGCCTGTGTTATTGCCTGTCTTTTGGGTATAAACCTTTTTAACAGGGATGAGATGATTGCATTTTTAATTCACATTTCTCTGATGGTGAGCATGTTTTCTTTTCTTTTTTTAAAAATCATACTTTAAGTTCTGGGGTACATGTGCAGAATGTGCAGGTTTGTTACATAGGTATACACATGTCTTGGTGGTTTACTGCATCCACCCCCCACATCATCTACATTAGGTATTTCTCCTAATGTTATCCCTCCCCAATCTCCCAACCCCCTGCTGCCCCTCCCCTGGCCCCCCACTTCCCGACAAGCCCCAATGGGTGATGTTCCCCTCCCTGCATCCATGTGTTCTCATTGTTCAACACCCACTTATGAGTGAGAACATGTGGTGTTTGGTTGTCAGTTCCTGTGTCAGTTTGCTTAGAATGATGGTTTCCAGCTTCATCCATGTCCCTGCAAAGGACATGAACTCATCCTTTTTTATGGCTGTATAGTATTCCATGGTGTATATGTGCCACATTTTCTTTATCCAGTCTATCACTGATGGGCATTTGGGTTGGTTCCAGCATAAACATATGTGTGCCTATGTCTTTAAAATAGAAAACTTTATAATCCTATGGGTATATACCTAGTAATGGGATTGCTGGGTCAAATGGTATTTCTATTTCTAGACCCTTGAGGAATTGACACAGTCTTCCACAATGGTTGAACTAATTTACACCAACAGTGTAAAAGTGTTCCTATTTCTCCACATCCTCTCCAGCATTTTTTCATGTTTATTGGCTTCATGTATGTCTTCTTTGGAAAAGTGTCTGTTCATATCCTTTGCCCACTTTTGGATGGGTTTGTTTGTTTGTTTGTTTTTTTTTCCTGTAAATCTGTTTTAGTTCTTTGTAGATTCTGGTTATTAGCCTTTTGTCAGATGGGTAGATTGCGAAAATTTTTTCCCATTCTGTAGGTTGCCGGTTCACTCTAACGGCAGTTTCTTTTGCTGTGCAGAAACTGTTAAGTTTAATTAGATATCATTTGTCTATTTTGGATTTTGTTGCTAATGCTTTTGGTATTTTAGGCATGAAGTCCTTGCTATGCCTATGTCCTGGATGGTATTGCCTAGGTTTTCTTCTAGGGTTTTTATGGTGTTAAGTCTTATGTTTAAATCTTTAATCTGGAGTTAATTTTTGTATTAGGGGCAAGGAAGGGTCCAGTTTTAGCTTTCTGCACATCGCTGGCCAGTTTTTCCAACACCATTTATTAAACAGGGAATCCTTTCACCATTCCTTTTTTTGTCAGTTTCGTCAAAGATCAGATGGTTGTAGATGTGTGACATTACTTCTGAGGACTCTGTTCTGTTCCATTGGTCTATATCTCTGTTTTGGTACCAGTACCATCCTGTTTTGATTAGTGTAGTCTTGTAGTATAGTTGGAAGTCAGATAGCATGATGCCTCTAACTTTTTTTTTCCTTAGGATTATCTTGACTATGTGGGCTCTCTTTTGGTTTCATATGAAGTTTAAGGTGGTTTTTTCCAATTCTGTGGAGAAGGGCAATGGTAGTTTGATGGGGATAGCATTGAATCTATAAATTACTTTGGGCAGCATGGCCATTTTCATGATACTGATTCTTCCTAACCATGAGCATGGAATGTTTGTCCATCTGTTTGTGTTCTCTCTTATTTCCTTGGACAGTGGTTTGTTGTTCTCCTTGAAGAGGTCCTTTACATCCTTTGTTAGTTGTATTCCTAGGTATCTTATTCTTTTTGTAGCAATTGTGAATGGGAGTTCACTCGTGATTTGGCTCTCTTTAAGTCTGCCATTGGTGTATAGAAATGCTTGTGATTTTTGCACATTGATTTTGTATCCTGAGGCTTTGCTGAAGTTGCTTATCAGCTTAAGGAGATTTTGGGCTGAGACAATGGGGTCTTTTAAATGTACAATCATGTCATCTGCAAATAGAGACAATTTGACTTCCTCTTTTTCTAATGGAATAGACTTTATTTCTTTTTCTTGCCTGATTGTTCTGGCTAGAACTTCCAATACTTCATTGAAAAGGGATAGTGAGAGAGGGCATCCTTATCTAGTGCCAGTTTTCAAAGGGAATGCTTTCAGTTTTTGCCCATTCAGTATGATATTGACTGTGGGTTTGTCATAAATAGCTTTTATTGGTTTGAGATTCATTCCATCGATACCTAGTTTATTGAGAATTTTTAAGCATAAAGGGCTGTTGAATTTTGTCAAAGGCCTCCTTTGCATCTATTGAAATAATCATGTGGTTTTTGTCCTTGGTTCTGTTTATATAATGGATTATGTTTATAGATTTGCCTATGTTGAACAAGACTTGCCTCCCCAGGATGAAGCCTACTTGATTGTGCTGGACAAGCTTTTTGATGTGCAGTTGCATTTGGTTTGCCAGTATTTTATTAAAGATTTTTGCATTGATGTTCATCACGGATATTGGCCCAAAATTTTCTTTTTTAGTTGTATCTCTACCAGGTTTTGGTTTCAGGATGATGTTGATCTCATAAAATGAGTTAGGGAGGATTCCCTCTTTTTGTATTGTTTGGAATAGTTTTAGAAAAAATGGTACCGGAAAATTTTACTAGATGTACAAAGAAGTGTAGTAGAATTTACGTCTTTGTATGACTAGCAGAATTTGGCTGTGAACTCATCTGGACCTGGACTTTTTTTGGTAGGTAGGCTATTAATTGCTGCCTCAACCTTGTTGTTGGTCTATATTGGTTTATTCAGGGAATCAACTTCTTCCTGGTCTAGTCTTGGGAGGGTATAAGTGTCCAGGAATTTATCTATTTCTTCTAGATTTATGGGTTTATGTGCATAAGTTGTTTGAAGTAATCTCTGATGGTAGTTTGTATTTCTGTGGAATCTGTGATAGCTTCTTTATTATTATTTTTATTGCATCTATTTGATTTTTCTCTCTTTTCTTTTTATTAGTCTGTCTAGCAGTCTATTTCGTTGATCTTTTTAAAAAAAACCAGCTCTTGGATTCATTGACTTTTTGAAGGGTTTTTTGTGCTCTATCTACTTCAGTTCTGCTCTGATCTTAGTTATTTCTTGTCTTCTGTTAGCTTTTTTATTTTGTTTGATCTTGGTCCTCTAGTTCTTTTAATTGTGAAAATAGGGTGTCAATTTTAGATCTTTCATCGTTTCTCATGTGGGTATTTAGTGCTATAAATGTCCTTCTAGACACTGCTTTAAATGTGTCCCAGAGATTCTGGTACCTTGTCTTCATTCTCATTGGTTTCAAGAAACATCTTTATTTCTGCCTTCATTTCATTATTTATCCAGTAGTCATTCAGGAGCAGGTTGTTCAGTTTCCAGGTAGTTGTGCAGTTTCAAGTGGATTTCTAATTTGATTACACTGTGGTCTGAGAGACTGGTTGTTATGATTTCTGTTTTTCTGCATTTGCTGAGGAGTGATTTACTTCCAATTATGTGGTCAATTTTAGAGTAAGTGAAATGTGGTGCTGAGAAGAATGTATATTCTGTGGATTTGGGCTGGAGAGTTCTGTAGATGTCTGTTAGGTCCGCTTGGTCCAGATCTGCATTCAAATCCTGGATATCCTTGTTAATTTTCTGTCTCATTGATCTGTCTAGTATTGACAGTGGAGTGTTAACATCTCCCACTATTACTGTGTGGGTGTCTAAGTCTCTTTGTAGTCATTAAGAACTTGCTTTATGAATCTGGGTGCTCCTGTATTGGATGCATATATATTTAGGATAGTTAGCTCTTCTTGTTGTATCGATCTCTTTACCATTATGTAATGCCCTTCTTTGTTTCTTTTGATCTTTGTTGGTTTAGAGTCTTTTATCAGAGACTAGGATTGTAACCCCTGCTTTTTATTTGCTCTCCATTTACTTGGTAAGTCTTCCTCCATTCCTTTATTTTGAGTCTCTGTGTGTCTTTGCATGTGAGATGGGTCTCCTGAATAGAGAAACTGATGGGTCTTGACTCTATCCAATTTGTCAGTCTGTGTCTTTTGATTGGGGCATTTAGCCCATTTACATTTAAGGTTAATATTATTATGTGTGAATTTGATCCTGCCAATTTGGCATTAGCTGGTTGTTTTGCCCATTAGTTCATGCAGTGGCTGATACTAGTTGTTCCTTTCCATGTTTAGTGCTTTCTTCAGGAGCTCTTGTAAGGCAGGCCTGGTGGTGATGAAATCTCTCAGCAATTGTTTATCCATAAAGGATTTTATTTCTCCTTCACTTATGAAGCTTAGTTTGGCTAGATATGAAATTCTGGGTTGAAAGTTCTTTTCTTTAAGGATGTTGAATATTCACCCCCACTCCCTTCTGGCTTTTAGGGTTTCTGCTGAGAGATCTGCTGTGAGTCTGATGGACTTCCCTTTGTGGGTAACCCAACCTTTCTCTCTGGCTGCCCTTAGCATTTTTTCCTTCATTTTAACCCTGGTGAATCTGATGATTATGTGCCTTGGGTTGCTCTTCTTGAGGAATGCTTTTGTGGTGTTCTCTGTATTTCCTGGATTTGAGTGTTGGCCTTCCTTGTTAGGTTGGGGAAGTTCTCATGGATAGTATCCTGAAGACTGTTTTCCAAGTTGGATTCATTCTTTCTGTCACATTCAGGTACACTGATCAAACATAGATAGGTTTTTTCACATAATCCCATATTTCTTGGAGGCTTTGTTCATTTCACTCTTTTCTCTAATCTTGCCTTCTCATTTTATTTCATTGAGTTATCGTCATCTCTGACATCCTTTCTTCTGCTTGGTTGATTTGGCTATTGAAACTTGTATATGCTTCACCAAGTTCTTGTGCTGTGTTTTTCAGCTCCATCGAATTGTTTATGTTCTTCTCCAAGCTGGTTATTCTAGTTAGCATTTTGTCTAACCTTTTTTTAAGTTCTTAGTTTCTTTGCATTGGGTTAGAACATGTTCCTTTAGCTCAGAGAAGTTTGTTGTTACCCACTGTCTGAAGCCTGCTTCTGTCAGTTTGTCAAACTCATTCTCCATCCAGTTTTCTTTTGCTGGTGAGGAGTTGTGATCCCTTGGAGGAGAAGAGGTGTTCTGGTTTTTGGTAATTTCATCCTTTTTGTGCTGGTTTCTTCCCATCCTTGTGGATTTATCTACCTTTGGTCTTTGAAGTTGGTGACTTTCAGATGGGGTCTCTGAGTGGATGTCCTTTCTGTTGATGTTGAAGGTATTTCTTTCTGTTTTTCAGTTTTCCTTTTAACAGTCAGGCCCCTCTGCTGCAGGACTGCTGGAGATCCACTCCAGACCCTGCTGCCTGGGAATCACCATTGGGGGCTGCAGAACAGCAAGGATTGCTGCCTGTTCTTTCTTCTGGTAGTTTTGTCTCAGAAGGGTATCTGCAAGATGTCAGCCAGACCTCTTCTGTATGAGGTATCTCTTTGTATATACAGGGTCAGGGAGCCACTCAAGGAGGCACTCTGTCCCTTATCGGAGCTCAAGTGCTATGCTTGGAGCTCTGTTGCTCCCTTCAGAGCTGCTGGGCAGGGATGTTTAAGGCTACTGCAGCAGAACTCACAACTGCCCTTTTTTCCAGGTGCTCTGTCCTAGGAAGGTAGGGCTTTATAAGTCCCTGAAGGCTGCTGCCTTTTTTCAGAGATGCCCTGCCCAGTAGGGAGGGAGTCTAGTCACAGACTGCCTGCAGAGGCCTTGCTGAGCTGTGGCGGGATCTGCCCAGCTGCTGTGTCAACTTCTTTGCAATTTTGTCTACACAGGCAAGATTAGCCTTGGTAATGGTGGAAGCCCCTCTTCCCACAGAGCTCGACTGTCCCAGGTCAAGCTCAAGCTGCTGTGCTGGCTGCAAAAGTCTCAACCCAAGGGGTTTCAGTTTGCTAGTCTTTGTTGGGGTGGGACCCCCTGAGCCAGATCACTTGGTTCTTTGCCTTCAGCCCGTTTTTCAAGGGAATGGACAGCTCTGTCTCATAGTTGTTCCAGGTGCTGGCTAAAAGGGCCACCCAGTTTTGTGCTGGAAACCTGCAGTGCTTGTTGGCCTGGTGAAAATCTGGTCTGTGGGCTGTAAAGACAGTGGGAGAAGCACAATATCTCAGTCGGAGGGCCAGAGTGTCTGGAAAAAGTCTTGATGGCCTCCATTGGATAGGAGGGGGTCCTCTGGCCTGTTGCACTTTCTGGGTGAGGCAGCACCACACCCTGCCTTAGGCTACACTCACTATCCATCCACTCCCATTGAGTTGGACCTGGTACCTTGGTTGGAAATGCGGAGATCACTCACCTTCTGCATCACTCTCACTGGGAACTGCACTGCACAGATGTTAGTATTTGGCCATCTTGGTGGAAGTTCTAAAGTATGCTTTTTAGATGATTATAGTCACTGGAGTCATGGAAAATAAGAGACAATTCCGGGGATAAAATAAACTGAAACCTGTAAGTAGAAAGCTTACCCTAGGATAAATGACAGCTAATCATAGGAAGAGGAGACCAAGTCTAGGGTTCATTGCAATGTAGACGCTAAGAAGAGTTTCTTATGTGGGGTTAGAGAAGTACCAGGTCAGTAGTTTCCCTGAAAAGTATACCCAATTCAGGCTTTTGAAATCTTCCTCCAAAAAAATTTGATAAAATATTTGAACACATAATTAAAATAAAAATGATAACAACAAAGGAAGCAGGCAATGATAGAGAATAATGTAGAGATATTACCAGTGACCTTAGTTATTGGAATTATATGGAAAAGTGTACAAGTTAAGCATCTGTGGAATTTGTAAAGAAATAAAAAATTGTGTATAACACGAGAAAACAATAAGTGATCATTAAAAAGAGTCAGTCTTAAAAAAGGATAAAAAATGTTAAAAATTTAATCTACACTTTATCTTTTCCAATCCCTGTTCCTGTATCTCTGCTAGTCATGCTTTTGCTTTCTCTTAATTAAATTTAAAACTAATTTACTATGTTAAGCCTCTATTCTACTGATCTGTCAACGTTAGACAGCATTGCTTGTATTTTCATGATGTAAGGTGATAGATTTAGTGCCCATATATAATTTTTTTTGCCCCCTCTAATTCTCAAATGCCAATTACCATATTATTATATTTGGACTGTCATGAGTATTATTATTTACCTTCCATGTTGTTACTATATTATTCATCTTCCTTGGTAGGCTTATTAATGGACTCTAGAAATAGAAACAATGATTAACATATATAAAATTACCATTATGTAGATATTCACTGCAAAACAAAAGTGAATTTCAACTCTTTAAAGGAAGGTGGCATGATCACTTTTCTGTGCTGTTCAGAAAGAAACATAGCCAACAAAAATGAGTGGAGGTGGGGTGAGAGAAAATGGGAGGGTGCTAGTATAGTATATTATAATTCTTCTATTTCATTTATTTGAAGATGTGCTTTTTGTTTTTAACATTTGGACATCTCTGAGTCTGGAATGCATCTCAGAATCATTGTTGGCCAGGCAGTGGTAATGACGTGGGGTTACTGACTGCTCATGTGAAAACTTGATCATAGCTGCTCATAATATCATTTCAATGGAATCATGCACATTGCCACTACTACACACATTGACTTTAATTGCCATTTAAAATATCAGGAAGAGTACATTATGATTCAGCAATAATACAGTTACTGTATACACAGAAAAAGAGCAGTGTGGTATGTGCTAAAATGCATACAAAAATAATCCAGAAGAGTTATTGCAATGAGTATAAAATAAAAATTCTGAATAATAAGAAAGCATATGCCATAGTTTAATTAGAAACACATTTTTTTCTTAGTGGTTATAATATAATAGCACATCATCTAATTAATAGATTTTTAGAATCAATGAAATGTGAATTTTAAATGTGTATATTACAATTTGCCTTTTCTTTTTCAGTAAGATATTTCAGCTTTTTGTTTTCCTATTCATTATAGCAAACTCACTTTATTGTCGTTTTTTTGTACAGAGCCCTAATTTAATTTGCTTTGTAGATTTTCTGTGATAGAAGCAGCAGCAGCAAGCAAAGTTACAAATGGCTAGACATATTTGTAACTTCCCTTGGAGCTAGGGATGACAACATGACTAGGTTCTGCGCACATGATGTGGGCAAAAGTGACAGAATAAAGTGAAATCCCCCAACCTCTTTCCCTATCTCTTCTTTTCCTCTTCCCTGAGGCTGGAGTGTAGATGTGGTGGGAAGTCATCTTTAGCAATGGACCCAAGGACAATAATACAGAGGTAGCGAAATAAGATGAAAATAAAAGCCCTGATATCATTGAGTCATCCTACTAGCATTGGATCATCTATTCTTACTAATACATGAGGAAAAAAATATATTTTCTTTAAGCCAATTTATATTATGGGACAATACAATTGCTTTTTTAGCATTCTTTATCTTTTTTGTGTGGAGTGGGTCACAAAAATTTGAAAGATTAACCTTAAAGAACTGATGAGATATACCAAAGGTTAACCTTGCCTTTTTAATAATTTTTCCTGGAGATAGAGTTATTGAGGATGTAACCAAAAACTATGTTACTTGGCAAATATTACTGAACTCTAATTGTGGATATTAGAGAAAAAATTCTACAAAAATAATTATTCCACACATACGTGTAGAGTCCTAGGTATCACAGGGAACGAGAAAAGCAGGGAGGTATCTCTATGAGCTAAAGTAAATGCAGTAGATATTGTAACAGACATAACAGCAAAAGTTCAGAGACGTAGTAAATGTTAATTTCTTGTATTTTCTCCTTTTATCTTCTGAGTTATGAAGAAGAAATCAACAGAAATTGATACTTAAATCAGAATTGTTAGCATGTTTTGTAAAGAGTTATCACCAAATATATGGTGAAAAAGGAAATAGACATAATGAAACAACTGAAAATTTATTAAGTTGTTGCACTAATTGGCATGAAGTAGCTCATAATACTTCTATCTTATCTTTATTATTGTCTATAAGAATCTACAGTGATGTTCCCTCTCTTCATTTCTGATGTTTATGAAATTTTCTTAAGAAATAACTTACTTGCTCATTTTTCTCTAATATTTCTGTTTTACATTAAAGCTATTTCTTCTCCTATTTTTATTATTTTTAGTTCATTTACCTACTTTGGTTTTAATTTGCTTACTGTTTTTCTGGTTTCCTAAGTGGAGAAATCGATTTTACTTGCCTTTTTTCATTTAAAGCTACAAGTTTCCCTGTAAGTACTGCTTTATCTATATTCCACATATTTTATGTTTTGTTTTCCTTGTCACTAAGTTCAAATATTTTCTTGAAATTTACATTTGATTTCTTCTTATACTCATGGATTATTTACAAGTATTTTGGTTTATTTCCAAAAACGTGAGGATTTTCTACATAACCAATGTTATTTTTATTTTAATATTGTCATATCTGGAGTGTGTACTCTGATTTACATTCTTTAGTATTTATCAAGACTTGGATCACCCTATGGTCTATATATAGGTCATGGTTTCTCAGACTTTGCATTGACATATTTGACTGGATATCACTTTGCTATGGGAGCTGTTCTGTATATTTTAGGATGGTTAGCAGAGATTATATGCCAGTTTCTCCCTTACAGTTCTGATAATCTAAAATGTCTTGAGACATTACCAAATGTTTTCAGGGAGGCAAAATTGTCTCCAGCTTAAAAACCCTGATCTAGGTGAATGTCCCATGTGCACTTAAAAAGGATGGATAATTTACAGCTGTTGGATGTAGTGTTCTGTAAATATCAGTCAGCTTTAACTGGTTATTAATGTTGTTCAAATCATACTTACCTTTACTCATTCTTTCGTACCTAAAAAAACAATTATTGATAAGGGGCCTTAAAATCTTCAATTATAATCACACATTTGTGTGTCTTTGCCTTTAGTTCTAACAATTTTTGATTCATATATTTCACAGCTTGTTATTAGTTGAATATATATTTATATTATTCTTATGTTAAAGTTGATAATTTTCCCATTATAAAATTTACCTGTCTTGATACTGTTTCTGAAAGTCTACTTACATTAATATAGCCGCTTCAAGTTTCTTATACTTAGTGTTAGCATGGTATTTTTTTCACATCTTTTCTCTTTCAGTTTATTCATGTCTTTGTTTTCAAAGCATTTCCTTTAAACATAATATAGTTTCTTCTTGAATTTCTAAAAATCGAACCGGACATTCTTTATTTGAAGTATTTATTTTGTTTGTATTTAATGCAATTATTGATGTGCTACATTTCTCATCTTGATTTTTTCTCCTCTTTTCTTATTTACTCTCTTGAATGTATTGCATACATTTCTAGGATTGCATTTTATCTTACGCACACATTTTCAGCTATAACTTTTCATATTATTTTAGATAGTGGTTGTAGATATTACGCTAGGTATTGTTTGGCTACCACACATGAGCAATATGCTTCTTTATGTACCTTCATCGATGTAATTTCCTTTCACTTTATTCTGCTCTGTGTGCTCTTGTTTTCTATTTTTTCTGCTATTAGTCTACAACTCCATAAAACATTGTTTATATTTTTGCTTTGTACAGTTCATGTTCATATTGCTTTAAATAAATTCAGAAATTATTATACAGATATCTCACACTAATTTTTAAAAAACTTTTTAATTTTTAAAAAGTATTTACTTTCTCTGTATTCTTAATTTTTTTCTTCAGTTTTAGAATTCGGTCTGGCATTATTTTTCTTTAGCATGAAAAAGTTTTTGGTATTTATACAGAAAAGGAAAGCAGCACTACTGTCAGCTTTTTCTGCCTGAGAATATGTTTATTTTGTCTTTAATTTTGGTGAATATTTTAGCTGTACATCTTATTTTAGGTTTACAACTGCCTCTCCTCACCTAGCACTTTATAGATGCCATTCCCTTTTCTTCTAGCTGCATTCTTTTTGTTGAGACGTCAACGATTATTCACATTATTGTCCCACTTTTTGTAATGTGTCCTTGTTCTCCAGCTGCTTGCAGATATGCCTTTTGTCTTTGGTTTTCATAAATTTGATTATGATGTATCTAGAGGCTTGGGCTTTTTTATTTTTTATTTTAATTTAGCTTCTTGGGATTCACTAAGTCACTTGAATTTGCAGTTTGATGTTTCTCTTCAGTTTTGAAAAAGTGACAATCATTTTCTTGTCTAGTAGTTTGTCACTCTTTTTCCCCCTTTTTAATTTTGACAGTCCAATTACATATATAGGACTGTTTGCTATTCTCGCTCCTATGTCATATTTTTTTCTTTTTAATTTCTTATTTTACTTGTTTCTTTCCTCTTTGTTTCTGTTTGGATACCTCACATTCACTGGTACTGTCTTTTTCTTTTTCCAGTCTGCTATAAGTTTATGCAATGAATTTGTAATTATTTTATCGATAACTTTTTACATGCAAGATTTCTTTCTTTTTATTTTCCTTTAAATTTTTTTTTTTTTTTTTGAGATGAAGTTTCACTCTTGTTGCCCCAGCTAGAGTGCAATGGCGTGATCTTGGCTCACTGCAACCTCCATCTCCTGGATTCAAGTGATTTTCTTGCCTCAGCCTCCTGAGTAGCTGAGATTACATGCACCCACCACCATGCCTACCTAATTTTGTATTTTCAGTAGAGATGGGGCAACATGTATTCTCACCATGTTGCCCAGGCTGGTCTCGGACTTCTGACCTAGGTGATCCACTCACATGGGCCTCCCATACATGCAACATTTCTATTTATATCTTCATGCAGTTATTGTGTGTTTGATGAAAGTTCCAATTCTTCATGCTTCTTATGCACCATTTTCACTTTATCCTTTAACATTTTTATCATGGTTATTTTAACTTCTCTGTTAAATCCAATATTTATGGTATCTCTAGATTTGCTTCTGTTGACTATTTTCTCTTGTGTTTATTGTTCATATATTTTGGTTTTTTTGCCTGTAATCTTTCATTTTTTGTGAAACATTTTGTAAAAAAGGATAGTAGAAACTGAAGGAAATAACATTTGCTTATAAGTGGGGGCAGGCACAGTTTTAATCAGGCCATGGGAGCCAAAGTTGGGTCAATATAATGTAGTTGTTTGGTTTGGTGCTATATTTCAACATTTGCTAAATTTAGTTTTCTGCTATCTTCAAATGTTTGGAGAATTGAATCAGGACTCTTCCTTCTGTAGGGCTTAGGTTCAGAGCACTGCTAATACTCAAGAAATCTGCCTATACTTCAAAACTGATTCACCAGCTTTTGCAACTGTGTGATATGTCTCTAGTTTACAGCCTGTTTGTCAGTTTTATGGGTCCTGAAGTGTTGTTTTGCCTTTCTGTCATGCCCAATGCATTCTGCACCATGGAAGGTCTCTTTCAGACCTGCTGTCTGTCTCCCAGTCTTTATAGAGCTGTGACTCTGTACTCTATAAAGATACAGAATACTTTGAAGATATTTCTCTTTAGCTTTCCTAGTTGGCCTTCTGTCTTTAGTAATTGAGAACCAAATTGTAATGGGGTGTGTGTATGTGTGTGTGTGTGTGCACGCGTGAGTCTGTTTGTGTACAATCTCTTCAACTCCTCTAATTTTCCTTAGATGATGTATTTCTCTGCATTTGCTTTCCTGCTGATAGGGTTTGGCTCTATGTCCCCACAAAAATCTCATCTTGTAGCTCCCATAATTCCCACATATTCTGGGAGGGACCTGGTGGGAAATGGTTGAGTAATGGGAGCAGGTCTTTACTGTAGTGTTCTCCTGATAGTGAATAAGACTCATGAGATCCAATGGTTTTAAAAATGGGAGTTTCCTTGCACAAGCTCTCTCTTTGCCTGCCACCATTCACATAAGATGTGACTTGTTCCTCCTTGCCTTCTGCCATAATTTTGAGGCCTCCCCAGTGATGTGTACTATAAGTCCATTAAACCTCCTTTTTGTCAATTGCCCAGTCTCAGGTATGTCTTTATCAGCAGCATGAAAATGAACTAATATAGTAAATTGGTACCAGTAGAGTGGGTGCTGCTGAAAAGATACCTGAAAATGCAGAAGTGACTTTGTAACTGGATAACAGGCAGAGGTAGGAACAATTTGGAGGGCTCAGAACAAGACAGGAAAGTGTGGGAAAGATTGGAACTTTCTAGAGACTTGCTGAATGGCTTTGACCAAAATGCTGATAATGATATAGACAATGAAGTTCAGGCTGAGGTGATCTCATGGTGATGAGGAAGTTGTTGAAAACTGCAGCAAAAGTGATTCTTGTTAAGTTTTAGCAAAGAGCCTGGTAGCACTTTGCCACTGCCCTAGAGATTTGTGGAACTCTGCATTTGAGAGACATAATTTAGGGTATCTTGTGGAAAAAAATTCCTAAGCAGCAGGGCATTCAAGAGGTGACTTGGGTGCTGTTAAAGGCATTTAGTTTTCAAACAGAAGCAGAACATAAAAGTTTGGAAAATTTGCAGCCTGACAATGTGATAGAAAAGAAAATCCCATTTTCTGAGGATAATTTCAAGCTGGCTGCAGAAATTTGTGAAAGTAATGAAGAGTCAAATGTTAATCCCCAAGACAATGGGGAAAATGTCTACAGGGCACATCGGGTCTTCACAGAAGCCCCTCCCATCACAGGCCCAAAGACCTAGAAGGAAAAAGTGGTTTCATGGGGCAGGCCCAGGGTCCCCATGCTGTGTGCAGCCTAGGGATGTGGTGCCCTGTGGCCCAGCTGCTCTGGCCATGGCTGAAAGGGGCCAATGCAGAGCTTGTGTTGTGGCTTCAGAGGGCGCAAGCCTCAAGCTTTGCAGTGGTGTTGACCCTTGAGCATAGAGAGGTCAAGAATTGGAGGTTGGGAACTCCTGCCTAGATTTCAGAAGATGTATAGAAATGCCTGGCTGCCCAGGCAGAATTTTGCTGCAAGAGCAGGGCCCTCATGGCAAATCTCTGCTAGGGCAGTGTGGAGGGGCAATGTGGGGTCAGAGCACCCACACAGAGTCCCTCCTGGGGCACTGCCTAGTGGAGCTGCGAGAAGACAGCTACTGTCCTCCAAATCCCAGAATGATAGATCCATGGACAGCTTGCACCATGCACCTGGAAAAGCCACCAACACTCAATGCCAGCCTGTGAAGGCAGCCAGGAGGGAGACTATACCACGCAAAGCCACAGGGGTAGAGCTACCCAAGGCCATGTGAACCCATCTCTTGCATCACTGTTACCTGGATGTGAGGCCATTTGGAAATCTGAGATTTGAGACCATTTTGGAAATCTGAGATTTGACTTCCCTGCTGGATTTTGAACTTGCATGGGGTCTGTAGCCCCTTTGTTTTGGCCAACTTCTCTCAATGGAATGGCTATATTTACCAAATCCAAGACTTTGGACTCTTTGAGTTAATGCTGAAATGAGTTAAGACTTTGGAGGACTGTTAGGAAGGCACAATTGGTTTTGAAATGAGAAGACATGAGATTTGGGATGGGCCAGGGACAGAACAATGTGGTTTGCCTCTTTGTCTCCTCCCTAATCTCATCTTGTAGCTCCCATAATTCCCACATGTTGTAGGAGGGACCTGGTGGGAGATGGTATCATGTGGGCAGATTTTTCCTCTGGTGTTCTCATGATTGTGAATAAGTCTCACAAGTTCTGATGGTTTTAAAAATGGAAGTTTTCCTGCACAAGCTCTCTCTTTTATGTAAGCCACCAATCATGTAAGATGTGATTTGCTCCTCCTTGCCTTCTGCCATGATTGTGAGGCCTCCCAAGCCAGTGGAACTGTAAGTTCATTAAACTTCTTTCTTTTTTTTTTTTTTTTGTAAATTGCCCAGTCTTTATCAGCAACATGAAAAAGGACTAATATACCTGCCCAAGACAACCTCCTCCAAAGGAGATTTGCCCCTGAAACAGGCCATTGACAGTTCAATGGGGCTATCTCTTAGCCCTTGTTCTTTGACATCCTCCCTAGTTTTGGTGTATTACTCCTTACATTTGGTGAATACTCATGAGCAGCAGTTGACAGATGGGTGCAGAGTTGGTTTGTGGGTGGGTTTCCTCTAAACTCTAGTCTATCATGCCAGCCTACATATGGCTGTTAACGATTCGTAAAATCTGTCTGATATCTAACAGATACTTTTTCTTCCCTCATCTTGATCTAATGACATATTTCTTCCTCAGCGGGCCTGTGTCTATTCTCTTCTATAAAGGACTTGGCACTTCCTGATTAACACTGTTTAGGGCTCATTATTTCTGTAATGCTTTGATGAGTTTTAAGAACTATAACTTTTCTATCTTATTCGGATTTTTGTTTGTTTTTTCATTAAGGTGGGAGTGACAGTCTTTTGTAACTTTCTCATTTAATTAGAAAATAAACTCCATTTATTATTGTTATTATTATTAATTTGAAATGCCTCCATTATGCTTGAGATAGTTTCTTCATCTCTCGCATAGGTGCAAATGATACCTATAACATACAAGTCAAACAATTATAACTCCTTCTTCTCACTAAAAAATGGTTATAGAAATTAGGTTTTTTTGTTCTCTGAGTTTAGCAAACTGGATTTTCTAGTACTTCAAACATGAAGGATACTGGAGCAGGGCATCACAATGACTCATGCTCTCCTTCTGGTTTCTTGAAATTCAAATTTGGAAACATTTGGCAGAAATATTTTGGTGTTCTGAACTGGTGGTGGTGTATATAGGGCCTTAATTGTCACTGACTCATTTCACAAAAGAGTTTTTTCCCTGCATTCTATTTCCTACTTCTCTAGCTTCTAAGAAATATTTTTCTTACTTAAGGAACACTTGTAATTTCATTTGTTGCTCTTATTTTAACTTTACAAATTAAGACTTCTGTCATATTCGTGGCCACACTTTTTCAGATATCGAACAATGTAATCATGCTACTAATCTTTTTATTTTCAAACCTCTTATATTGACTTTAATATTTTTATTTATATAAATAAATATAAATTTATATAATTATAACCTCATATTGATTTTAGTATTTTATTTATATTTATATAAATAAATATAAATTTATGTAATATAACCTCATATTTATTTTAGTATTTTCTTTTTAGTCAATGTCATTATCTGTTTAATTACTTTCACCATTACTTGAATACAGTCCAGATTATTTAAGATTTCTAGTAGACTTCACCAAACATAATCAAGTGCCGTTGTGCATGTTTGCGTATTAATATATATATACACACCTTTTAACAGCCTTTCTTTATCAACATAAAACTTTCTGTGTTGCATTTCTATAATCTAGACCGAAATGGAATGGACAGTTTTGCAACTTGTTTCTCCCATTCAACATTCATATACTCTTACATATGTTGATAGCCTATTTTTATTTTCTGTTGTGAGAATTGTCATATATACATATATAGATATAACTTCAATAGATCATCATGGCAATTTGATCAGGCACCTTGCCTAGATTGAATTCTACCTGGACAAGGATTAAGTATCAATTTGACATACACTTCTTTTCCTTTGGTGCATACAAATCTCCCATTCTTGGAATAAAGAATGAGTGTCTTTATTTTATTTCATTTTTAACCATTTTCTTGAAAAATCTTCAGGGTAATTCCCATTTCTAGAATCTCTTTTATTGTTTTTATATTGATGCATAGTCTTGGTATAATGAAAAATAAGATTGCATAGAAACAGTGATGAGCTCATTTCTTTTTTTCTTTTTTTTTTTTTTATATCATGAGTACATTATAGTCTGATTGTCCAGTGTTGGATGGGACCCAGTGGATACTCTGCTGCACAGCTGATTTACACTTTTATGTTTGCTAAGCACAGATGGGGTTAGAGATATTGTATACCAGTGCCAAACAAAAGTAAATCATCTGTGGAAGTCCTGATTAGGTTAAACTTGAAACAACATGGAGAGACATCCAAGCTTTTGGAATTGGCTTCTTCAAAAAATGCTCCTTTTACGTTGAAAATAAGCTATGACATCTAAATCCTAGACCTGGAAAATAGAGCCTCCTTCCTTGGGCCAGCCAGCTAGTTAGATATTTCTGCATATATAAACATATACAAATATAGAAAACATACACAAAAACAAGATCAAAAAAGGAATACTTTGGACACTTGAGATCTGCCATTCGGTACTGGTACAACATGACCTGTAGTCTTAAACACCTATTCTTGTGGCTGAGTCTATTTGAGCCCCAAGGAAAAGCTTCTTCATCTCTTTAGACTTATGTTGTAGAAATCATAGGAGACTTTCTCAAAGCGTGGTGAAGATTTAAAGATTATGCCTTCATCAACATGAGAAATTGACATTGCTTTATAGCAGAGAGGCAGAAATGTCTTTTCTCATTGGGAAAAAGACACATTAATTGACTCATCAAATGCAAGTTCCTTACAGTTACTATGACTGCTATAGACTTTGCAGTATAATGAAGTATTGTTTCTCTGTAGTGATGACAGTACTCTATTTTGTTATTTTCCTGTTCTAACTCTTGTTCTGAAGGTACTAATAATGTGACATTTGCAACAGTTACATGTGATGGCCAAATAATTTTTACAATAAGAAATCACTCATATTTACTGCATATATGTAGATATAGAGGTAATTTAGGCAAAGTGTAATAACATTTTTTCACATTGGCAATGAGTTGAGCATTGAATGAAAGAATTGAGAATAGCTGTGGTGTCATTAAAAAATAGCAATTCAACTAAAATTTCAAAAATTATATATAAATATTAGATGTTAAGATTAACTTTAATATTCATTAATTTTTTTTTAGATTTTTTATTGCATTTTAGGTTTTGGGGTACATGAGCTGAACATGCAAGACAGTTGCGTAGGTACACACATGGCAGTGTGTTTTGCTTCCTTTCTCCCCTTCACCCACATTTGGCATTTCTCCCCAGGCTATCCCTCCGCACCTCCCCTCCCACGGGCCCTCCCCTTTCCCCCCCCAATAGTCCCCAGTGTTTAGTACTCCCCTCCCTGTGTCCATGTGTTCTCATTTTTCATCACCCGCCTATGAGTGAAAATATGCGGTGTTTCATTTTCTGTTCTTGTGTCAGTTTGCTGAGGATGATGTTCTCCAGATTCATCCATGTCCCTACAAATGACACAAACTCAATATTCATTAATTTTAATATATATTTTAATGTTTTGATAGTTGACTTACAATGTTTTATAAAAAAATAGCTGGTTTAGGAAACATGAAAATAATTTTAATTAAAAAATTTGACAACACTTGAATTTTTATGCTTCTGAAAATAGTTACATTATTTTTAATTATTTAAATATTTCCATTAATAGAACAAAAACTATGTTATACCATGATTATAATGATAAAAAATCAGTTTTTCTATTGAAGTGAAATTTAAAAAATTTATGTAATAATATACTGTAACTTATGAATTATATCTATCTGTATTTGAGTATACACTGAAACATTACCAGCTAACCAGGGAACACCAACACATGTAGCAATAATTAAATGTAGTCATCTTCAACATTTAAGCTTATGCATAAAAATCATAGTTTTACACATATTTTTAAGTTTTGTTGTTATATAAAGGTTTTTTTTGAGTTAGAAGACTAAACATTATTTAAAAATTTAGTTAGATTTTAAATTTTAAATATTTAGATGTTTAATGGTTAAATATTTAATATAAAGTTTTAAATATTTAATTATAGCATGTGAGCCTCATTTGGTCTCTGGTCCTGTGAATATTAGAAGTCTTCCTCCTGTTGCCAAAAGATTGAATACGAACTGATTATTTTATTTACAGAGTCAATACTCATTTCCTGAGGTATGATAATAGTATTATGCAATAAATACCTACATATTATAGATATATTTATGTAATTACTTAATAGGTGAAATATGTTAAAAATTTGCTTTAAAATATACCCAAATTAATAATTTTTTTGTTTTATTATCTTCATATATGCTCCATTTGTAAATTAGAGTTTGGCAAAGAAGTACGTAATTCGATTTAGTCAATAATTTTACTCTCGTCTTTGTCTGAAAATATATTTTGAAAGCTCTTTAAAAAGTTCTGGAAGCATTAGAACACATCAGACAGGAATTTAAGTGTTATATTTTCACTATTTTTTACTTCAGTCAACTTTAGCCATCTGAAATCTCAATTTTCTCATTTAAAACCTACAGTAATACTGTTAACACTGATCTTAATACACTACAGTGAGAACGAAACAGAATAGCATATTTTGCCTAACAGAATGCTTGACATAGAATAAGCATGCAATAAGATGATAGCTGCTTAACAGTATCACCCAGCATTAGTCTTGGGTAATAAGAAGATTATTTAAATATGAAAGTGGTTGCTTTCCTTTATTTATAAAAATGGATTTTTGGGTAATATTTACCAAAACATTTATTTTTGGCAAGGACAGTCAGTTAATTGTAGCTTTAGCTAAAAGTTCATCTTTTCTTTCTACTGCAGGTTTTGAAAAGGAAAGTGAGCATTTCTGCCTTGGAGATCGTAAGGCTGAGAAATGCTGGAATTCTTGCGGTGGATGTTTGTGGTTGAGAACACATTATTGTCTCTTTGAGCTAGGGTAGTTGGTAGTGGAAAAGGAGGGTAAAGATAAACAATACTATAGTTTAAACATCTCCGCCAAAATACATGTTGAAACTTAGTTGCTAAGGTAATGGTACGGGGAGGTGGGGCCTTGAAGAAGTGATTAGGTCTTATGCATTCTATTGTTATTACTGGTTCATTTTTCACTTTTTACTTTGGGTTGCAAACTTTCATTTACAAACTCTTGTCAATGATTTCTTCTGCTTCCGTGTCTACCTGGCTTACTTCTGCCAACCTGTCTAGATGCGATTCACTGTTTTGTTAAAAGAACGTTTGCCAAAGGTTCCCTTTTGCCTTTTTCTCCAGCATGGAAATAAACTTACATTTGCTGCATATATAGCCAATGGTTATCCAAAGCAAAATGCCTAATTTTTGCATTAGAATTAATGTTGTTAGTGGAGTGGGTTAGTTGATGTGGTTGTGGGCTCTTGGTGAAGGATACATTTGGCCTCATATTTCTATCTCACTTGCTCACTTCTCCCTTCCACAGTTCTGCCACAAGAGGACCCTCACCAGATGCTGGCACTATGCTCTTAGGCTTCCCAGCCTCTAGCGATGAGCCAAATAAACTTCTGATTTTGTTGTTGTTTATAAATTAGTCTGTTATGGCAGCAGAAAATGGACCAAGACAGGTGGGAAGAGAAAGACAGAAAAGAAGAAGAGAGAATAAGAGAAAATATGAAGAAAATACTGGTGCTTTTTACTTGAAAATGTCAAACAAAAAAGGGAAATGTTCTAATTTTTAAAATAACAAAAGTCTTTGAACTATACAATGCGAACCATTTTTAGTATTTGAGATAGAGATGGAAGATACACAAAACATCCAGGAGAAAGCTGAAGGTCAGGGAGAATTAGAAGACACTTGTAATATTAACAGTGATGATTTTGCTGCCCATCGTCTGGGAATTTCCTTCATGGTACCACTGAGAGTCAGAGACTGTAGATTTCCTATAAATTAAACAATAGACCAACTGATAAATTGTTAGCTGTCATGATTCTTTTTGTTGCATGATATAATATTAAATGTACACAAAAAGTAATCCAAATATTCCTAGAAAAATTACACTGGGTTAGGTCGCTCATTTTAAATGCCCACTGGGTGAGACTTGTGGATCTTCTTACATGCAACACTTTACTTGTCAGCTAATGTTAGGGGCTTCAGAGCTCTGTGATGACTAAAATAATATTCAATTATGTGCATCATAGTCTAAAATCTTAATATTATGTGGGCTGTGTCCTCTTGGTCTCTCTGACTTAAAACCTTGCTGTTACTTTCAGCACCATTCTTGCCACTTTATATTCTAATACAAATAAGATCATTTCATCATACCAATTTTTCCTTTGCAGTTTCCCAAGAATGCTCTAGCCTATTTATTCTTATGTTGACAGTTTTTTTCCAGTTCCAAATTCCATACAACATAGGAGAAGCAGGAAATGCTACCAAAGCAAGAAAACAAGAAAATATGCTACTGTGCAGACCAAATGCCCGTGAGAGAGGGTGAATTCTGTTATCCGTTGTATATATTCTGAGGGTGAGACAGTAGAGACAGGGTTGAAATCTTTAAAGCGAACCTTCTACAGCAGTTTTGCAGGTTAACAAGTAGGATAAGATAGGTCTTAAGTAAGTGGCTTTTCCCTCTGGGAATAGGAGCTGCAAAGAGGCAATTCTCACAACAATTTATGGAGAGAAATATATCAAGGGAGCTAAAGAATTACTCTTGAGAGCCCTTAAATTTGAGCATGATGGCATCTGTTCCTGTGATGTATAGCTTATGTGCTATGCATGTATTTTTGCTTTGGACGATCATTGGCTATGTATGCGGCAAGTGCAAGTTCATTTCCATGCTAGAGGAAAAGGCAAAAGGAAATCTTTGGTAAATGTTTTTTTATTGAAACAGTGAATTATTCCTAGACAGGTTGGCAGAAGTAAGCCATGTACGTCCGGGAGCAGAAGAAATCATTGGCGAGAGTTTGCGAACAAAAGTTTGTGACTCAAAGTAAAAAGTGAGAAAGAAAACCATCACAACAATAGAATGCACAAGCAGAAAACTTACTCACCAGGGGAATTTTCGCCTCGTTATCGTATTTTCTCATTGGAATATGCGTAGACTGAAGAATCTGTGTCCTCTTCTCAGTAATACACAAAGGGAGACCCCAGGCTTCACCAAATGGGAAGAATATCGTTATTACCCTGGAAAGAAAAGACTTTCCATGACAACCCTCCTGCGATGGGCTAAAAGGTAGCTGCGGGTGCCCCTGACATGGGTGTGAGGCTTTTCAATTCATGTCTAGCAGGGGGAATATGAGAATGAGTGGGATATGGAACTATTCTCTTTTTTACATCATAGCTCAGAACTGCCTTCAGCAGATACATAAAACATCTCATCAGATACAACCTGAATTCTCCAGTTTTACTTTTCTTTC
Source organism: Callithrix jacchus (assembly GCF_049354715.1). Taxonomy (NCBI): domain Eukaryota; kingdom Metazoa; phylum Chordata; class Mammalia; order Primates; family Cebidae; genus Callithrix; species Callithrix jacchus. The sequence continues at coordinate 13,843,550 of NC_133518.1, read as the reverse complement.
ATGAACTTGGAATTTTCTCATTCATCAGTGCACATTTCATCGGTTCCTCCTGATTCATCAGTTCTTGACTTACTTAGATTAACATCTTGAATTTTGCCAATTTATTTTATATTGTGTTACGTCACCCATCTTCAGACAGGAGACTGAGTAGACATGTAAGCGGCTGCCTCTGGTCAATGACCTTTGGTTCTCTGAGCTGCTAGCATGGGCATAAGGTCATAAAATTCTGGGCAAAACTCTGTTCCATGGGACACTACTGGCTGGATCCATAGTGCCACTCAGCTTCCTCTCATCTGATATTGAGAAGTAATATCGAAGTAAAAACAGAAACTCACCATGAGTAAATCTTATTAGAGAGGCACAGCCTAAGTGTTGTAAGAATCCAATGAATAAGGCAAATAAATTAGTGTGTTTTTCTTAAGCGCTCTGAGAAATCTCTCATCATATCCAACGAGCAAGATGAGGAAAACTTAGGTGAAAAGAAGTAAAGTGCTTTTATATCTAGTGGACAGCTATGCTCAAAGTGACCAAAGTATGTTGATCAATGAAGTGGTTGATGGAGTGAAATTCTGAATCATGAGATTTAGTAACAAGCAAAGTAAAATAAAACAAGGGATGGTTTTGACAATGACTCATACTTAGGAAAACAAGAGCAGCAGTAGCAGTTACCATTTATCTGATGGTTAAACTGCGCTGGAGCTGTACATATATTATGTCAGTCATCCTATCAAGAATCTGTGAACTAGGTTACTCTTATTTTATAGGTTCAGGAAAGTGAAATCACCCAGGTTTGTATAGCTAGCCTAACAGAGCCAGGATTTTAATGAAGGTTGGTTCATGTGGACAGCTCCGTTACTTGCATTAACTCATTTCATTCTCACAGCAACTGAATGAATTAGAGTCTGTCATTATCTGCTTTTTACAAATAAGAAAATTGAGGCAGAGTGTGACTCACCACTCAAATATACTGTTAGTCATAATAATAAGGGATAAATATTTGGTCCAATCTAATAGTAAAAGCTTGGTTAGAATAGAAAAAAACACACATGATTCATTATTTTGTGGACCAGAAAAGAGAAGTCCTGTGTTGTAGTTCTAGTTTATCTTTTATTAGATCTATGCCCTTGGGCAAGTATGTTAAACTCTGTACCTCAATTTCATTATCTATAAAGTGTGGAAAATAATACCAGCTTCCATACCTCATAAAGCTTTGGAAAGAGAAAATGCGACAAGGTGTGTGAAATCGATTTGAAACCGTGAATGTTATGCAAATCTGTGCCTTTGTTTTTGTTATTATTTTGAAAAGACAACTGGTAGAAAGATACTCAATAACCTGAAAATGGTGCAATAAAAAGGGTTGTTTTTATGCTTATATGAATTAAAATTATCCAGAAATATGACTTTAAAGATCAAAGGAGATAGAAGTTTGCCTTTGCAATGAAAATGAAAATTAAACACACTTAAAAGCCAAACATAATAAGATAACATATGGGCCTGAAGTTTAGTTGTCCCCTGAAAATTCCTAGGGCTTTTTACTCTTTCAATTAAAGAAAAGAATGAAAATAAAGCTCGTAAACAAGGCAACCTGTGGGTAGTCAAAGCACAAAGGAATCTCTCACTAGACAAGTGTACAAGTCAATTTTTAAGAATATATTCTTTTGAGTCTCAGAACTGAGTATAAATCTGTTTGTTTACAGAATTGCAAACCCCCTTACTCATACTATTGTCAGGACACAGTACTCCTTAAAGGAAATAATCACAATTAATAGTTCATCTTCTTTAGGATCAAAGAAAATATAACAAAAAAGAAGTAGAATAAAAACTAATTCTAATGGCAGATTTTTAAAAATTAATAATTTGAAATAAAATTTGAATTACAATTTGTGGGATTTTTTCCTTTTAAAATGTAAGGACTTTCCATTAAGTTTAATAATTATATTTTCAAGTTACTGAGAAGAAAATTGACCTTTCTTTTTTTCTTTTTACTTTCATCTTTGTACCCATCACAGAGAATGACCAAGCTTTAATTCTTAGAATGTACATGATACAGTCTTGTGGGTGTTTTTGTCTTTAGAGGTTTTTATAATTAGACATTTTACTCTGACAGAGTAAAGGTATTTTAAATATTGAGTAGCAAAGAGAAGGTCTGCTGTATTCATAGCTAATACTGAGGAATAGAAAACTAGGTAGCATTGATTACATGTGTCATCTTCTGAAGCTGTGACCCATGTGGGTTAATCTCAGAATTATCTTTCTTTCAGAAATGCTAATCTAAACAAGAGTTTCATCATTTCTTCATTTCTCTACAAAAAATATAAGAAATGGAGTCATAGTTTACAGAAAGCATATGCAAGTTTCAGGGTGTCTCCTATTCTCTAAAACCTTAAATCTTTAAGGTACTTACAGAGCTGTTATGAGGAATAAGTGAGATTGATTGAGCTGGTTCATGGTAAGCATGTAATAAATATCAGCTATGTCTGGTGTTAGCTTAGACAATTCTTTCCCTCATCTATGACTTTCTATGTCCTCCATTTCTCTCCTTCCCCATCCCTAAATATAGAATGTCCCTCCAACTTAATTATGCTTGAGTCAGTTTGTCCTCATTTTCCCCGCTCACTATCACTGCTCATTGAAGAATATAGTTGTGTATACTTCCACTGTGTTTTCTCATACAATCTATCAGTAAAGCTATCACCTTGTCATGTCTTAACCTTTTCTTCCAATTCTGCAGTGCTGAAATCCAAAAAAACGAATCTGGCAATTGCAGAAAAGTTCTTAGAAGGCAGGGAAGATCCAAGAATGAGCAGGTAAACCCAGGACGGTCTTTGGCAAACAAAGGAAAAGACAGAAAACTCCTATTTTGTACATACACAGGATTAGAAAGTGGAAGTTAATTTTTTTCTATTCAACAGGGATAGGGCAGGACACTGACATTTATCAAATGCATTTTAAATGGCAGCTGCTTGATCCTCTGATAACCAAGTGAGGCTGATATTATTGTCATCATCCCCATGTTACAGATAAGGGATTCACCTGACAATAAATCATGAATCCGGGTTGTAGCTAGAAACCTTGGCTTTAGATACCCTACTATCACCAATTAAATGTGCTAATTCTCCCAGTGAAGGATGATGAGTCTCCACAAAGCATGGGTAAAGGCAGTCTGCATTCAAGTGTGAGCTTTCTTACACCAACAAGCATAACAAAATGTTATTGATTCAATGCAAAGTGGTCTATTTATTTAAAAAAGTATTGAGTGGGAATCATGCACCAAATATTCTGCTAGGTAGTATAGATACAGTGATTTATAAGGTCACCACAAGTTTACATCTAATAGGGAGGGCAACTAAGGAAGGAAGGGAGGGTGAAAGAAAGAGAGGGAGGAGGGAAAGAAGGGAGAGAGGAAATGATAAAAGCTGTAATAGATGCAGATTTACTATAGATTGGGTCATTAGAAAACCACCCTGACAAAGAGAAGTTTGGATTTTATTTCAAGAGTGATAGATGAGACCTCATTTTTTAAATTTTCTTAAAACATCAAAGTTCCCAACTGATATGGTTTGGCTGTATCCCCACCCAAATCTCATCCTGAATCCCCATACATTGTGGGAGGGTCCCTGTGGGAGATGGTTGAATAATGAGGGCAGGTCTTTCCCATGCTATTCTTGTGGTGGTGGATGAGTCTCATGAGATCTTATGGTTTTAACAATGAGAATTTCTCTGCACAAGCTCTCTTTCTTTTTGTCTGCTGTCAACCATGTAAGATGTGACTTGCTCCTTCTTGCCTTCCACCATGATTGTGAGGCCTCCCCAGCCATGTCGAACTGTAAGTCCATTAAACTTCCTTCTTTTGTGAATTGCCCTGCCTTGGGTATGTCTTTAGCAGCAGTGTGAAAACTGACTAATACATCGACAAAACTAGCTGACCTACTTTCTCCATTATTTGCAGTGGACTGGAGGTTTATGCTCTGAATAGGTTAGAAAAGGTGGACTCTGGACTTACTGACATCAGTACAGATGAGGGTTTTAGTGCTCTAACAAAAATAATTCAATAAAAATCTACTTAGTAAAAAGTTAAACTGGCAAACAATTTTTTTAGTGGCTACCACGATTATATCTTCATCCCACTTCCAACTTTCCCCACCTCCAAAAGAGATTACAGTATTTTCCTTAAACACAATTAAAAAGTGAAAACACTAATAAATGCTATATAGTGGCCTACCAATAAAATGACTGAGTTCTATATGATCTTAGAATGAGGACTGCCAGTTCTCAAACATACCCATTAGTATACAGACACCTTATTTATCATAATGAGTCAATAAATAGTATCTAAAAAAGGAAAGAAAGATTATTAGATTATTTTAAAATGAAGTATATACCAAAGGAAACAGTTAAAATGATTTCCAAATGGCTGCATCTTGGGGATGAGAATGAAAGTTCAGGGTAGAGGGCTAGTTAAATATAAACATTTAAAATATGCAATTTGATTTTATAATTGTATATATTATCACATTAATAAACATATTAATGGGTGAAGTATTATTAAAATATTCATATGGGAGAATTCATATGGGAGAAGAGATTCCGTTGATTAAATAAAATTTAAAATCTCAATAAAAGTACAGTAAAAGAATTGATAAGTGTGATAGAAAATACATGACTCACCAAGTTAATTGAAGCCAAGTTCATGGGTCTCTTAATAAATGTCAAGTTTATATATTTTGCCATGTAGTGCTTTGTATATAGAAAAATGGCCTTGGATATACAAAGAGAAATATTAAAAATTTTCATTCACATAACAAAATACCATTATTTTGTTATTAAATATGAGAAGCAGCAGGATGCAGTGGTTAAGAGCCCATACTGGAGACAAACATCTAGGATATGAATATTGCCTGTGATGAATGAGCTGTGTGTAATTTCCCTGTCTGTAAAGTGGGTATTATAGTAATTCTCAGCTCATAGCATTGTTATGAGAGTTAAATAAGTTAATATTTGTAAAGTTATAGTTAGAGAGGAAGAATAAGTTCTAGAGGGTAACTATAGTTAACAATAATATATAGTTCCAAATAGCTAGAAGGAGAATAATATATGTTTTCAACACAAAGAAATGATAAATGATAAATTTATCAAGAAATTCTCCTTCTAGCTGTTTGAAACATCCATCTATTATTTGAGATGATGGATGTGCAAATTACCCTGATCTGATCTTTACACATTATATGTATTGAAACACCACTATGTACCCCATGGATATGCACAATTATTATTTGTCAATTAAAAGTATAAAATTATAACACAAAAATTGTAGAGTTAGAAGAGTGACCTATTAAGCACTATATAAGATTTTCTTAAGTAGAACCAATCACAAAAATATTTACTAATGCTTATTTTCTTTAATTAAAATGGATTATTACAGAATTTAGAAGAAAACACAATTCACTCTGCCCAAAGAGAAATATTTTCATATACATATGCACATATATACAAATACAAATACATATTTACATATATTAGAGATATAGTGAAATTATATGTATCAAAATTTGAATTACACTAGCACTCCTGTTTTGTTGCTTGCTTTTTCACTTGATATTAAATTGAGAGCATCCTCCCAAGTGTCAACATATTTTTTTAAAATAATTTTTTAGTGGCTTGTAGCATTTCATCTTAAAGAAGTATATTTTATATTTAATCATTCTCTTGTCATGTTGCAGGTCAAACACATATCTCTGAATTTATCATTTTTTACGACAGAATTCTAGATGTGAGATCATCAACTTAAATATTATAAATATAATTTAGACTTTTGATATAGTTTGATGAATTAAATTCTAAGTTAGGCTCTTGCAAGGAATTTATTTAGTACATAGCTTACTGCAGTGAATATTATGAGGTTTTAAGATATTTGCTTATTTGATTAAAAAGCGTTATCTTTAAATTTGTGGAGTTTTTTTTTTGTATTACTAGCAAAGTTTACATTTTCCACTTTTTTTTTTCTTCTTGAGACAGAGTCTCACTCTGTTGCCCAGACTGGAGTACAATGGTGTGATCTTGGCTCACTGCAACCACCAACTCCTAGGTTCAAGCAATTCTCATGTCTCAGCTTCCCAAGTAGCTGGGATTACAAGCACTCACTACCACACTTGGCTAAGTTTTGTATTTTTGTAGAGACACAGTTTTGTCATGTTGACCGGGTTGGTCTTGAACTCCTGGTCTCAAGTGATCTGATTGCCTTGACCTTCCAAAGTGGTGGGATTACAGGTATGAGCCACCACACCTGGCCCAAACTTTCCACTTGTTAAAAAAAAAATTATTCTGACACTTGTTAAAATGGTAAGGAAGAGTTTATTTAAGAATATTGCAATAGATATTAAGACTGTGATGATATTCAACCCAAATACAGCAAGGACAGGTTGAAATTTATAGCCATGGACCAGGTTGGGGGAAGGGATCAGTGGATGAAAGATTACTAAGAAAAGACATCAGAGGTAAAAGAATTCTTGCTAGGCTGACTGTGATTGTTAATTTTTTTGTGTCAACTTCACTGGGTCATGGGGCCCAGAGGTTTGGTTAAACATTATATTTATAGATGATATTAACACTTACATTGGTAGATTGAGTAAAGATTTCCCTACTCAGTGGCAATTCTCCAGTGAGATGGGGCCTTATATAATCTACTGAAGCTCTGAATGAAATAAAAATTCAAGTTAGAAAAAATACATTCTTTCTTCCTAATTCCAAGCTGGGATATCAGTCTTCTGCCTTTGTACTTGGACATTGCACCTTTGGAACTTACATCTTTGGTTCTGCTTTTCAGGTCTTCAGACTTGCACTAGAGCTTAGGCCACCAGCTCTTGGTTTTCAGGTCTTCAAACCAGGTTAGAACTTGAAACCACTGGCTCTCTTGGTGTTCAGGTCTTTCCACGCAGACAGGAATTACATCATCAGATCTCCTGGATTTTCAACTTGCCAACTGAAGACTCTGGACTTCTCAGTCTCTGTAATTGCATAAACCAATTTAGGGAAGCCAGTTGAGAGAATTTCTAGACATTGGGTGAAGCATCTTGAGTGCTCACATTGCAGAAACTACAGTCATGAAGATTGCCCCTTGTTCAGTTTCAATTTGCAGGACGTAATAGATACAAGACAACCAAAAATCTCTAAAAAGATCTTGGTATCCAGGTTTTACTTCTTTGTGGCTCCAAGTCAGGGGAGTGGAAGAAAAATTGGGAATGTTAGTTTGGAGAATTGTAGCAAGATATTAGAGAATATAAAAGAATTGAAAATTTGGTAAGAACTGACAAATGTGTAAGATGGCACATTTGAATTTTCTGACTTTTAAACTTTGCTTTCTTTTTGTTTGTAAATTCTGACTTTAAGTCATTACTTTGCTCCTGTATCGGATTGTAGGCTTTTAGAAGCATCCAGGCTACATCTTGAACACTTTGCTGCTTAGAATCCAGGCTGGTTTATAGATAGGTAACAAAAATCTCAAAGACAGCGAATATAACTAGTATCTAGTAATTCCTGAAGGTATGCTATATTGACCTATTAAAGCATAACTTTTCTCTCTACAATCATTGTACTTTTGATTCTTATTTACAAAACAAGTCTGGCCTCATTAGTTTTGGCCTGATTATTTACATAAGCCTGCAAGCATAGTTATTTATTACATAGACTTTTAAAAAATTTGTTTTGCTAGAAGCTTTGTGTATTATCCCATTCTGATGTTGCTATAAATTACTACTTGATATTGGGATTTATGAAGAGAAGAGTTCAATTGACTCATAGTTCTGCAGGCTGTGCAGGAAATATGCTTTGTGAGGCCTTGGGAAACCTACAATCATGGCAGAAGGGCAAAATGGAAGCAAACACATCTTACTGGGGCAACAGGAAAGAGAAAATGAAGGAGGCGGTGCTGCACACTTTTAAACAACCAGATCTCATTAGAACTACTATCCTGAGACTGCAGTGGGGGATGGTGCTAAACCACTAGAAACCACCCACATGATCCAGTCACCTCCCACTAGGTCTTACCTCCAACACCACATGGAAGCCACGAAGGCTTACACCTTGCACCTCTGGAGTGGTGGCCTGAGCTGTACCTGGGGCCCTCTGAGCTGTGGCTGTAGATGGAACAGCAGGAATGTGGGGAGCAGTGTCCTGAGGCTGAGCAGGACAAAGGGACTGGTTTGGCCCCAGAAACTATACTTTCCTCCTAAGCTTCCTAAGGACTGTGATGAGAAGCCCTGCCTGAAAAATCTCTGAAATGCCTTTAAAGCCTTTTCCCCCTTGTCTTGGCTTTTAGCACTTGTTTCCCATTTAGCCAGGCTAATCTCACTAGCAAGTGGTTGCTTAGAAGCTGGCTTCAGTTTCTTTCCTGAAAATGCTCTTCCCTTCTCTACAACATGGCCAGGCTGTGAATTTTCCAAACTTTTAAACTTTGCTTTCTTTTTGTTTGTAAATTCTGACTTTAAGTCATTACTTTGCTCCTGTATCTGATTGTAGGCTGTTAGAAGCATCCAGGCTACACCTTGAACACTTTGCTGCTTAGAAATTTTTGCTGCCAGATACTTTAAGTCATCACTTTGGTTTATACCTCCACAGATCCAAGGACATGGGCACATGCAGCAAAGTTCTTTGCTGAGGTGTAATAAGTGTGATCTTTGGTCCCTTTCCCAATAACTTCCTCATTTCCATCTGAGGATTTGTCATCCTGGCCTTCACTGTCTATATTTAAGTCAGTATTTTTGTCAAAATCATTTAATAAATCTCTAAGAAGTTCCAGACTTTCCCTTATCTTCCTGTCTTCTGAGTCCTCCAAACTCTTTCAACCTCTGCCCATTATCCAGTTCCAAAGCTGCTTTCACATTTTCAGGTATATTTATAGTAATTCCCTACCAATTTTCTATGTTAGTCCATTTGTATTGCTATAAAGGAATACCTGAGACTGGATAATTTATAGAGAAGCTATTTTGGCTCACAGTTCTGCAGGCCAGACAAGCATGGCACCAGCATCTGCTTCTGGTGAGGCCCCAATTATGGCAGAAAATGAAGTGGGAGCTGGGATATCACATGGCAAGAGAGAGATGAAGAGAAAGAAGAAGTTTCAGGCTCCTTTAAACAATCAGTTCTTGTGTGAACTCATAGAAAATGTACTCATTACTCTGAAGATGACACCAAGCCATTCATGAGGGATTCCACCCCATGACCCAAACACCTCCTATTAGGCCCACCACCAACACTCGACACATCTTGAACACTTTACTGCTAAGAAATTTCTTCTGCTAGATACTCTAAATCATCACTTTGAAGTTTAAAAACTTCCAGAGATCCCTAGGGCTTGAACAGAATGCGACCAACAAATACTTTTAACGCATAACACGGGTGACCTTTGCTCCAGTTCCCAATAAGTTCCTCATTTTCATCAGAGACCTTGGCAGCCTGGACTTCACTGTCCATATCACTGTCAGCATTTTGGTCACAACTATTTGACCAGTCTCGAAGAAGTATCAGGTTTTCCTGTCTTCTTCTGAGCCCTCTGAACTCTTCCAAGCTCTGCCCATTGCCCAGTTCCAAAGCTGCTTTCACATTTATAGTAAGGTCCCACTCCTCAGTACTAAATTTCTGCCATTCTTCCATTGCTGTAGAGAAATATATGAGACTGGGTAGTTTATACAGAACAGAAGTTTAATTGGCTTACAGGTCTGCAGGTTTTACAGGAAGCAGGGTGTTGACATTAGTTTGACTTCTAGGGAGACCTCAGGAAGCTTACAATCATGGAAGAAGGTGAAGGGGAGGAGGTTTGTCACATGGTGAAATGGGAACGAAAGAGAGAGGGAGTGGGGAGGTGCCACACATTATAGTCTTTCTACATATGTAGCCTTCCAAACTATGAGTACTTGGGAGTACAACAATGGCTTTCCTTTGCTATCCTATTTGACCACTCAAATTTACTGACCATTCTAAGTTTATTAAATTTGAAAGCTAATACCCCAGATATTGGAAGTTCTTTGATAATATTTCTTATGTTAAAGGTTACCACAACATATTAGAAGCAAATAGTTTTCTATTTTATATACATGTATATAAAATTAAATAAGATATACATGTGTTTACATGCATGTTTAATACAATGGAAAAAAGCTTCGGACAAGCAATGAACATATTTAACATCTATTAGCATAGAAAGCATTGTAATAAAAATCAGAATTAATAGCTTTTTGAGATAAATTTAATTATGGATCCGTTTTAACCTGTTCTCTAATGGTTAAAGTTAAGTAGTATTACAGAGACAATGTAACTGAGAACAGAATGGACACCAGAAAAGGAAATTGCTGTGGGATTGAAACTTAAAGGTAAGTAGACTTGAACTGAATCCTTAATGGTGGCTTTTAAAAGCACCGTTAATCTGTCACCATGTAGATTGTGTTTGTAGAGTTGCATGCACCTTCTCAGTGTCCAGAAACAAAAACCTCTTTTTCCATTAAAAAAAATGAGAGTGCTTGTTATGGCTTCAATCAACAAATATTAGAGAGCACAAGCAAAACTTCTAAGGGATGTAAAGAAAATTAGACTTTGTCCCTGGCCCTGTTAGGGAGGTGAGGCATAAACATGAGTTAAGCAATCAGGAAAAGTGTGCCCAATGTCGTTAAACCACCGGAGTCTTAACTGAAAATAAAGACCAATATAGAAAACAAAAATTCCTGGAAGTGAAGAAAGGTGGTTTGCCTGGGGTAGCAGAAGTGATGTGGCATTGAATCCCTGTGCAGAAGTGATGTGGCATTGAATCCCTGTGCAGAAGTGATGTGGCATTGAATCCCTGTGCAGAAGCTGGATTCCAGCTGGTTCTTGAAGAACAAACACAATTTGCACATTTGGAGAGAAAAGGAATGCATATTTAATTCACGGGGGATAAAATGTTTAAGACACTATTTTAGTTAGAGAACTAGAGAACTAGAATAATCTAGAAATAAGATTTGTACAACCATCTCTCAACCAAAAAAGGGTCCCGGTGCACTGCCATGAGCTGAGGTTTTCCAGGATGGAGCCCTGAAGGAAGCAAGATACGACCTATGACTATAAAACACAGAATCAAGGGATATCTCAAAAAATGGCTCCAAGAACAAAAACTAATGAAAGTCAAAGGGAGCAGCAGCCCAGAAATGACCAACCATGTACTTTGGACTTGGTTTTCCAGGCTCGTCTCTTTGGAGAGCAGGAATTAGATGGGCATGCAATAAGCAGAAGTTAGGAATTCTCCAGTGTGTTTACATATATAGTAAGGAATGCAGTTATAGAGACCTGTCACCTCTTCTGTGGTTGGAGATGGAGCAGCTATGGATATCATGCAGGTTCCATTATAAATTTGGAATGTTAGTTTGGGACCAATTTATCAGGAATTGTGAATTTTAGGCTGGGGATAGTCATAAATTCTAATTTACTCTGTAGGCAGTGATGATCTCCTGGAAACTGGGGTAGAACTGATGTAAGAAAACAATAAATTTAAAAAGATGACATAGGAGGTTGTTTGTGTATCCAAGGTAAATGGTAATAAGGATATTTCCCAGAAATTTAGAAGTGAGAATGGAAAAAATGAAAAAGATATGGGACATTGAGAAAAAAAAAGAGTTGTTAAGATTCAGTGATTATTTGGCTTTCAAAAGTGAAATCAAGAAAATGAATTGAATCAAAGACAATTCTGAGGACTTGAGAATAGTAACTGGGAGAATCTTCTGGGAGAGCAGGAATGTGAAGATTGCAGTTCTTTCAGTTAGCAGGTGTTGAAAGTAAAGCATAAAGATAAAGTTGTTTACGAAGTTTAATCAAGAATTTGTAGCCAACCAAGTTTCTTAGGCATTGCTACTTTATAAAGGTAAACTAAATCTATATTCGTTAGCAAGTGTCAATTTTTTATGATTGGCTTAAGCATTTTATTTTGTTTTTCATGAAAATTGACACAGTATTTTTTATTTGAGTCAGCATAAACTAGTTAAGCTTGACTAATGATTTTGACCTGGTTTCTTGGGAACAGATGCTATTTTACTTCTGTGTAGTATCTTTGGAGCTAGCTACCAGGATGGGAATGATCTTTTTGAAGCTGAAGTTCACACACCACTGAAATTTCTTCAGGTTACAGGCCAGCTGTGGTCTGTCACAACTTTGAAACTTCTGTAGAGTAAGAAGAGAAAGAGGCACTAGGAAAAGATACAGCAAGACAGTTGCCAAGGAGGTAGGAGATAGAAGAAACAATAAAATATGATTTGAGAACTGTGTTTCTTAAACTTCAATGTGTACACGAATCACCTGAGGGATTTTTTTTGAAAGTCAAACTTTGATTCAGTAGTTCTGTGGAAAGGCCCAACATTCTGCGATTCTCATATGCTCTGAGGAGATGCTAACGCTGTTGATCCTTGGACCACATTTTGAGTAGCAAGGCGCTAGCAATCAAAGGAGAGGAGTTTTAAACTAAAGAAGGTTTCAGCACTGCATTCTTTCACACTGCATTTTCAAATCCACCCTCCACCCTTTTCTACCTTGCAGTTGTCCAGGAGGTTACCCTTTATGGACTACAACAGTGGGATTCCTTGCTCTGGCTTCCTGGTGGTTTTGGGCATTACATAAGAGGCATCAGCTGAAAGTGGAAAGAGAATGTGATTGAGGACTTGGCACTTACAGTTCATTTTGCTGTAACAGGACATATGAATTCCTAAAAGTTACCACAGTGTGTAAAATCATGCAATTAAAAAGCACCGAATTATGGGAAGATGTTATTGGGGCACGACACTCAAAAACATTGTCCGTGACACATATACGCACAAAGACGGAAACCCAATAAAAGCTGCAGAACAGTTTTGTACATGTTAAATGCTTAAGAAATACTCATAAATATGACAATAAATATGGTACTTTGCCTTGAAGAGCACCTGAAGTATGCTTGTGGGTATTAATAAGGTTGCAGATCGTGAGGTAATATAAGTGGTGAAAAAATGTTAACTGAAATTGGAAGAAAAGTTGTAACATCAGATGTGAATGGATATGGATCATACACACAATGAACTGAGGTGGCAGGGAGATATTTGAGGTGAATGTATGTGTGTGTTTTGTGTATTTCTACCTAGTGTCGTTCAATTCTGCAATTTTGTTTCTTTCAAATACTTCGAAACTATTTCCCACATATGGATTTGTGCATAAGAAAACATCAAATTTGCTAGGCGTGGTGGCTTACACCTGTAATCCCAGCACTTTGGGAGGCTGAGGCAGGTGGATCACCTGAGGTTGAGAGTTTGAGACCAGCTTGATCAACATGGAAAAACCCCATCTCTACTAAAAATACAAAATTAGCCAGGCGTGGTGGCACATGCATGTAATCCCAAACTGCTCAGGAGGCTGAGACAGGAGAATTACTTGAACCCGGGAGGCAGAGGTTGCAGTGAGCCGAGATCATTCCATTGCACTCCAGCCTGGGCAACAAGAGTGAAACTCCATCTCAGAAAAACCTAAAAACAAAAACAAACAACAACAACAACAAAGAAAACATCAAATTTGGTTATATTCAAATTATTCCATAACATATCAACAGCCTTGGAACAAATCTGCACTCAAACGCTTTGATGCTGGTTTCTCCAGCACGCTACTTAGAGACATGACTCTTGTAGTGTTCTTTCCTACAGCTACAGAAATCACCCCTAAGTTATGATAACCACCATTCACCTTGCCCTTCTGACCCAGGGGTTGTAACAGCTCCCTGCTGTTTCTAACCTTGGATGATTTCATGATTGACTGTCAGTTTCACTTAACCTTGTCCACATCTTTGTAAATAGTTCCTGTAACGCATGCTCATCAATTGCCTGTGCTGTCTGAGTTTGCCACATGGGTCTTTCCAGTCCCCAGACAATGTTCAAATGTGATTAGAGATGTGAAGAGATCAAGTAGAGCTAGGGTTTGGTATCAGCCTTTGAATTTAATTATTACTGATGTCCATTACTTGATATTTTAGTGAACTGCTTCTACACACAGTGGTAAGTATGTGTAGAATACTTACATGAAAAAGTAAGTAAGATCAAGTCATCGCCTTTCTCAGAACCTTATAATGGTTTCATTTTACCCTTAGAGTAAAACCAGTGAAATGAATGGTACCCTCCATGGCGTACAGGACTCCACATAGCCTGGTTTCTTGCTGCATCTCTGTATTCACCACATTTCAGGATCAATTATTTATCTCTCTCCTTTTGTTCCTGTAACACTGGCCTCGCACGATCTTTGAACATGCCAGGTGGCTTCTGCCCCAGGTCCTTCACATCGACTCTTCCTTCTGTCTGGAACATACTCTCCAATATATTTGCATGGTTAACTCTTTCCTCTATAAGTATTTATTCAAATGTCATCCTTTCAATGAAATTTATTTTGATCTTCCATTTAGAATTGCAACTCACTCCCGACAACTCATTGGCCCTCTTAACAAGCTCTATTTTTGTTTCCCACAGCACTGCCATGTTTTTAACATGCTGTGCTATTCATTTACTTGTTTTTTAAAACTTTGTTCGCTCTCAATACTAACTAGAATAAAAATTCTCAGAAGGCTGAGAATTTGGGGTTTAGTTTTTAAATAGGTATTTCCCAAACTATGAATGAACTGTCTGCTATGCGAAGATGCCACTACTGATGCAACACGTGCTTTGGGTTTTCTTTTCAATAATGCAGACAGGTGTTTGTGGAGGGATCTTAACTGAAAGCATTTGAAGGCTGTTTTCTGAATGATGAGTGCAATTTGTAACCAAGAACACATTTGCTAAGTGTGGAGGTACCTGACTTTTCTGACTGGATCAAACTATTCATTCTCTAAAAAAAACTAAGTGATATTGTCCAAATTAAAATATTTTCAAGTTATACAAATATTACTCTAATTAAAAGGGGGGATACCAAATTACCACAGGTCTTTGGAAGTCATCCCAGAAGTCTAATGCCTGACCCATCTAGGAATCCTGTCAACGTCACCCCTGAAGCTAATTATCTAGTCACAGCTTGAAAACATTTTAGGTTCTGCCTTTTATTAGGTTTTAATTAGAAGTCATCGTTTGAATGAAAAAAAGTGTGCATCTTCCTGTTCAACATCCACGCAGGCACTATGGCAATAAGATAGTACAATTTGTTCAATTAAAACCAGGACTTCTTTTTGTGTTTAAGGTTCATTTCTATAAAGCTCTAAAACCTGAAAATTCTCCCTTGCAGTCTAAGCCACACCTAGCCTTCCTTTTTGTCAGGACACAAATAGAATCTTGTCCACTTTTATTTATCTGTATTTCGCTAGAAACAGTTTGCTTTTGCATTCTTATAATTATTACCAGCATCGTAAGTTCTTAAGAGACTTAAGGCCCATAAATGAATGAATTACTTCTAATGATACAGATAAATTACATTTCATACTTTGAAAGTTTAAAGGATGTACCTTCATTTTTCTCTCAACATTTTTAGCTTTAGCTAGAATAGATAAATTCTCCAAGGATTGGAGCTTTCATACATTTACACTTGTAAATAATAAAGGTTCATAAGAGTGCCAGAAAATCTCTTTCCTTACATTTCTATCTAAGAATAACTTTTATTAAACTTTCAGGACTAGTTTAAGACACATTTTATTAAGCTGAAGTCACTGAGTTCAGCTCGATACGGTAAGGCTACTCTTTTTATTATGATGCAACTAATTCTATAAAATATTTAAATCAGGGATCTATTTTTCTGTTCTTAATTGAATGGCTCAAAACAAAGATAAGAGTAAAATTTCAATTTATGTATTTAAAAGAGCTTTTGTGAATGACAGTTATGTAAATTCTTGTAGAACATTAGTACAATGACATAAATCATAATATATATTCAATTAGTTTTTCATTCATTCAGTGTTTATAAAGCACTAATTATACGAAAGTATTGTAGTAAAATGACAAGAGGCACTTTAGACTACATTTTATGTTTTCATATTGGAAGACCTGTTAGTCCTAAAATTGGTAAATGACAGGCTTTGGACAACTGGATTACAGTTTTTGCTTTCTTATAATGAAAATCTTCCTTATATAGATGTCCAAAAAGAAATACTATTCTCTGGTTGCCTATAGTATATTCATTTATGTCACACTGACTAAGAGGCTCAACACTTGGAAAAGAGAAATCTTACAGTTCTTCTGTATTCCTGAAGTGCCTAACTGAAGTGTTAGGCAAGGAGTGGAAACTAAATAAATGTGTTGAGTGATGTAAAATAATTCATGTAATCATGTGTATGTTTAGTGACAAGCTGATGAAGCATCTGTTAAGTTGAATTTTTGTTTATGCAGATATTCAGTTGCTCTTTATACATACTCTTAAGTTGAAAAAGTCTTTAGTATAATCATATAAACACTAAGTATAGACCAAATTATACACAGCTCTTATCAAGTTTTTGCAAAAGTTTAATGTGGGAAAATTCAGAACTAGCAACTATTTTTCTTCAGGGATTGTTTTCTCTTTCAGGAAAATCAAATACGCAGACTCCATGGGAAATCACTGCAGAATATAGAAGACAAAACAACAACAACAACAAAAAACTACACAACATAAATAAATCCAGTGACAATATTTTCAAACATTTACACTGAAAAAGAACAAAACAGTTATTGTCAGCTTGACCAGATAAAAAATGAGCATAGACGTGACATGCAATAAAGTAAGTTAGTATCTTCCTTACAACTGGCCTACAGTGAGCTTACAGATGCAAGGCACACTCTGAGGAAGGCATTGATGGCACCAGCATTAAGTGCAGACTAACAGATTCACTTCCTCCACCAATTTTCTATTCTTGTGCAAAAAAAGAAAACATACCTGAATGGGTGCCACATCTGTTGAATTGTTTTTAATGTGCCAAAGTAGAATGGGATTTTCACTTCAAGAAACAGGGTTGAAAAAAAGAAATAAGGAGAAAAATGTGGTGCAAAATTAGGAAAGAAAATATTTACGTAAAGAAATCATCATGAGAAATACTGTAAATATCCTACTGAAGATAGGTTGACAGGCAGCTTGATGGCATAGCGGATTGAAACGGACAGGAGATTCTGGATTTTAAAAATACAGTGACAATTAAATGCAACAGAAATTTGGTACAGTTGGGCTTTAGGGGAAACATAATTTTTTGTCACTCACGTTTCTGCTGCTTGCTGATTTATGGGGAGAGAGTGGTACTGAAGAAAAGGAAGGTAACAGCCAAACTGTCTAAGGTGAGAAATATCTCATATAATGTTGCAATCACAGAAAGGTGTCAGGCAGCTGACCAAGGGTGATGACTTCTCATTCCCAAAAGTTAAGGAGGGTTTAACATCAACCATGGAGGCTTACTATAGAGAAATAGGAGCATAGCACATCAGTGATGTAAGTAAAAGAAGCCTAGTGAGGAAGCCAACTGACATAATTTACAGGCTAATCTGAATGTCTGTCTATCTATCTATATCTATCTATCTATCTATCTATCTATCTATCTATCTTATAAAATCTATTTATGTTCAATATAGAATATTGAATATGGATTATTACCAATACAGAATTCCTTGGCTTCCTATCTAATTCTATTGGTTAGGATCCTCCTGCCTCAGCCTCTTAAGTAGCTAGGACTACCACACCAAGTAATTAAAAAAATTTTTTTGTAGAGTCAGGGTCTTCTGGCCTCACGAGAGCCTCCTGCCTTGGACTCTCAAAGCACTAGAATTACTGGCATGAACCACCATACCTAGCCTATTATTGTTAAATTTTGATTTTAAAATGGAGAAAATATAAATATTTATAAAATTAATCAATATTAAAATATTATATTTATATAAATATTTATCACTAAGCCATTGGTCAAATTATAATTGATCTCTTCAAGAGAATATATAAACTATTTGTTATATGCAATCATATAAAAGATAAGGATAAGGTAAGTACTTATGTGAAATTACCTGAATCTTGACCAAGTCCTGCTATAACCACTGTGTGACTACTGCCCATGTTTGCTCAAGGATCTAAGGCTCTACAATTAGCAGGTGACAAAGTCAGCCGGTCTTCTGCCTTCCCTTCAGGGGTACAAATTCTCCTTGGTCGTGAGAAGGCCCAGACATGCCCGCCAGGAGCCAGGGCCTGGAGTCAGAAACCTTAGGAATACACCTGGTGCTTTGTTTTACTACAGAGGAGCTGGCACGAAACCACAAAACAAAGTTCTTTCTACTCTTCCTTGTCCTTTCCGCAGGCAGAGGAGATTCTTTCTACAGCCACATGAATGACGCATGAATGTATCTTCTGCCAGGGAAGCAAAATGCTGCTTGTCCACCTCAGTCTCACTTTTTCCAGTGTAGAAACCATGAAAGGAAATTGTCTCTGTACTTAGTGCCAGGTGGATGGCAGGAAGATTGCTGTTGAGTATCTTTTTTTCTGCTTAGAGTTTTTCCACTTCTCTGTGGCCTCAGGAACTGTCTTATCTTTGTATTTGAATTCTGATATGTTGCTGGTGATAATCTCAGCACTGTATAACTGTTTTCAGTTTTCTATGGAGGGTAGTGAAGCCAGCTTGCTCCTATGTTGACATTTCAGAACTTGAAGATAGCACCTACTTTAGACAAAAGCTAACCAAAGGCAGCAGGAGTATTAATGGTAAGATTTTTTTTTTTTAAGCATCACTAGGAACAAAAAGGATAATTCCTTATTAATAAACAGGAACAATGCATCACAAAGATATTATGATCCTGAAAACTTATGTACTTTAAAAGCTAACCTCAGGGTAAATGATATATAATGAACAGAAATAGGACAATAATGAATACATTCCAAATTTTAAGGGGTAATTTTAAAATACTTCTTTTTGACAATGAATAATAAAGCTGACAAAAACAATTATTGGGGATAATAAAAATTTAAATAACATAGTAAGTTGGATTTGATGAATATATAAAAGCTTGCATTCATAAAAAATGGTCACTCATTTCCAGCACACGTAGAGCATTTATCAAAATGACCACATAATAGAACGCCAAATAAGTATATGCAAAATTATCATTTTCCATTCTTTGTTTTATAACCTCAATGCAGTAAATTTAGAAATCAGAGAAAGAAGGAAATTGCAATGCCTATATTTTTGGAATGTAAAGCAAACAAAAACTCAGCACTTTGGTAAAAATTCCTAAACCAAAAAATTTATACTATGAATTATAAGTAATTATTGTAGGAAAGAAAAGTTTTTTTGTGTTACCTATTATAAGGTTCATGGTGAAGGCACGTATAACCAAAGACAGATTAACAAAACATACATGCAAATATATTTAATTACAAAGTTACAAACAAATTTGTTTAATGTAAATTTTGTGTAATACAGCCTTCCTAAGCAAATGACGTCCCAAAGAAGTAGAAATCTGTGTATTTTTATGCTTACATTTGATGAAGTGTGAGCAGTCATGGAAAAATATGGTTGAACAAATAGAGTGTGACTAATGGCAATAAATGGAGGGTAACTTAGTAATGCCTGTTTGTTCAGATTATTTTCTGTGCTCCATTGTCTTCAGAAATAAAGATGTTCCTTTCCTCTGGGTAGAAGGTGGGCATCTTTCGTGTGAGGGTCCTATGCCCTACTTCAGGGAGAGGTTAGAACATTCTTTCTGGTTTTATGGCCTGCTTCAGGGAAGAAGGGTGGGAGAGGGTGGAAGAAACCCTTTTACTTCTTCAGTTTTCTCAGAAGTTTTTAGCTTAAAATAATATCCCAAAGTGCCTTATCTAGATTAGCATGTTCCAAGCCCCATCATGAGAATTAAATGATATGGGAAATGAAAAACTTGTAAAATAAAAAACATGACACTTTTTATATTTAAATGTATGTATTAGAAAACACAAAGAAACAAAAATATTCAAACTACAAGTTTGGAAAATTAAAAATGATGAGGAGCTAATTAAGTAGAAGAAATGAGGTAAAAGAGATGTTAATAAAATAGAAAAGGAAGATGGCGAGGTTTTACAAAACCAAACCAAAAGATTTAAAACAGAACAGGCAAATAATCTGGTAAGGTTATCAAAGAAAAAAGAGAAAGAGCATAACTGGACAATATGAGGAAGGAAAAAAGAACACAACCACAGATAGTGTAGAAATTTAAAAAATCTCTACAGTGGCAAAACCATTTATAAAATGAACAATTTTTAAGATAAATTTAAATTAAGAAAAGTGATTTACAAAGAAAGGAAAAGCCTACTGGACCTATAATCATTAAATAAATTGAATTAGTAGTTTAAAATGCAGTCAATTGTCATTATTCATAAGAATATGACCTAATAAGTCACCACAAAACATTGAATTAGCAAATACAAACCACTGCTCTTTGTGGAAATAAAAGGATAGGTTTTGGTGAGCCTCTCGTCACATTTTTACCAACTGATCAATCAATACCTTGTTTTACATGTATTTCTATTTAAAGACACCGTTGTTTAATACATATTGTTAATTAATTAACATTGAACTCGGAGCCAATAACACTGTAACATGCCTGGACTAAATACATTTTCTCCATTGGGCACATTTTAGCCTTCTCATGCTTGGCGACCCTAGACAGAACTTCAGTACAACACTTAGGGGTCATTTAAAATAACCCAAATCATCAACTAAAAGCACAAAAATAAGAAAAAAAAATGTGGCACTAAATAGACTACAAAAAGCACACTTGTTTACAGGGTTAAAATACGGAGGCAGAGATTCATTTTGTTTGACCTCAGGTGGGATCATGTGTGTTGGGATACTCAAATCTTTCACTGCTCTGCACGTTTTTGTGAATACTGCAGAAACACTCGAGTATTGATTTGGGGATTATAAACAAGTTTTAGTGAGTAGGCAAATTCACAGATACAGAATATAGTAATAAAGAGATAAGCTGTATATCCAAATAACTACATAGCTTAATCTCTATCCATAGGAAGGTTTTATAATTTTTAAAAATTGGTGATCCCTCTTTTTTTTTTTCAAGTAGAGACGGGGTTTCACCATGTTGGCCAGGCTGGTCTTGAACTCCTGACCTCAAGTGATCTGCATGCCTCAGCCTCTCAAACTGCTGGGATTACAAATGTGAGCCACCGAGCCTGGCTGGAAGAGAAAAAATGGAAAACCTTGATAATAAGACTAGAAAAGAAAGAAAAGTTGTAGCATAATTCACTTAATAACATACATGGCAAATTCTAAATAAAGTTTTAACAAACCAAACCAGAAAATTATTTAAATTACCAAGTAGGTGTGAAAAGATAGTCTAATTGTTGAATATAATAAAATGATTCTGAGAGTAAAAAAAAAAAAAAAGTCTTTCCTACTCTCTCGTGCTTACTACAGCACAGAACACTTCTGTGGCCAGACGTGTGAAGATTTTCCCCACACACCAAGGAAGTCTCTAGCAGATGCCAGCTGGGTGTCCTATAATTCAATTCAATTCTGACACTATCTGCCAAGAAATCATATTAGATCCCACAGATTAAGAACTCAGTCTCAAAAGACTTTGCCATACCTCACATGCCAATCACAAGCCTCAGATTGTGAGCCATGCTTCTGTTACATGTACGAGTCTGCAGCAATCTCAATTCTTGTCTCCTCAGAAGAAATTTGACTTGGGAGCATAAGGCAGGAGAGACCAAGGCAAGTTTTAGTGCAGGAGTGAAAGGTGATTAAAAGTTTTAAAGCAGGAATGAGAGGAAGTAAAGTACACTTGGAAGAGGGCCAAGCAGGTGACTTGAGAGATCAAGAGTATGGCTTCACCTTTTAACTTGGGATTTCATATATTGGCGTACTTCTGGAGTCTAGTGTCACTTCTCCCCAGATTCTTCCCTTGGGGTGGAAGAATGCACAGCTGCTAGCCAGTGCTTGGGAGGGGAACCACATGCAGTGTGATTACTGGAGTTGCACACATCCTCACTTGAGGCATTCTTCTTTTACCAGCTGAA